>NC_142099.1:8255000-8890000 GCF_054644295.1 Miniopterus natalensis
TGTGTGTGTGTGTGTGTGTGTGTGTGTCCTAGACACGTGGTCATGGTCACAAACACGGGTTCACACTCACACATGTGCATCCTCTCACTTCATCTTCACCACAAGCTAACAGGTAGGTGCTGTGTCCCAATTTGGCACATAAGGAAACTGAGACATGGAGAAGATGGTAACATATTCAAGGCCACATAGCTAATAGCTTGTGGGGGGGGGGGGGCAAGATTTAGACACAGGTGGTCTAAATTTAGAAAGTTCAACCACAGTGCCTGCGCTTCTGCGGTCATGGTGTCCCACACAAATACACTCGTGCAGAAGAATTAGTCACCAAGCGAAATGCATGCTCTGAGGGAGAAATACACACACACACACACACACACACGACATATACAAAGTGCCACCTTTTGCATACGGAGGCTCTCAGTGAGCCAATACAATTTGAAATACTGTGTATCTAGCATTTTGCCAGATGCTGTTGGATGACAAAGGCTTTATAATTATTTATAATTCTACTGTACAGCTCTTTCCAATCTATTTTCTTAAATTTTATACCCCATTGGTAAAAATGTTGAGCATACATATCCAGTGTATGAATATTTATTAACAAACTTTATACATGTATTACTGTACTCGTGTGTTCTAGTAGTGTGTTATAAAGCACACAAAAGATTTTAAAATGATGCTAAACATAAGATTAATATTTATAAAATAATTGTATTTATTAACATCACAAGGCATTGTTGATAATGTATAGTTTTTGAGAGCAATAGTTTTCATTTTATTACAGCCACTGCTGAACCCTTTATGATAGTGTGATGCAGTGGTCTGGTTTTACACTCAGTTTGTTTAGAATCTGGTTTTATGGCTAACATAGCAGAAAAAAATGTAATGCAAAATTTCAAAGGTCCAAATAGAACTCATCTTTGATTGTGTTAACTAAATTATGATTCCCAGTTTTCTCTCTTATCCACCAAATATGCCAAAGTTTTGTTAGCAAACTTTAATGTGGATTAGTTATTCTTTTTAGCAAATGATTTCAAGCCCTGAAACTGTGTATTTGGAAAATTTTTAGACAGTTCAGAAATTTTTATTTCCAAGTGTTTTAAGTGTTCAGATATATTTTAATGTACAGCATAATTCCATTATTTTGAGCAGCAAAAATCCCATAACAACAGAAAAATTTCCAAATATCTTGTTTCAAAATGCCTTCTCCGTAGCTTTCATACCCCCCACTTAAGAGACCCTTCATTACACTGCAAGTTCCTTGAGGATAGAACTTGCGTCTTGGCTAAGCCATAGGCCTCAGGTCTTCAAACGATCAGACCTCTGAAGGTGTCCCGTAGATGCGGTTCAAGTCCATCATGAGTTGACTGCAAGTAGGGAGACTGTCCTAGAGAATCTCGGTGGCCTGACTCAATCGTTTGAAAGGTCTTCGGAGCAGCACTGAGGCTCCCGGCAGAGGGACCCCCGTCTGTGTGTGAGGGCTCCGGCCTGCGCCCCAGAACCCCGCCCGCCCCTCTGCACAGCCTCCGTGGATTTCAGGCTTGGCTAGCGAGTGCCCACGGCCACATAGGCCAACTCCTTGCTGCACATCTCAGTCTACAAGCCCCACTGCTCCTGCTTCTTTGCTTGAACCCCGACTGATTCACTATTCAATCAAAATGTTTTCCAACTTCACTTAGCGTTTCCCAGCCTCCTTGGTGTGGTGATGGTCTCATTTATAATGCAGCCAGTTAATTCGTTAGTGTTTGGGCTCCTTATGATTTTCTCTGCATTCCGGCTGCTTGCAATTATTTAAATTTTAGTATGTTAAAAATATGGTTTTGAAAGTCAGAACTAGACAAAAATGGATCCTCGGGAAGCCACTCACCCTTCGTCCGTACATCATCGCCACCCCCCTTGTGTGGGCAGGTGCCATCAGCTCCGAGTAAGTAACCTCCTCTGTCTTTGAGTACAAATGAGCAGCTGTAAGTGTGTTTTCTTATTTTCCATATTGCTAACGCAGAAGAGAGATTACAGGTGCTTTTTCCACATTCCGTTTTGCTATCACAGCATCCCCGAGCGAGCACTCTGCCGCAGCCGGGCCACTGCAAGGAGGTGGGCCTGATTCGGAGCCCGTGCAATTTACGGCCCATTCCAGTGCCTCGCGGATTACCAGAGGGGGCGAGGGGGAAAGCCATGCCACTAATGATGCTGCTCCCCAGGACCCCAGGAACTCCAAAGCAAACAGGAGCAGGAATTTATGGGAGGAACTACAGAAGGTTGTTTTTCAACTTGACTCTCAGGTGAAGGAAATATTCCAGAATCTGCATCTACTCACTTCGTGTCTTTCTTTCTCTCCCTCTCCACCTTCTCCCCCATTAATAATTCCGCTGGTCTCCTGGAGAAGGTAAAAAGGCTTGAGGAAAGCCTTAGCAGAGGGGCAAAGGATTCCTAGACTGAGTGAAGAAATAATCCAGAACGCAGGAAAATGGGGGGACATGGTTAAGGAGACAGAGGGCGTACCAGCAAGCGTGTGGCTTGGAGGAAAAAGAAAATTTCAATCTTTGGAGCTCTCTTTCCCCTAGTCCTGAAGATGTTCCCACTCAGGATAAATCTAGACCTGAGGGGACCCTCGTGTACCCCCAAGAATAACTAAGAGAGCACCCAGACCTGAAAGTTTGAGAATCCCTGATCTGAACATCAGGCAGCTAGAAGGTAATTTACTCCTCCTGGGAGCTGATGGAGAAACCCATCCAGATCTTCCGAGGTAAATTAGCTGTTCTCATTTCTTCTTCCAGTTGAGGTTTGTAATTTTGGAAGAGACAGGAGGACAGGAGAACTGAACAGCTGGCTACATCGATGGTCTCCAAAACCAGGATTTGGTTGTCTAAACCATGGCTGGTGCTAAGAGAATGATAGATTTCTGGCAAGGAGGCATCTCCCAAAGGCAGGATGAACATGTTTGGCAAGAAGCTCCATGATCTGGTAAAGAGGACTTAAAAATGAAATTTAGGGAAGGGAACAAGGAAATGTGCTCAGATAATACGGTGAAGACAATGGGCTGCCCATGTCCCACTTGCCCCTCCAGACCTACTCTCTGCCCTTCTCCCTGCTCTGTGCCTGGGAACCTGGCCATACAGCCTGTGTCATGGGGCTCCATGCCCTCTACTTGGCTTGAACCAATGGGAACCACCATATAGGACTCCTTGTGGATTCGAGTAACCACACCTTTCTCTTGCCTTCAGTCCCAGGAGAGGAAATGGCTCCATGTGGTTGCCCCCCCCCAGGGTGCTGCATTATCTTGCCTGTTTACCTAAATCATGGTCTCCCCTTTGAAATTAATATCTTTAATAATTGCCTCTTACATAGCCTTTTTTTTTTTTACTTACCCTCTACTGTTCAGTCTCTCTTTTACACATGCATGCACACACACGCATGTAGACACACACACAGATTCCCACAATACAAGTTTTTGTTGGAATCTGGGGGAGCGGGTGGGGAAGGAGTTCTGCACTGAAACCTTCACAACTTAGATCGAATGAGGGAGTCATCCGTGTCCTCTTTGTGACAGCAAGTGCACCAGGAGAGCACCACGCCTGCATGTCAGGGGCTGCATTTCAGGGGGCAGAAAGGGTGAAATATTGGGGTCAACAAAGCCGCTTTCACCAACCTTACGTTTTTCCCCTGCAGGTGACTCATAATTATTTTCATTCATGTCTTCATCACAATTCTCAATAAAGTGTTAAACAATCATTTAGACTTAAGCTACATTCCACATGTTAATTTTTCCCCCAGGGGAAAAAATGTTCCTCTAGTATTTCTGGTAATTCTGAAGGTCAGAGTGCATTTCTTGGACTCAGCAGATAGTAGGAAGAGGTCTTGAATGTTGCTGAGACACCAAGAGGGTATTTTGCACCAGAAAATCCAAGCCTGCACAGGGACTCAATCTGATTTCTTATGACTAAGTTCTAGCACGACCCTCCAGTGAATCACAGTGAAAATTGATAGCACTGTACCTGGGGTTTTACCATGCTATTGCCTCTTGGTTTATCACATCTGTTCATATTTTCAGATGCCAGGGTGTGATGAGGACCTATTTACTCATAAGACTGTGGCCATGGTGCCTAAGTGCTTTAATCAATTCTTGACATAGGTCTCTGTCTCACAACCGAAAAGCAAATATTGTCCTGTTTCTCTTTTGCATACAGTCTCAAGCTGTTGCTGGAGGAGCGAACGGTGTTCAGTAAAGTTAGGGCCCTTTCCTCTCTCATAAAAACTCTTGTTTGCTAGGTTAGTGGGATTATGGGTGATTTTTTTTTATCCTTTCAAAAATATTCTTTAATATTGACATAAAATTCTTTGAAAAATAAGCATTTTTTAAAAGGTTACAAAAAGGTCATTTCCAAGAGGAAAAACAAAATATTGTGGAGAGTTCCTTGCATGAGGACATGGGAGCAACCAATGAGTGGGTCAAGAAAGCCAGTGTGACCATCTAAACCTCTAAGAAGACGGCCAGGTAACTAACTTCTGTAAATAATCAAGCCTATAAAAGTTGCTATGTAGGTAAAACTTATACATAATTAATTAAATACTGCATTAGTTTTCATTCAAATGTTCTCGTGTTCAGCAGATAAGGCCTCAGAACAAAAATGGTTCAAGGGGCATTTCAAAGCCATTGTTCAACATAATGTTGCACCTAAAAAAATATTAATATCCCATCTTGGCCATCAGACTTGACCTTGTTTGTGTCTCATTTCTGCAGGACTGTGAGTTACTAGGGTTAATCTAATAAACTGATCTCTATTAAGGTGATTGTGGCTAGTGATGCCTCATTACTTTCCCCAGATATCATGGGGTGATTTTTTTTCATGATGTTTTCATGTTTGAATCTAAAGGAGTTTGTGAATTTTCGGTCTGCAGAAATTTGAAGTGGAGGCTGCCTAAGGAGCTATTTGCACTTCATAGTCTAGGCAGCCCCTACCTCCACTTCCCTCAGCTCAAGGATTTTTTATGCATGATTAATGAAAGAGCTCTAGTCTATGGGGACTTTGACAGGTGTGGAGTCTGTGGGAGGCTGAGAAATAGCACCCCTCCCCAAAGGTATTCACATCAAATCCCTGGAACCTGTGACTGTTACTTTAAATGGCAAAAGATGTGATTAAGTATCTTGATCAAGTTAAGGGGCATATCCTGATATATCCAGATGGGCTTTAAATGTAATCACATGTATCCTTATAAGAGCAAAACAGAGGGAACTTGGAGAGAGGGACACACACACAGAAGGTGATGTGAAGATAAAGCAGAGAGGAGATGTAGCCACACGCCACAGGCTGAGCTGCTAGCCTCCTGCACTGAGTTCCTGCCGTCGGAGTCAACCCTTATAAAAGAATTGCTGGAATAGTATTTCAACCAATGAGGTGAGACCTGCCCCGTCCGATCAGAGCTGCACAACTATAGCTCATTTGCATCTTTATTACCAATCAGAACATCTCTGTAACAGCCAATCAGGATGTGAAATTCCAACCAATCAGGACAGTGCTATTTGGACCAATCAAACTGCGTGATTTTGGATTCCTCATTGCGTAAAAGTGGATGAATCGGGGACTGGGGGGCGCTTTCTCTATATAATCCCGTTTCCCGCCGCCGCGCGGGTGTGCGCTGTCGGTTTCCTCTGGAGGCTGCGGCTCCCTAGTTTTGCAAACTTTTCTCCTGGGTAAAGCCGCATTTTTCCTGCGCCCGGATTGGGGACTCCTGTTGGCTTGGATTGGTGGCAGCGCGCTGATGCGGACGGAGGTCAGTGAAGGGGCCACAGGACTCTTGTGTGATTAGAAAGCAGGCGGACAGAGGTCCTCAGGATGCATTCGGAAAATTCCCTGGTTTCTTCTTAAAGCGCTTAAGTTTTAAAATCCACCCGCATTTTAAATCTCGTAACTGAATTCTACGCGCTCGCTTCACTTGTCGTTGGTCGGCCGAGGGGAAATTGTGGGTGGGCCACAGCAGTGGGAAGACGAGGGGTGGCGTCAATCAAGGGCTGCCCGCACCCACCGAGCCTGCTCCCGGTGTTCTCGGGGTGTCGTTTCGTAGCGGCGGTGACGTCATCACCTAACCGGTGACTACGGGTTCGGCGTTGCCAGCCTGAAATGAGGTTGCAGGCTTGTCCAGCGAGCCAGTGACGCCCCGGGCAGAGTGGGTTGGGCTTCACCCATACCTGTCACCTCGGGCCTTAGGCCCTCTGAGCGCGCAGGGAGACGTGGCGGAGGGGACAGCACCTTCCTGCTGCTCTCCTGGCGCCCTGCCACCTGCTTTGGGAGGAGCAGCTTCTCACCTCCACGTTTATAGACGCCCCTGCCTCCCTCCCATAGGCGCATTTTCTAAAGCGCCGGGTATAAACCGCGATCGCGTCTCCTGTTGCCCCCGAGCGTCCCCTCTCGGTGCACCCTCACCTCTCTCGACCCTGAGCTGGCAGGGCTCTGAGCTCTCCCTCCCGGCCTGCCCCCTGCTGGGGGGGTGATTTGTGAAAGGCGGCTGGTCTGCACCTGAAGGAACTAGCAGGTTAATATTTTAAGCGGACCCTTCTTGGTACGAAAATAACCGCCGCAGTGTTCATCTCCTGGGTCACCTGGGATTTTGCTTCCTCGTAGTTGTGGGAGGGAGGGGGCTCTTTATGTGTTGTTTAGGGAGCCCCCCTGTACTTCCCCAGTGAGTTTTTCTTGGTGAATGAGTTGATCTCACGCTAAGTGGAAGCAAAATATATTTCTGTTCACAGCCTGGACCTGCTGGATTTCTAGGGTGAACCCATTGCTTCCAGGAACCTGGACAACTTTGAGAGACAGAGGCCGATACATGTACACTGGGGTTTTCAGCTTGATGAGGCCATTCCCTCGGCTCTTTTACACTCGTCTTGTGCCCTTACAGCTGCCTGGTCTGTACCACCCGTTTCCCCCCTTCTGGGCATTTTAGACATAAAGATTCTTCATCATATTTACTTAACATATTTGGACACACATTTGATTTCTGTGATTCCTCATTCCCACCCTCCCCTCCCCCAAATAACAGGCCAGCTGGAAGCCCACGCAGGGAGGGTTCGGCAGCCACAGGGTTGCTGAAACGGCCTCTAGCTCGGGGCAGGATGGTGCTTGGCCCCGGCTGCTGTTCCCAGTCACAGCATCTGCTCTGGTTTCGAATTACTTGTTAGCACCAACCCTGAGTGAAAAGGGAAATGCTTAAATTTTCTAATCAAACTTCATTTCTCTGAGTCCTCTCCTACCTGTTTCTTCCACTGGCATCACAAAGCAGACCCTTCCTTCCCCTCGCCCACTCTAGGCCAGCAGATAAGGTTTTAGAACAGATTAAGTTGATTAGAATGTGAGGCGGTTTTGGAATGAAAACTAAACTCACGGAAATCTAAAAAGTTACGTAGTGCATTTTCATTCCCTGTCAAAAGATGAAAACATCCTTCTATTGGTAGAGATTCTGGGGCACAGTAGGAACTCCGTAAATTTTTCTTTAGTTTTTGGTGTACGGGTCTGTACATTTTTACACATGGGAAGATTCTTATGACCAGTGTTACGGCCAGAACATAGAACAACTGGAATACCCCAAGGAATTTCCTCCTGATGCCTCTTTTTAGTTAGACCCTCTCCCCACTTAGAGCTCCTGGGAGCCACTGATCTGTTCTGCAGCAACACTTCTGCGTTTTCTAGAGTGTC
The DNA here is from genome assembly GCF_054644295.1 of Miniopterus natalensis. Classification (NCBI taxonomy): domain Eukaryota; kingdom Metazoa; phylum Chordata; class Mammalia; order Chiroptera; family Miniopteridae; genus Miniopterus; species Miniopterus natalensis. The sequence continues at coordinate 8,262,686 of NC_142099.1, forward strand.
ATATAAATGGGATCATATAGTATGTTACCTTTTGATCCTCAGATCTTTCATATTGCGTTTGACTTAGCATAATGGACTTCTAGTTCATTCATTTTTATTGCTGAATAGTATCCCATTGTATGAATGGATCATTCATCCATTGAGGCCTTTTAGGTTTCCAGTTTTTTTGGAGATTATGAGTAATGCTGCTAATAAATACTTAAGTCCAGATTTTGTGTGAATGTAAGTCTCGATTTCTCCTGGATAAATACCTAGAAGTGGGATTGCTGGGTCATATGGTAAATGTCGATTTAACTTTACTAGAAACTTCCAAACAATTTTTCAGAGTGGCTATACCATTTTACACTCCCACTGGCAATGTATGAGGGTTCCTGTTGATTTCCATTCTCACCAACATTTAAAACTGTCATTTCATTTGCATTTCACTAATAAACTATATTTAAGCAACTTTCCATCCATGTTATTAATCTCATTAATCTTAAGCATCTTATTTGCTATCCATGGATATTCTTTGGTGAGGTGTCCGTTGAAATTTTTTTACCATTTTTAAATAGGTTGTTTCTAATCATTGAATCTTGAGTTCTTTATGTATTCTAGACACAAGTCCTTTGTTTTCTATGCAATTGCAAATATTTTCTCCCAGCTTATGACCTGCGCCTTTTTATAGGTTTTTAACAACATCTTGTGCAGAGTAAAGTCAAATTTAACCATGTTTTAATTTAAATTATCCTTATCTTGTTTCTAAGAACTCTTTGCCTAACCTAAAGCCACACATTTTTTTCTTATGTTTTATCACATAAGTTTTAGTATTAATTTTACATTTAGTTCTAAATTAACTAATTCAGAATTTTAGCTAATTTTACAGAGTTCTATGACTCATTTTGAGTTCAGCTTTGTTTTTGTCATGAGGTATAGTTCAGATTCATCTCCGTTCTGCTATTGAGTCTCTCTGAATTTTTCAATTCTAAAATTTCCATTTTGTTCCTTTTATAGCTTTTATTTCTTTGCTGAAAACTATTTTTCCATTTATTTAAAAAAATATTTACCTTTACTTCTTAAAGCATGATTGCAATAACTAACTACATTAGAGTCTGTCTAAGTCCAATACTTGTCCTCTCAGTGTTGGCTTCTGGTGGTTGCTCTTGGACAGTTGTTTTAAGTTTTCCTGGTCTTTGGTGTGTTGAGTAATTTTCGGTTGCATCTTGGACATTCTGAACAGTAGGTCGTGAAACTCTGAGTCCTATTTAAATCTTCTGGAAAGTATTAAGTTTTTTGTTTTTGTTTGTTTAACCAGGTAGGCAGCCTGGTTAGGTTCACAATCTGATCTGCTTTCTGTGGGCTGTGATTCAATGTAAATTTAGTTTTTAAAGCATTTACAGTGCTGTTCGGGTCTACCTGCCTGTACAGCATCCAGCTGCCAGTCTGAAAACAGCACTGGTTTATCAGTAGGTCAGCATTCAAAGTCCTTACTGTGCTGATCCCAGTGGGCTGTTCACACAGGCTCAGCTTGAGGTGGAACCTGGAGCTTCACACCCAGTTTTAAAGGATCCCTCTCTCCAGCTTTCTCCTCGGCATCAGGGTTTCCCCTTCCTGGTGTTGTGGTTAGAAAGCTGGGGCTTGAGCTACCAAGGGTCTGCTGTGCCAGTCAGCAGGAGGGGAGCTCTGCCGCTTTACTGGCACTTGCCTGGTGTCAGGCAGAGAGGTCAACAGGACTGTGACCCTCAGGGACCACTGCAGCTACAAGTGGGAGTGGGAGGGGTACCAATTCTTTGCTGCTATTTACCTAGAGTAGGGCTGGTAATGTCAAAGGGTTTGTCCCACCCAGTCCTCTCTTTCCAGAGACTCTGGCTTTTCTTGGGGCTCTTTTTTTTTCTTTTTTTTCTTTTGGCCTCTGTATCCATTGGCAGTTCCAGGATCCAAGCTGCTCTAACATCCAGGTCAGGATATATAGGAGGCAAAAAAGAGAAAAAAAAATCTCAGAGAAATCACCCCAGGTTGTCTCTTGAGCCCAATGAACTGGGCCCACTCTGCCTGCTCTTACCTGCCTTGCAGATCTTCTGACAGCTGAAGTATGTGTTTTTGTCCAGGGTTTTTAGTTGTAGTCATTAGGAGAGAGAGGGTTGAGCATACTTATTTGATCATGCTCAGAACCAGAAGTTCATATAAATTTTTATATGTAAATGGGGAGAAGAATGCTTAATATCTCACTTTTGGAACCCATTTTCTATTCCCAGGGCTATGTACATCTAAAATGTTTTGCCTTTCTTCTTGTCTCTTAAGGAATAAAAATATTCTTTAAAATTTAGGCTCCAGAGATACTAATTTTGTTTTTTATTTAAATATCTCAAGGTTGTTTTGTCCGAGTACTTCTGAGGCTGACATTGTTTTTCAAGCTTGTTAGTCCTTTATTTTGTCCGTTGCCTACTTTTTATTGTAGTCCTAGAATTCTTCTTCACTACTTTAGTTATTAAGGATAGAAGCCCTTTTTCTGAAACACTGAACCAAATGCTTTCTGCAAAAAAAGCTTTGTTGTAAGGTTTCTAAGTACTGTACTGTCTTTTGATGGACTTCTGCTTTGTATGTTCATTAAGGAATCTCTTGCTCTTTTCTGACTCCCTCTATTGGTTATCTGTACAGAAAATCCTTCCCACCCAGAGCTCTGACAAGTTTTCATCTCAATATTTTCAAGTTTTGGTTTTATTTAAAATTTTCTGTTTTATTCCATCTGGATTTATTTTGATGTCTGATGCGTTAGGCGATACATTTTTTTCTTTGTTTGCAAATAGCCAGATTTTTCAACAGATTTGGATGGACTGAATCTTGATGTTCAGCGGGACCAAAAAGGAGGGGTGGGTGGGTGGGGCGGGGAGGAAAGGCTGTGGTGCTGGAGGGATTCATAAAGCTGTGGTATTTGGAACGCTGATGGACGGTTGGGTGAGCACCAGGAGAGGAAACCAGGAGAAACAGGGCTCCACAGCAGCTGAGTGGCTTCTGCATTGCCACTTTTCTTTTTTTCCATGAGGAGGGGAACCATCCTTTACTGCAACAAACTGTCCCGGATCCAAGTAGAAAGAGCGGTGGCAGACCCCGATCAGCCGCAGGAAAGTGAGATGCTCTTGGAGCAAGCTGACGGGAGCAGGTTCTGAAGGAGCCCTCGGGTCCGGGCCTGGCCAGATAAATTATATCTAGGAGACCGCCGCCTGCTTCAGGGGCTGGAGCTTTGAGGAGAGGTGCCAGAAGCCCAGCCGCAGTAAAATGTTGATCTTTTAGATGAAGGGCCGGGAGTTTGGATGATCTTTTGTCTGGTGAGCTGGATGCTGTTCCGAGGGCAGAGGCAGGGAGTCAGTGCACCTCCACAGACTTACGCCTTTCTTTCTGACAGAGGTGCTGGCCTGGTTTCCCAGGTAGTGTGGAAACAGATGCCCTTGGGTTGCAGCAATGCGCCTGGAGATGAAGTCTCCGTCGTTGAAGGTGGGATGCAGCTCTGGGCAAGGGCTGATGGTGGCCAGGCCAGGGAGATGAGTAGCTGGATGCAGAGAACTGCCTAATGGATTGAGTGGGTCTAGAGAAAGGATCTCTCACACCCAGGTGCCTGGCCTCCATCTCGCCTTGTTAAGTGTTTTTATTGATGACTTGGATGAAGACATTGATGGCCTGGTGATAAAATGTGTGGGTGACACAAAGCTGGAAGAGGTAGCTGATACATTGGGCAGCAGAACTGCAAAGCAAAAAAGATTGGACAGCCTGAAACGGTGGGCCAGATCTAATCAGGTTATGCTTAATGGGGATAAGCGTCAAGTCCTACCCTTGGGTGAAATAAACAAGCCAATAAAATGGAATAAACAGCAGAGAGCTACGCTTCACAGCGGCCTGTGCGAAAGTGCTCGAGATGTGTCAGCTGATTATAAGCTCAGAGTGAAACACGGTGAGCTTAGATTGTAGGGCAAGTGTGCAAAGAACACGGGAGGCAGCATCCTTCCTTACTCCAAAACGATGGCTCCTATTTGCGGCGTGCTTTCTGTGTGGCAGACATCTTTGTGTGGGTTCTCTCCTTTATTCTCATTACTTGCCTTTGGGGACTGTTACCCCATTTTACAGACCAAGAAACTGAAGCTCGGAGAGATCAGGTAACTTGTCTAAAGTCGCATACTAGAGCCAAGATATGGACACGGGTGTTCAGACCAAACAATGGGCTAACCTGCCACTGCAGGCTGCCTGTGGGCCCTTAGCTCAGACCTAGAGAATTGTACTCGGTTTTGGTACATCCTTTCACCCTCTAAGAGTAAACATTGGTAAACTGAAGGAGTTGAGGACTTGAAATCATGTCACATATGGAATGGGAAAGATTTAGGGCTGGGCCATGGGAGAGGGGTGTTAAGATCCCTGACCTGTGTGTGTAACACTAAGATTGTTTCTCTGTGAGGCCCTGGAGGCCAGAGCCGCGGTCGTCGGGGTGGGTGGATTTACAAAGAGGTGTATTTAGGTTCCAGCGAGCATGAGCTTTCTAATAATGAGAGCGCTCTGACAACGGAGGGACACCCCTCGAGGAACAGTCACAGGCATCAGGCACAGGCAGATTAGCCATTTGCCTGGAAGCAACCCGGGACCAGGTGACTTGAGTTCCCCTCCCACTGAGAGCTCTGTGCTTCTAGACAGTTCCTAACATCTGGACTGGAGTCTGGACATTTTTAGGAGCAGGGAGAATTCCTGGGGATTTCCATTTATTGCATTTCAACAATGAACCATGATAACTGGCTCCTCCAGGGAGTTGCTTTATTATTATTATTACTATTTTTTACTTTTATTCCTCAAGGATTTTTGGAATACTTACTACCCTTCACTTGTATAGCAAAAGCCCCTAGACAGCTGCCTCAGATCCACTGTGAAAGGATTTAAGAACAAATAAGGAGACGAGCAAACATAAAATTCTCTCCGCTTCATTGAAGTATTTGTGTCCTCTCAGTGTCAGCTTAGCAGGTATCACTCTTTGGTGCTGCGAGGATTTTACACACATCTGACAGCCTTCGACTTCACCTTCCCTAACCCAGAGCTGGCCTTTCTCAGTCACTCCCTCCACTCGGCGGTGGGCTGGCGGGAGAGAGCTATGACATTAATCTTCAGAGTTATAAGGAGATGAACAAATAGGTGCAGAGCAGGGAACCGAAGACATGCAGTCAGTCAGTTATAATCATGATTCGTAATCACGACCTTCAGTCCACCGCTGACTGCTTAGGGGCCTCCCTCTCCCACCCTGCCAGAATTCTGGAGGATTTCTTAACCTTTGTTCTGGAGAATTAGGATGTGTGGACTCGTGGCCCTGTATATAAAATGTCTTTAAAATGAAGCCCCTCATATTAAAAGAAGAAGCAATGGCCCGGCCGTGGGGGCGACGTTCCATCGGGCACCCAGCCGGGCAGGTCACCCACCGGGGCAGCGCCTGTCGCTCAGCGGTGGTGGGGGAAGCAGCGGCTGCCGTCGGGTGGGACCGCGCCGGCCTGCGGGTAAATATGCCGGGGCCTGCCGTCTCATCATGCCTGCCAGGGAAGAAGTTCTCTTTCCTCTTCTTTTTCCTTCCCCAAGACGTATTTCCCCTGAACCGTTTAAACACATTAAGTGACTGTTAGCGCGCAGAGTGGGCGTCATGTTAGCATAAGATCTAATCAGAGCGAGCCTGCTGGTCTCCAAGGCTTGATTCGCTCTGTCTCTTTCCTCCGTTTCCTTGTGAGGCTGCAGAGCCTTTTCTGACATCCTCGTTTGTCCTGCTGTGTAATAGCCGAGATCCTTCCGAGCTGTCGACATCTGCTCCGCTACGGAGAGCTGCGGAGCCGGGGCAGCAGAGCAGCCGTAATTATGCCCGAGTGGGCTGCGGCCAAGGCAGGAGAGGCAGACGAGGGAAGGCGCGGCCTGTGTGCGCGCACCGAGGCCAGACACGGGTGCGCGTGGCACCGATCACAACCCTGGGAGCGATGGCCTGGGAGCCAGTCAGGCTCAGAGCTCTCCAAAGTCCCCGTCTTTGCCCCTCCCCCAGGAGGCCACAGTCGCTGTGGGTGCTGCTTCCCACGTGTGCAGTGGTGGTTTGCAGGGCGCTGGGGAGAAGGACCTTCCCCCCTGTCCCCGCCCTTACACGCAGCTGGGTCAGGCAGCTGCAGGCGTGTCTTCCTCCATGGATACTGCTCCCTGGGGATAAATTAGTCTCATTGGGAAGATGCTGTAAGTCTTCCTGATTGTCAAGATATTAGCTATTAAAAAACTGGTCTGCTTGCCTGCTACTAATAAAAATAGAGGCTGGCATCTATTGAGTGCTCAGTGTTTGCCTGGCACCCTGTAAGCCCTTCCTGGGCCACATTGTTCAGTCTTAAAGAATGCTACGAGGTAGATGTTGCTCTTATCCATTTGCAGATGGAAAGATTAGGACATGGAGCCGTCCCACGGCTAACACACGGTGGCTTCTGGAATTGACCCCAGGCCTTTGCGACCCCAGCACATGTATTCTTAGCTACGAGGACATATTCCCAGAGGCCTTGCTTGTATATTAACAGAGACTGATGTTTTAAGGCTGTGTTTATACAAGAGCAAAAGAACAGGCCATATCATTCATTGGTGAGTCTTCAGCTAAGCAGCCAGGCTGCTCAGTGACACACTTGGTCAGTTCTAACAACAACCAATCAGTTTAATGAAGAGAACTGAAATAAGCCCTCAAACCAGAGAGCCTAGTTGTGTTTTTTAAATTGGGTTAATTGATTATTTTGGCAGAATCCAGGAATCCTGCCAAGGCTGGGTGTCTTGCAGCCCATCAGGACCCAGGGTGAGCGAGCCCCGCATCTTGGGTGAGTCTCAGGGCCCTGCTTCTTCCCGAAGCCAGTGCACTGTGGATGGGCTGGCCCTCAGCAAAGATAGGAGGTAGGTGAGGCCATCTAGAGAGCATATCTTTCCTGCCGAGGCTATCTGCCTCCCCAGCCTGCTCCCACCTACACCATAACGTCTTCCCAACATCCCTTACTGCTCAGACCCTCTCCTTAGAAGGCCCAGGTGACTCATTGACACTGAAGGGACCCTTCCTAGAAAAATGCATTTTAGGCTTCCCCAAGATGATAAGACGGGATAAGTGTCCATGGCATTTTATTATCACACTCAGTGGGAAGAGAAAGGAGCCTTTTCCACTTACTTCCATGGCTGTTGGGGGCAGGATGAGGTACGACAAGGGTGCAGACTTCGCACAGGGACCAGGCTCAAGAGTGAGAGTTACGGGGTTTGCGTAGGAAAGCACTTCCCAAAGTTAACATTGTGAGGTGTGAGATGTGACACTCCATGCGGTTCCAGGGGAAAGGGGAGGGAAAAACTGCCCAGAACAAAAGCTTGGGCAGGAAAGCGGGCAAGCAGGGATACTCCTGGGAGGGAGAAAAAAACCCAGAGCTAGCTGGAGAGAAAAAAGAAAATTCACGTGTGACACAATGTCTGTAGGCAGCTGTGTGCTGAAAAGTCACCCAATGGGAAGAGCGGGCAGCCAGAGGGATGGAAAGCGCCAGCGCAATAAAACATCGAGGAGAGCCGGCTGCTCTGGGCCAGGGATGAAACCAGCACAGCTGGGACCCAGAGCAGCACGTCCCCGTGCATGTGCCCCTGCGTTGGCACACGTGTGACAGGCCCAGCTTGGGTCAGAAGCAGCTCAGCAGTAGCTATGGCCATGCTGGATTTACACAAGGTAGCTCCTAGCACCAGGAGTAGTCATGGGGTGGAACACACTCAGCCCACCAGGACTCGGGGTACAGCACACCGCGTCATCTTTTGGCTTTTTTGGGGTTTTATGCCATACAAATTCTTCCACCTTGGCAGAGAGCTATAGGCCATACATGAACTCCAAAGACAATTTAGGACTTCATAGGGTCTCTGGAAAATTCTGTATTGCCTTCCTGAGTCTCTGTGCTCGGTCACTTGGATCTGTAGTTGATATTCCCAGGTGAGTTGGGACAATGTGTCCATAGCCCACCAGCAAGGAGCCCTGAGATCCCTGAGGGGCCAGTGGATATAAGGCTCCCGTGGCCCTCACAGGGAGAGGCACGGAAAGCTCACCCTGAGAGCATCCCTTGCAGCCAAGGGTGCTGCCTGATTCAAGTCCATCCAGATCAGTAAATCCTCACAATGTAGTTCTGCTGCTCTTGACTTGTAGTTCATTTGTTTGCTTAATTCTCTTAGAAGGGGGTATTAGCACATCAAAAGGATGTTTAAAGTATCCTTGGTGGTAATACAGTGAATACAAACCTGGTTTATCACTTTTCAGTGTCAACGAACACCACTTGGATATGCTAACCTTTCCCAGGGAGGCTCCAATCTGTGAACTACTTGATGGTGAAAACTGAAATGATTTCTATAATGGTAGATACTTGGTTAAAAGTTCCCCAAATCTGAAAACTGCCAGAGGCGTGTATGTGACTTTCCTTCCTTCCCCCTCCCACCTAAAAGCTTTTGCCGGGAACCTGCTGGGCCGCTAGCGCTCCTGTTTGCATCTCCAGGGAGCACTTTGTAAGAATGTTTTTAGAACACTAGTTTTTATAACACCCCAGGGAAAGAAGATGGGTTATTTACATAAAATCAGGGAAGCCTGTACAGCCCATTTCTGCCCCACCTCACAAAGAAGGGGGAGGACAGCTAGGAAACATTAGGAGCCACCTGAGGTTTGATTCAAGAACGAAAACACCTCTGAAGGTGGAGACAGAGAACCGAGTGTATGACCACACCCCTCAGGGGCTCTGGACACCCCAAAGTGCAGGCGAAACCAAGCAACCAGCGACCCCGTTATGTACACCTCAAGGTAAAACTGGGAAAGGTTCTTCCTGTGTGGCACGTACAGGGTGGGCAAAGTAGGTTTACCGTTGTGAGTATGCAAAACACAGTTTATTCGTGTATTATTACTATTTTTTATTGTATTGATTTGTATAATAACTCTAAACCTACTCTTGCCTACACCTGTATACTCAGTAAAATCTATCCAGTCTTTCTATGGAAACCATGGGAATTAAGATCTGTGGAGTGTTTTCATAAACTAAAATTTCATTCCTTTAGCTAAAAAAAAAAAAAGTAACACATTCAGGCTTATTTTCTTAGACAAAAGATAATGGACATCATTTAAGTTTCTTTTTGTGGCCATCAAAAATTTGAAGTTTCCAAAAGTTGACTATAACCCTTAAAATTCATGTGAAGGCACTAATGAGTGTGAAGTACATAGAAACTTCTTTATTCATAAAGAACAGATTTGATCAACCATGCTACAGGAAAGACTGATTTCTCTTTATACTCTACATAGAAAATATTACAAAATCTTTGTCATGTGAAGAAGTAATCCAAGTGTATGGAGCCAAAAAGAAAAAAGAAAAAAATTTACAGGGTTGTCCAACAGTTAAGTAAAAATATTGTGGAATTTTTTTGGATTTTATGATGCTGGCGACATTTATTTTTTAAATGTAAAATTTATAGCAACTTCTTTTTTCATTCTAAATACTCACTCTTGACCTTAATTTCGTGTTAACAATCTTGTTTTCTTTTTCTCTTTTTAAAAAAACTTTTAAAGTGTATAAGCTTCAAATCCTCAAAGTAATCATCTATTAAGAGGAGATCTTGGCTCCACCTCTGCTTTTATTCATTCCAACTCTGGGGGATTAAACCATTACGTAGATTTTAGAGTACACGCCACACACACACACACACACACACTCTATATGGATTACGTTTCACCTTTTTGGTTATCCTGAAGCTAATACTACCGAATAAGGGTAATGACATGTATGGACAATTTACAAAGAAAAAAATAAGAATGTCTGGTAGCGTAGCAAGAAAAATTTAATGTACCTGGTCATCAAACATGATGTAAATATCAGATAGCAGTCCATCTCTGATGCTGGCAGATATGAAGAGGCCTGATAATGCCCACCCACAGGTGGTAAAGGTTTGGAGAGAGGGCGCCCTCCTGACATTGGATGGTGGTTGGAGTTCAAATTGATACAACTGTTTGTAGGCCAGTTTAAAAATAGACACTCCCCCCACCAAAAAAAAAAAAAAAAAAAACCTTCAAAAAATATCTACCCTACATTGAAAGCTAAACAGATGCCTACTTTATGTACAGAAGTAATTCCACTTCTACTTACATTAAAAATGTATGCATATATACTCCAAATGACACATACAAGAATATTTATAGCAACTCTGTTTCTAATAGCAATAGTCTAAATGTCTATCACAGTACAATGAATCATAAATTGTATCTTCCATAGCAAAAAAGAAAAGAAAAGAAAGAATGAATTACTGCTATATACCACAGCATGGACGAATCTCACAGGCATTATATTAAGTGAAAGAAGCCAGAAGAAAAAAAGTGACACTATCATTCCATTTATATGAAGTTCAACAACATGGGGTAGGTATTGAGTAGAAAGGGCACTGAAAGAGCATTCTGGGGGTGCTGCACGTGTCTAATACATTGATCTGGTAGCAGTTATACACTTGAATTTACATATGTAAAATTCAACTAGCTGTATACTTGAGATTTATTCCCTTGATGTATATATGCTGTACCTCAATTTGAAAGTTTTAAGAAAATATACCCTTTGACTTAGCAGTTACATTTTCATCCTAAAGGGAAATTGGAGGATTACAAAAAGGTTTGCGTCCAAGAACCATCACCACAGGGTTATTTATAGTAGCAAAAATCTGGAAATAATTCAGTTCAATCATAAGGAAGTGGTTAAATAAATTATACTTTCAAGTGTAGACTGCTGTGTAGTCATTAAGATGGAATAGAGAATAGTTAAAAACTTAGAAAGTTGTCCATAGTGCATTGTGTAACTGAATGGTATTTAAAGTTTAACCTTCTGTGTGTCAGAAAATTATTAGCTATTGCGTGACTCTGAGACACTGGCTAAGGCTCTTGAGTTACCAGCACTAACTTGGCTGTTCTGCTCTCCTTGGGTGTCTGCTGACCTGTTAGCTCTTGTTAGAAAGCTGCTGGAGATGGGGTGGCAAACTTATCAGTCATCTGAAAGGCCATGGGGACAACCCTGTCTGATGAGGGACTTTTGTTTTGAGAGCCAGGTCTCAGCATTCTTTTGCAGATGCATTAGATTCCTACTGATAGTGAGAGCCACAAGCACATCCTGAGTGTCCCTGGGGGAGCTGGGGCCCAGGCTCTGCAGCATCCCCAGACCTGAAAACACGTTGGAAAGTTAGGGAAGGGCTGGGCGGCTTTCTAGGTCAGGTTTCCTTCCTCCCCCTCACCACCGAGGTGCATTGCGCAGTCAGGGTGTAGTTTGTGTTGTCATTGTGCTTCCTCCTTCCCTTCCTGCTTGCCTGGCTTTCTGTTTCTATTCCCACTCTCTTCCAAAATGCTCATTTCCAGAGCTGCTGCTGTGCCCCCTGTCCCCGCGCCAGTCCGCCCCACCTCCCCGCCTTCCTCCCCTCCTTCCTCCCCTTTGCTCTCTTCCTTTGCGTCTCTCTTGAGACAGGTCTAGTGGCCTGGTTGCCATCTGCTGCCTTTTTTTTTTATGAGGTTGAGATCAGATGGCATCTAATCGATCGTCATGGTCTCCATGGTTACCAGGGTGACAGAGCACTTGGGAGAGACACATTCTGCAGCCTGGGGCTGTCAGACCATCCCTGAGAGGGGGAGAGAAAAATGAAACCTCTTCCATCATACATACGCATTTACATCTCACTCAAATGCAGCAACACACAGGCCCTGTTTATGTTTTCACAGCTACCCAGTGGCTGAAGCCAGGGATGCAAACTCTTTTCCATCAAAAAATAAAAGGACAAAAGTAAAGATTTTTTTAAACCTCAGAATCTTTCTCCCCACCCTACCCCCACACAAACCATCATCTTTTTTCTTTCCCCTTGGAGTGTTTGGGCTTTAATTTAGTAATTCTCATGCACTATTATCCTTCCAATAAATCACAGAGCAGTGCTAAAGCTGACAGTGGACACCTATGTGCTTCAGGAAAAGAAAGAACCCCTCATGAAACTACCAACACTTCAGCCTTTGGTTAGGTTCAGTGCTAACGTTAGTTGTGACTGGGTTCTTTGGCCAAGAATTATTTGTAGTACAGGATCCATTCTCCCCAGGAAGAATAGTCAGATGTGACAAAATGCAAACAAGTGCTGGGACATGACTGGTCTGTGATGCCTTAATGCCCAGGGGCTGGCCAATCCAGGTCTGGTGGAAAGACACACAAGAGGCTTTGGTAGTAAGGATGTACAACCAATGAAGCAAAGGCTAGATTTCTGGAGAAACTCCAAGAAAAGGAAACAGCCGATCACCGTACTGTTAAATGATGTTAGAACTGTAAATGGAATGCCAACGTTGACTTACACACCTTTCAAGTTAGGTGCAGATGACCTGGGGCTGTAATAGGCTGTTCTCCTGACAGTATTTTATGCTTCATAACATTTATTAGAATTATGCCCTTTTTGTCTTTGTCAGAGAAAACCAAACTTAAAATGATGGAACAGTGCCCTAACTGGTTTTGCCCAGTGGTTAGAGTGTCGACCTGTGGGCTGAAGGGTCCTGGGTTCGATTCCAACCAAGGGCATGTACCTCGGTTGCAGGCTCAATCCCTCGGGTGGGAGGCAACCAATCGATGTGTCTCTCTCACATCAATGTTTCTCTCTCTTCCACTCTCTATGAAAAGAAATGGAAAAAAATATCCTCGGGTGAGGATTAAAAAAAGAAGTGATGGCAGAAGGACAAGGTCTGTAGCTATTTGGTTTTCACTTCAAGAAAAATACGTCACCCCAGCCGGTGAGCAGAGCTTCCTCTCTTCTTTCCTTCCTTTGTCCAGATGTCCCTTTAGACCTCCATCTCCTGTACAGTATCTTAGTAAGATTCAGATGTATTCATCGGCAGTGCCTTTGGCTGTTAAGCAAATATCACAGTGATATTTGAAATAGAAATGATGCCATCAATTGGAGGAGAGACTTTAATATAAAGGGAAAATAATTTCTCATGCGCCGGGACCCTCTTACTCACTTTGAACCTCTGCATCTGTGCTAATGCCTGCCTCTCCTTCCCTCTGCAATTCTCACCCTCCACCCCCACTCCTAACTGGTGGTCTCCATGGAATGGCCTGGGGAAGGGCTTTACTTTAAGTCCCACTTCCTCAGAGAAGCACCTCCCCCCTTGATACACACCCCTCCAGGCGCCATCACACACAGACCTGAACTCCTAATGTGTTTTTGGTCTACACTTCTCATTCAGGACCTAGCCTTGTGCCTTACACCCCTGTTATATTTACTATGTATCTCTGTTGCCTCTCATCTCCATGGTAAGTTTCAGAGGGGAGAGGCTGTGTCCCCTACGTCTGAGCTCTTCCCTTACTTTCCGTCAAACCTAGAGGCTTGATGAAGATGATAGCAGCCCATCGTGCCTACAATCGCTTCAGTGCTCCTTGACCTGCAGTAACTTTACATTGTGTTGGCCAGGAAGCATCCCTTCTCTCCTTGTCCCCACACTCCTGTGTGCAAGAGCGATTCTCAGAAAAGGTGGGTTCCCCCTTGGAATGAAATGAGTCGTTTGTTCCTATCAGGACAACTGCCACAGCATGGTGTCAGCTCAGTCTTGCCTTTGGTAAATTGAGTTTGTCAGTGCTCAGCCACACAGCTGAGTGAAATGTTGTGTGATGCAGGCTGTCTCCTGGGAGGGAGAAACTGGCATAAACCACATCCTAATGGGATCCAGAAACAAAGAAGCGTGAATGAAGTGTTAATTGCATTCATAAAGACATTAACAAAGGAATTGAAATGGCAGAAGCTTCCGTCCCCCACTAGAGATTCACAGAAAAATATGTTACCCCAAAGAATGTTTTAACAATAATTGTCCAAGTTTATTGCTTGCCCACTGTAGAGATAACTCTCAATAAATAGTAACCTTTCAAAGAACAAGCATTTTTTTCCTGTTATCTTGAGTATATGAACTAGCAGGCATTTACCCTCTCCCCTTGCTGCGTTTGTATGACTTAAGTTTCTAGAGAATCAAGAGGCATTTTCAATGCTGCTTCATTAACCATACGGATGTCTGTTAACAGTTTGAACCTAATCAATCCTGCAGGTTTTATTAGAGCAAAATGCTCATTATCTGCACGGGTTTTTTGGTGTTTTTTTTTGTTTGTTTTTTTGCCTTCTGAAGTCAAGTTACAAGACTGGAGACGGTTGATTTTGCAGCCCTGCTTGGATATTCCTGAGATGATCTGCAATGTGCGCAACCTGGGGCTCCCCCCTGCCCTTTGGCTGGGCCCCCAGCTGCTGACAGCAGGACTAAGCCGGCTAAAGGTCAGAGGCTGCATTTGACTGAAGACGGATCACATTGATGAATATTGCACCTGCTTAATGAAGTCAAGGCCACAGATTTGGGGCCTTTTATGGTTCTTCTGGTTCACTCAATTTCACCTTCACAGACCGCACCACTAATCCAGCCAATCATTTTGACTATACATGCAACTGGTGACTGGAGGACTAGATCAACCTCACTGGAAAACAGTGACCGGAAATTGTCGTCTATAACAACATTGGAAGTATAAAGTGTGTTCACCTAGAATGTCTTATGTAATACACACAGCAACTCCTTAAGATCTATACAGCAGATATTCCTACCCTCATTCTGCAGAGCAGAAAACAAAAACGCATAGAAATTAAAGTCCTGGGATTACAATTCAGGTATTTTTGCCCATCTGACTGCTCTTTCCACTGCAGGAGCCTAACTCTCTGGGGATCTCATTTGATTCTCACTAGAACCCCGTGAAGTGAAGCAGGCTGTATAAACAAGTGGGTCCATTTGCCAGGCGCCGTATTCATGCAACCAGAGGAGCAGGTGTCCTCCAGCCTAGAATTCCACTGAACGCCCTGGTTACCTAAACAACTATATTTTTTCAGTCTCATCCAAATTAACTATATTCATGAATGTGGCATCAACCCAATGGGTGGCAGATTTAAAAGTCACAAAATGCTAGTTTGTTGTATGTGTCCAGACTGATCCAGGCATCAGTCAGAGGAAGGGGGCTCAGAATGCCGTTAACTCCTCAGGGGAGCTCATTTTCCAGCCATGAAAATTAGATCCATCGAATTCGTGGTCACTTCTAATTCTATGACAGATATCGGGGATATTTTCTCCCAAATATCACCTGTACACTAAATTTTAGAATATTACTAAACCTAAATGAAAAATTTGGGGATTACACACTACTTTGCACTATTGTGCTTAGTCTCATATACAGGGTGGAGCAATAGTAGGTTTACAGTTCATATGGAAAATTATACAGTAATTTATAAATAATAATACAAGAATAAATTGTGTTTCGTGTACTCACAACTGTAAACCTACGTTTGCCCCACCCTGTATATTACCACCCACACAAGAGCTGAGTGTCTTTTTTTCTTATTAGGGCACATCATCAACAGTACTTGATTCCATAATTTTTGAGGAATGGCAAACTTAGCTCCAGTCTAGGCATGTCACCAACTTATTCACGAATCTGATCCAAACAGCACTTTGAATTAATTATTGAGAGTGTATTAATATTGTTATTTGCATTTACTTTATATTTTTGTAATTTTTTGTCCTGGTTAGAGGGTCCTATTATACCTTATTTTGCTCCTGAGATGGGAGGCTAGTGCATTGCAGTCTTGTGTATGGCTAGGAGTGGGAATCAAGATGTACAGTAAATTGGGTGGGGGGGGGGATCAAAATGAGTGGTTGGTTAGTTACACTTTCGGTCTAGACAACTGAGATTAAAGCGTTTTTCATCAATAGCAAAACGACTGAATATTTTTCCTTGGAATTCCTGGATCAAAATGCATCATTTTCAGTTGGCTGCCAGTGTTGACTGAGGATGTGAGGAAGTCTGAAATACCTAGTTAATGATCTTCTAAAACACCTAGTTTTTAAAAATGATTTTTTAAAACCTGTTATATGGGTCCTGAGGAGACATAACCAGAAATGCCATTTGAATACTGGGGAAGACCAGGGGAGTTTCAGACATTTTTTTCTTCCTACTTGTGTCAAAATTAAGAGAATTAGTTCATGCTCCTAAGTCAAAATTGTGTCATTATCCCAGTGTGATCATTTATTAATTTCTATTCATGGAAATCCAAATGGACAAAGTCATTTTACAGGGCAGTACTGTCCATTATAGTAACTACTAGCCAAGTGTGGCTATTTAAATAAAAAATAATTAAAATTTTAAATTCAGTTCCACATTCTAAGTGCTCAATAGCTACCTGGGGTTAGTGGCTACTGTACTGGACAGTGCAGATTCATAGAACAGTTTTGTCATGATAGAAAGTTCTGTCGGACAGAGCTGTTCTAGAGCAAAAGATTGGAATTCACAGGCGGCAGAAACACATCCTCTATCCAATCACATAGTCATTTGTCAAGCACTTAATGTAGTTTCAGTGATAGTGACTTGTGGGACCAGGCTGCTGGGGCCTGGGCATCAAGGAGGGGTGGCCTGCAGCCTTCTTTCTCAGACTGTGAATTGGCCCTGTGTGCCATCGGAGAGGATGAGCCAAGTCTCTGGAGAAAGGGCAGGTGCAAATGAGCCATTTCCATTTTCCACTCCTGCAACTCCCAGAACCTCGAGTCAGACCTGCCGCCAAGTTGCACTTGCACAGAAGCCCAAATCAAAGTGCGTTTTGGATTAATTTTCTGGCTGGTATTTTTTTTTCTTTTCTTTTCAAAATCTACCTTGTGCCTGTGATTAAAGACTTTCTTTTTTGCCATGAATTTAAATGAATTTGAACCTAGTAGTGTTTTCCTCCAGCCATGATATTTGGCATAAGCATTGACCAAATGAAATTAGGCTTCGGACAAGCAAAGATTATAACGGAAGACTAAATAACACCATCCGCAGCTCCTAGCCTAGGCATCTTTACGTGAATGCCTTTATTGGCTCCTCATCATCGCCAGTCAGCTAGTAAACATATCCACAGACTGGTGAAAGGTCTTCCTTTAGAATGGAAAAGGTGGAAACAGTCTAGTGTTTGTTGCATCAGCCACTTCAGACTTATCAAAACTTAAAATAAATCACCAATCATATCCTTTTCTCCGCTGTATCTCACTAGGACTATCTCTACTGTAGTAGGAAGGAGATTGAGGCAGAATATTTGCACAAGATTGTTTAGTCAGTTATAGCAAGGACATGAGATATACAACTCTCATTACTTTCATCACATGATTCTTCAAAGCAGACTTATTGGGAACATGTTTTATTTTCTTAGGGGACTGTAAATCCTTTGAGACTGCTAATAATACATATTTTCATCCTACAAGTATTTGATACAGTTGGAGGTGCTCAGCACCTTGGTTCGACCCCATCAACAAATCTTTACTGAACAAATTAATGAATGAATAAGGAGATTGCCAGTAAATGTTACTGGTGCTGGGGTTGTTGGGTTCCCCAAGATAGAAATTGAGAGGAAACCTCAGAGAAATTTCCAGACAGATTTTATTAAGCTTATTCTTGAGCACAAGGGAGTCAGCAAAGAGGAAAGGAAGTCCTCCAAACTGGCTGGGGACAAAGCTGCTTTGCGCAAAAAGGCAGGCTTTTTTAAAAAGGCAGGCCTTGCAGAATTTTCCACTTTAGGATGGAGTGATTTCCTTTTCCAGTTTTATTGCCTGGTAACTATGTTCGTGCCTGCGCTGGGGGCAATATGGCAGACTGCCCATTACCACCACCCTAGGAAGGTTGTATAGCAGTCAAACCTTGCTCAACTGCACACGTGGATCAGTAGTTTCAACATCTGCAAGGAAGCAAACAGAAGGGAGATAAAATCAGTGACCTCTGTATTTCTAAGTAGAGAGTGCAGGGGTGGTGACATTCGTTGGGTCAGTTTATCTGGCAGTCCTTCTGGCCACCTTGGCTTCCTGGTCACCCGGTATTTTTCCATTCCAGGGCTCAAGTATCAATGAGGCAGGATAGTAAGAAGTCAGGAAAATTCCTTGGCAAGTGGAATGGGGAAACTGAGACAGATAGCTAATTCAAACTGGCCTCATCTAGCATCCTGACTCACCTGCCTTCTCCTTCCTTGCATGTCCACTCCCTTAAGTATTAAACCCTCAGGACAGTGAGGTTCTGATCAGCATCAAATAATCTTAGGAACAAATCCTCAGGTCTGCTGACCACAGAAACAGAGTTTTGGTCAAACTAGAAATAACATCTAAGCCTCAGTTGTGTTTCAGCTCCAGGCCCAGAAAAGCATCTAACCAGACAAACCAATGCCATGGCTGGCATCAGGACCAGATGCAATGACTAAAGACCCCCTACTCTAGCACCAATCAATCAGTAGAGACCAAGACCCTGACCCTATATGCTCATTTTGATTAATCAGCATATTAAAGGACACACCTGGAAAGTGGTGAATATTCTATTGAGATCCTCCCCTGAGACCTCCCTTAAAATTCCTGCCTTTAGAAAATAGATAAAAACCCTTAAGGCAAAGGACTCAGTGCACATGCACTCTCTCTCTCTCTAACACACCTGCGCCTTCTTTCTTCAGGTGTGTATCTTTGCTTCCTTTTCTGGTAAGCTCTAAGCGTCACCACAAGACTTGCAACCAGGGGAGTGGTGGGCAGAGGCAGTTTGTTTTGGGCTGATCCCCTAAATCTCTCTCTGAGGGCTCTTTTGCCTCTGTAACTTGTTTCCTGAGTCCACACAGCCCAACTGGTTCACTTCTTCTGCTTCTGTGACTTACTTTCTAGAAGGCCAAGGCAGCTCTCTGAGCAGCCCACTCGAATTTTCTCTTCGAGTGTACTTTCATTTTGCATGCTAAATAAACTTCCTCTTGCACTAGAGTTCTTGGCTCTGAATTCTTTCTTTACTGAATTCAAGAACCAAGAGATGACATCACCAGTAACATCTACACTGTCTCAGTAACAAATCTGTCTGGCCTGTTAACTTCTAGCTGATAGCTATAAAAAAGTGGTGGGGGGAGAGTATAAGAGGTGCATAAATTTGAGAAGAAACACAGATTGTGAGCTGACTGAAAGTGTATCACTTTGAAGCTTCCTTAGAATTTCCATAGGGATATGATGGCAGAGAAAACACTTTTTAAAGGGCAACTGTGTGTTTCAACTGGAGCAGAGGTTCAGAGACATGCATCCAGTCTATTGTCTCCTTTACTGAATTCCGTTTCTGACATTCTTCCTGGAAGGAGGGGACCTAAAGGTATTGTATTAGTTTGTACTGTATGGTTTTGTATTTTGGTCTGAATGGCACAGTAATGAAGTTAGCTGACACTGAAAATGATTTATGCAGTTGAGCCCACGGTCCCCAAACACTTCTTTACAAACAAAATGGAAATGAATCCTAAAAGTAAAGCAGCCACAGGAAAATTGCAATCCATCTCCATACTTAAAATCATCTCTGATAAATCAGAGTCCAATCCAGTCATCAACATGTCCAACATACGTATATGATAAAGGCCATAAAAAGAGTTTTTAATACATGTGTAACCTCTTTGGGGTTTTAACAATGCCAACCACCAACTTAAGTTTTGTGATGTAGCTTCCTAGTTCACACACCTTTAAATCACCATTACTCTTATTTGTCTCTTGTTCAAGCTGTTTTCTGGTGTCTCTCTCGCTGAAATGGTTTCAATTAGCGCCTGGAAAGGGTTGATGCAGAACTCTTGCGCGGTGCTTGCCAACATGGGAATTGGTTTTAAACATTGCCGTTTTTCATCCAAAAAAAGTCCCCCTTTCCTGCCCTTGAGTTAGAAGAGATTATTCTCAGACAGGCGGTTAGCTGATTTTTAATGTCAAAGAAACTTAATTTGCAAACTCGTTAGAAACTCTTTAGTAAAAGCTGCCTAGTAAAACAGATGATTAATATTGGTAAGCTCCTCATTTGCATATTAATTAGTCTCTATACTCAACTAATTAAAGCTTTGCTGCCTGTTTGAGGACTTCCTTTTGGACGGCTGGTCTTGTTTCTATGTAGTCATTCCCTACCTAAGGCAGGTAGATGTTCTGAGAAATGCGTAGTTAGGCCATTTCATCACTGTGCAAACGTTTACAGAGCTCCCTGCACACACCTGGATGCTACAGCCTCCTACCCACCCGGGTTCTAAGGCCTAGCCTGTTGCCCCAGGCTGCAGGCCTTTACAGCATGTTACTGTACTCAATACTCTAGGCAATTGTGGCACAGTAGTAAATCTTTGTGTACTTAAACATTTCTAAACATAGAAAAATGACATAAAAAATACAGTACCAAAGATAAAAAATGGTGCACCTGTATAGGGCACTTGCCATGAACGGAGCCTGCAGAACTGGAAGCTGCTCTGGGTGAGTCAGTGAGTGACTGGTGAGTGTGAAGGCCGAGGCCGTTCCTCTGCACTGCTGTGGACTTTACAAATACTGTACACTTAGGCTACACTAGATTTATAAAACATCACGAGATTAAATCAGGCACAAGAGAACATAATGAAATCAAGAGACTCGGTAAGCATGAGATGTATGAAGCTGCTGCCAGTCTAATTTTTGGCACACTGTTTCACAGCAAACTTTTTTTATAAATGGAGGGGGGGATACACTCTAAAAAAATGATTAAATACATAAACCAGCAACACAGTCATTATCATTTTCAAGTATTATGTATTATACATAATTGTGCTAAACTTTTATAGTCGAATACTTGATATATGCCAAGTATTCTAGGCTCTTTTATTTATATTCTGAGTTTATTCTCACATTTACAACCTAGATCCTAGTATAACCCCTATTTTATAGATGAAGAACTGAAGGCTTGTTAATTTCGAGTGTCTTAACCAAAGTTGTTCAGCTTGTCATTGGTGGAGCTTGACTGTTTGCTGAGGAAGGATAGAACCAGGTGCTCTTACATGTCGTGTCCATAGCATCCCACTTCCTACAGTGATGGTACTGAGGGGAAAACCTTGACTCTGCCTTAATTTATGGCAAAAGTAAATCATCTGCATACTTAAAGCCATATAAGTAACAACTACATATAGTATTTCCCACAACCGATTCTGCCCATATGTGCGCCATGACACAATGGCTGGGAACCACTAACACGGAGAGCTGTGAGAACAAATAAAGGAATGAATGAAGTGGTCTGCATGTCTGAGGACAGCTGTGGTGTGGACACATCCTTTCCTCTGTCTCCAACTGGTATGTGAGGACCAGAGCAAACCTTCTTATGTTCCCAGAGCAACGGAGTTTCTGACCCCCTTTCTATGAGGGTGGTGGTATGGGAAACCACTCTATATTTCTGTTTTACACATAATTTTTAATGTTATGTAGACGTGTTTAAAATTTGTTTGGGGGGAAGAGTATGGCCATTTAAAAAATCTGAATCAATCTTTACCAGTGAACTAGATGCCTGCTAGAATTAATGAGGAGAAAAAACTGTGAATCTAAGCAATTAATTATTAAATAACAGCCAAATATAGTACCTGTGGGCAGAGAGGGCCTCTCCTTTGAGGAGATAAAAACTAATTGCAAAAACAGAGCTGCTGGGAGGTCACACTGGGAAGCATGGGGTGCACATAGCAGTGGTCCTTTTCCATTTGCTGAGCGACATGAAAAGAAAGGTGGAGATCTAAGGAAAAAAGGTATAAAAACTCTCGGGAAATTTATTCAATAGAATAGGTGCTAATGGAGCCAGTCAGAGAGGAAGTAAGGGGATATTTACACTGGGTTCCAGGGAGTCTTGGGGTTTTCAATCCCTGAAAGAGTGCAAGTGTGGCACACAGTAGATGTTCCAAAATAATGATGGTGACCAGCTAGGCCCTGGCCGGGTAGCTCAGTTGGTTAGAGCGTCTTTCTGATACACCAAGGTTGCAGGTTCAGTCCCCAGTCAGGGCACATACAAGAATCAACCAATAAATGCATAAGTAAGCGGAAGAGCAAATCGATGTTCCTCTCTCTCAAATAAATCAATAAAAATTTTTTCAAAAAGAAAATAATCACCTAATCAATGAATAGATGCATGACTTTTCCCTTCAGAATTTGAGAAATAAGGAAATGATATATTCATAAATATTACTGAAAATAGTACCTGTTATGAACTGAATGCTTATGTCCCTCCAAAATTTATATGTTGAAGCCCCAAACCCTGAATGTGACGGGATTTGGAGAATGGCCTTTGGGAAGTAATTAGGATTAGGTTTCTGCCACAGCAAGAATATACCGATCTGGGAATCAAGAAAGTAGAAGTTATGCCTCCCACTTGGAAAATTCCACATACGTTCCCCGTAACAGGCCCCACTGATACAGAGGATAGAGTCCGAAAGAGGAACAGCCCGGGACAAAGCAGTAGGTGGTCCCACTGAACTAGGACCTGACCAGCTTAGGCTCCTCGTGTCAGCGGTGAACAGGCCTAAAGGGAGCTCTGGTACAGGCCAGGGCTTTTGAGCCCAACTATGTACGGGGGATAGGCCAGTCAGGGTGCATTTGGATTTAAATACTGCTATTCCAATACACTTAAAAGTGACCTAAATCATAGCAATGGGCATCATGGGCAGCAGGGAGGAAGGCAGTCTGAGGGCGGATTCAGCGGCTCAGCAGTGTCTTCCAAGAACCAGGCTCTGGCCAGACCCCCATCCGCCATCCTCAGCTGCTTAGTAACGTCCCCCTCGTGGTGCCGAGATGGCTGCCACGGACCTGCAGTGAGGGAGCGCGGGAGGCAAAGCAGCAGGGCCGAGCAGGGGGAGCAGAGGATCTTCAGAGCAGTGAAATGCTCTGGTGCTGGAAGGGCGGATACTTGTCATTGTCCGTTTGTCCAAACCCCCAGAATGGAGCACCAGAGTGAACCGTGACCTAAACTGTGGGCTCTGGGGCACAGTGATGCGCCCGGGAAGTCTCAGCAGTTGGAACAGATGCACCGCTCCGGGGGGATGTTGGTAATGGGCGAGGCTGTGCGTGTGGGCGCGGGGGCAGTGGGAATCTCTGTGTGTCCCCAATTTGTCTGTATACTTAAAACCACTCTGCAAACTATAAATTCTTTTTATTTAAAAAAAAAAGTGTAAAAATATTTTAGAGGGGGAGAGGAAGGGAGGAGAGAGAGAGAAACATCGACGTGAGAGTCGAACATTGATCGGCTGCCTCCCGCACACTCCCTACCGGGGTTCGAGCCCACAACCCCGGGGCATGTGCCCTGACCAGGAATCAAACCAGCAATTTTGGTGCACTGGGCGACGCCCAACCGAGCCACACCGGCCAGGGCCAAAATGTAAGGTCTTAAATATATATAAAAGGAACCAGGGACAGCGGAGAGCCGATTTCTGCAGCCGCCCCAGCAGTTCCCAGGCCAGCGGCAGCGAGGTCCAGTGCTGGGGGCGAGCCGCCCGGACACCCCCTATCCGTGGGCCCAGCAGTGGGTTCTCCGCAGGCAGTGGCAGGGGTGCGATCGTGGTGGTGGCTCTCCTTTCCTCACCGGTTTGTTCCTGGTCATTTTCTGACCCTCGCTCTCCGGCTTTCCCAGTGAGTTGCGGAGCAACCCACTACCTGTCAGTTCAGCGCTGGTTCCCTGCTTATATCTGCAAGAACCGATTTCTGTTGTTTGTACCCAAGCAGTCTCACTGGTAATGAGGTGGTTTAATTGGTTCATTGAGAATGAGGTTTTCTTTCTTTCTATTGTGCTTGTTGGGGTTGAGGGTTTCAGAAGATGGCCAGAGAGTAGAGAGACCATTAGTAGAATGTAGACCATATTTCCCAAGTCTCTATTTTAATGGCCTCCTCTCCCCAAAATGAATACATCCTGAAGGATACCCTGGGACAAGGGATACAGCTGCTCACAAATACCGTTTATCGAGTACTTAATAGGAGCCAGGTACTACAAAAACTGCTTCTGTGTGGATGTAATTCTCACATCTTCCCGTGAGAAAGATATTCCCGTGTTACCTGTGTTTTATGGATAAGGTTTGAGATGGGTCCACGTGGTGCAAAGGGCAAAGGACCCAGGCCTGCCTCACTGGAAAGGCCCGGGATCGCTCAGGGTACCAGGCCTTGCTTTTCACTTACTTACACCACTATCAGAAAGGAAAGTGACAGGCTTTTCCCACAAAATCTCCATAAGCCTGCTCAGCCTTGGCTGAAGCTGAGATCAAAAGCATCTACCTTGGAGTCCGTCCAAAGGATTTTGTTCTGAAAGGACCATAAAGACATTTATCACTTTTTAATGTAGAGTAAGGTCAGTGGCACGAACACTGAGGCTACTTTTAAAGTGTGGCTCCAGGCAATGTGCTCACTGTAACGGAGCCTCACCCGCCTTGCACTGGACTCGGTCATGGAGCTTGTCCACCCACGTGCCCTCTAGGAAAAAGTCCCAGCTCTGCCCAGTCCCTGTAGCTGAAGCACACATTTTTTATACTAATTGGACAGTGATGAGTGATAGATAACTCGCCCAAAGGCCACCAATTTAGAGAGTAGCCTGTGGGTTGTGCAGCCTGTCCTGCAAAGATGGGCCATTCGAACAGATCTTCGAGGAGCTGGGAAACAGATAGTGAGTTAGCAGTGCAGCTGAAGGCAAGGGAGGCTCTGATGTCAAACTGATTCAAAATCACACAAAAGCTAATGTTATGAGAGGTGAAATTTGTGCTCCAGGAAATAGAGGACAAGGTAGTGATTGGTGGAGCGAAAAGGGTGGAGAAGATGTGCAGAGAGACGCAGAGACACAGAGACAGAAAGGAGGGGGAGGGCTGAGGGGGGAGAGAAGCAGAGACCCTAAGCGGACCCAGCCCTGGGGCTCCTGGTGTTTCCTGGGCTTTCCGGGAAACTGGTGGATTTCTGTTCCTTACGACCGCACGATCCTGTCTGAAACTCTTTCTCATCAACCTTTAAAGAGAAAACCTGTGAACTAACCCATCCTTCATCTCTTTAGTTTTGCCCCATTCTTCCTCTTTCAAACTGATCCATAGGCTGCAGCCAAGGGAACACTGAAATGGAGGGTGGATCTTGAGTATATTGTGCTGAGACCGGGGCCTTCAGAACCCCTCTGCTCCCCTCTGTGGATAAAGGCAGAATTGAGGGTATTTGTCATGCCATGGACTCTAAACGCAGAAGCAAAATGCAATTGTTTTTTTCCATTTCATGAGTACAAATGAAACACATCAATCTACTTCCTTATGAAAGACATTTTTTTTTCTGATTTAACAACCTGCTCTACTTATGTCGAAGGTGTTCTAAACACACACACTTGTCTCCTTCCTCTGTCGTGCCACGGAGAAGGGTCTGCTGGCTCCTGCCTGTTTCTATCCCTCCTCTGTGCTATTGTTTTACTTTGCATGACCCAGCACAGAGTTAGCAAAGCAGGAACTGTGGTGTAGTGCACATAGCCCAGGGCTCCAGACACAAATTCTAGGGTTCAAATCTTGCTTGTGCCACTTACAAATAGATCTCTCTGAACCTCACTCTCCTCATCTGTAATATGTAGATGATATTAGTTTCTACTGTGGACTAAGTGAGTTATTCATTGTAAATGGTCCAGTAAGTGTTGCTAAGTCAATAAACAAACCTGCTCTGAGGCAAGGTGGCTCCTGTACTGGGACAGAACTGCCAGACTGGTGGAAACAGAGCTCTACTGGACAAGAACTGAAGTGTGATTGTTATAAAGTGATTTTTTTTTCCTTGCAGGAAATTTCCATTTGCTAATTAATCTCTACGAGGCCATTGAATAGTCTAAAGTCAGAAAGCATTTCAAATTATAAGTAACTTGTTTTTAGAAAAAAAGGAAATCAAATACTATTTCAGTAGAGGTAAAAGGAAATCAAATACCATTTCAGTAGAGGTTAATTAACTGGCAATTTAGAGCATGCAGATCAGCAACAACTAAAAGAATGGAGGACTTGGCAGAAGTTGTGCCAAAAGGCCTGGGCTTAATCCCAACTCTGTATCCTTTTAATTGTTTGACCTTTGGCAAGGCCCTTGCTGGCCCTGAGCTTGTGTTTGCATAACGGGGGAACTTTTACCAGGCTGGCAGGGTGGTCCTGAGGTTGACGTAAGAAACACAACACAGTGCAGGCCAGGGTGTGTGGCACTTAGTGACTCAACAAATGTTTGAATTTAAATTTGAAAATAGTTTGCACAGAGCTCATGCGATCCTTCAGTGTTTGGCTCAGGACCCGATGACTTCTTCAGGCCCAGTTCTACCAAGATGGGTCATCTGATCTGTGGCAGGCAGTTCAAGAATGCTGCAAAGGGGGAGCAGGCGGACAAGGGGTGAGAGACAAGGCTGAAAGAGACAATGAGTATTTAAGTTAGGAGAAGGTAGAAAATTTGTAAATATAAGAAAAACAATTCCAGAGTTTAGTAGTCTGGGGTCTTTTTGTGCAGGTCAGACCTAAGTCACCTCTGAGGGACTCCCTGATTCACAGCCCAGGGCAGTAACTGACACTCACTTGGCCCAAAGCGGCTGGTAGACAAACATACACGAGTGTCTCTGAAAGGTCCTATCAGGACCGAATGTGTCTGCACCATAGGGGAAGGGGACCTACAGCAGGGACTCACCAGACTGGTTCAGGTTATTTGAAAATGAACCTCAAGAGAACTAACAAAGTGGCTGTTTGAGGTCCCAGCTCCTCACTACAGTGCCCCGAAAACTTGAAAGGTGTAGGACACCTTTCACTAACTATAAGGGCAAGAATCAGTCAGAGCCTAGGTAAGGTGTGTTTCTATCTGCTGGACAAGAGACTGTCTCCCCTTGAAGCTGGAAAGAAGGCCCAGAACAGAAAGGACTGGCTGGAATGGTGGGAATGGTCAGCCCGCAGGGCAGGTCTCTGGAAGAGACACAGTCCAGAAGGCGGGTGGCCCCTTGTCACAGGTGGTTTATTATACATCCCGACTAGAGTTCCTGGCTTGCGAGACAGGGAGGAGAGACCCTATTCAGCTAGAGCCCCAACCTTAAAACTGTACATCTGGGGACCTATTTACTCTGTTTGTAAGGAGTGAGAGCACGAATGTGTTACAGAGATAATGTTTTATGTTAGTATTTCCAGATGAGAAAAATGGTTCAGAGACAGGGCCTATACCTAAGAGTGGTCTCAGATTACAAAAACAGCCAACCAAACAATTAAACAAAAAACCCACACACTTTTGAGAACTTGGTTTTGTGTGCTGCTCTGCCAACTGTGTGACTTTCAGTAAATCTATTATCTAACCTCCCGTAGCCCTAATCTATAATTTTTTTTTTTTTTATAATGTGCAGGTCAGACTCAGCGATTTTTTAAAAATGGTATTCAAAATGTGTGTCGGTACCAGAGCACCCTCTCCAGAGATGAACCATTAGCTTTCATTCGATTTGCAAAAGGTCCTGTGACTAAAAAAAGGTTGAAGGAAGAATCTTAGCCCCGGTGGGAGAGGAAAATGAAACTGAGAACATTCTCAATCTTGTGCTGGAACAGAAAATTGACAGGAGGATTTGATTTGCTCTGTTTGGCTGAGAATAACTCACTTTTCTCATGCAAATGAAGACTGAGGAAGTAGATGAGTTTATATTGTTTAAAATGCAACGTGATCTTTTGGCTCAAATAGCTGAATGCCAGTAAATTAGGGATTAATTTGGTTCTGAAAATCATGCAAATTCTCTTTGTGATTTTGTGCATTAATGTAACTTTCTACTAAGTGACTTTCACTATTGGGAGATAAGACTTGGCTACTTTTTTCTTATAGCTGATAAACACAGGGACAAGAGCCCTTAGACTGAAGACAATTTAATGGATTATAAAGGCTCTTTTATAGTCTGATCTACTTGGTTCACGCTGTTATGTTTTGATTTGGGGCTGAGCTCATGATCAGGTCACAGAGCAGCAAGTGTGCAGTTTCCATAGTCAACAATTCCTCTCCTCTCCCCGGCTCTCGCCCACCCATCCCACTCAGTATCACTACCAAGAAGAAAGTCTTCTCTGGAATGCAAGCACCCCAAGGGAGAGGGAGAGGCCTTGCTGTTTAAAAGCTGTATTCCTCGCACCTAGAACAATGCCCGGTATAGCTAGTTGCTCAGAAAGCAAGCATTTGTTGAATGAATTTTAATACTTATGAGTTTCAGAATGGTTTCGGATTGGTGACCTCTCTTTCTGAGACCTAGTAGTAGGTCAAGTGTATCAAACTTGATTCTCTGAAACTGACTTTGGTGTCCTATTTCCTGAAAGCAATGTAGATTGTTGGTTTTAATTTATAAAGCCCAGTTGGGGCTAAGATATGCAGGTTATCATCATCTTTGTGCACTTTTCAACCAACTAAAGTGGTTCAGGCAGTTTCAGAAGAATCCAGATTTTAATCCTGGGGAGCTTTGAGGCATTTGTCCTTCTGTAGGGCACATTTTCACTACCCTACCGAGTCACAGCTTAATGTATTGACCTCTGAGTCAACACAGACTGAATTCACCATTTCAGTCTGTATCTTGTAGTTGTCTCTCTCTCCCATGTAAGAAATTTTAGAATTAAGGTTTGAGACATAAACATGGCCTATGTATCCACATTAAACTTAGATCTATTTTAGTATATGTGCTTTGCCAACTTAAGGATGGTTTTTGAATGGTGGATGTTGGTTGAGTGGCCAGATGATGGAGACATGCCCATCTCACCGCTGATTCCGTTTCCTTTTTGCTTCCTTTGTATTCTCACTTCTTCCTCCCAGACATCTGCCCACAAAACCTGGTTTCCCTGTGACCTGGTGATTCCCGTCATATTTGCTGGGTTTATATCAACCTTATCAAGACATGTTGCTGTGACATACTGACAATCAAGGGCCATCTCAGCATGAAGGTTTATGCAGAAGGAAAGAACATTGCTCAAATTTTTTTTCAAAGGCAGTAAGTCCGGGTACGTTTAGGCTGGGATACAACACTGACATCCAAGGGTTTGCTACAGTGCTTAACACACAGGAAGCCTACCATCCCACACAGCAAATGTCAGTAGACTTCTGGGACACCAGACGACCTATGAAGCAAAAGACATGACACAGTGGTTAGGTGTGCAGGTTTTATGACAACATTTTAAAGAGTGTAGCTTCAAAGCTTTATGTAACTCCCCAGATAAAGCTAACCTTTCTCCCCTCATAGCCCAAAACGCGTGTATGGGATAGATACCCTATCCTAAGCATTATTTAAATTTTTTACTATTTAAAAAACCCCAGATGTTCATTATTCCTAAGTTATAAAAGAGACAGGTACTATAAAATTATGGTGAAAAAGGACTTAAGAAAAAGAGAAGTGAGAAAAGAAGGGTTAGGTGGGGGAAGGATGCCCTGGAAGTGGAACTTGGCGGAGAGCCTGCGACAGCGCCCGAGCCTCAGGAGGGCTTCATCAGCCCGGCTGTTCCCCAGCCACGCTCAGAAGCTGGGATGCTGGGGATGCCCCTAAGTGAGGGCGAGGGACTCAGGCTGGGCCCGGGTGGGCTCAGGGGGAGGGGCAGGATCTTAAAGGGGCAGCAAAGTTCTCCAGAACATAATATTTTTATGTCTCCTCAGTTTTCTCAGATAAAGCAGTCCTGGAATCTTGTGTAGGTTATAAAGAAAATAGATACGTTAAATAACTATAAACGTTGTAGAAGAGTGCATAGTTATGCGGATGTTGAAAATGTAAGAGTAATGCCCTAGCCGGGTGGCTTGCTGAAGTGGTGTCATTCTGGGCACCAAAAGGTTGTGGGTTCCATTCCCCGTCAGGGCACATACCTAGGTTTTGGGTTCAATCCATGTGAGGGAGGCAGCCGATCAATGTTTCTCTTTCTCTCTCCGCCTCCCTTTTTCTCTCTAAAAAAATAAATTAAGTAAAATAAAAATACCTAAAAACTAAAGGCAACGACAGTACCTGTGGGACACAGCAAAGTAGTACCCAGAGAGCAATGCATATAGCCTTAAGTATAATCACTCTTAAAAGAGGAAAATTGAAAGCAAGTCAGCTAAATTGTCAAGTCATGTGGCTAGTAAAAAAAGAAAATTACAGAGTAACAAAAGGAAAGAAAGAAAGGAACTGATGGAATCCATAAACTAAAAAACAAAAAAATATAGAAAAATCACAAAATAAAAACTGGTTCTTTAAAAAAATAATAAAGCAGACATACCTCTGGCAAGATAAGAAGAAAAGAATAAAATTGGACAATAGTACGACTGAAAATGGGGCCTTGAGGGGCCGACTGGCTCAGCCGTTGAGCATCGAGATCGCGGTTGGATTCTGGGTCAGGGCACGGCCCGGGTTGCGGGCTCGGTCCCCAGCAGGGGGCGTGCGGGAGGCGGCCGATCAATGACTCTCATCACTGATGTTTCTCCCTCTCCCTTCCTCTCTCTGAAATCAACAAAAACATAAAAAGAAAGGAAAAAGAAAAACGGGGCTTAAATACAGCTAGAGCATGATTTTAAAAAACCCTAAGAGAACAAGATGAACAAGTTTATTCCAAAAACAATGTTAAAAAAAACTAAAGTAGAAACGTTTCTAGAGGAAAAAAAATAACCAAAATTAATTCAGGAACACACACCCGTGCACCTACCTACCTGTCTGTCATAAAGACGCTCTCCCTGAAAAACAGCCCAAGTCCAGATGGTTTCACGGAGTTTTACCGAACACTTCCAACTCATTTTGCTAAACTACAGTAATCCCACCGCCAATCCAGACAAGGTCAGTAGGAAGAAAAGATGTAAAATCACTGATGAAACATAAGCTGGTCGCCTCCCGCTCAGTACAGTGTTTTGAGGGTCTGGCCCGCACACTGGCCAGGGTGCGGCTCTCAACCGCGGCCTCAGGAGGCGGGGGGTTCCGGGCACTAAGGCGGGCGCCCAGCGACGGGCCGGCCACGTTTTTCTTCACCTGTCCAGCCCTCCCGCTGCCGTTTGTCCCGCGGACACCCGGCGGCCGCGCCCCCGCCCCGCAGCCGGTCGCCCGTCTCCTCCGCGCCGCGCGTTTCCATCGGCGGCTCTATCCCGGCTGTGCCGGGCTCGCGGGACTGGAGAGGGAGCTTGCACAGGCCCCGCGGAGGACCGAGAACGCCCCCTCCCCGCCTCCCGCGTCAGACCGCTTTATACAAAAGGACAAAACGCGGAGCCGCCGCCAGCTGCCCAGCATGGGTGGCGCCCCGCGCCCGAGGCCGGGCTGGGCGGGACGCGCGGCGGCTCCGGGCCGCGTCGGGAAGGATGCGGCGCGCCAGCCACTTCCTCTTCCTCTCGGCCGCGCGGGACCGGCCCCTCGCTGCGCCGCGGCCACAGGAAGCGCCGGGCGGGGCCGGCAGCCGGCGCCCCATCGCGCGCCCTCCGCGCGCCCCCCGGGCCCCCGCGCGCCCCTCCCGCTGCCCCCCGGGCCGGGGCCGGGCCAGAGCCGGCGCGGGCGCGGGGAGGGGCGGCCCGCCATGGAGGTGGAGGAGGCGTTCCAGGCGGCGGGGGAGATGGGCATCTACCAGATGTACTTGTGCTTCTTGCTGGCGGCGCTGCTGCAGGTGAGTCCGCGCCGCCGGGACGGCGCCCCGCATCCCCTGCTCCCGGCCCCGGGCGGGGCGCCCCCGTCTCCCCTCCCCCAGCGACGCGGGGCGGGGACGCTGAGGCTCCGCGAACACGCGAGGCAGGGGCCTCCCCGCCTCACCCCCCGCGAGGGCGGGGCCGGGCCCTGATCGCCAAGGTCGCCCGGCCTGTCAGCCCCAGCCCCTCCCCCTCCCGCGGCCCCCAGGCCCAGCCACCCCTCACCCCGCGTGGGCGAAGGAGCGTGCGCGCGCGCGTGTGCGTGTGTGTGTGTGTGTGCGTGCGTGTGTGTGCGTGCGTGTGTCGGGGGCGGGGCCCCTTCAGCGGAAGAACCGGGCAGTAAGGGGGCAGAGTTGCTCTAACCTGGGACACCGGCACCTCGGAGTCGGAACGCGGGGAGCGCGGGGTCGCCGGCCGACGAAAGGCCGCGGCTGGGGCGACCTCCTGCGCTCTGGGCGCCTGCCCGCCGCCTCTCACTGGCCCCAGGGGCTCCCGCTCCTGGGGCGGCCAACGCACGGGTCTGTTTCTCTGGTTGGAGCTGCGCGGGGCCCCGTCCAGAGGCAGCCGGCTGGAGGCGGCGAGGGGCCAGCGCCGGCCGCAGGGTGCGGTCGGGCGGCGGAGTCGCGGCTGCGCTGGGCAGAGCTCTGGGGGGAGACGCGCACCGCACCCTGAAAGCGCGGGTTCCCTGTGCGCAGGGTCACCACAGATGCTCCCTCCCGGGCAAGAGTTACTCTTTTGCCAGCCTAAAGGGCCCATTTGACATCAGTTACTTCTCCCAATATTCTTAGACATTCTGTTCACAAATCCTTTTACCATTTTACTTCTTCATTCGACAGATACCTGAGTGCCCACTATGTGCTTAGCAGGGGCTACAGTGGTGGGCACATCAAAGCCCCTTTCCCGTGAAGCCTGTATTGTAGTGGGGTGGGGGTGAGGCAGGCGGACAGTTAAATAGTTACAGTTGATATGTAGTGATAGAGATTATGAGGGAAGTCCACGCTGGTCATAGTGTAACCAGTTCATCAGTGGGTAAACCTTGCACAAGGCAACTGCTCAGCAGGAAGATGGGGGTTGGGGGAGGCAAGGGTTGACTTACTGATTCTCTTTTCCGTTAAAATGTTTGAAAGGCCAGTTGATTTCATCACCCGCCGGAACAACTGTTCAAATGATGGACTGATAGATGATGTCAATTCCTTCTCCAGCAAAACAAGCTCTCAGTCCACAAATATGCGGTGTTCTGAAGTTCCTTTGTTTGAGCTTTAAGTGTACTTTTCCTATGAGGAAAAAGTACCTGTGCTAATTTACAAAAGAGTGTTAAAACAGAGGGATTATAGAATTATAACCCTGATGCCTGATTTCATTTGTAATACTTTTTCTTTGAGAAAATTCTTTTCCCGTTCTAACCAAGAATTCCAGGAACAAACTCTCTCGCTGAGCAATCCCAGCTCCCCGATTCCCCATCCCGGCACTCAGCCTTTGGTGTGATTGTCTTCTTACCTGCCTAGCCAGGTATCCAATAACCTAGAATAATTTTCTGTTGAGTGGAATGTGGCACTAAAAAGGCCACTGTCTGGGGTTCAGGACCCGTTAAGTTTCCCTCACTTAACTTTTCTTTATGGTTGACTCAGGTGGTTAGTTTGATACCAAAGAGATCGAAACCCATGATCATGACTGTTCATTGATCTCTGTGCCTGACACATGGTCAGTATTTGCCACTGAAAAACTAGGTCTTAGAGTGTTGGGAATGAAGTGACTGGCTGTTTATTTTGTAGGTGTGGGCTGGGGAGGTGCCTGTAGCTGTGCCTATGTCAACAGAGGAGAGGCCCCATTATGGACAAAAGTGAATTAAAGCTTCACAGCTGTCACATGTTTGTGAGCTATGTGAGCCAAGTGGTCCCAGGATCGCCCCAGGTTATCCTGGATATGAGAGTGGAGTTCTGCAGAGACCCCTCTATTAAGTCTTGTTGCAGAGGTTTGGGCTAGGGGAGCTGGCCTGCAGAGTGGCAGTGCTGGGGGGTCCCATACAAGCTCTAGCACGATGCTGTCACCGTTCTTGTGAGGGTTGCTTCCCCCAACAGAGGGAAAAGTCAGGAGACCTTTTCAGAGTTACAAGGAAGGAGGTTAATTTCTGCTTTTAAAACCGAAGCACTTGTGTACCGTTGCCCAAGGAAGGTACAGTGCCAACTGCTAGCCCTAGTGCCGGAGAGGGAGGGGGGCCCTGCCAGAGAGCCAGCCCCACACATTGTGGCAGGGACTGCGGAGGGCGGGGCCTCTGCTTCCGCAGGAGCCTTCTCTGCACCTGAGATTTGGTGATGACCAACCTCGGCTGAGAAACACAAAACCAGAGGACAGAGATGCAAACCTGACATCCTTTGGTGTGTTCTTCCTCCTGGGACTATTATTATTTTTTAAATGGAACTGTTACTACTTTTTAAATGGTTTTAAGTCCCTTTACTTCAGACACATCCAAGTGCAAATAAGATGACAAAACCACTTTAC
This sequence comes from Miniopterus natalensis, assembly GCF_054644295.1. Lineage (NCBI taxonomy): Eukaryota > Metazoa > Chordata > Mammalia > Chiroptera > Miniopteridae > Miniopterus > Miniopterus natalensis. The sequence continues at coordinate 8,296,614 of NC_142099.1, forward strand.
AAAGCCAGCTCTAAGGATCTTTTGGTTAACTGTTTCCTTGGATTGTTGATACCTTTATATAGCTCCTTAAAAGTGACCTCAGCACCTGGGCACCTTTGGCTAGGAGACTGTCCTTCACGCTCCTGCGAACACAATCATTGGCATCTCCAGAGCGGTTGACTTTCAGATACGTAAAGATTATATGCAGAGTTTGTAGATTTCCCTCGGGCAGGATAAGATGCAGATGCCCTGTGATGGTGATACGTGGTTTTAAAGTGCATAAGCAAAAAAACTAAAGGCAAAAAATTGCCTTACGTCAAAACGGTTGTCTTAAAAACAAGCAGTAAGCTGTGCAGTGTTACAGTTAGGAAATTTCTTACCCTCCAAATGTACTTGCCCGGCCTTGGGTTAGAGAGAGCTCTTTGTGGTATTTAAATATGAATGATTCTGTTTACTTTATTAGTGTTGATGGTGATTCGGAGTTGATGTCATCATCACTGTTTTGTGTTTTTGTGCTTGTTTGCCAGGCTGTCTGGAGGAGGAAGGCTGGAGTACAATTCTTTGTTTTTTCATCTCCTTAGACATACGTGAGAATGGCCCCAACTTCTTTGTTCTAAGCCAGAGACTCCAGCTCCATTTTCTTCAGGATAATGAATTACAGGTTGTAGTATAATTTGCACAGGAATTAAAGCGTCCATGAGCCAATAGGAACCTGGAACCTGTAACAAGCTTTCGTTGCACCAGCAGAATTGTGCCGCTGCTGTAAACCTTGGCTTGGGGTGCGGTTCTCTGGTGTCCAGAAGGCATTATTCTCATGTCAATGCCTAATAACCCCAACCTGGCTTTTCAGATCCTAGAACTGCCAGTGCATTCATAGCATCCATGCAATAAATATCTTTTCACGGCGTTTTAGAAAGTGGAATGGCCGAACAGATATTTTTCAGAAGAGGAAACTATAATAGTCAACACACGTAAAGATGTTTACCTTCAGTGGTCATATGGGCCAGGTGTATTAAAATGACTTTGAAATATCATTTCACACTTATTAGATAAGCAAACATTAAATAGTCTCACAGTACAAGTGTGATGAAAATGAGTAGAACCTACGCCTTGTAGAGAAAGATTTGGCCCTGTCTAGTAAAATTAAAACCCAGAATCGGGCTCTTAGGTATACGTCCTACGATATCTCTTGAACTTGCGCATAAGGAGATATGTATAGGATGTGTACTGCAGCACTGTTTGTAATAATAAAAATTAGAAACCACCTAAATGACTCTCAAAAAGGGACTGGATGGTTAAAGTGTGGTATAAATTTGATATAACAAAACAAACGAACCAGATCGGTACACAGCTACATGAATGAATCTCTAAAACACAAAGTTAAATGGAAAAAAATTAATTAGCATAATATGTACAATGTGACACATACTCATTATAAATTTTACAACCATCTGAAGCAATACTGTATTTGGTTTGCAAATGTATATGAACCACGTGGAAATATGAGCACATGGAGTAGAAGGATCCACACCCAGTTCATGGGACTGTTCTTGGGAAGGAGGGGAGGGAGTGGCCCTGGAGAGGGGAGGGGGTGCCAAGGAGATTTCCTCTGTGTCTGCAATACTGTAGTTTAAAACCCTGAAGCCAGTATGATAAAATGTTACTTGTTAATCCCGATGGTGGGTTCATGAATCGTTTTTTTATTCGTTTTGCTTCTGCGTTATTTTTTTAATTAAAAAAAAGGTAAAGCAAAGATCTGTATACCTAGGAGAGAATGCCGCAGCTCGTTGTATGAGGATAGCCGTTCACTCTTTTACTCATATTCCTTTAACCAGTGATGGCTGTGAATTGTGGTCATTTAACACTTGGGAGGGTGAGGGGAGGTGGAGTGAGTTTCGTTCTGGATGCTTTATTAAACTTTGTAGAGAATGCTGTCACAACTAATATAACCCACCTGCTTGCATTTGTCCCCATGCCCCACTCTCCCCAGGAGAGTCACAGGAAGACTTGCCTGTAGACAAGGTGTCACTGGGGTGGGTAGCTGCTGGGTCTAACCTCGCAGCCATAAGCAAGTGATGAAGTTCATCCATGCACATTAGTGAAAACCTTCGTTGCATTGCAGTCACTGGGACTGGCTCTCACGCCCCAGGGGATTCTCACCACCACCAGGAGTTCCGCCAGGATGAGTAGCTGCAGCAAGAGCTTCCTGAGCATGACTGCAAAACATGAGCATCTACCAGGGTTCTCTGCTCGTTTGAGCACGTTTTTTGCCATCCCTACCCTCTAATTTCGTTCTGTCTGCCCTCAGACATTGGCTTGGAGCTTGGGTGATCATCTGGGGCTCGTTTGCTGGGCAGGCCTTGCATCAGTTTAGGTGAGTGGGGCACTACAGGTCAAGGACACCTAGCTACGCTTGCCCCCAGTATGTCCCCGGGAAGCTATTGTTGTCTATAGACAGACACTGCCCCCTGGCGTAAAGCGGATGAAGCTGCAAATCTATCCGACCCTCGGATTTCCATGCGGGGCTGATGGAGACCCAGGAGCCTCTGGAGGTTCAGGGGGCTCCTTTGAGCCGGAGCATTTCAAGAATCGGAAGGTAGCCTTGGAAAGCAACTAGCCCAACCTCTACAGCACCCACATGTCTGGCCAGGGCCACCCACAGCTGCTTGGCATGTGCCCTGGCTGAGAAGGTATTACCTTCCATGACTGCACAAAAAAGTCATAAAAATGTGGAGACAGGCCATGTGAGTGTGGCGGAGGAAACACTAGACGCGAATGCCCTAACGGTCCTCGGCAAGGTGGCCCAGCGAACCTCACAGGTGACCGCGCGTCTTTACTGCGCCTGGAGGTGGCCGGATCCTAACATTTAATTCGTTTTGCAAGTTCAGGATTTCTTAGAGTTACCCAGTGCCCAGCGGTTAGTTGGCATCGTGTGAATGTTGACCTTGATGCTTTCAGAATACCAGCTTGCTTTGCCACCACAGCTAGACGCTGCCTTGCAAGGAAGGGCCGCCAATCAAAGACACGCAGCTCAGGAACCTTCCCCGACTTCCTTGACCAACCCTCAGACCGAAGCTAACGTCTGCATTCATGGGGATCATGTGCTACTCAACAAACAGTGTATGATTATAGGAAAAAAGAGAAAACATAGGAAAAAAGGAACAAAAATTACCAGAACACTACCAGCCCAAACTAAAATGTGCTCACTTTTTGATGTATGACCTGCCAGACTTTTTATTACACAAATATGTACATTTATCTGTTTTGCAAAAAATTGTATTTTAACCTGATTTTGTGTGTCTCAACAGTATTATGAATGCCTTGCTGTGTTCATAAATGAGCAAATACTTTTTTTTTAATGGCTGTAGCCGAGTGTACCAGCGTCCGTTGCAAATACAGGTTGGCCGGTTCCTCTTTTTCACGGCCCTCAAACCCACACAGCCCATGCTCTGGGTCATCCTTTGGCTCTGGCCTTCACGCCTCCCAGCTGAGTGTTTACCACTCCTCTTACCCCTAAATTTCTCCTGGCCCCGTTCCCCTCCTCCCCAGATGTTCTTTGTTCCAAAACAACCTTCTGAGCATAAAGAACAAAATGACGGCTCCTTGGCTTTCACCCCTCCCCTCGAATCTTGCGTGAAAAATCATTCAAGGTTAAATAAAAAACCTTAGATAAAAGCATACTAGCCAACCCTTGGCATTGTAAATGGTGTTTATTTTTATAGTCCTATCTGTAGTGATGAAACATTTTATTGCTCTGAAAATTTCCTTAAGTTAAAAAATGTGCATTAATTTAAAGACTACTAAGTACATAGTAGACAACCAAACACGGGCATGTGAAACTTACAGGGGGTGCTCAGATGACTGGAGTTCGCGAAGAGCTGCTCTTGTAATATATTCTATTTTTTAAAACTCTAAAGATATGTTCTTTACCTTCCTGACTCTGATTGGACTCTTTCTTTGGCCTAAAAATTCCTTCCCCAATCTCATTTTGATTAACCCCCAGCAGTCTTTCACTGCCTAGCTCAGGGGTCACGCTTGGAACCATTTCCTCACTCCCCTCGGTGGCATTCGCATCTGCTTTCCCTGCGCTCTCTGTAGCTTCGTTTCTACTACGGCTAGTAGAGCATTTGTCAGCATCTGCCTGGATCTGTAGCTCTGGATATATTTGTTGTCCTGACTTGAATGTATGTGGCTACAAAGAAACAACTGTTTCTTATCCATTCTTGTTAACCACCAAAGGCTCAAAATACACTGAGTTGTAAAGCGTTGGTACTCACTAAAATATTTTTTTAAAAATTAAACTGAAAAAAGGAAGGTGGTCAGTTGATGGTATTTCCATTTTATTTGGGAGAGAGAGGAACAGACGCAGGTTCAATAATGTGTCCAAAGTCTTAATTAGTGGTTGGAACCAAGGCTAAGTTCTAGAATTACTGGTTTCTAATCCATTTTCCTTTTCCCCCCTACACCATTCTGCAGGGAATTAGTTAAAATGTATGATGGGCTCTTATGTACACAGTGCTGTGTGGGTTTCTTGAAAGGATATAGGAAATGTTAGGTTTTCCTTCCTTCAGGATATGACAGATCATTAGGAAATTAGAACTTAACTGCATCTACACCGTTAGTAAATAATGCAGGCGGTGCGCGTGCAGAATTAAGAAAGGAGACGCTGGCGAGGTCTAGAGTGGTTCATTTACTTCAGAAAGAGGGCTGAGCTTGAGCTGAACTTTGAAGCTTGGGTTTAGGGGAAAATGGGAAAGTCATTTCAGGTGGAAAAACATAACATTGGAAAAAGTGCAGGAGAGAAATAACTCCCCTAAAACGTGGCCCAGACCTGCAGCTCTGGCCTCAGCAGTTTGCTAGAAATGCAGACTCTCAGGTCCCTCTCCAGCCTCGGAATCAAACTGCTCCTTAGAGTTTGCGAGGCGCCGATACATGTTATTTTTGTGGTGCTGTGCAGTTTACTGCTGGCTGAAGAGAGTCCCCATTTGCCCCCCAGAATAGCTTAGTCAGATGTGAGTGAATGAGCTAAGGATGTATTACTCGCGTCTGTCTTGCTAGAAGCAGACCTGAAGCTCGTTGAGGCTTTGACTTGCTGACCGCCTGCTGGAGCCGAGGCACACACTCGGGCTCAGAGTCCACCTTCCCTTCCCGCCACACAACGAGATGTCGTGTGTGGGGACCCAAATATTCCAGCAGAAAGCTCGAGGGTGCGTTAGGCAGCACCTGGGCCGTGTGGTGGGATCTGGAAAGCCAGGCCGTTTCTTGTTTATCTGTTAAGATGTTTTGACCCGAAGAATGTCATGAGGAGGGTCCCCGGGAGGCTGGTCTGGTGGAGGGATTCGAGTTGAGAAGAAAGGACACGTGGAGACACCAGTTATTCGGGACACAATAACTGAATTTTTTTAAATTCAGAAACTGTGTAGTGTCAGTAAGCCACCCCCAAAATATTTATGGGATGCTCGCTCCGCGCCGGGCACGGGGCATTTGGTGTTGCCCTCGTGATGTGGCCTTGCTCGGGTAATGCTGTTGGTAGAGTCACTCAGGTGACTGAGTACCAAGTGCCCCGAAGACTGCCAGTAGTGCCGGGAATGACATCATCTTTGATTTTTCCTGTTTCTGTTTTTCTCTGAAAAGAGCTCCGGCCCCAAAGTTCAGTGGCTCCCCGTCTCATCCCGGCCTCGCTATGAGTGTTGCCGGTGACCCTGAGTGACTCACCGATCACTCCGTAGCTCATTGGTCCCGAGTACAACACAGACACCCTACTTACGGTGACTTCATGGGCAAGGTATTGTGATGAGATCACTATTGGGAGACAGTTTTGGTTTCCTGAGTATTTGGACAGCTTGTAATGCTGTTCAGTATAAAATTACTTCTAAAACCTTCACTCTTTGAAACTTTTCAAATGTCAGTCCCCTGGTGCATTCTAGCCACTTTCCTGACTATAATTATGCGGGGAGGGAGAAGGGCCCCCCCCCCCACCACCACCTGCGGCCCCTGCGGTCCCTGGCAGTAGTGCTGGAGGGCTAATGACCGGTCTGAGGTGGTGGCGGTCCCACTCCAAGGACAGCGATTTCTCATTGTGCCTCGGAGGCCCATCGCTGATGGGTGCGGTTCGTTAGAAGTCGTGCCTGGCAGCTGTCGGGTAACAGCGGAGAACCGGGAGGCTTGTACTCTGGGGGGAAGAGCAGGATGTGAGCTCTGTGACTGTCACAGCCGAGGTGGAGAGGAGCCACCCCTGTATCCGTGTGTAGGTGGAGCATCCCCATGACTAGAGACAAGTGCTAAACCTTTGTCTTCATAGGACCACGTGGCCCGTGTATGTGGCTCAGGGGTTGAGGACCCAAGGGTGACCTCTATGTGAAGTTCAGGCACCGCCTTCCCCCAGCCTCCCGGCGCCCCTTCCATGGCGAGTGTCACGCAGTGTCAGAGCTGCCGGGCTCCGTCTCCCTTACCCGGAGCAAAACCAGGCTCGGCCCGTGTGCCATCGCAGACAGAGGCTGGTGCCGTTTTATGGAGACTGCGCTGCATGCAAGAGCTGCGGGTATCTATCCTTCTGTTGACATGAGGTCGCAGCCCTGTGTTCAGTTCATGTGCATGTGTGTGTGCATATGTGCACGAGCACACACGTGCATGGCGTGGGCATCGGAAGCCTTGTGAAGGGTGGTGGAGGGTAGAGAAGCTGAGGAAGGTGGAAGATGCTTATCCAGCCTCCAGATGGCTACGAACACGACTGATTAATACAGACAACGCTGACCCACTCGGTTTCCCTGCTCCCTACAGTAGGAATCGGTATGTATCGCCACCGCCTCTGTTTTCAACTGCTTTCCACACGTTGTGGCTTCTGCCCAGTGTGCAGCCTCCACTGTGAAACACCTCAGATTAGAGGACCCTTTGGAGCATTTCCCCTTTTACCTAGAACATTGCTTATCCTAGAACAATCCAGAGAAAAATACGATGCGTGAAAATGTTTTCAACAGCACTTAGAACAGTGCCTGGCCCGTCGTTAGCATGAGAGAAGTGTCCGCTGCTATTATTAGTGCCCATCCCGGTCATTTGCTAAGTCATTCGTTCACTCGTTGAGTGTGTGATGTCACGTATCTAGGCCCTGATATCTGCTTTGAAAGCCCAAAGGTGAATGAGACGGAGATTCCGCCCTCAGGGAGAGGATATTCCAGTATGAAAAGGTAGGCAACCAAATGCATAAATATTATGATACAGGCTCTAAGAAAGGTCTAGATGGAGCTTTTGGGGGGTGAGCAGAGGCAGGAGGGGGCTTCTGGAGAAGCTGGAGAGGAAGGCAGGGTGGTGGGAGGCGGCATCCGAGTTGCAGCTTGGAGGATGGGAGAGGCTCGGACATTTACAGCCGAAGGAACTGCTTTCCAGGGAAGCGCGTGGTAGGAGCCAGAGCAGAAACGAGCATGTCTAGAGAGAGGAGAGCTGCTTGTCTCGCCGGATAGAAGGCTGCGCATTCACCAGAACACAGTTTTGCGCCATTTCCTGAGTTTCCTTGCCCCATTTTTTTCATTTCTTGACCCATCGATTATATTTCAGCAGATTATCATCAGGAGGGGCAGTTACTAAAACTGGTGCAAGTGGCTTTGTAATGATAGCCTCTGCTAAATGTATCTATCTATTCTTGTAATTATTTAGGTTTCTGTTCTTACAAGCTGATCACCTCCGGTGCTAAAACGTCCTTAATAGTATGCAAATAGCCGCCAGGAAGCAATGTAAATCTGGAAACATGTTTGCCTTTGCCCTTTACCATAAATCTCCCACACAGGCTGACCTGCAGCCGCTTTGTACATCTCGAGAGGCCCAGAGTTATTCTGCTCAAAATAGATTGGGGCCGCCTATATCCCGCAGCCCAGCTGAGGGGGAAAAATCACATCCTGGGTTTTACATTAGCTTTCTGTTATGACACACACAGTGCCGTGACGACTTTACTCTTTCCCTGACAGTAATTCCATCACCTGTTTGTGATAAATCACTCTGCCTTGGGTGCGTGAGCTTATCCACTTAACGGCTGGATGGGCCCCCACGGGATGGTGTGGAAGGCACTGGGAGGTCGCTGAGGAACGGAGACAAGGTTGTTGGCAGGTCTGCCCACCTTTTTGTGCCTCAGTCAACGCATCCATCCAGTGGGGATGTTACTATATGCTGCAGAGAAATCATAGGTTTTCTATGTTTTAGACACTTATTCTGTTTAAAGGCATTTTAAGACATCAAGTTCTAAGTTCATAGGCATAATTTCTTAAAATAAGATCATCTCACTATGGAGAAGACTAACGTGTTTTCTTATATACATTTTCAGCTTGAAATAATCGTCCAACAATGCGAGCAGATATAAACGGAAATCCGTAGTATAAAAAGGCTGTGTTGGGCTCAACAGCCTGTAAGCCCAATTGTGAATAGCTAAGGAGCCCAGAACAGACAGAGACAAATGGCATGTGCACTCAATAAATATTTCTTGAACTCATGAGCGAAGTATTATTTTCTTTGGGGAGACAACTATGTGTAGATTAAACAATGGTTACATTTAAACAGCCAAAAGTATTAAAGCGAATATCCATTCCTGGAATTTTGAATTTCTTTAGATTGTATTGTAAGTTTTATACTATATTTTAAAATATTACCTAGTCAAGTACATGTTATGCTTACTTACTTTAATAAAGCATGCTCGCTTGCGTGCTCACTCTATCATATATATGCATATATATATATATATATATATATGCTTCATATGTATATTGCGTATACGTGTGTGTATGTGTGGGGGAGCGTGGGGGGTGTATACTGTTTTCTAAGACGTTTAACTATGCCACAAAAAATCTTCTTGTTTAAATCGTGAATTCAAGGCCAAGAGACTCCTGGACCCTGGTGACTGCTTATCTGCACAGAGGATCTAGTGGGGAGGGGAAAAGAGCGGGAACGTTAGTCTTCCGAATCAGTCAGTGATTTTTCCCCCTGCACCCACCCAGTGTCAGCCATCGATGCGCAGTGTCCTCAGCAGGTAGAAAGAAAACCCTTGGGAAAAATGTCAGGGACTTCACAGGTGGGGCTGCAGATGGCTTCGTTAGCAGTAGGTCATGAGGCTCCTTTCACGCCTTTCTCCTTTGTCTCTGATATGTCCCGTTTCCGCGCTCATAAGGCCTGTGAGCTTGGGATCGCGCTTCCAGCACAGACGGTCTTGTGTGCTTGCTCTTCCAGCTCTACGTGGCCACCGAGGCCATCCTCATCGCGCTGGTGGGCGCCACGCCGTCCTACCACTGGGACCTCGCCGAGCTCCTGCCCAATCAGAGCCACGGCCGCCAGCGGGCCAGCGAGGACCAGGCCCTCGGGGACTGGCTTCTGAGGGCCAACGGCAGCGAGATCCATAAGCACGTGCACTTCAGCGGCAGCTTCACCTCCATCGCCTCGGAGGTAAGCCCGGGAGCGGTGAGCAGTGGAGCCCGAACAGGCCACTGTGGTCACCAAGTGAATGCATCTCCTTGCCCAGGTGGAACCACCTTTTTGTCTTGTTGATTTAAATTTCAGCCATATCTTCAGATAAATTTGAGAGTTCTAGTAAATTTGAGGGTTTAAAGGAGCCAATTCCACGAAAACATTTTTCCTTCTTACTACCAGTGGGAAAAGCCTGAGTTTTACCAAACTAGTTATATGAAGGGCGATAGAAACTCCAAAAGAGCTGCTCTTTGATTATAGTGTCCTTTAAAGAAGTGCATGAAAACTTCCATGTTTCTTTATTATAGACACAAAAATTAACAACGTATAGAGAGAGGAATGGAATGACCCACCTGTAACATCCGTGGCTCATGCTGAAGTCCAGTCCCATGTGTAGACCACGTGGGGCACCTTGACTGTACAACCTCAAATACAAAAGTACTGCCTCGTGTGGGCAGGAAGCCTTACTTTCAACTGGGGCTTTGCTGGCCAAGAAGGTTCGTATAAAGACAGTCCCTTCTGAGCCAGCCAGAGGTACATGAGCTGAGTGTAGACTGGTGATCAGAGAAACCCTGGGATGAGAGGGGCAGGGCTTCGTGCTCAGCTGGAAAGCACTCGTACTGGTTGTACTCGTACTCGTAAAGTGTTAAAATATTCTGTGTCCTTTGCCTGCTGCCCACAAGCTGTCCATTTGCTCACTGCCATTCTGGAAGTCCCCCCTCCCCCATTCAAATTTTTTGAGTTTTTATCATGAATGTATTGAATTTTGTCACATACATCAGTTTGCCATTTTCTACATTAATTGCAATGATCGTGTGATTTTTCTTCTTTGCTTTCTAACATGGTGGATTATACTAATTGATTTTTAAATATTGAACCAGCCTTGCATCTCCAGATGGCATATACTTATTTTTATATATTGCTGAATTCTAGTTGTTAAAATTTTTGCTAAGGATTTTGGCTTCTATATTTTGATGGATATTGATTTGTAGCTTTCTTTTCTTGTACTATCTTTGTCTGGTTTCGTGTCAGGGTAATACTATGCTTCATAGTATTGAATTACATAGTATAGAATACAGCTTCATAAAATGAATTAAGAAGTGTTTCTATTTTCTGGAAGGGTTTGTGTAGAATTGGTGTTATTTCTTTAAACATTTGATAGAGTTCTCCATTGAAATCATCTCAGCCTGTAGATTTCTCCTTGGGGAGCTTTAAAATTATGAATTCAATTTTCTTAATAGTTATAGGGCTATTTAAATGCTCTACTTTGTATTGTGAGTTGTGGCAGTTGGGTTTTCAAGGAATTGGCCTGTTCATCTCAGTTGTCAAGTTTATATGTGTCGAGTTGTTCATGATATGACCTTATTGTCCTTCTGATGTCTTCAGAGTCTGAAATGATATCCCCTTTTTTATTACCTGATATTGGAAACGTGCGTCTTCTCTCTTATTTAATTACTTATCTGCCATGAGAGAGGCTTGTTCGTTTTATTAATGTTTTTAAAGAACCAGCATTTTGTGTCATTGATTTTCTCTGTTCTGTTTTCAATTTTATTGATTTCTACTCTGCTCTTTATTATTTTTTCCTTCTCTGTGCTTTGGGTTTTTTTCTTTTTTTTCTTTTTTTTTAGGTTTGAGATATGGTAGCTTCGATTATTGAGGAGAGTCTTCCTCTTTACAAACGTAAGCATTTAGTGCTATAAATTTCCCTCTCAGGATGGCTTTAGCTGTGTGCCACAGATTTTGACATGTTGCAATTTCATTTCTGTTTAGCTTTAATGTATTTTCTCTCTTCAAGAGATTACCTCTCTAGTGTTTCAGTTGCTGCTCAAAGTGATGATATTGAAACTGGTACCCAAGCTTGTCATTAAGTTGGTAGATTTTTAATATACTGTCTGTGACATATAGATAATATATGCTTCTTACTGAAATTATTTGGTATAAAATGAGAGTTAAAAAAACAAGTATAAAGTCTTACTGACCTCTCATGTAAAACTTTTGAAAGTAAATATCAAGATAGAGTCTGCAGAACTCTATAGTTTAAGGAGATGGTGTTAAAAGTACACATTTTATTTTTTTATTTCTTATATTTTTTATTGTTGACACTGTTACAGATGTCCCCCATTTTTCCACCTCCACCCAGCTTCCACCCCCACCCTCCCCTGGCCCTTACCACACTGTGGTCTGTGTCCACGGGCTATGCATACATGCTCTTTGGCCAATCCCTTCACCTTCTTTCATCCACCACCCCCCCCCCCCCCCACCTCTGGCAGTCTCCTCCATGTATCCATGCCTCTGGCTCTATTTTGTTTGTCTGCTTATTTAAAACTCTCATCTGCCCCTTATTACATTCAGGTCAGGCCTCGCAGAAGTTATTCATGGAGGGTTTTGGGAAGGGCAAATGAAAGGTTATGTAGACATGATTAACTTGGTATTAATGCAAAAAACCCACCCTCTAGTCTAGGAGTCTCGGCTCTTTTAAAATGAGCCAGCAGCCTTTGGGGTGAATTTATGTGGCGAATTGCTGTCTGCCTCATTCAGATGGTTCCCTGAGCTCTGACTCATTCGGAGAGGACCAGATATCATGGAGACATGCGATTATCGTGCTTAATTAATGTTTGCCGCCAAAAAGAATAAGGCTGGAGTCTTTAATATCATTGTAGATACAACCGAAATTGACTGATTATAATCTTGAGATTAATATCTTTTCCCCACGCCATACCCTGGGGTCAAAAGACAGAGTATTAAAACTATTTGAAAAATTCTCTGCAATAATTGCTTTAGGGGCTCATTTTTTTCGATGTCTTGCTTCCTTGCGCCTGTACTACTGACTCTCCTGCACTGCACACGTCACCCAGTAAGTGGTAATTCAGAGTGACAACTACATTGAAATGAAGCAGGTCAGTTAATCACCATGAAATTGCTCCTGAAACACCCTGTCCGAGTTCTTCCTAATCACAGAGGCCTCTGATCACCCTGTTCTCTCCTGAAGTGAGATTGTTCCTGTCCCATGACTGGAAATATATCTTCGGGAAACGCAGGACAGTGGGGGAAGGGAGCAGAGTTGGACCTGTTGTCAGAATAGCTCAGCGTATCCCCCAGGGCAGCCCCCAGCTCCCAGCGGTGCGGGGCCCACGGGGTCCTGCTGCGGGGCGTGCGGGAGCTGCTGTGTGTCCCAGCCCCGAAGCCTTGAGATACTGACCAGCTGGGAGCCTGGGAACGGCCAGGGCACTCATAAAATGACTTGGTTTTCATCACAGCAGGACTGCGGGGGGCAAGACGCTCGGTCACTAAGCGCCTGCCCGGTCTGGCTTGCCCATTGCGGTTGGCCCTGCTGGGCAGCCGGGGAGGCTGTCCTTGCGCTTTATGATCGGGTGGGCTGTGCCCTGGACAGCCATGCGTCTGTCCCCTTGCAGGGAAGGCTGCACCCGCACCAGCGATCTGCACCGGGTGGTGAACAAGTCCCCCTTTTAGAAGGTGAGAGGCAGGGGTGCCGCTCTCGGCCCTGCCTGTCACTGACACTGTGTATGATCCACAGCACAGCTCTCACCCTGCCCTGTCCTCATGCTGTTCTCAGTGGCGTCTGTCCCTGGTTGGGCCTGATTTTCCCTCAGGACTGCTTTCTGTAGATGAAGGAATGGCTGTCCCAGTGCTTTTAATGCTGGGCCCCGCAATTCCTTTTGGAAAGTACATATACTAAGTGAACTTATGAACTCTCCAGTAATTGTGGTGAGCATATGAACAAAAATACAGATAGTGATTATAAAGCAAAAGTAGATTGATCTAGGTCATCCTGAGAAACCGAAAATATTTTGTCTTTACTGTCTTTCCTCTTCTGTTAATGAATGAAAGAAGAAAAGATTTCCTGCTTTTTAAATTTGCAAGTGATTTTTCAATGTGAAATGAATTAATATAGAAAAGAAAATTCATTTCCGTATCTCTAGAATTTGGCCTGTCATTTAAAAAAATGATAGGAGAATCATCACTTTGATAATCTCTAGCCAATTAAGGCTTTGAGTGACTTAGAAATTTATGACTTTTAAAATTTAAAGCCTCATAAAAAACACATTTTTCAAGAACATCACACTCATCATTTTCGGGGAGTTTATTATGGTTTAATTTCTGATATCCTAGTGATTGCTGGTTTGGGTTTACCTTGGTACTAAATATTAAACAAAAGGGCAAAGAAATTAACTAACATTAAATGTAGTCTTCTCAAAACTTTAAAATCAAGTTATACCAGTACATTTTCTCAAATACTAAGGGATCCCTCTCCTAATATGCCTCGTTTGAGCCTTGACAAAATAACTCTTCAGGTCACATAATAGGTATGTGATAAGTTTGTAAATTCTACTTGAAAAGTTTTTAAAATTGAAAACCAAACCAAACATTTAAATAAAAACCTGACAGGTTAGCGGAGGGGTAATATGGAAAGCCTATTGTGAACACGTTACCTTAGTCTTGAGTCAAGCACCCAGTTCACCTGGATCTGTCAAGGATGCCTCCTGGGTTCCAGCTTCTTACGCTTCAATGTGCTTTCTTAAACTCTGGCAGTGCCTCCCAATTTTTCTATCAGTTCCCAAATACATTCAAGGAGAAGCAGGGAAATGCATTAGTCCAGCCAGCATTGACCCGAAGGAAAATTATGAGAAATCACTTTGACACTGGAACTGGCAGCCTGAGAGTCAGAATTTGGAATTTGCTGGTCAAACATCCTTTGGGCCACTGCTTCCTGAAACTGCCAAATGAGCTGGTAGCTATCCAGTTGTTGGAAGGCTAGTATTATGGCCTTTTTGATGGATTTGAGAAGTTCTGCAGATGTGGTCAACAGAATGGTTGGTTATGGAGCAGCCGCATGAACCGCTTTTTATTGACCAAGCACAAAACAGATCAGAGCGAGCCCAGACATCTTGGCCATATTAACAGACTAGCAGAAGTTGCAGTGCAGAATAATCTAGGCTAAAGTTGCAGGCCAGATCTTAAAGGCACCAAAACAAACTCTCAGAACATGATGTGTCTTCACCTAAAGGCCATGGCACTTATCCTCATGTTCCCTGACCAGCCTTTCAGGGTTGATCACGTCTACCTTGTTCCGGTCATAAACGTCACCTCCCCCGAGAAGCCTTCCCTGGCCACCTGTTTAAAGGGGCTTCCTCCCAGCCTCTCCCAAGGTGCTCATGTGTTTAATGCCTGTCTTACTCCACCGGCACTGCCTCTCCATGAGCGCAGGGACTGTCTAGCTCATTTACATCTGTATTCCCAGTGTTTGGAATAGTTATTAACCCCTGGTAGAAACTAATCAAATATTTATGGGATAACCAAATGAAAAAATGTCTGGAACATAGTTCATTTTTTTTGGTCATATTGCTTCTGTCACTCTCTCATTGAAATTATGACTGCCACCCAAAGCAGCAAGTTCCTGATGACTATTTCTAAGGGCAGTGACACCCTAGTTTATGGTTTCTAATCCATGAAGGGTGAGGAACGCCAGTTAATTAACCTTAATCAACCATAGAATTTAGGAGTAAAGCACAGCGTTCGGGAGAGGGCCGCGTCCCTGTTTATTCCAGTGCCCGTAGCTTGTGGCTCTTGCTGCGCAGAGGTGTACAGAGCTGTCTCGTCAAGATCCCTGTCGATGCGGCCTCACAGGAAATGCAGGAGGAGGAGAGAAATTCCATTGCTGTGGGCCGTGGTTAGTGGTGGTCAGAACATCACGGGACAGGAGTGACCTGAACGGGGAGAGAAGGGAGGCTCCCTGCAAATGTTCCAGAAGGGACTTTCCTAACCCTGCCTTTGCTGACTCTAAAAAAGGGCTGTGAGGGGGGAGAGGCGAGCATCCTTTTAGTTCTCTGAGGCCACCTCTGTGACATCTCTGTGACACAGGTGGACTTTATACCAATGCTCACCTTACCACACGGCTAGACAGGGCTTTAGATAAGGGCGGGTTAAGCAGAGGGCCATTACTTTCTCTTTAGGGTTACATGCTTCCCTTAAATAGAAGGTAATGGTACTCAAGGGATGTTTTATTGTGGTAAAATATCCATAACATAAAATGGACCATTTTCACCATTTTGCAGAATACAGTTGTCGAAGTAAGAAACATCCAGACCTGTAGAGAATTGTTATGAGTTTATTTGAGCCAAACTGATGACAACTGCGGGGAAGCAAAATCTCAGCGGCTCGAGAAAATGCTCCAGAGAATGGCAGCTTTGCAGTTTATTATAGACGTTATAATGAAAGGAAGGGGCGTAAGGAGGGCTACATGGAGCCCACTGGTGCTAGATTAGGGCGGCGGGAAAAAGCAAAGTGGGAAACCTCTGAAGCTGGGTGAAGAGTAAAACTAGACACACACTTCTTTCCCATGGGTGGGTGCAGGGCAGTTAACAGTGAACATTCCCAGCACGTGGAGATGGTATTTGGGCAACAATGAGAGGTTCTGTGGTCCCTCCCTCTGGTGGGAGATTGTGCCCTGAGGGGTCTGGAAAAAGGTGATTACTCTGACAATTCCCAGGATAGGTTATCTTAGATGCAAACAGACAGTAGACAGGCTCACTCAAGGCAAAGATTGACCTTTGTCAGGGCAGCTGCAGGCCTAGGACGTGACGATCCACCGTGACTCACTCTTAGGAACTGTTATGCTCAGACCGTCCTGTGTGGTTACTTGCAGTCTCTGAGTTTGTAGGGCCCGCCGTGCAGGCCTCCCCTGAGCTTGTCAGGTTAGTACGTGGCCCCTTTTTGGCCTGCACAGTACAGTGGCATTAGGTACATTCACAATGTGCAGCCGTCACCACTGTCCATCTCTACAAGGGGAAACTGGTACCCATTGAACCGTAACTCCCATTCGCCCGGCCCCTGGAACCGCTGCTCCGCTGTCCGCCTCTACGGGTTTGACTGCTCCAGGTAAAGGAAAAACACCCCTCCTGTGTCTCCTCTAATGTCCACTTCTCCACTTCTGACACTTCTGGCCAGTGTGGATGAAAAGGGGCCACATACTGCCCCTGACAAGCTCGGGAGGCCGGCGTGGCGGCCCTGCGGACTCGGGGACCGAAAGTAACCACACGGGATGGCCCGAAATGAAAACGTCCCAACTAAAAGCGAGTCCTGGTGGGCAGTCACATCTTAGGCCGGTGTCTTCCTTGACAGAGGTCAGTCTGTACCTTAACTGAGCACGTCCGTGATCTTTCTGCGTCTGTGTAACACAGCCTTGGAATGTCAGGTGAATTTCCCCTCTCCACGCCCCTCACTCGCCAGAGCGAGAGGCCGCAGGACCCCGAGAAGTTCGGGTCACAAGCTTTGCTACGCACTTGTTTTTAGTGGCTAACCCAACCCACCTGTCTTTCCAGTGACCTAAGTGTCTCTTCTGTGTCTCCTTCCCGCAGTGGTTCTTAATTGCCAGCAGATCTTACAAAGTGAGCGCGGCAAGCTCGCTGTTCTTCAGCGGCGTGTTCGTGGGCGTCATCTCTTTCGGCCAGCTGTCCGATCGCTTCGGGAGGAAACCCGTCTACCTCGCAGGTGACACGCTGTGTCCTGGGGCAGAGTTAGAGGGCGCGTTTCCCTGAGGTTCTCGGGGAAGCAGCAAGGGGACGAGGGGACCGTTTCCTTAAGCTCTCGGGGAATTTCCGTGTGGACAGAGAACTGATTTTTGTTATGCTGGCAGAGGCCGAACTGCAGCCGGCGTGGATTCTGGCCAAGCGTTTTCAAGTGACCGGCACAGCTGGCAAGGCCAGGTCTGTGCATCGTGAGCTTTTCAGAGATGATGGTGCTTCTTGCAGCCCCAAATTCTAACTTATGCCGTGTTCCTAAGAGCAGCGACTGAGAGAGTCCACAGATCCCTTTCCTTCCACCTTGTGCTATTGATTCATTTCCAATGAGCTCCAGAGGACTCAGCATAGTTCTCTTGAGAAGCTGAGTAGAGCTAGGATTTTTTTAATTTCCAGCCTTTTTGTGAATAATTGAAAATGGTGCATGATTGACAGAAATCAACTTGGAACAAAGAAAGAAAACCTTGGCTTTTATTTATAGTTTTTAAGAGAATGCTTTTTGAAAACAAACTGTCAGAAAATTTAAGTTGACAAAGATTTACGTTTACAAACTAATGAATATCATTTATTCTACCAAATGCTGTTTTGTCTCTGGGTTATTGAATACTGTTCCTCTCTTTCTAGGTTTTGCTCTCGACATTTTATTTGCTATTGCAAATGGGTTTTCCCCCTCGTACGAGTTCTTTGTAACAACCCGCTTCCTGGTGGGCATGATGAATGGAGGGATGTCGCTGGTGGCCTTTGTCCTGCTGAACGAATGTGTGGGCACCGCCTACTGGGCACTGGCAGGTACTGCTTGAATCCATATAGATGCAGAGGTGGTGAGCTGCTCCTGAAAACTCTGTAGGGAACCAGTTTAACCCTAGAGTCTAAAAATGCACTTGGACTTGAAGTGCTCTGTCCAACTCTTAGATTTTCGTACCTGAGTTTGTTCTGTCTGACCATGAACATGCCATTTGTATTTCTCTGTAGAAAGTCTTCCCAGGGGTCTGCCTCACAGACAGTGAGCTTGCCCCCATCCTCACAGATTGCCTTCAGATTATTTGGAGAGTGTTGATTTCCCCAGAAGGGCATTTTTCACCCCTACCCTGCCAGATCATCTAGGATTATTCCTGGCCCGTTGCATGTTTTAGTCAAAAAGAAAGACCTTCTGGTCTCTTGTACCCTTGCCAGTTGCCTAGAGCCAGTGTCCTTGATGTTGGGGTAAGAAGAGGCTATTAAAATTTCTGTACCAAATAACAAAAAAAGAAAGGGGGAAACCTGCAACAGTGGAGCCAGATGGTTGCCAAATTCACAGTGAAATTAGAGCGAGCCTGAGAGGGTTCCCCAAAGGCCCATCCACTGACCTGCACCCGAGACAGGATGATTCTGACAGCACCTGGGACCCTTGTGAGGAGCGTCTGTCTCTCTGCCCCGTGATCTGGGGCTGTCCCCAGGGTCCTGTCCTGGACCTTTCTAAGCTGGTTTCTCTCCAGCACAATCTTACACACTCCTGGGCTTCAGATATGTTCATGAACTGCAACCACTGGAGAAAACCTAAGTGTTCAGCAATAGGGGATTAGTTGGAAGTAGCCTAATTGTTCACAGTAAAAAAAAATCATTTGAAAAATTATGCTCATTTACAAAATAATGTTTGCAATATGTATAAAATACTAAGTATTTACGGAAAAATGTACGTATAAGCCTAAAACATCCATTTCTGATAGATTTTGTAGTGTCTTTTAACAGGAAGATAATGGAAAATTATTGAGAATAGCAAAATAAAATACTAGTGACATGAACATTTTCATACTAATATATTTTTTTATTTTTCCCTTATGTAAATATCGTATAACAAAAAAGAATGGATGCCCACTGTAAAGTAAAATAAAGAAATAAATGCAAGTGTAAAGAATACATACAGCCCTCATCCTCTCCGAGAAGCTTCCTCTGCTCGGTCAGGGATGCGCCCAGCAGCTCTCAGATTTCACTGCCAAGTCCAGTATTTACCATCCTGGGTAAAAGTTCTGACTGGCCCAGCTGGGGTCACCCCTGCAGCTAGGGGAGCTCTGATTCGCAGCCCCCACTTGAACTGCCGGGGTGAAGGGTGGGGGGCCAGCTCTCCAGAAGGGGAAGGGGTGTAGAATTAGAAAGGAGTGCTAGGTAGACAATATTCTGTAATAGATGCTCACCCCAGGAGCTCTTAGGTGGCTTTTCTTGGGGGTGGGGTTACTAGATATAAGGGACTATATCCATATTATAGGAGAACAAATTTACAGTTGTATAGCATGCATTATTTCATCTGAAACTAACAACTACCCTTTGAAGTAGGTATTATTATTTCCATTTCACTGATGAGAAACTGAGGCTCAGAGACATTTAGCGATTTGCCCACAGTCACACAGCAGCATGTGGCAGAACTGGGGTTTGAGTTTGGTCCCTCTGCAAAGGTCTCATCCTGTGGACTTGCTTGTTTTTGCCTACATGTTGCAGTGGTTCCTGAGGACTTGGAACCTCATCCGTGGAAACCAGGTGCTCTTTGATGCGCCGTAATGAACCTGTAATAGCTATTGATTATCTTAAGTTTCCAGGGAAATCACACTCTCTGTTCCCCTGCTTATCGGGCCACACGTTCTGAACACTCTGAGCGCAGTGTCACATCAGCTGTCCCCCTTGGTTCCCCTTTTGCCTCACACGGTATACATGACATTACTTTTAGTTATAGCTTGATCGTCTAAGAACAAAGATAAAAGGAAACATTGGTTTTACAGGATTTGGGTAGAAAATTTGTGTAACAGGGTCGACAAAGTCCTTTGTGATGGGATGCCCGCAGAAGCCCGCCCCTCCCTGGAAGGGTGGTGGGACAGGGGGTGTACAGAATGCAGTCTCCCCTCAGACGGACCTGAGTCTGAGTCCCAGCCCTGCCACACACAGCTGCGCCTCCCCAGACAGCAGCCGCGACCTCCCTGAGCTGTGTGCTCCCTCCGTAGATGGCTAGCAATGGCCCCTGCGCTCTGCCACCCTGTATGTAAAAGGCTAGTGCTCAATAAATAGTAGCTGCTATATAAATAGCAGCTATTTCTGGTGCTATTAGCTACAATAGCAGGTATGGAAAGTGTGACAGAGGCATAGAATTTGCAAGTATATTAGGCAAACCAGTGGGTTTAATACCCATCTCAGCATTTATTTTAAAACGTATACAATTCTTAACCCCGGGGTTAATTTTTTTTTCTATCAGTGTGCTGACAAAAATCCCTGCTTCATGGAGCTTATATTCTACTTGGGGGGACAGAGGCGAAAAAAATAAAACGTGTCATATCTGATTGTGATAAATTAAGGAGGGAAGAGCAATAGGGAGAATTGGGAGGCAGGCTGTGATTTAAAATAAGGATTTCAGGGACAGCATCTGTGAGGAAGTGAAGTCCTAGTATTGCAATAATCTCATGACCTAAAAACCTCATGGTTATAGAGCGAACAGTGTTCCGAAGGCCAGCCACAGGCCAGGCAGGTGGCACTGCAGCAAGCGGTGCCCCTCGGACAGCCTTCAAATTCGTCCTGCCCATGTGCCGTGTGTACTTCTCACCTGTCCTTCCTCCTTTCCATTCATCTGCTGGCCTCTCTTCTAGTGTGTCGTCTGCTGCTTGATATTTGTGCAGGTTTCTCTTTAGCTTACATCTCCCAGGGAAGGGATTGGCTCTGTGACGTGGGTTGGAAGTGGCCCGGGACGGCGCCTCTCCAGTAACAGGTCTTTCCTCCCCGAACCAGGTTCGATCACCAGCCTCTTCTTCGCAGTTGGCATCGCGCAGTGTGCCCTGCTGGGGTACTTGATCCGCTCCTGGAGGAACCTGGCCGTGCTGGTTAACCTGCAGGGGACAGTGGTCTTCCTCTTGTCTTTGTAAGTATTCTTTCTCGTAGAGTTTAAGCTCGATAAGCAGAAGGAATGTCTCCGAGGACGCGGGTCAGTGAGCGGCGTTACCCCCTTGTGGGAATGCGCCTGAACTGACCTTGCCGAAGAGCTAAATTCCGCGGGCGCTCCCATGCTTGGCTGCTCCTGGGAAGAGAGATGCTTAATTAACTCAGGCGGCAGGTATCCCTTGTTTAAAGTCACCTCTCGCCAGACTGCATTTTATCTTTCACATTATGGCACCGGGGACCAGTTTCTTTTTCACCTGTTGCCTCAAACGTAAAGATATCCAGGCTGGATCACGTCGTGGGCTGGGCGTGTGACAGAGTTACGATTTTACTGCGCCATCTATTCATAGGAATATTCAGGGGGCAGCTGTTCATCTTGCAAATGGGTGTATTTCAGGGCCTTTCAATGTGGATGCGGGAAGATGCTCATGTAGGGGAGAAATCCTTAACTGAGGCGCCCGGGCTGGACACAGTAAAAGGACAAGTTCCTGGTCAGGGCAGGGTTTAAGGCCGTTCACCCACAGTGTTCACCACGGTGCTCGAAATGCTGAAAAGCCAGCCACCACCCCTGGGCTGTTTCACCTGCAATTTCCATGTGCTTCTGAAAGGGTTTCTTTGGAGGTATCAGATCTCTCGTTTTAATCGTGAAAATCTATGGGGTAAATACAATGGTACTAGCTTTCTTCTGTGCAAGACAGAGATACCTGCAGTATTTTCACTCAGCTAGATCTTTAATTTAGTAGCTCTTTATCCAGGCTCAAAAGTAAGTACAGAAATGAATATAGTAGAAATAGTTAACCTGTATTTAAAATGGCAAGTTTATTAAATATATTCAGTTATATGAATTGGAGTGATGTAATTTTATTAGAAAGGGAAACTAACAATATTTTATTAGCTTGTGTATTGTAAACTTTTGGAATAAATGGATGCCTAGTAGAGACCTTGAATTAATAAGTGCTCATGCAAATATTGGTAGATAAAGGAGCTTTCTTTATAATTTAATATGTCTCATATTTCTCCATCTGATCTCTCATCGCTCCTTCAGTAGTGGCGTGACTGTGACGGATGACAAGCCATCTGCCTTTCTCTTTCCTGTGTCTCGTCTGCATTAGCCACTGTTTAGTGCTAAGTGGGGACATCTCTTCACTGGGAAATGAATTCACGTCATGAAAAATAGGAAGCAGAGAGAAGGGAGCACGTAAAATTGAAATATACCTCTATTCCGTTAGGCCTGGAATCTGAGGCTCCGCACAGTTGGCCTCCAGTTTACCTTTCCTAGTTTTCTCTTGTCCCATCCCCCCCACTCTGTTCCAGGTACACTGAGCTGCTCGTTGTTCCAGTCGTGCCGTGGGCTTGTCTGCTCGGTCGGCGCCTTCTCCCCATTTCCTCCCGTTTGTTAGCAGCCTTCCTGGTCTATTCAGATGCTGCCCACCCTGAGCTTTCCCCGATCCTACCTCCAGCCACAAGTCACTCGCTTGCTTTTCTGAATCCGAAGCGCTCAGCCCGCACCCTGCAAGCGGTGCTCCTGTTTCTGCCTCGCGCTGGAGCCCGGCTCTCCTTCTGCACCAGGGGCGCTCTGACAGCAGCAGGCGTTTTGCAGGTTACCTTCCTCCAGCACCGAAGCCCAGGGCCTGCTACCCAGTAGAGCCCTGGTATCGGTTGGGCAAATGTGGGTACAAAAACATTTGGAATTAGCCCTCAGCAACATAAGAAAAAGTCACATTATTTTAGAGCCATACCTTATTTATTGCTTTTATTGAAACTGTTATTACTCAGCTTAAAAATTCCTCCATTTCAGAACACTTGAATTTGAACAGTTTTATTTTATAAATTAGGGCCCCCTTCATTCGCAAAGGTTTCTCCACTGGTTAACAGCGTTGAGCAGAGGCAACGCTGTTCAGTCGGAGGAGGGCGGCGTGTTCTAAGCCTGCTCCCTCGAGAGCCCGGCCTCATGCCCCGCCTGCGTAGCCTGCGTGCAGCGGGCTCCCGCTCCCGCTCTGCCCGCTGGCGGCTGAGCCTTGGCTGTGGAGGAGCTTACTGGCTCCTCGAACTGTGGAGAAATATCAGCTCCTGAGTTGTCATAATCAAGATCAACCCTTTCCCAAGTAAAAATAACTTCATTCACTCAGAGTCAAATTTCCAAAGCCTGAGTATCTCTGAACTACTGTCTTTAAAAACGATTGATAAAGTTTTAAGATTTTTTTTTTTTTTTTTTTTGGCTTTTAAACAATTCTGAAAGCACAGAGAAGTTAAAGGGAAAGGAAAATGACCTAAATTACCCAAAGATAATGACTTAGTTTTTTGGCTATTTCCTTATTGGTTCTTTATCACTCCTCCCAGTCCTCAGTTTTAAATGTTTTTATCTTGTATTTTCTAGCAGTTCACTGATTTTTCTATTCTAAGTATACTATCTGCATTCACCCCAGAAGTCCTCTTTTGTTCTTTCTATGTGTAGTTAAATTTCAGCAGGTAGTTTACACCGCACCTCACCTGTGGACAGGGCCGGCTGATCCAATGGATGGTTGCCAAACCCAACTGCCAACAGTATTTTACTTGATTACTTACTGGTGTAAAGTAATAACCAAGTGGTAATCAGGAAGTAAATAAAGGGAATTTTCAGGATGTTGTAGAGGCCTTAGTTCCTGCTTTTTGACAAACATTGTACAGGAATATTCTCTTCCCAGTAACAACATGCAAGTGCTTAATAAATGGTTATTGATGGACTCACTGTCCAGGAAGTTCCAGATTCTTTGGTGTCTGTTGCCAATCCACTGCCCTTACTGAAAAGCCCCTTAAGTAGCCAATGTTATTTATACAAGTTTCATTTTAGGCCAATAACGTCAAATTCGATCAAAAGGCACTTAATGTGTTTAGTAAACAAAGCTTCCATGCTCCTGCCTAGTTTTGTCTTTGAAAAGTCCTCTACAGGTGCGAGCAGAACTGGGAAGGGAAAGGAAGGTATACGTGATGTCTAAGTCTTGAAACTGTTGAAAGTTATCAGTCTCAAAATAAATGTTCAATACCTTGTAGCCGTAGTAGAAGTTATCTATTGTTCTGTAACTGGAAGCTAACCAGGAAGCAACTTGTATTTTATAAGATCTTGGGGGATTCAGGAAATATCCTCGTGACATATTGAAGCCAGTGTCTCAGCTGCTTGGGGTATTTTGAAGCAGTAAATGCTCAAAAGGAACTAATCTGTGATAAACCCTGTTGAATTTTTATGTGTGGTCTTAAAATAACCTCTCCCTTCTTAATCACGTATCACTATGTTTAGAACACTTTGTACAAGTTTACTCTTTCTGATGAGATAATAAAGATTTTTATCGTCTTTGTGGGGCTTTTCCAGAACTTAAAACGCCTGCTATCTCCACAGTATTATTCTAACAACACCGGGCTGTGATTAGAGCCAGGACTCCGAGCTGTGCCTTATGAAGCATTTGTAGTATTTAGTGCTATAGTCTTACCTTGCCATTCACATATTAAAATGTTCTTAAAAGTAAATGCATACCATTTACCAGTTTCCCTGCTCTTTTGGCAGCGTGGTCTTGGTTCCCATTAATAAAGTAGCCACCCTTCACCGCTGGCAGGTGTTCAGCAGCCCTCTCTCCCTGTCGCGGGGAGAGTCAGCTTTGGGCCTGCCGTGGAATCGGTGGCGGTGAGGGACTCGCACAGCCTGGGTGAATCGTCTCCTCCCTCTGCATGTGGACCCAGATGAATATACAGCCTTTAATGACGTCTCTTTCAGATTCATTCCTGAATCACCTCGTTGGTTATACTCCCAGGGTCGCCTGAGCGAGGCGGAAGCGGCTCTGTACCGCATCGCCAGGAGGAACCGCAGGCTCAAGTGCACCTTCTCACTGACGCATCCGGCCAACAGGAGCTGCAAGGAGACGGGAAGTTTCCTGGACCTGTTCCGGTACCGGGTGCTCTTGGGGCACACTCTCACCCTGATGTTCATCTGGTAATTATGGCCATGGGGGTTGTGTTGATCTTCAGCTCCCCTTGCTAAAGGCCTGTTGGTCATCTGGTCCTTCTTCGGGGTGACAAAATTTTACCTCTTTTGTCAGCACGAAATTATTTCCCAGAAACAAGGTCCCCTCCCTGAGTGCCTGGAATTGGCCTCTGTTTTCACACCCTCCCTGTCAAGGAGGAAATGATAGTGCCTGAAGGCAGGTTTACCCAACTTGACGTCAGAAACACACCTTTGTTTATGAGCATTTGATGTAAATATTTAAGTTACCCTGTTCCCCCTCCCCAGAAAAATAGGCCCTGCCTGGATGGCTCAGTTGGTTAGAGCACCCCAGGCATGTGCCCTGACTGGGAATCAAACTGCCACCTTTTTGCTGTACCGGGTGATGCTCCAACCAGCTGAGCCACCCGGGCAGGGCTCATGGGTCGATGCTTAACGATTGAGCCATACCAGCCGGGCAGGTTTGGCTTTGAAAGGTTCCCTTCATCTGCACGCCTCCCGGTCTGTGTCCTTTGTTCAGGCAAGGTGCTAGGGGCCAAGGAAAATAGCTCCGTGGCCCCCCACATCCTCACCTGTGATGTCCTGGCTACCATGCTGTTCATTGTCCTTAGCATATGAGTGACAGGTCTCCCCAGTAAGAAGCAATGGGGAGTAGCCGCTGCCCTGGCTCACTGGCCAGAGGCATGAACATCAAGCAGCCCCGCTGCAGGGCTCCCCTCCCTCCCCCTCCCCGCTTCTTGGTCACTAGAGCCCATTCTTCCTAACCCAGGGCGCTTGGGCCGCTCAGCTGCCTTGGCAGAGGTGGGAAGAAAGCTTTCCTTTCCCCTTCGATCTCATCATAGCCACAGCGCGTTAGACTTTGTCTAAGGAAAACCAGGGGAGCAGATGAGAACCACCCCAAAATAAACACTTGTTAAAGTGCATCGCGAAAACCTAAAAACTGGCAAACTTCCAAAGCCCGAGTGTTTTACTGTTTGTGTAGAAACGTGTGGTTTACAAAATGTACCCATATATCACGAAAGCCTAGTCTCAGGGTTTATTTTTGTTCGTTCTGCTGCTCTGTTTTGTTTTGTTTTAATAATGCAGTTTCCTAGACACAGAAGTTGCTGTTACTCCCTTCACTGTGTTGGAGGAAGCCTCAAACTAGCAGCTTCGGGATGGCACTTTGGCCTTGCCCCTGGGCTCCTTGGTTCCCAGGAACAGGGGTAGGCTCAGTGCCAGGGACAGTGCCTGCCACCTAGGAGGTGTTTCCGCAGTGGAGTGTGTAAATAAACGCACGACTTCCCAAAGGGCCCTCCCCGGTGGACTATCCTGAGAAGCCTGCCTGCCTCCACCAACCCCCTTGTCTCTTCCCTCCTGCTCTGGTGGCTGCAGCACATGAACCTGCTGAGTGCTGAGTGGGGTTGAGAGTCAGCTTGGGGTCCGAGCGCCAGTCATTTCTGGCCTGCAGGTGACCCACTGGCTATCCAGTCACTCCTCAGCCCACGCCCTCAATGCCACCCTCTGTGGGCTCTCTCCCTGGGACTTCTTTTTTATAATCATTTTGATAATCTTACGACAATTGCCTAAGGCAAGTGTTCCATAAATTGTGTTAAATCAAGTAAGCATGGAGCCACTGTCTTCTATTAGATGCAGAAGTGCTTGACGAGAGCATGATGTGTTTTCTCTCTCAGCAGCAGGCCAGGCATTTGCTTCATCCAGCGTCTAGACAAATGATTTCCAAGGCCCTTTTGTTCTTTGTCTTTTCCTAGTCTAGAAATTGAGATTGGGATAGAAATGTTAGCGGGAGGGTCAAACCTATTGCTTGAGACGGATCGCATCCTGTCGAACCAGAGTTTGAATCTTCCTGGCAAATCCTAATTGCTGCTCCTTTTGTTCTTCACCCCTCCTGCAGGTTTGTGTGCAGCCTGGTGTATTACGGCCTGACCCTGAGTGCAGGTGATCTAGGCGGGAACATTTATGCCAACCTGGCCCTGTCCGGCCTCATAGAGATTCCGTCTTACCCTCTCTGCATCTACCTGATTAACCACAAATGGTGAGTGTAGGTGAATATTGAAGTGTGCTTTATACACTCACACTCTCATGTGCATAAATACCTAATCAGGACTGTCTTTATCCATATATAGCATCTGCTAATTACTCCAGTGATTAGAATTTTTTCAGACCAAACACAGTTATAATTCATTTTTAGTGCAGTATTTCTAGAGTTTCATGTTTACAAATTTTTATGTAGGTTTGCAATCCAGTATTACAAGGAGTTACTAACTGAAAGTGTTTTTTGTGTTGTTTTTTTTAATATGTTTTTATTGATTTTAGAGAGAGAGGAAGGGAGAGGGAGTGAAAGAGAGGGAAACATTGACCGACTGCCTCCTGCACGCTCCCTTATTGGGGATCGAGCCTGCAACCTGGGCATGTGCTCTGACTAGGAATCGAACCGGCAACCTTTTGGTCCATGGGACAACACTCAACCAACCGGGCCACACTGCCAGGCACTACTTGAAGGTTTTTGAGTCATCTGTGCATAATTTGTTAGTCCCAGCAGGTGGGATTATTTGGCTCTATGTAGATAGAAGTAGAACCCCATCAACCCAATCACTGCTGTTCAGAAGTTCAGACAAAGAACTGGGGGAACTAGAAAGATGTTTCTTACCTCTTAAGGCCCTTGTGACTTTGTTGAGGGAAAGAATACATTCTGTTTTGCTGCTCATTGTTAGTGGCCACAGTTTCAAAATACTTAAGTTCTTTTATAGAGCACCCTGTCCTCCGTTTTCTCAGATCCCTCCTGTTACTGAGCCCCTGACCCGGCAACGAAAAATCCCATTTGTGTGAGCTGGGAATCGGCTGGACTGCGCCATTTCTCAGTCTCCAGAAGTCATCATTTTAACCAAAGGCGGCATTTCTTCAGCATTGCCCTTGGTGCTGTTGCCATGGATGTTGAGCTCAGCACATTTTGAGTGGTAGGATTGGAAGCTTTTCTCTGGGAGGTGGTCCTCTGCTGACCGCTCCGTGAGTGACGAAGCTTATTCCCATCGTGGTCTAAGGGCCGGGTTAGGCGGCATATTCAGAAATCTGTCCCCAAACGTCCCCAGCGTGCCAAACACCCCTCCTTTGTGCTGTTGCAGGTTCCCGTGCACACTTTTGATGACCACTTAAAGCGCTATGAGGATGCTGTCCATGAGGGCATCCTATGTGTCTTCGCATCCCTAGTGCCTGCCTAGCACGGGACCTGTCACTTGAAAGGCTGGGAGGCTCAAGTCCTTCCCTGTCTCCCAGCTACTACCACCAGAGTCAGGATGGAAGTCTGAAACAGACAGAAGGAATGCTGCTTTTGGGGTCAGGCAGACCTGAACTCACATCCAGCCCCAGCTATGTGTTAGTCCTATGACTTTGACAAGTCGCCTCCCTAGGCCTCCCTGGCGTCACCCTTACACCAGGGACTATAAAACTCCCCTGGCAACATTGTCATAAAGATGACAAGTAACGCTGAAGTTCCTAACAGAGGACCTAGCAAGCTGCAGCCCCCAGGAAAGGGAGGCTGATTAATGTGAGCACCTTTCTTCCAAGCCTAGAGCTCTTATTTGAAAACTGCTTCTCCCAATCAAGTGTGCAATGAATTTCACTTAATTCTGACCTACCAATAAGAAAAATTTTCTGTTTCTGTTTAAGGGAGAGAAAGGACAGTGTTTAAAATTTTAACTGCTTAAGATTCAAGTGACCTGAAATTGAAATGAGCTACCAGGTTCCATTTTTTCTGTTTCTTTCTCTGGGAGACGGGGAGTCTAGGGAACAGTACACGCCCTGTGGTTTATCATTAGGATTAAGTAAGATAATAGAAAGCATTTAAAACACTGCCTGGAACATAGTAAGTACAGAAATAGACAGAATGATTCCCCCCCGTACATATATATTACTTAATCCTGCCACCCAGCAACTTTTCCTTTGTCTTACGATGGTTATTTTATGTCCTGAGCAGTCCCATTTGCCACCCACTCCTTAAGAAAAGATGAACACGTGCAATGAACCTGAGGACCCTGAGAAAGGAAGGCCGGGGGAAGAAGCAGATGAGTTTGTAAGATCCTTGAGAGAAACGTGTCATTTCTTTCTATTATTCAGGTTTGGCCGGAAGCGGACATTAGCGGGGTTTCTGTGCCTGGGAGGACTGGCTTGTCTCATTGTAATGTTTCTTCCGGAAAAGAAAGGTATGCCCCTCGAACCCCTGCCGCAGGGCTCTGGACAGCGCTTCTGTTACAATGAATCTCAATATAGCAGAGAGATTACCATATGCCAGGCTTCGTTTCTGTGATTACATATTATTCAGCAATTGTGTGGGGTATAATGGGCCAGATTCCCCCGTCGCCTGAGCTGTTCTCCGGGTGAGTGATGTGCTTGGAGGTGCACTATTAATTCTTTCAGGCGATTAAGCTACCATCTGGGTGTCTGGGCCGCAGTCCTGTGCTCTTGGAGTTGCTGATTTCATGATGGCCGGGAGGAGGGCCGTTTGGTTCTGCGCAAAAAGGAGCTCCGTCCAGGGCGGCATTTTACACTGTCATTCCAGCCAATCACGAGCTGCAACATCACAGTCACTGGTTGTCACAGGTGGCTTTGGCACCTCTCAGTACCTCCATCAATACTCCCAATAACAATAAGGGCAACACAAAGGAGAATATTCACGCTTGGTGACAATAGACATGGTCTCAGTTTCATATAAAGTCTGAGTAAAACATGTTCAGGAAACTTCATGGTTTTTTTTTCATGTTGTTGTTTTTTTGTTTTTAAATCCTCACCTGAGGATATTTTTTCCATTGATTGTTTCTTTTTAGAGAGAGTGGAGGGGAGGGAGGAAGCGGGGAGAGAGAGAGAAACATCAACGTGAGACACATGGATTGGTTGCCTCCTGCACGTGTCCAGACCGGGGCTGGGGATCGAGCCTGCAGCCGAGGTACATGCCCTTGACCAGGAATTGAACCCATGACCCTTCGGTCCAAGGCTGATGCTCTAACCACTGAGCCAAACCGGCCAGGGCAACTTTGGTATTTTTATATACTTATAGCTTTGCTATGCAAACATAGCTTCAAAAGGTCCCTGTAGGCATCATCATCTCACCTCACCCGACCCTTTGTAGAAATCGTGCAGGGAGTGCTGGCTCTCACCTGCTTTTGGACTAGCCCGCCTGAAGCATGCTGGCTGGCGATGCATCGGAGCTGTGGCTTTGGCAGGATTTTCAACAACGAGGCTTGGTCAGAACAAACCCTCTGCTGCTGGGACACACGTTCAACACAAGGCCTATTTGGGGGCCTTTTCGATTTTGGTAGAGCTCCGTCATGGAGCTTGTTTCTCATGGGGGTCACTGTGAGGTGGTGGAACACTGAAGAATTCACCTCCCGTCTGAGCACGTTGAGTGACAGTGCTCCTTGGATCGTTGCATGTCCTTGAGGTTCAGTTGTGCCGGTGTCTCGCTGAGGACTCCAGAGCCACAGTTTCCAACTCTAACCCTCCCGTAC
Organism: Miniopterus natalensis; assembly: GCF_054644295.1. NCBI lineage: Eukaryota > Metazoa > Chordata > Mammalia > Chiroptera > Miniopteridae > Miniopterus > Miniopterus natalensis. Next base: position 8,326,934 of record NC_142099.1, read on the forward strand.
CTGCCACGCAGTCCGTCCTGCCCGAAGGTCTGTGCTGTGAATCCAGGGTGCAGCTTGGTGACAAGTTAGGATTTTACCCAATAGGACAGCCTTGGAGTGATTTTTCAGGAAAGCATGGAAATGAGAGAGTTCGGTGAGGTTGGCTATTTGTTATTCCCCAAGCAAATCATTGCCTCTGCTGGTGCCCAGGTCTGTCTGTCAGGACAGCACAGTAACGGGCTTCAGGTGACTGTAGCTTTAGGTTCAGCAGATTTTGTGTTTTGGAGACAACTTGGAAATTCGAGTTGTTTATGTTTCCTACCTGTACTGGTCCAGCATCCTGTCTGTCATCTTGCAGGGAAAACTTTTCATTGTTGCTATAAGCGCACCTGTAACCTGTCGCACCCCTGCAAGCCAGCCAGTCCGTGAATTTCCTTCTCCCACTTGTCTGTACCCTCCAGGTGACCCCCCCCAAAGACTCTGCACCCGGCCCTTTCTACAAAAACCCCAAGCGAAGGCGATCCAGGCCGTCCTCACTCTGCTCACTTCAGGCTGTGTTCAGAGAGCAGCTTGAACCCTTGGTCGATTGTGCCCCTTGGTGGACACACGGCACAGCAGAGTAGGAAAAATCACACAGCGTCTCACACACTCCACGCTGTGCCTCGGGAACACCGGGCCTCTGTCATACCTGGAAAAGTGGACATCTAGTCTATTTTTGCAGATTTCCAGGGAAAGAAATACCGTAATGTCCCTTAGCAAATTATGTCTGTTTCTGATAAACATTAGAACGTCAGAATGATCCTCTTCTGCTACAACTGAGCCCATTTCCTTTCATTTTATTCATCGCCAGAGACAGAGAACAGATGGTTTCCCCCTTTTTTTTTTTGCAGTCATCTAGCTATTTCTGAATCTTCTCTTCTTTGAGCTCAAAAATATTTGTTCTTTAAACATTCAGTCTTTCATATGTACTCATTAAAATATTTGGATGGCTTTCTTTGCAGTTCCAATGTTTTCAAAGTTCTTCGTTTTAACCTGCAAGTTATTAAAATTCTGATAAATACATATTAAGAAAGAAGCCTAGTAGTAGTTTGAAAAATTCTATTAGCATCTTGTGTGAGCTTGGAGACCACTCACTTTCTCACGGCTCTTAATGCTCATTTTTTCTTTGCCGAACGTGCATATTCTATCCTTTCTGCCAACTCACCTCCACCTACCAGCTTTTTTTAAGCATCTGTATATGACTGCCTCTCTGTCTGAGGCACAGAGTATAGCAAAGCCATGTGACGCACAATGTTATTTCTATTAGCAACAAACAATTTAAAATTGAAATGAAACAAAACAGTGACATTTATAATGAAGTAAAATATACACAATATTTAGGGATAAGTTTTATAAAATATGTGTAAGACCTATAGAAAACTATAAATTGTAAAACATGGAAGAGATAGTAAAGACTAAATAAATGAATTGGCAATAATAGTGATAGAATAAATGAAGAGATTATCATGCTCAAGAATCAGGAAATATTGTATAAGATGTCCATTCTCCCCAGATCGATCCATCTTCAGCACAATCCCAATAAAATTTCCAGCAGGCTCCTTTTTGTCGATAGAGATTGATAATACCTAAAAGTTTATAGAAATACAAAGGATCTAGAATATCCAAAGTAATTTTTATCATGAAAAGCAAAGTTGGAGGACTTACCCTACCTGATTTTTTAAAAATTACTACTAGTTAACACTAATTAAGACAGTAAGATACTGGCATAGGAATGGTTGTGTAAATAATGGAACAGAATTGAGTATGAAATAGATCCACATATATGGTCAATTGCTTTTTTATTTTTATTTTTTGAGGATGGGGCTGAGATTTTATTCACTTTTTTAAATGTTTTATTTAGTTAAAACATACATAGAGAAGATGCACATGGTCAATTGATTTTTAACAAAGATACATCAATTCAGTAGAAAAAGATAATCTTTTCAACAAAGGACGGTAGGCTGACGGGAATGTTCTGAGGGCAGGTGGCTGAGCCAGGTGTCCCAGATGGGCCAGCTGGAGGTGTCCGGAGCCTCACCTGGGGAACTTCTTCCAGCCTTGGGTCTCGTGGGGGTTTGGCCATTTGAATTCAGTTTTCCGTAGGGCAGCCACCTGGCCTGTTGTTAAAGATGTAGCGCGTCTCCGTGCAGCTCTGGAAGATGCCGCCTCAACAGACCCCGAGTTACTGGCAACCAAGCAAACGTGCACGTTGCTCTTTGCTTCAATGCCACCCGCTCAGTTTCCTGGAAAATAATCCGTGGACTTAATTTGCCCTCATTATTGGTTTAATTGAAGTTGTTAGATGTCAAGAGTCCAGATACCTGTCTCAGGGTAAATGCTGAAAGGCAGGGATCTTTTCCCAGAAGCACCTCATGGCTTAAAATAATCCATCCGGTACTTAAAGTCGCAAACATCTCCTTCCAAACAGCCCGGCAGAGCGGGGGAGGCCCAGGTGGTGGAGCCTGGCCGCGCCGGGGCCGCGGGGTCCAGGAGCCAGCTTCAAAGCAGATGAAGATTTATTTCGCTGTCAGGCAGCGAAGGTGAAACGTACTGTAGATGGAGTGTGTTACCGCCTCCCTGCTCAGAAGCTGAGGGGGCGTGAACAGGCTCTTTTCACCGAATTAATCCCTCTATAAGGGTTAAGAGGCACATAGCATAAAAAAGTAACATTTTTTAAAATTGCACTCAATTGTCAACAAATGCTATTTGAACAATATATACAAAATACTTCTTAAAATTTTTAAAATAACTATTCTAAATTATGGAGCCTGGGAGGTTTTCTGTGCAGCAGGATACACATTTTCTTTCATGGGCCGGTTAAAAGTATTTGCTGCATTCTGTTCAATGCTGAAATGCAGAAGGAACCGCCTTTTTAGGGCCACTAAAGGCAAGATGTGCCAGAGAAAAAATAACCTCTACAATATAAGATTTCTTTTATTAAAATAAAGCTTTACCAAAAAATAATCCCTGTCGTAGTCCTTCCACTGATATTTGTTCAGCAGATACTCAGTGAGCACCACTGTGCGCCTTACCGTGGGGCTGCTGCGAGGGAAATGGCCACGCAGGGCCCGGCCCCAGCCTGAGCCCACTCGGGGTGTGTTGTGGGCAGCCCAGGCGGGAGAGCAGGCGACCGCCGGAGTGCCCGGGGCGTGCCAGCTGAACGGATCGGCAAAGGGCACGAAGGTCGAAGGAAGGAGAGGGTATTGCACCTTGCGTTGTTTAAGGCAAGAGTGTTTGTGTGAGCCGGGCACGGCACCCACGGAGGGGGCAGGCGTGTTCTGTTCGGCGGAAATGCCGAGGGGGGTGCCAGGCAATTGCTTTGGGGATTCGGACATCGCTGTTGACCTTCAAGTGGAGGAGTGTCAGGAGAGGGTGGCTTTGGGAGCCGGGCCTGGCGAGTGACCGGGCAGCTGCATTGAGAAATGGAGGGCTGGTCACTCATTGGAGATGTTTGATAGCGAGGCGGGGAGGGTACAGCAGAGTCGATGAGTATTTTTTTTTCCCTCGGGAGGAAATTGTTATTTTGAAGGTTGAAGCTGGCGGGTGACTGAAGGGGAGAGGCTGAATATGTTTGAAAGGAAACAATTAAATTGTAAGATCTCAGAGGGGATAATGTTAAGAAAGGAAAGAACCACAGGAAAATTAATTGTGTTTTCCGTAGGGAAGTGAGCTGACATAAAACGTATTTCTGCATTATGTGAAAACATTATGTTAAGAAACTGAAATATCATTGATTCTTAACTCAAGTGAGTTGGGGGGGAGGGATGGGAAGGGGTTCTATAAGCCTCGTGCTCTCACGAACACTCATGTTTCAGGCCTTCTGGTGGTGATGTAATGGGGTTATTCCTTACTTTTGCAATGGGACTCCAAGGATTGCAGTTGGAAGACAGGAGTGCTTCTGGCCCTCACCCCCGCCTCTCTTGTCTCTCAGACTGACCTCCGTCCCCGCCAGGGCTTGTCACGCTGACCATTTTACACCCTCCTTGATTGGTGGCCAAGGCTGCGAAGAAAGGAGACGCAGTCAACACCTGTGGTCCATGAACCTTGGCAGTTTCCCCGAAGCTTGCTTTCCCACAATGGGAGTTTTCGGGGAGCCCTGTCATTCAGGAGTGAGTGTGGTTTACACACGCAGAATGACCCCCACCCGGTGAGATTTCAGGGGAGCAGCCAGCACATTGAGGAGACACCTGCATTGCGTTGTGAGCGGTCACAAAACCTTCAGAATGCCTGTTCAGTTACGCTCCCCCCTTGCAGTTTGAGACCCACATGTATGCCTCTCACGCCTGCAGAACTAAATGGGTCATTTGAAAAAGCTTTGTTCCACCGGGCCCTTGTTTTTCTCAGACACAGGCGTGTTCGCAGTGGTGAACAGCCGGTCCTTGTCTCTGCTGGGGAAGCTGACCATCAGCGCTGCCTTCAACGTGGCCTACATCTACACCTCTGAGCTCTACCCCACGGTCATCAGGTAGGCCTCCCGCACAGCACCCCCCCCGCACGGCCTGCATCCTGCGTCCTGGCGTAGATGCTCGCATCCCGCATCCCGCATCCCACAGGCAGGGCTCCCCTTTTGCCTGGAGCAGAGTTCACGCCGGCTGGCAGCAGCTCAGCAAGCAGGGGGAGCTCAGAAACTGTGTGTTTCGACGGCTCTCTGCTCCATGGCTAAGGGACTGTAGCTTGATCTTGAGCCGAATTCCCTCGTGGAAATCATGAGAGAAGGACTGTGCTCTAAACACGTCCTGTCACCCGAATAGTGCTTAGACGTCATCTTATTTCGGAGGACTTCAATTATTAATAAAGTCAAAATTAAATTTATTGGGGTAACATTGGTTAAAAACATTATAAGAGGCCCTGCCGGGTGTGGCTCAGCTGGCTACTGGCTATAAACTGGGATGAATGACCATTTCTTCCACACGGGGACACGCGAGAGGAATGTGTTACTGAACTTACTCTGGGATGACAGCAGATGCACGGTCACCCCACCTATAACCATTCCTGCCACCTTCCTCCACCCACACTCCACCCGCAGGCAATGGTCTTGGTTTCCTGAGAATGCACGCTCCGTCAGCTCCTGTTTATATGCCTGACGCGTTGATAGTTAATTAGCTGAGTTGAAATAAGTGGGCAGACTTTTTGGGTCGTAAAGCTCTGGCTCTCTATGGCCGTATTTACCGATAGGAGCCCCGAGACCCCCAAGCCCATAAGAACGTTGGACAAGAAGTAGTCACGTGCTCATTTCTGCACCAGCCTCTATCTCTGTGCTGCCCAGTGTGCCAGTTAGTAGCCTCCTGTGGCTCTTGAAATTGAAATTAATTAAAACGAGGTAAGTGAAATCAGTTCCTCCTCCTCAGTCGCATTTTGAGCACTCGGTAGCTGCATACGTCTGGTGGCTCCACGCTGGACGGTGCAATCATAGGACGTTGGCAGCAGCTCTGCTCTCTAGGATCCTGTGCCTTTACTGCGGGATGTGTTACTCTAGGCCCACAATCCCCCAACCCCCGGGGTCTTTAAATTGCCCCCCTAGAACTTACTGATTTTTTTAAACTTTTTCGTATGCCTTTCAGGAATGTTGGGCTTGGAACGTGCTCCATGATCTCCCGAGTCGGTGGGATCATCGCTCCCTTCATCCCCTCTCTGGTGGGTTTGTTTCTCCTTGTGTGTGTTTGTCGATCCACTGCTTTGGAAACGCCTGTGCTTTCGAGTAGAAGAGGCGCTGGACAGCTGCCAGTTTAAGAGCAGCCTGACACGTGTGAACGCGCGCCTTTTAGGTTCAGGGTCCTTTTAGATTCAGTATCCATCAGGGTGATGGACTCCTACCAAGGATGCTTTCACACGCGCACACGTGCGCGCGCACACACGCACACCCAGCCCCCAGACTCCAATTTTCTGCTCACCTGTGTTCACTGGACACTCGGCTAATGCCAGCTTGTCCCCGTTCACAGTTCGTCAGCTAGTGAATGTTTATTAAGCTCTACCGCGTGCTGGGCGCTACGCTCAGCCCTTTCCGTGTGTCATCTCGTGCGGTCCTCACGGCCACCGGTGAGGCGGGTGTGGTGTCCCCTTGTGTTCAAGATGAGAGTGCAGCGGGGAGGTTAAATACCTTCCCCAAAGGGCGCCACTTGGAAAAGAAAACAGAAGAGAAATATGCCTAGCAGTGTGTTTAGTCATACTTTTTGCCATTTTCTAAGTTTTCTGGTCAAAGCAAAGGGTTAGACTTAAATGACAGCCTGAAAATCCTTCCCGCCAGGAAGTGCCCAGGTTCTGTGACGGCGCCCCGTGCCCGTGCCCGCCGGGTCTCACCGAGGGCTTTCCCAGCCACGACTCAAGGCGGGGGTGGGGGGTGGACAGGTTTGGCGTGGCACTTGCGAACCCGCTCTGCAGACCACTGATGATCACACGCCACCTCCTAGGACAGGATGTCTCTGAAATGCCACTCCAGCTGTTCCTTCTTTTGAGTTTTGACTCCATACCCTTCCTTTTCCTGAGCATCTCTCTCCGTGTCGCATGCTTATTTTAGGTTACAAGACCCTTCTTTCGAAGGAGTTATATTAGTTCCCTTCGGTAGCACGTGTCTGATGTTAGGGGTGTATGGTTAGAGATGCCCACCTTTGGCTGCTACCCCAGAGCATGGAAAACCCGGCAGCGTGTCTCTCTTGACTCCTGCTAAGCCGAGAAGAGGCGACCGCGTGTGTTGCCTTTGATTCGGCAGCTCACCCATGGTGCTGACGGGTTCGTCTGTAGGTGGCCGGAGGTCAGCGATCCTCCTGTCCCCCTCGCTCTGTCCCCCCTCCCTCTCTATCCCCACGGCCCTTCTTCTCCATCATCTCTTCACTTTTGCAGAATCAGCAGCCATTACTCGAGGGGCCACCCTCACTAGCAGTGGTCCCACCTCAGGATGTGGAAGCCCAGACCAGAGACGATAATGCTGAGCCGCTCCCGGGCAGGGATTCAAAACTGTTGGTCCACCCAGAAAGGCCCCAGCAGGGCCCCCAGGGACTGTTTTTGCTGTGCTGCTCTCTTTGAACCTGTCTGTATTTAAAGAAACTAAATTTCCTGAGCATGTCTTTCGGATCTCTGAGCAAGTGCTCGTGTCACTGGCCCTCTGCCGGGTCCAGTTCAGGTGGTTTCCAACCACATGTACGTGTAGGGTGCTCTTGGCTTCTGTTTCTTTTCAGGATGTCGATACCTTTAAACCCTGTGCCCCAGTGATAAGCGAATCTGTGAGCATTTGTGGGATTGTTCGGCTGATTCCAGGGTTGAGAACGTTAAAGTTCGTCATCAGCAAATATTTGGGGCATCTCCTAAGTGAGAGTATGTGGAGATCACTGTGTCATAAGCTGCCCACCTGGAACGGAAGCTGAGCACCAGATTCCCTGCGAACCCTGGCCATGGGGGCCGTGGAGCCATGGGGGCTGGCCTGCCCCTCCCACAGTGGGCGCCCCGTGCATGACAGTGGCTGCTCTGATCCCCAGCGCTGTCATTTACTCCCACCTCTGTGCCTGAGGGACACTGATCCCCTAGGGTCCTTCTCTCTGGGGAAAGTGGTTTACAGTGTATTGCAGTGGGAAGGCATGGACTGGGTGGTAACCAGGGCAGACCTTCTGTCAACACTGCCGATGTCACCTACAAGGAAACTAACTCTGAGTTTTTGTTTTCATTCCACTCCCTGCCCCCACAGAAATATGTGCAGTGGTCTTTACCTTTCATTGTCTTTGGAGCCACGGGCCTGACCGCGGGCCTCCTGAGTTTATTACTGCCGGAAACCCTTAACGCTCCGTTGCTAGAGACAGTTGCTGACCTTCAGGTGTGTTCCTACCGGAGGCTGGGGGAGGAAGCTCTGTCTTTACAGACCTTGGAGGCCACGCAGGTATGGCTGTGTTTGTCTTAACCATTCAGAGTTACCACTTGGGTGTTGATAGTTTTAGGGGGGTGAGGAAGTGTGTCTGCTCAAAATAAACAGTTCCGAGCAAAACTGCTGGAAAACAAAGGTGAATTGCAGCTGATTTTCATTAGCAGCTGGTTCATCAGCTTTCTTAGAACCTTAGGGCTAATGCTTGGGGCAATAGATGCCATAGAAATACACGTGACCGTTAAGCGCTAATAGTAATTTTCACTTTGGAAAGGTCATGACATCCCTTCACGCCCCTTTCCCCTTTCCTGTTTCAGTCCGGGGACAAGGAGAGTGCTTTGGGGAGTGAGAGTGAAGAGGAGGAATTTTATGATGCGGATGAAGAGACTCACATGATCAAGTGACGAGCCCCAGATTCCTAATCAGGAGCAGAGGATCATCTTTTGTGCCTCGGGCTGAGGCAGGTTCTGCCAGGAAACTTACAGAGAGCTGGAGAGAGATGGGCTTGGACACACACAGAAGGCACTCGGCTCCTGCGCTGGCTGTTCTCAGGCACAGAGCGAGTTGGAGAAGAGATTTCATGAGCGAGGCCATCATCGCATTGAGGAGACAGATGTTAGTGTGTCCAAAATTCAGGTTTGGCTCAGAATCCTGATTTCTGGCCAGACCGCTCTAATCCATGTGCCAGGGTGGCAAACATTTCTTTCCAGAAGTCTGATCGGGCCTCTTTTCCTTCATCATGACCTAAAGGCAAATAAGTAAAATTTTCTCACCCTTTTAGTGGGATAAGATAAAGTCCCTTAAGATTGAATGGTTATTAAGATTCATCTTTATGCCACATTCGACCTCTCCCCTCATCGGTGGCTCTCACCAGCAACCTGTGAGGCCTTGGTCTGAGCAGAGGAAAGCACCGCATTTGTGTGGCCCGAGGCACTGCAGCTTCGCCCGGACGGAATCTGCGTCCTCAGCTCGGCTCACTGCCTCCCGGGTGACTTGCGTCTCGTGTGTCTTTAGCCCCCCAGGTGAGCCTCTGGGAAAAGCCAGCTAACTGTACCAAAGCAGTTTTCTCAGCCAGGGATGTGCCTCGACCCCTGGTTAGCTCCCTTCAGCGCTCAGAGTGTGAACTTTCTTCAGTTCCCACGTGTGTCCCCCTCTAGGAAAATTTCCATCCCCGATTCTGGGACCAGCGGTCACTTCAAAGCCATGCCCAGTGAATGATGAGGCTTTAACCAGGCGGAGGGCAGTTAAAATAAAGGACATGTTGAGTTCTTGGATGTTGGGATGTAGGGGAGAATGTGCCATCTTTAATAAGAGAAAATTCTCTTCCACAATTTTTTAAATTTGCTTTGTTTTGAGTGTCGTGCAGTGAGGGACTTGGGCAGCACTTAAGAACCTGAACCCTCCTAGTCCGAGGCCCGCCCCTGCCTGTTTAGTGAAATGGAAAGCACGGTAATTTCATAGGGAATTGTGGTTTTTCATTCAGTACGACCAACTTTCAAGTAAATCAAAATCATCCTGAGTTCCCTAAAATCATGTGCCGAGAAGACCTGTTTCCCTATGAAAATGCAATGTCAGCTCAGACCCGAGGATTGACCTGGAGTCCGTGGGCCCGGGCAGCGTTGCTTTAAGTAGCTTTCCCAACCAGGAAAATGTCTGTGTTTTCAGAATTTCTATCTCTACTAATCTCTCAGAGAAAAAGAAATTGCCCTAGAGGTACAGAGACAACGTCACCAGGACTGCCCCGGGAAACCTTGGAGGCGTCACCCCCACTGGCTCCAGCACTCACTCTGCTGTCTTCGTCCACACCGGCCTCTTGGCTTGCACTCTACCAGTCTGTACCTTTGTATTTGCTGGAGTATTTTTATGTTTTTTATGCCTTTCATGATGTATTGTGCTCTTTACAAGCAGGGGCCATCTCTCTTACTTGTGTATCTCCCTGCTGTGCCCAGAACATGGGCCTAGACATCAGAAGGGCTAGTAAGTGTCACAGTTTCAGGCATCAGGGAGACTGGAACTTCTCCCAGTACCGCTTTTGTAAGCCCAGGCCGACCTGACCCAGCCCCCAGACGGTGGACCTGCCTTGCGTTTCTCTGGAAGTGAAGACCCTGTCCACCACCAGGAGAGGGAGAGAGGAGGCGCGTACAAGGACACCCAGAAGCTCGTCTTCGATGGTCAGGGCGTTAAAAATAAAACAATAAACTGAAATATATGTCACTTGGGGTTGTTCGGAGCTCTTTTTTGCATTGTAGGAGTAATACGTCCCAGTATAGAAAATCTGGAAGCTAGAATTTTAAAAATGTATCACTTGTAGGTTCAACACCCAGAGACAACCAGTGTCATAGCTTTGTTCTATCCGAAGGTCAGTTGGGAATCTCTCTCTGTGTTAGTGCTGGGGTTCCCTCTGCCCCTGGCTAAGTAAATGAGGATCCCATTAGTTCTGTCGCTGGGCACCCTCTTTTCCCAGCTAGTTGGGGTAGAAGAAGGGAGGGAAGGATGCACAGTTCAGATACATGTTGCTTACTAAGGCTAGGCAGGCTATCAGCTGCTCACGTCAGCTGTTTCACTAAATTTTGTTTCTTTCTAGATGGTCTTCTGGCAAAGTTTAATAATGACTGTTTTCTTTTATTCCAGTGCCTTTTATGAAAACAAATTTTTTTTTTCTTTTGCTATAAACTGTTGAAGAGTAGTGGATTGTAGAGAATATGCATATGTGTGTATTTGTGTTAATTTACATTATTGAAAGGCTTTTAATGTATAGGTAACACCTTTAGCCGAGGCCTACGCAGGGTCGGGAGCATCAGTATCACTGTCAGCCGCTGCACGTCTTGTCCCGCTGGAAGGTCTTCAGGGGTGGTAAGAGACGCGGAGCTGTCACCTCCTGTGATAACAGGGCCTGCTTCGGGAAGAGCTCCTGGGCCCGGCTATCTGGCGTAGTTCTCTCGGTGAAGGAATTTATGATCTCCCCAACCCAGCCCAGCCGGGGAGGGAGAAGGCTCGGTAAGGATTCAGCTGATAGGAAACCAATGACTCTGCAACAGGTTGAAGACCTGGGGCAGTAGCAGAGAATTTGGAGGAAAAATTTTTTGTCAAAAAACAAAGTCCATTCTCCTTTTCTCTTGTGCAACCAAGGATTTGAGTCAAACAGAGGAGTAGAATCATTAACAAGTTTAGTTGATGTCCCATGAGAAATGGAGCGGCCACCTAGGCTTTGTCCGTCTTTCACTTTCCTTTCTAGCATCTCTAACAGCCCCAGATAGCTTTTGGTTTATCGTAGGACAGTGTGCACAAAACATCCAAAGATTTCCTTAAGTAGTTTCTCATAGTCAAGGGACTGTTTCAGAAGAGAAAAAATCACATTTATTTGTGCATCAAATATTTTGAGTGCCTGCCATGTGCCGCATCCTATTCCGGGTGCTGGGTTAAAGGGAACAACATGTGCTGAGAGCATTGTTCTAACAGTTTATACTCCTTGGCACATCCAGTCCTCAGAAGAAAACTCTGAGATATTTACTGTTGATCCCATTGTATGATCACAGAGAAAACTGAGGCCCTAATTAAGTAACTTTCCCAAATCAAGCAACTTATAATTGGCAAAGCCTGGATTGGCTGACTTCAGATGGCACCTTTTATATATATATCTTTATTGATTTCAGAGAGAGGAAGAGAGAGGGAGAGAGAGAGAGAAACATCAATGATGAGAGAGTCATTGATCAGCTGCCTCCTGCAGGCCCCCAACTGGGAATTGAGCCCACAACCTGGGCATGTGCCCTGACCAGGACTCAAACTGCCATCTCCTGGATCCTAAGTCGATGCTCAACCCGGGAGTCACACCCGGCCAGGCCAGATGGCACTTCTTAAGTGGCTGTGCTATAGCTGTGATTCTTGAGGGGGTCTTGAATTTCATCCAGGCCTTATTTTTCTGTGGGTTGTTTGATGGTAATGATGTTGAGGGTGATGGTAACTGCCATGCACTGTGTCACCATGTTAAATACAATCTTTCTATGGTTAAGTCATGCAATTCTCACAACAACTCTATTAGGTTAATAATCTACTCTGTTGATGAAAACAATGAAACTTATGGGCATTAAATAACTTTCTCAAGGTCACAGCCAGTAAGTGGCAGTACAAGGTCTAGATCCCATTTTGTCTTATGCTAAGGCCCATGCACTTAATGATCCCTCTGCCCTGCCTCCAGTGAAAGAGTTAATTCAACAGAAGAGGGGACACTTCTCTTTCAAAGACTTAGAAATCGTCCCAGCTTCTCCCTAGCTTTCAGGACAAGAGCAGGAAGTTGAGAAGAATAGACACCAGTGGAACCCTTGTGAAGCCAAAGCTCAGATGTTTGGATTAGGCCCCTTCTGGAGACAGACCATTTTAAGAAGGATGCTAAGTGAATGATCCTCTCTGTATTTTAGAGCCGTTGAGATATTTTCTTCACAATTAAATTAGTGGAAGAATACATTTGTCAGTCACTAATTGGATGGATGGATGGATGGATGGATGGATGGATGGATGGATGGACGGACGGATGGAGCTTGTCAAGATTCAGATCAGACTCGTTAATGGGCCAAATCCAGTTATATAATGTCATAGAGAAGATGGAAAAAAATGACCTCTCTCTGGGGTACCCTTTGGGTTTACTTTCATTCTTTACTTTAGGGCAACTATTAGCCCACCATTCCACCAAACACATCCAAGAAAAGACCACTGAGAGCCTTCTGTGTGCCAGGCACTGTAGTAGGCTTTGGAATTGTCAAAGGTTAGTGAGGCGGGTTCCTCTAGCTGGGAGCCTTCCCAGAGTCTGACCTAGATGGGATATGGGGAGATTGAAGTATTATAAAGGAGACAAGGGAGCCTTGGTGAAATTAGAGCCTCTGGGATCTAAGTTTAGGAAACTGTCCAGTAATAGAAATGGATTTCTTTTTCAAAGAATTTCTTAAGAAGTGAGATCTCAGGCTGAGCCCTCCACTAGTGATATCAAGGACATCTAAGTCACATAACCTCTAAGCTATCCCCACCCCATGCTTCTAATTATGTCAGTAATTAAAATTAATTAACAGGCTAAACCCTGTTACCTGGGAAAGGAAGTTTGCTGCTGTCAGCAAAGGGACACAGAAACATTTGCTCTTGCAAATACTCTCTCTCTTTATCAGATTAGCCACATTTTTAAGCCTAGAGAAACTGTCACCATTCCCAGCCCCCACACACACACTTCTCGTTAAATTTCTTTGTTTGATGCTTAATAACTTTAGCTTTGTAATAATTCAGAAGACATTTTAAGTATCTGATGAAGCCTTCACAATATCTCATGAATATAAGTTTAGAATCAGGGAGACTTATTTGTTATTCTCACTTTCCTCTTTATCATGAAATGTTAGTATCATTTTTATTATAAGTCTAAGTGTGTTGTGCTGATTACTGAGTAATAAGTATGTAAAATTTCAGCTGCCATGTTGAAATTTTGACAACTTCAATAAATCGTACCACTTAGGAACCACCAAGGATTTTAGAACAAGAATTTAACCCACCCATTTTTAAAAGCATTTTTTTTAAAGCGAATTCTCATGATGCCATGTTTTTTTCCAAAAATGAAATTGATACGAAATATTTCAAGAAAACATATTTCCACCCGATCCACTTCATTTGCCACCCAATGAAGAAGTAACCGGAGAAGTATGACTTTCACGAGACCCCTTTCCTCCCCTTTACTGTCCTTGGAGTTCGTCATTTCCTATAGAGTAAGGCCTGCGAGCTGACTTCCCCTCCCCCCTCCCACTTTTCCAAAATCCTGGGGTGGGGAGGAGGCAGCAGCCTCCTGGTGGGAGGAGTGGAAGGATTATAAAAACCACTTCCTCTAACCCTGGACAATGCCTTTCTCTTTGGAAGCAGCTTGGAGTGGTAAGTGTGGGACAGAGGGAATTGGGGGTGTTTCCCCGGGTCCTTTAGGGATGACTCCCGAGGCCTCTTTCTGGCTGCAGTTGTGCTCAGGAAGAGGCGTCTGAGCAGTGTTGTCTGCGTTTCCGTCATGGAATCCAAGGGAGCGTTAGGTCGGTGAGCTGGGAGCAAATTCAGTTACATGTCGTCTACACCACCCTAAGGTGGATGGACAGGTCTCGTGGTTTGAAGGACACAAACATATCACTAGACTCACTGATACGCAGTTGTTCACCCGGCTTCTATCCTTTGCCCTTTGCCCTTACCCCTTTCGACTTTATATGTGATCCCTGAGCAATCCAAGATCCTCCACTCTGAATATTGAGTGTTGTTATTTGCATATTATATCTTTTTCCTGATTATGAAAATAGCAGTATGTTAATTATAAATTTTTTAAAAAAGACAATAAAAAACTAACATGGGAAATAAAAATTAAATGCAATCCCACCACCCGGAGAAAATCATTCTTAACCTTTTCTCCATGTATGGGTAATGTTTTAAGTCTTCTATCATATGGATGCATTATAACTTATTAGCCAGTGTCCAATTGTTAGCTATTTAATTCATGTCCAAGTCTTCCGATTATATCTGAGGAGTATAGAGTTGGCTTACCTCACATGTTTCCTTCAGATAAGTTTTAAGATATAGGTTTATTGGGTCAATGGGCATGATTTTGAAATGTTTGATGAAAATTGTCCTACCAGTTTACACTGCCGTTGTTAATATACGAGGGCCAGATTCCCCACTGCCTCATAAGCACCATTACCTTCTGGTTTTTGCCAAATTATCAAATTGGTGTGTCTGGGGTTAGAGTTTAATTTGCATGTTTCTGGTAACTAGAGATGTAAGAGATTTTATGTTAATTAACTGTATTTCCGCTTTTGTGGATTGCCTACTCAGGTTCTCTACTTACTCTATATAATAAAATTATGTTTTTTAATTTTGTAGTTTTGAGTTTTTATTTAGTCAAAGTTTTCAGGACTTTCAGCATATGTTCCTCCATATCTATACTTGTTCCATACATACAAGTATAGATAAGTGTTTCTTTTTTCTTTTGGTTCCTTTTATGATTCATTTTTATATTTAACGCCTTAATTTGCTTGTGCATACTTGCATTTGGTGTGAGTCATAAGAAATGAGGAGTCGTATTTCCTGAGGAAGGAGAAGAGAAACATCACTGTGAGAGGGAAACCTCAATTAGCTGCCTGCTACACGCCCCCTATCCAGGATTGAGCCCTCAATGCAGGCATGTGACTTGATGGAATTGAACTAGCAATCTTCTGGTGCCCGGGCAAGATCTTTCTTTGTTTTTAATACAGGTATTGACAGCTAGAAATTTTCCTCTAATCACTACTTTACGTGCATCCTATAAGTTGGTATATTATGTTTTTATTTCCATCCATTTCAAAGTATTTCCTAATTTCCCTTGTGATTTCAATTTTGGCCCCTTTGTTATTTAAGGGTGTGTTGATTCATTTTTACGTATTGTGAATTTCCCAATTTTCTTACTGTTATAGATTTCTAATTTAATTCTGTTGTGATTGGACAACATACTTTGAATGATTTCTGTTTTTTATTTATTTATTTTTATTTTTTTAATTTATCTTTATTGTTGAAAGTTTTACAGATGCCCCCCCCCCATTGGCCTCCTCCACTCTGCTCCCACCCCTTCCCCAGTATTCTTTAAAAACCTGCACACGCAGGAAATTTAGAATATCCTAGATAGAGAACTTGTTCTCAAATCCACCACAGGCCACACCCCTTTCCACTGTTCTGTTCTATCCTGTTCATCTCTTTACTGGCCTGGCCCGCATAGGCATTTGAATTTGGGAACCTCCATCTCTGAACCTAGACAAAAGGTCAAGTTCAAATGATTTCAGAGGACCTTTTTGGTATGAGAGGAAAGGAGACTGGCTTTTTGATGGAACTGTGAAGACCAACCCAATGAAAGATCTTGCTCATGAGATAAAACCAGGAGCATTAGTCAATACATTAAAAGTAGGGGTTTTTTCCTCAAAAGAGAAACTGGAGTATGAGGACAAATTTTTTTTTGAGGTCCTATCACGTGCCAAGTACTGTGCTAAGTTCTTTTATATCACCCTTTCTATAAAAGATGGTAATTTAAAGAGACCCTATGTTCATATACGAAATTAAGTTGGTAATTTATGAAGTGATTTTATGCATCTCAAAATATTTATAAGAATGTCACTTTAATGTTTAATGCAATCAACTATTCACCACTGTTAACTGAAGGTCAGTTATGTGGACACACAGGGTCCCTGCCTCGTTCACTGCTGGGGGCTTCCTAATAGCACAGACCCTTATCTCTGTCTGGGCCTCCGAGCTGTCAGAGTTGAGTCACCCTAGGATTAAAGGAAAACTTTGTGAGAATAAGAGTTTGAAACCTTGGTGAACTTTGACAATTGTGTATATTTAAGATTGATTTGGATCGAGCTAACCCTTCACTTCCTTGGAATAAAAATCTGGGTCACTAGGTCAATCGGTAACAGACGCCTCTGCCGGTAGGGCCGTGGGATGTAGTTTTCCCAGGACTGCTCATCTTAATAGGTCAGGGTCGTGAAAACCTTGTTAAACTGCCTTAAAACATAACTTCTGGATCTTCACAGCAGAAGCTGAGTCGAAGCTGGTTTGCCTGCGCATACTTGCATTGGTGTGAGTCATGAGAAATGAGGAGTCATATTTCCTGGGAAGGAGAAAAGTCTGAGTCAACGTGGACTCCCTCTCAGGGGCCCAGCACAGTGCCTTAGGCAGACTGCTGCTCAGTAAATACTTGCTGACCCAATATCCAATTAAGCAGAGACCTGTATCTGCAAAGAAAGCGAGTCTTTCTCAATCCACCAGACTGCCCTGTGTTTGGGAACGTTTCCTGTTTGCGGTAAGGCACCGTGTCCTGGAGTAAGGGATGGGCTGTGTTTGCACAGCACCCCTATTTCCCGCATCTGACGTCCAGGTGAAAGTCGGCTGCAGCGAGCCACCCTGAGCACCTCCTCTCTCTTCCCCCAGGCTCCTCCGTTGGCCCTGTTCGCTGTTGTCCCTGCTCACGCCTGGCAAGGGTCACTGGCTCCAGCGTGAGAGAAGATCCCAGTTTCACCGTTTCGATCCGCCGTGGTTCTGGAGTCACCGTGGTAGGCGAGCCACGGGCACAAAATGATGAGAGTTTGCACATCTGCTGAGGAGTATTGGGGTAACCTGAGAGCGGGAGGAAAGGCCCCACCCGAGGAAAGGGACTCCCGGGGCCTGATTACAGTGAAGCAGAGGGACCAAAAGGAGAGCTCACGGGAGACGCAGGAGGACGGGCTGAGGTGCCAGGGAGGCAGGGACAGAGTTCCAAATCGCAAGGAGCTCAGAGGGAGAGGCTCTTGTTCCATCCGTGGAAAACCAATCTGGGACACCCGGCCCGTGGTAGGAGAAGCCAAGGGGAGGACATTGAGAGAGATTCAGGAGCATTTGATAGCAAAAGAAGGAGACTTAGAATAACAAATGGAAGCAAATGGGAAATCGAGGCAGAGTTGTTCTTGTCAGACGACAGGATCCCAGGAGGGACCCGTAGAAACCTGCTGGACTGAGCCCTGGGATTAACGAGGTGGGTGGAACAGCTCTGGCCCTCCCGGCAGAGCAGGCAGCTATGCAAATCCTGCGGCCGCGAAGGGGCGGGCGGCCAGCCCCGCCCAGCGCTCCCCGCAGCACCCCGTGGATTTGGAGCACCGCTCGGGAGTAAGCTGGGCTCTTGGAGCCATCGCTTCCTTAGCTCCGCTGATAGCAGACCTCATGTTTACCAGCTCCCGGGAGATCAGATCAGACCGTTGTGATTAAAAAAAATTTTTTTTTTCCTGTAATGAAACCAGCTCCAGCCAGCCAGACTGGGAGTTTACTGCCTGAGCTGTTTCCCAACATGGTTCTGCTGGCAAAAGCAGACGTGATTGTTTCCTTGACTCTCAAGGGGCTTGTTTACACTGACTTAATTTTTACTGCCAGCTTTCAAGTGAGAAGAGGGAGATGATAATTAAAGGTCGGCAGGTGAGCAGAAGGATCCCTGTCCCGCCTTTGGTGGGTGTGCCTGGGTGTGTGTGTGCGCGCATATGTGTGGGGGGGGTGTGTGCGCTTTTCCACGCGCAGTTGTTGTGCCCTGATCTGGTTGACAAGACCCGGTCACTTGTTCGTAGGCACAATGATGGGTGCCAGGCTGGGTGTTGGGCAATTTCCTATTTTGTTTATTGTAAAGAAGGAAAATCAATCAGCCGGGCTTTCTGGGTCAGAGGGCAAGGGATGTTTACTGTCAACAGGAGGACAAGGGGATATAAGATACTGAGCTCGAGGGGACTTCTAGTTGTAGGACAGGAGCTTAAGAGGTGGGGTGAAGCCAACTGCAGGGCGTTTCTGTCCTGATGCATTTGATGGGAAATGCAACTTGGAAAATTGCACTAGGCCAGAGCACCAGAGCTAAATAGGATGAAATGAGGTCAGACTCAAATTCCGTTTCACCAAGTCTCCTTTTTAAATGACATTTTAATCCTCCCAAAGATGACAGATGGATGCTTGCAATTTGGAAATAAGAGCTTAAGTGAAGAATTGAGAAGGCAAGACTCTGGTGCATGCACAGGTGCCCAGAGAGATTCAGCACAGAGAGACTGACACTCCTGGGAGAGGGACCCACAGTGCTGTCCTCTGGAAGCAACCAGGACCTTGCTGTTCCTCAGGACTGAACAGGAAGCCATGAAAGCCCTGATTGCGGGAAACTTAGAAGACTGCCTGCTGGATAAGGTGAGGACAGATACGGTCTCTCCCACGCACCTCTCCCCCCCCCCCCTCCTCACCCCTCTACCCCCTCCCACCCCACCAAACTTGATTCAGAGTTCATTATCATAGTAATATGTTGACTTCTTAGGCAAAACCATTAAGAAAGAAACAGGGAAAACTTACAATGATAAAATTATAGCAAACTAAGTGATTTCCCATTATTTCTCCTTTTGGGAGGCTATGGGTGGGAGGAGTGTTGGCTGGCGTGTCCCATGGTCCTGTTTCCTGAAAGTCCAGACCCCTTCAGCCTGGCCTTCAAATAGCGCCTTTATCTTTCTTCTCTGCCTCCTGCATCTCCAACAGAACTTTAAACAGCGCTCCACACCTCTAATCCAGCCTCTGCACCTGCTTTCTTTGGCCTATTAGCATGTTTTTTAAGATTTCCTAATTTGTTACATATACGGGGTGGGCAAAAGTAGGTTTACAGTTGTGACTGCACGAAACAAGAGTTTATTCTTGTATTATTTTTATTAATTATTGTATTATTTTCCATACGATCAACTGTAAACCTACTTTTGCCCACCCTGTATTTCAAAATAGTGAGATTTTTGCATAGAAACCCTGATCTTCATCTTCTCTGGGAAAGAGAAAGCAGGATATCTGGCAACCAGAGGTCCCAGTTTCTTGCCTGGCAGCCGTGGCCTGGAGCTGTGTGTCCATCCATCAGAACGCGGGCTCACTGGGCCTCGGGACTTCGGCACTCCTGAGTCTGACACCTGCCCCCCACCCCGCGCTCTCATGTGTGTCCCCCTACCCCCCACAGGTGGCTGTGTCTGCCACTCCTGCCCCACAGAAACTGTGTCCTGAGAAGGCCTCAGGCCCCAGCTCCCCCTCTCCCCTCTCCCCTCTCCCCTCTCCCAGGGGAGATGGCCTCTCTCCTCCCCACTTGTCGGGCTCAGTCACCCATCAAACTCAGCTCAGGGTCCACTTTCTCAACAAAAATTTCCCTGACACCACAGCACAGAACGTTTTTTGCCTTCCTGTGAACTCTCCTGGTGATTATTACTGACAATATTTATTTGAGTATCAATTGTATATTGACTCCTGCTGCCTTTCCAGTTATAATCTTGGGTGGGAACTTAAATCTTATATTGTTTTCAGTTTCTGGAGGAAAGAATTAGCCTTGGATATCTATTCCCATGGAATTCACATGGTATCTTTGCACGTATGTGTCAGAATCACCTTCAGGGCTCAATGAAATAATGCAAGAATAGCGTGAAAGGTGCTGGCAGGTTGAGGCCCCTACAGTATCCCATTTAATCTAACCAACAACAGTGTGACACGTGCTTATCTCCTCTGTTTTTACAGAGGGAACAAAGGCTCGTGTGGATTAAATAATTTGTCCAAAGTTGCACAGCTTAGGTGGAGAGGATGCTGAGGTTTCAGCCTACTCTTTTTTTTTTTTTACCCCAAAGCCGTATTTCTTTGGCTAAACCCCTCTCTACAAAACATACACTGAGCACCTGCTTCGTGCAAAACACTGTGCCCAAAACACAGGCCTGAGATGGGGTCTGCTAAGTGAGAGAAATTCTCAGCTCCGTGTGTCTTTAAGGGGGGCCCTATCCCACCTACAGATCTTGCCCATAACTCCAAAGGCAAAAGGAGTGACTGCAGTGATTCTGACAAGGGCTTTGGAATAACAGCCTTAGTGTGGATCCCTGCTCTGTGACTTTCTGATCCTGGGACCGTGGGCAAATTACTTACACATTCTGAACTTCAGTTTTCTCAACTGTAAAATGGGAACAACCATCACGTCCACCTTAAAAGGTTACTGGGAGGCTCAAAGGAGTTAACCCTTATAAAGTATCCTGCATGTCGCAGGACTGTCCCGTCTTAGCTCCCAAGTGCTGCCGTGGCTACGGCTTCTGCTGCACCTGGGGCTGCAATTGTCCTGTGGGGCCCAAGCATTTGGTTCATGGAAGAATTTGGCTGAAAAGGTGGGGATGTGATGGTGGAAAACCTGTTTCATCTATATGAATCACTGAATTAGTCTCCATTCCTTTCAATTATCAACCCCTGGAAGACAGAGATGGTGCCTGCCCTTTTTTTTTTAACTATTGGATTTGATGCAATTCCAGAATTAAAAGTCTGACTTCTTGTTGTCGGAAGGAAGTTCTTGGCCATTTTCCCCAGTGGCATTGATCATGGGTGACATTTGCATATGCTCAGGGTTGTGACCAGGTCTGTCTGACATTTCATTCCTGGCACACTATTTCGTGCCATCTCTGTGCCTCTCCAGGAAGCATATTGGAATACAAGTGAGTCAGAATGTTATTATAGTAATCAACCTTGACGGCTCAATAATTTATAATTCAAACAGTAAAAATTGTCCACAAACTTGAGCTATTAATAGTAGCAAGTGATGTGTGGGACAACAGTGAGCCTGACAGTGTCATTTAGGGGGGAGAGGAAGTAGCCCAGGATGAGGACATGTACATAGACGTGTCCTGGAGAGAGGCAGGCCACCAAAAATGGATGGCACCCTCGATGAATGGGTGCTCTCGTGGCTATATTTTGCATAAACTCTGCCTAATTAGAGTAACGGAATCTTCATGCTAACAAACATAGCGTGACTTACCGATGGCCAGTGTGATGGATGGGCTGGGTTAGCCTCAGTCCTCAAAACACTCTGAGCACTTTCCTATTTGAGAATATTATTCCCCACCACCCCGCCTGCTGCGTCCTATCGAGTTAGCCCTTGCCTTACTTTTCCCTGCTCTTCCCGATCAGGCTTCTGATCCCCGAACTTATCCAGTGTGACCCCTGATCTACTAACCCGGCTTTGTCCATTCGCTGCCCAGAGTGCAAAACACGGCCTGCCGCCGAGACCCCCCTGCCCTGCCAGCCGTCTCCAGGCTTGCTCAGCAAACTCCAATCTTAGCCCGTCGCCTGCTACCTTTGTGCCGGAGAGCATCTTAACTGAGCCCACTGGGCTCCCACAGCCTCGCGCGCCCCCCGACAGCCGTCTTGGTCACACAGCCCCTCATTCCTTAGCGAAGCTGTTTCCAGTGTCTGTCACCCCGAAGTCCCCTCCCTTCCACCCCTCCATCTCACCCTCAGCAATGGCCTTGTCTCCTGCTCTGTAAGGAAAATAGACGTCAGACAGGAAAGCCCTGGGAGCCCCCCTGCTCCCCGCCCTTTCCTCGTATTTGCACCCAGCCTTTCCTCCCGGCCCCCACGTGGCTTCTCCTCTGGGGGTGCACGTTCGCCCGCTGCTTCCTGGCTGGAAAACTGACTCAGAGGCTTTGCCCTCCGCTGCCTCCTCTGCTGGCTCTTCTCCGTCAGCACTTAAACATGTTCAAACCTTTGTCATTTTGGAAAAACCTGCTGGTGTCCCTGTTTGCTTTCCCTTCCCTGGCGAGCTTCCCGGAGGAGTCGCTTACCTCTGTCCTCACTTGTTTGTCTCTCCTTCCCTCTTAACCCACCTTGATCAGGCCAGACGCCAGCAGTTCCCTGACCCTTCCGCCCTGTCCCAGCTGCCGGACTCCACGGACACTGGTCAGGCCTCGTCTCTCCCAGCCTTTCGCTCAGATGTCACCTCCTTAGAGATGACTTCCCTGGCCACCTGATTCCAAGACAGTAGCCCCTTGACTCTCTAACCCCTATCCTACTGATTTTTCTTTATGGGACTTATTGTACCTGAGATCACATCACACACACACACACACACACACACACACACACACACGATGTGTGTACACACACGTACAGGGGGGGAAAAGTCTGTTTACAGTTATGAGCATGCAAAACAGTTTATCCTTGTATTATTACTTACTAATTATTGTATTATTTTCTCATACGAGCAACTGTAAGCCTGCTTTTTCCTCACCGTCTATGTATATATACACGTGTGTGTGTGTGTGTGTGTGTGTGTGTGTATACATATATATATATATATATACCCATGTCCTATATTTTTAACCAGAGGGCAAGCATCTCTGTTGCCTCGTTCACTGTTGTGTCTCAGCACATAGATGGGCAGGTACTAGGTAAAACTGAACAAATGCTTCTATTTTATTTTATTTTTTAAGATTTTTTTATTGACTTTTAGAGAGAGAGGAAGGGAGAGGGAGAGAAACACCGATTGGCTGCGTCCTGCACGTCCCCTACTGGGGCTCGAGCCCGCAACTCGGGCACGTGCCCTGACCGGGAATCGAACCAGCAGCCACTTGGTGCACGGGATGATTTCCGACCAACTGAGCCACATCGGCCAGGCACAAGCGCTTCCATTTGAGAGTGAGCCCCGAGGCACTGAGACCTGAAGCCGCCTCTCCTGGAGTTCCTGGGAAGGCAGGGATTTTTGAGCCCACTCCTGCGGTCACCCCGCTGCGCCCTGTCCCGTCGCTTCCTTGGCCAGTGCCTGGGGCCGGCCCCAGAGATACCCTGAGCTGCTCCCTCTCCCGCCCACCAGGCGGACCTGAGGCGCCAGGGAGTTTCCCGGACGCTGGAGGAGGTGCAGAAAGCCGTCTACCATCTGACCACAGAAATCAGCAACCAGGACATCCGCTTCCAAGCCATCCCGTACTCCCTGGTGTACAACGAGAACATTAAGGTGAGCGATCCCCTTGGCTCTGGGTGCCCGCCCAGGGAGCCTGGACCCTGGGGTGGGCCGGACTCAGTACGTGACAGGCACCGACACCCCTAAGAAGAATCATAACCACACTCCCTGTTTCCACGGGTACTCTTAGTATTTACCATTTACAGGGTCATTTGAACGCCCACATTTCTACTTTCCAGATGATAAAAATCGAGACTTAGGGAAATCAAATGACTCGATCAGTCATATTAGGCACTGTAGCCAGGACACATACTGGGGCCTTGGTCCCAGAGTTTGTGCCCTTATAGCGATTAATGTTTAGTGAAACACCTATTCACTTATCGAGCAACTGCTTATAGATGGGGGACTGGGCAGAGGGAACTCAAGCATCGTTGAGAAAGTAGCTGAAAGTGATAGTCTGTGGCTTGCAGGTGGGGGAGGGAAGAGAATGGGAGAGGTGGCCTTAGACATTGCAGGAGCAGCCTGATAACCCCCTGTCCCTGCTGAGGAGCCCCCAGAGCCATGAGCCACCAGGGCCAGAGTGTGACGGCCCACGTTCATGTGACACTGCGATGGGCAAAGCTGTGCTCACAGGCATGGTCTCACTCAAACCTGCAGACAGTCCTGTGGGACAGACATTAGGGTTCTCTCCCTTTAGGGAGGAGAGAAGTGAGGCTCTGGATTATTCTGGATCCCCGTGCCCCTTTATCTCGATTTCTCTTATGACACATAAGAACCCCTTTCATTTGTGCTAAACTTATATGTACTCATGCCCCCTTCTCACATCAGACTACATTCCTCGTTTGTTAGGGTCACGCTTGTTGGTGGCTCTGTTCCCGGCCCCCAGCATGGTGTGGCCTGTGGCAGACACTCAATTTCTGTGGAATGAGTGAATGAGCAAAAGCGTTAGTATATGAATAAAAGACCGTTGGAGTCCAGTGCATTTCAAGGTGGGCGGGCATAGGGACCTCCGATAAGATTCTGGCACTTGTGCATCTTGAAAAAGAGTCAGATCTCAGGAAATTCACCTCAGGATGAAAACTGTGAGACGAGATGGAATCCTGGAATGTCAGAACAGCATCTCCCACCTCTACCGCCCACCTCCGCTGCCACCTAAATTAGACAAAAGTAGACCAGTGCCTGGGAATGGAAACATAGCATCATTTTTTTGTAGAGCTAGATCCCAGGAAATTTCCTTCTGGGAGAAAACGCCCTATAAACAGTAAGACCCCCTAAAGTCCCAGATCTCATTCACTCTTCTTCCTTGCAGACTCATGAAACCAAGAGCTCGGTGAGTTCATTCACCTGCTCGAAGCATCACGGGGGTTAGTGGCAGGCCCAGGATGGGCCCTCTTGCCGTGGGCAGGCGCAGCCCCCTGTTTGCCTCGCCGCGTGGCTGAGGGTTGAGTGGTTAGCGGAGCCGCCCGGCTCAGCAGGCCGGCTGCAGGGGTCTCCTGCGACCTCCCAAGTCTGAACTCACACCCCCTCCCCCTCCTCTCCTGCCCCCAGGTGCTGGCCCCCAGCCAGTTCCTCGTCACGGTCCCAGTGAGAGGCCTGGCCGGGTACAGGGAGGCCAGGGAGCACCGCTGGAGGTACTACACCCTGCAGGGCGCCCGGCAGCCCTGCCCCCTGCGGGCCCCCGAGGGCCTGCAGCAGTGGCTGGAGGTGCAGCAGTTCACGAAGAGCCTGTGGCAGTGGCACGAGGCAGATGTGAACATCGAGGGGGACATCGTGCCCGCCAAGGTCCTCCAGGCGCTCCGGAAACTGGTGGAAAACGCGATCGAGACCTGTCGCCTGTCAGGTGAGCGGGTCAAGAGAAGCACAAGGGAAACTTAGGGCATTTCCCTTTTGCTCAATAAAACCTCTGCTTGGGTGTCGCCCGAAGCTCATGCCCCTGAACTGAGATCATCACTTGCTCTTTGCACCTGTCCAGTCCCCGAAAGTGAAGCAGCTCTTTCTTTGGCCGTCATACATGGGAGTGGAATTCGTACACCAACACCCCCGTGGGTTCCAGAAGCTCCCTGCCCTGGCGTGGACATGACAGGCTTGGGGTGACGTAGCCTTTCCGTGGCGTTAGCTTAAAAATATGGGTTCTTTTCAAAAAAAAAGCACGTTACTCATAAACCTCAGAGCTTTGTTATTAGCCCATTCCTGCTGCAATACTCTGCCGCTGACCCCAGTGCCCCAGCTTGTTGAGAGCACACTTGGAAACCACCAACTTTTACCAACACCCCAAATCCAGAAGCCATAAAGAAGTGATTACGTTTAGCAACCCCAACATCTGAAGCCACAGTACAGTGTGGCATCTGTGCACACACACGCGTTCACGCATGCACACACATATGCACACACGCGCGCATGCACACACCCATGCATGCGCTCACACACACGTACACACATTTTGTTCACCCAGGGTGAAAAGGTGAATTTGAAACTGGAAAAATGTGTAATTTCCTCAGTTATACAGGAGTACTTAAAAACCAATAAGAAAATATATGAGCAGGCCAATAGAAATAATGACAAAAACAACCACCCATGACTCAGAAAAAGAATATAAATGGCTAGTAAACATTTTTAAGAATGTCCCATCTAACATGTATTTTGAGAAATGTGCATTAAGACAACTAACAGATTGACAGAGATGAAAACATCCTATCATGCTCGGAGTAGGGATAGGTGTCGTAAAACACATCTCCTTCAAAGTATAAATTAGTGCCTACTTTTTCAAAGGGCAGCTTGTCCACTTTTATTTATATAATGGGATTACTGGGCAGTTCAGTGATTCCAGTTCTAGAGATAGATTCCTACAGCTACACAGAAAAATATGCACAAGGATACCCACTGTCATAGGCTGTGTAATAGCAAATAGCTAGAAAGGACCTAAGTGGCCAACAAAGGAAAACTGAGTCAATCAGACTGCATTGGCCCGGGGGACTACTATGCAGCCTTCAAAAAGGAGGAGGTATGTGCACAGTTATGAAAATGCGCTTGCTGGATAAGGGAGAGAAAAACCAAAGTGCTGAATGATAGGTGATTCCATTTGTACATAGAAGGAAATGGGTTTCTGTGTACATTTCCTGTCTAGATGGAAATCACTCATGTTTAATGGATTGTTACCACGGACAGGATGCTTTCCTGGACTATTTAATTTAATACAGCATCTCTACAGAGCAAGAGTTATTTTTCTACCTGTTTTACAGATGCAAAAAAATGAAGTTTAGAGAGATTAAGTACCATGCAGGAGGTCGCACCCCAGGTGAGCAGAGCCAGCCACAGGAGCAGGGTGTGGGCCTGGCAGGCTGGGTCCGGCATTCGCTGCCCTGCTCAGCTCGAGACACTGTCAGCAGGGAGAGTGGGTATAAGAGAGCCACTCGGGGCCAGGTTGAGGAGGTGCCTTCCGTAAATAACGCTGAAGTGGTAGACACTGTCATGTTCCTATCTGGGCGGCTCCAGGAGGTGCAGACAAAAGCGCTTTATCACACCCCAGCGAGAAGAATGCTCCCCTGTGGAACAGCCTAACACAGTCAACAAGGGAGCCTCTGCTCCCTCTGCCAGGCAAGGAGAAGCAAAATAACAGCCCCCGGTCCTAGAGGGCTCGCCCATCTGTGATGAAGGCAAACAAATGGGCAGACAAAGGCTGGGAACAGAAGCGGGAACAAATCAGAAATGGATTCTGGTGTATGAGCTGGAAAACGTTACCAAATGGGTTCTCTTCTCCGCCTCTCTCCGCCTGGCTGCAAGGTGATGAGGCGAGGGCTTCCACATGCCCATTAAGCCAGTGGCTGTGCCTACTTGGAAATGTGTTATCATTATGAGGGCCTATGATGATAATGCAGCCGAGGGAGGCTGGCTTAATGGGGGTGGGAACAGATGCCACCTGAGAGCCTACAACTCGGATAGGAGACGGTTAAACTGAACACCACCAAAGGCCAATGAGCACGTGGCCAGGTCCGAACGAGGCGGACATAGGAGAGTGGTTGGATTTCATCTTACTAGCACATACACTAAGCAGTTGAGCCCCCTGAAAAGAACCCATTGATTTAAAAGAAAAGGTACCGTAACAGCCTTGGGGGAGGGAGGAGACGAAAGAAAAACCCACCAACCATGAGATTTTTCTACCAATGCGTCTGTCGATATTTATTTGGCTGATTGTCCAGTTGTGACGCAGGCACCCCACCTTGGGGTGCTATTGACTCCGTGAGAGTGGCCCTGCCAGCCGCCAGGAGCTGGTCGGAGTCACCGCTCCCAAGCTCCCTCTTCGCTGCTTTCCCTGAGCCTGTTCGTCATCTCTGCCCAGGAAAGGTCAGCCTGCTGACAAACAGCATTGCCGTCCACGTTGCCATGGAGACATCCGGAGGTCAGGTGGAGATAGAGCTGGCCCCCGAAGTGGAGATCCCCACCGCCTGGCCCAAGAAAGCCCAGTGGCCTCGGTGCCTGACGCGCTGGCCCTCCCCGGAGAGAGTGAAATGCATCAAGGTACCGTGGGCAGGGCCCCAGCCCGCCCCCCGCAGCATCGCCGCCTGCCCACCAGCCGCGCGGGGAAAACGGAGGCCTCGCTAGGTCGGCGGGCCCCAGAACCCGCAGCAGCACCCCAGGACCCGTTAGACATGCAGATGCCCGGGCCCGGCTCTGGGCCTCCTGACCGAGGCTCGGTGGGCGGGGCCCAGCCACCTGGGTTTTAACAAGCCCGCAGGTGACCCTGGTGCAGGTTGGAGCTGGAGAGACCCGCCCGAGAGCAAGTGAGCGCGGCCTCCGGCATGAGGGCCCGTCCCCGTGGCCCACGCGGGGGCCCTGCCTGCCCCGTGGCCGGTCCCCCAGGCTAGGGGACTGCGTGGGAGACGAGGGCCCTCCTCCTCACGGCCGCCGTTTCTCTGCTCTTCCAGTCCTTCGGGTTTACCCTGCTGGCCCGCTCCAGTTACCACTGGCAGCTGAGCTTCCTGCAGGCCGAGCAGGTGCTGCTGGAGCAGCTGGACGAGAATGGGGGCTGCCGCCGGAGATGCTTCCAGGCCCTGAGGCAGATGAAGGAGGACGTCTGGTGCCCGGGGGAGAGGCCTGTTATCACGTCCCACCATCTGCAGGTGAGTGTGCGGCCAGCGCAGCTGGGGGGGCTCTGCGCCCCGTAGGCCTGGCCGGAGCCGCTCAGAGGGGCCTGTGCGTGTGTGATGAGTTCAGGACGGGCCTCCCGTGTCCATGTTTGCCATCCCACAAGTTATCGCTCATTTTGGAGAGCGGTAAACCGGGCTGAATGTGCGTCCACAACACCCCTGGCCAGGGTAAAATTCCCTCCGCCTCCCTCCCTTCCTTTCCAGTTCATTCTTTCCCTTTTCTTTCTCTGTGTCTTTCTTTTTTTCCTCTGCGTCTTTCTGTCTCTCCCCTCCTTCTATTTCACTCGACGAGCCAACACGAGTGCCCACTATGTGCCAGAAGCCCTGCTGAGCTTTAGGAATGAATTACAACAGGTGGTCTCTGCCTGTGCGAAATCTACGGAGCTGTTCAGACGTCAGATGAATTCATGCTTTTCTCATGACTCCCCGCTCTCGTCAGACTGAGGCCACTCACATGCGCACACGTGAACACACACACTCCACACACAGGAGGAAACCAGGGAAAGTTCGGGTTAGCACAGGACTAATTTCCCGAACTTCCGGGCCCCAACATCGGGCATGGGTTTTCCCTCACTCTGTCAGCACCTGCCCTTGACCCCAAAACCCAACATTGTGCGTTCACAAACGCGTTCACTCGCTCAGCAAATGTGTATTGAGATAACTACGAGCCAGGGAGGTCCCCCGCACCTGGAGGTGCATGGCGCACAAACGCAGACGTGGGCCCTGCTCCGGTGGAGCTCGTGGTCTGGCAGGGGAGACGGGCGTCGAGGAGACAGCTCTGCAGGTGCGTGTGGCATCACGCAACGCACAGAGCTCTCTGGGGGAGCTTAGAGCAGCAGGACCCAGCCGGGACTGGGAACCCGGGCGCCCCTCCTGGAGAGGT
The DNA here is from genome assembly GCF_054644295.1 of Miniopterus natalensis. NCBI lineage: Eukaryota > Metazoa > Chordata > Mammalia > Chiroptera > Miniopteridae > Miniopterus > Miniopterus natalensis. Next base: position 8,356,075 of record NC_142099.1, read on the forward strand.
GGCCTTTGATCACTCTCAGCTCCTCTTTCTCAAATTTCCAACCACACGTGCCGAACTGGGCACTCCGGGAGCAACCACGTGCAGCACACTAGGGCTGGGGGGTATCAGACTTTTACAACTAGCACAGCCCCAGCTTCGCTAGTACCCGTCCAGAGCTTCAGCCCGACTCCCTGACCTCGACACCGGTGAGCACAGGCCCCTGGCGGGGTCACCTGTCTGTGTGGTGCCTTCCCTGCGCGCTCCTGCTTGCGCCCCCTCTCCTTCGGCGTGTTCCCCTCTCGGCTCTGATGTAACCACTTTGAGGGCGAGTGCCGTGTTGGTCTTTTTCATTACTGAACCCCTGCTACCTCTCCCAATACCTTGTACCTAGTAGTTGCTTAGTAAATATTTGTGGGTCGAATGAATGACCTCACATGTTATTCAACTCCCCCCCACACACACACAAAACCGCTAGTCTTTGCTTTGCTCTCTTACCTTTCCTGAGCATCTCGCCTCCCTCGTCTGCCTGAGAATCTGTTAATATCTGGGGCCTTCTCTGGAGTGTCTGCATCCTTAACATCTCAGGCACTTGCCCCTAAAAACACACGCCCATTCGGGAGCAAGGGCAGGTCCTTTCCAAAGACAGTCTAACCGTTTTGTGACATGAGCTTCTTGCTCGCTTGTCTTTCTCCATGAGGACCAGGTGGAGCTGAGAGGCAGACTCTGGTCTGCCTCATAGCAAAACCCCACAACCTTAACCCCTGGTCATTGCTCAGGGGTTAAGTAGGATGGACAGAAACACAGTAAGTGGCACAAATATTTTCAGCAAGATTGACCAGGGCCACCATGGGCCTCCCGGCCCGTGACTGCTGTCAGAACTGCATTCCACCCGTGGATCCCTTTCATCCAAGCTGCTGTTAAACCTTCTAGAGTTTTCGGGCTACTCCCTCAAGGCCTCTGCTTCAGTCCTCCCTTACCCACCTGCACAGCACAACACAGTTGTGCATTCTCAAGAATGGGCCTTTAAAAGGGAGATACGTGTTGAGGGGGGTGGGACAAACAGGAACAGAGCTGCCTTTTCTCCATACTTAGAGGGTAACAGGATGGACGTGGCTGGTGACAGTGTGGTGTTATCCCCAATGGTGACCCGACTGTGCAGGCCCATTGCCAAGGCTTCCGTCTGGGAAAAGTGGGAGAGACTGGGTTGCAAAACAAGCCAGTCACGGTGACCTCACCTTAAGTCTGACCCTGTTCTATAGGGTCCTCCCCTCCTCCCTAAAGAGCCTCTCCCCCAAAGTGATCTCACGTGAGGCAAGAGTTTATCATTCATTGGCTTATTGATTTCTAAAACCCACTCAAAGGCACGGGCCTTGGTTATAATGGGCTTGGCTGCTTTCGTTTGCCTAAGGAGATAAAAGATTAACTGCAAGAGAGGGATTAATACTTTTTTTGTTTTTGTATCTAGGGTATCTTGACTAGCATGAAATTATCTCCAACTCATTTACTCCAAACAATTTAATCTGAATCAAAACAAAATCAGTATCTTGCTGTGAACCTAAAACTGTTCTTTTACTTGTTAGTAAAGATTGTATTTTAAACATACTCAACATCTAAACCGTAACGTTCGTTAATTCATTATTACTCTTGGTCAATAAGCGTTTACTGTGGGTGGGCCAGTGTCCCTGATGGGGGCTGGTGACATAATCGTGAATAAAAACAGGTGTGGTTCTCCCGTCTCTTGGAGTACACGGCCTCAGGGGGATTTCTTAGTAAACAGAAGGGCCAGTGCTGTGACCACTGCTGTGATCAGTGCTGTGATCTCTGCTGTGATCTCTGCTGTGATCACTGCTGTGATCACTGCTGCTTACGAGAAATACATGACAAAGAGGATGTTTGATGGGTGTCGGAGGGAAACTTGGGGGAAGGAATGCGTTTCCTGGACACAGAAGGAAAGGAAGTGTGCTCCATGCAGAAGTGGGGTGCAAAGGCCCTGAGGCAGAAGAGGGCATGACCTGAGGCCAGTGTGGCTAGAAGGAAAAGCCAGGGACAGCGTAGGGCCCGGTGAGGCTGGAAAGGAAGGTTAGGACCAAACCTTGTGAACTTAACTATGTCAAGGCTTCTATTTTTAATTAACAAGCAATAGGAAGGCTTGGAGGTGCTTTAGATAAGAAGCAACATAGATTTACATTTCAAAGAGACCACCTTGGCGTCAGCGAGGATGGTGACAGATGGGAAGGCGACAGCGATAGGTGCAGACAGCTTCGACGGCTGTTGCAGAGTCTGGGTGTGAGGCGGCCAAAGAGGACGGTGATACTGCAGGTGAAAATAAGTGGGTAGATCTGAGAACTGCTCGGGCAGGAGGATTGGCAGGACTCGACGCGTTGGTGAGGGAGGGACGGCTCCCAGGTCTGTGTCTTACATAAGTGGCTGGATAAGCAAGTCTGGAGGCAGACCAGGGTTGTGGGGGAAGGGGCCACGAGCTCAGTGTGGACATGTTGCCAGATGGCTTTCAGGTTTTCAAAAAATGCCAGATAAAGAAGTCGGTGGAGAAGTCTGGGAATGGGGAGTCACCTGCGTCTCGCAGAAACCAAAGCCACTGCCGTGGAAGGAAGATAGTAAGAGGGCCCGGAGCTGGGAAACGCCAACGTTTAAAGGCAGGCGGAGTAGCTGCAGTGCTGGGAGAAGCCCAGAGGGAGTGGCGGCTTGGAAGAGGGAGGGCCTGGAAGAGAAAATCCGATTCTGCTGAAGGTCAGGCGAAGCGAGGGCTGCGAGAGGCCTGCTGGGCTCAGCAGTATGCAGGTCACTGGCCCTCTGGGAGAGCACCTTTTGGGGACTGATGGCAGAAGAGTCCACCCGGGAGTGGCCTGAGGCGGGGAAATGAAGACAAAGAAACGAGATGACTGTTTGGAGGGACCTGGACTGGCAGAGATGACAGGGCAGGAGGAGACGTGGGACTGGGGAGAGGGCAGCAGGGTAGCTTTAAACGGGTTCAAAAGCCAGTGAGGAAGAGGGAGGTGGGTCTCTACCGTTTCTGGCAGGGGAGACAGATGGGCCAGCTGGGGGGGGGCGGGCGCCAAGAGGCAGGGAGGGCGCTGTTGTGGGCAGAGCTGCCTGGCCTGCGGGCAGGAGGGTTTCCACGTCCCCTGTGGAGCAGAGGCAAAGGCACCTGCCAGGTGTGCGGAATCAGCTTTAAGGCGAGTCGTGATCATTAGCCATGTGAGTGGAGAGGGAATGAACGAACGAAGAGGCCTCGGAGACCCGCAGGACAAGGCCAGGGATCAGGACAAGGCCGGGATCAGGACAAGGCCGGGGATCAGGACAAGGCCGGGATCAGGACAAGGCCGGGGATCAGGACAAGGCCGGGATCAGGACAAGGCCGGGATCAGGACAAGGCCGGGGATCAGGACAAGGCCGGGATCAGGACAAGGCCGGGGATCAGGACAAGGCCGGGATCAGGACAAGGCCGGGATCAGGACAAGGCCGGGGATCAGGACAAGGCCGGGATCAGGACAAGGCCGGGATCAGGAATTCAGGGCAGAGCCACGGGCCTGGGCGCTTCCCTGCCTCCTCCCCGGGCACGCGCACTCAGTGTTCCTGGACCGTCTCCTCGGCGCCCAGCATTCTGACCCGCCCCTCCCTCCGCAGATGGTGCTCTTCTGGACGTGCGAGAAGTACCCGCGCACGAGGGACTGGCGCGCCTTCGGCACGGGGCTGCTGCGCCTGGCGCGGCGGCTACACCGCTGTGTGCGCCAGCGCTTCCTGCGGCACTTCTTCGTGCGGACCAGCAACCTGCTGCAGGGCGCCAGCGCCACCGAGCTGGACGCCGTGGCCCAGAGGCTGGCCGTCTTCCTGAAGGACCCCCGGGCCAGCCTGCCCTGAGGCCAAGCTGCCGGGGCCCCCAGACGGTCATCCCATCCCAGCTGGGCCTCCGTGGATCGGACAGTCATCCCATCCCAGCTGGGCCTCCGTGGATCAGACGGTCATCCCATCCCAGCTGGGCCTCCGTGGATCGGACGGTCATCCCATCCCGGCTGGGCCTCCGTGGTTCGGACGGTCATCCCATCCCGGCTGGGCCTCTGTGGATCGGACGGTCATCCCATCCCGGCTGGGCCTCTGTGGATCGGACGGTCCTCCCATCCCGGCTGGGCCTCTGTGGATCGGACGGTCATCCCATCCCGGCTGGGCCTCTGTGGGTCGGACGGTCCTCCCATCCCGGCTGGGCCTCTGTGGATCGGCGGACGGTCATCCCATCCCGGCTGGGCCTCCGTGGATCGGACGGTCATCCCATCCCGGCTGGGCCTCCGTGGATCGGACGGTCATCCCATCCCGGCTGGGCCTCCGTGGATCGGACGGTCATCCCATCCCGGCTGGGCCTCCGTGGATCGGACGGTCATCCCATCCCGGCTGGGCCTCTGTGGATCGGACGGTCATCCCATCCCGGCTGGGCCTCTGTGGATCGGCGGACGGTCATCCCATCCCGGCTGGGCCTCTGTGGATCGGACGGTCATCCCATCCCGGCTGGGCCTCTGTGGATCGGTGGACGGTCATCCCATCCCAGCTGGGCCTCTGTGGGTCGGACGGTCATCCCATCCCGGCTGGGCCTCTGTGGGTCGGACGGTCCTCCCATCCCGGCTGGGCCTCTGTGGATCGGACGGTCATCCCATCCCGGCTGGGCCTCCGTGGTTCGGACGGTCATCCCATCCTGGCTGGGCCTCCGTGGATCGGACGGTCCTCCCATCCCGGCTGGGCCTCTGTGGATCGGACGGTCCTCCCATCCCGGCTGGGCCTCTGTGGATCGGACGGTCATCCCATCCCGGCTGGGCCTCTGTGGATCGGACGGTCATCCCATCCCGGCTGGGCCTCTGTGGATCGGACGGTCATCCCATCCCGGCTGGGCCTCTGTGGATCGGCGGACGGTCATCCCATCCCGGCTGGGCCTCTGTGGATCGGACAGTCATCCCATCCCGGCTGGGCCTCTGTGGATCGGACGGTCATCCCATCCCGGCTGGGCCTCTGTGGATCGGCGGACGGTCATCCCATCCCGGCTGGGCCTCTGTGGATCGGACAGTCATCCCATCCCGGCTGGGCCTCTGTGGATCGGCGGACGGTCATCCCATCCCGGCTGGGCCTCTGTGGATCGGACAGTCATCCCATCCCGGCTGGGCCTCTGTGGGTCGGACGGTCCTCCCATCCCGGCTGGGCCTCTGTGGATCGGCGGACGGTCATCCCATTCGGGCTGGGCCTCTGTGGATCGGCGGACGGTCCTCCCATCCCGGCTGGGCCTCTGTGGATCGGACGGTCATTCCATCCCGGCTGGGCCTCTGTGGATCAGACCGTCAGACGCCGGGTTCCTGCCCAGGAGAAAAGCTGCAGAAGGCAAAGGAATTTACAGCCACCCAGTAGCACATCAGATGTCCGACCAGGCCTCCCTGGAGCCAAGCAAGCATTTCAGCCCTCACCAGCTACCTCTCTTGGGGACAGCTCTCCTCAAGCTGCCCCAAGCCACAGATTGTAAACCAGTGACAGTGCTGAGTGTTTTCCCTTGTTCGAGTGCTGGCAGGGAGGAGGGAGGCAGGGCCCCTGGAAGGCCGGGCATCGGCCTGCTGCCCAGCGTGGTTCTCCAGCCTGCTGACCATGGATTTGTTAATTTTCTATTTGTAAATGGGACTGTGCATATGTCCCCCCAAGGGCAAGGCTGTGAGCCCGGGGGCGGTGCTGGTGCCCTTTCCAGGAGAAGGCATTGGATCAACACCAAGTGTCGCTGGTTGGTTGAGTAGCCGGTGCTTGCACCCTGGATCAGTACCTAACCACTGACTGAGTGATTACGTGTGATGCGTTAGCATGCGTGTGTTTCCCTCCAGCTCTCCTCGTGGTTCTGTCTGCTTCGCTGCCAGTCCCTAAGTAGAGAAAGAGAGGTTTTGGTGACAGGTGACAGTCAGAGATGAAAGGGCAGATCTCTCTGCTTCCTTGAGCCCAGCCACTGGCCTCTCCTTGCTCCCCACGCCACGGGTCAGGGATGGCACTGCCTTGTGTTTATGAAGGAACTCGGTACTGTGATCTGCATGGAATGACTTGGGAGTCACTCACCTCTCAACGCCTTCCTTTGCTCACGTCATTCACTCACTCATTCATTGATAAATACGCGCTCCTTAGGCATTGGGGATGCAACAAATTGCAGAATGGACCAGGCCTACCTGATGGATGATGTCTAGTGGTAGAGACAGGAAATGAACAACAGATACATAAACAAGATGATTATAAATTATAGCAAGTGCCATGAAGGAAATAAATATTACTGAAATAGAGCCACAGGGAGAGCCTTGAACAATAAAATGCGAACAGCTGAAGGGGAAGGAAAGGGAGCCACGGGCAGACTTGGAGGGGCTGCAGGAGTCAGATCACTTGGCCTTGGAAAGCTGGTAAGGAATTTGTATTTTATTTTAAAATCAAAGGTGTGACATTTGGCCTCTCCTGCTACCATCAAATGATTTGTATTTTAAATATCCATTCTAATGTCTGCATAAAGAGAGTCTGTGGCTCACACAAGAGTCAGGGGCGCAGAAGGCCCTCCAGCCTGAATCTTGAATTTCACTGAGGTCCCAAGGCCACACATCCTGTGCAGCATGTTGGCCAGGAATTCTGGGAGTTCTTGGTTAGATCAGTGGTTTCTTTTGGCATTTATTTACTGCTTCTCAATTCAAGGGAATTCTACTACTTAGAACATTTCCCTCAAATATATGAGGGAATTTCTTAAAAGCAGGAACTACTGATTTTTTTAAAAAAAGAAAAGTCACATTTGAAAATGAAAACAATTATTTTTACAAAAATACTGTAACCAAATGGTGGGGTCCCTGGGCTATCACATAGGAAACTATCGTTTTCAAATGTTGGGGGAAAAGTCTTTCCAAGTGTACAAATTTTATAATTTTGAAAACATGAACTGATGAGCAAACCAGTGTTTTGCTAAATTATCAAAACTTGCATGCAAATTCTCATATACCTAGGTCTTGGGAAATATTTTTGAGAAGGTAGCAGATGTAGCAAGTTTTTAAAATTTTAATGATGAAAACAGTTGAAGCGAGTTTCAAAACAGCTCTGCAGTCACAGAATGCCAAAAAGTGTGATGACTACCAATTGATTCAAATGTGTGCATGTGTTTGGAGAGAGGTGGGACTGACGTGCTCCACGGTCCGATTCCAGGAGGCTCTTCCCACCTCTCCCTGTAGATCTGGGTTTTGCAGGAGGCAGGGCTGCCCGCAGGTTCCTGCGTGTCCCTACCGCTGACCGGCAGAGGGCAGGAGGGGACCACGCATGGAAAGAGCCGGGTTCCCACCCAGGTCCTTTTCAGCCCAGCAGGTGGCACCCTCCTCAGCCGATAGCCTGGCTTCTCCAAAAAGGGAACTACAGACAGGATTTAGCTGATGCTAAATTGTTTACCTTTCCTGCCATTTTGGCTAAAATTCAGTCTTTCTGCTTGAAGCTCAGATTTAAAAAGGGAACCTATGCAAGTCTAGTCCATCCTGGGGATTCTGGAATATTCAGCTCGGAGTTCTGAAAAGCCTGATAATATTACTCCTTTATTCTGGTTAGTCTTTTTTTTTTTTTTTTTTTTAATTCTCCAAAAGACTTTTCCTGTCCATCCCCAGCCTTCCAGGCGCAGGGCTGTCTTATAGGAGAATGCTTGGCATTCTGCTGCAGCAGCCGACTTGGCTCGAATTTGCATCCCAGCTCTGACACTGTAGCTGCCTGTCCTGGGCAAGTTGTTCGACTTCCTAAATCTCTGTTTCTTTATGGACATTGTTATCGGTTGAATCGTGTCCCCCAAAATCCATATGTTGACGCTCTAACCCCCAATACCTCAGAATGTGACAGTATTTGGAGACAGGCTCTTTAAACTGGTGATTGAGATAAAATGAGGACTCTACACACTCAGCCTAGATACTTTTATCCACTCCTGTGGCTCCAAATGCCATCTGTAATCCCAGGGTGTCCAAGTCTCTAGCTCCAGGCAGGCCTGCCTTGTGTTTTAGCACCTGATGTCTCACGGGCAGTTCCAACTTAACAAGTGTTACCCCCGACTTGGCTCAGGCAGACCCATGTAATTCTTATAGAAGGTTCCTTACGATGACCTCTATTGGTCATCAGTAGCTTTAAGATATAGAAGGAAGCATTTCTATTGTTTTCTTAATTGTACCAAGGAAGCTCTTTAAAAAAAACAAAAAAAAAACAACAACCACAAAAAAGCCTGAGTTCACTCTCTCCATTGCCCAACATCTCCAGAGAGTGGAGAGGAACAGATTGGCCAATGCGGGGGGTGTGTGTGTGTGGGGGGGTGCAACTACAATGAGAGGAAAACTAGAAAAACATTTTAAAGTGGAAAATATGATGCAAAAGATAGTCTAAGGAGAATATTTTACCATATAAACTATGATTCTGTAATATTTCTATAACTTGTCAAAGACCCAGGGGTGTTCCTGAGGGACTCTGTGATGAGAGACAACTTGTGTGGCGGATGCTGCGATGTTCCACCCAAACCCCGCTTGGCTGGAATGACGGATTGAGGACTCACTTCCTCAGTGGCTGGGAGGGTGGCCCTTAGCTGTCACCCCACTTTGGGGATGGCCTTGGCTGAAAAACGGCATCACCCAAGGTCAGCCCAGACCCAAGGACTGATCAGTGTGGGTGTGTAAAGGCCCAGCCCCTCTACCCAGCTTGAGATGACTCTGAAAGACGACACTCTCCTGGTGGGATGGGCTGAGGCCTTTGTTCGTCCTTTGTCACAGCTCAGTTGTTCTCAGCTCAATCCTGCCTCTTTCCCCTGACATGTCCTATAGATCAGTGCTGGTCTCAAGATCAGTCCCTGCTTGACATTCTGCTGCGCTTCCCATTGCAGAGCTGCTCTCCAGGGAACCCAAGCTGGGACATATGGACAGAGTCCCCTGGCGTCCGTCTGAGACCCAGCTCTGCCACTCACAGCTGTGTGATCTTGCGCAAGTCTCTTCATTTCTCAAAATACTTTTCCTCTTCTGAATGTCAGCCAGCGTTGCAAATGTCGGTGCCTTGTCTAGAACCAGACAGCCCTGGGTTGGGATTTCAGCTCTGCCACTTTCCTAGCCTGTAGCTTTGGTTATTACTCAGCTTGGCCAGACCTCAAGTTCTTTGTCTGCAGGCTGGGTAGAGATTATGTCTTTGATCCCACTGTATCCCCAGTAATCACCAACCCTACAGTGGACGATAAATGAGGCTTCCAGCGGGGATGGGGCGGGTTTCTCACCAAGGCCAAGGATTTGGGTTGAAGCGTTGGCTGGAACAGATACGCCTCATTGCTTTAGAGCCTCAAGCATCTCGCCAGGGTATCTGATATCCCGGGGACTCCATCGTCTTCGTGGACCACTCAGAATCTGCGTCGTCTTTCAGTTTTCCAGACCACGTTAGCCCTCTGCTCACACTCCTCCGGTCGTTCCTCATCCCACTCACACTAGAACCCAAAGCCCTAGCTAGTCGGAGCCCGGTCTCTGAACCTGTCCCCTGCTTCCTGTGCTCATCCTCGGTCACACTGCTTCCCAGCTCGTCCTAGAGCACTCCGAGCGTGACTCGGGACATCTGTGCTTGTCGCTCCCTCCGTCTGGAGTCCTTCCCTAAGATCCTTATGTAAAATAGTGTCCCTGGCCCCCATCCCTCCTCACCCTGGTCTTGACATGGTCTACCCTCTTTCTCTGCGTGACTTTTCTCCATAGCACCACCTGGACGGTCTATCTGTCTGTGTCTGTCTGTCTGTCATGCACCCAGCAGAGTGGAGGCTCTATGAGGAAGGGAATTTACCTGTATCTTCAGGGTTGTATATTTACAACCCTGGGCACATAGTAAGTGCCCAATAAATAGCACATTGAATGAACATGTTTACAAAACTCCTTCAAAAAGTATCCATTCAGGTCTCAAGTTTCTTGGACTTTTATATGTATTTGGTTTGTTTCTTACAAGAAACAGAATCACAGACTTTTCCAGCTTGAAGAGACGGTAGAGGTCTCTACATTTAGAGTGGAGGAAGCTGAGGTCAGACAGGTTGGGTGACTGGGCTCAAATCCCGCCCTTTGAGGTAGTTTGCATTGGAAAGGTTAAGATGCATGTCCTCTCAGAAGCCCTGAAACTTCTAAAATGCAAACCTAAGTAATGGAGGAAAGGAAATCTAACTGGCTAACTTGAACTTTGGCCGGACATACCTTTTCGGTTTTCCTTCCTCATTTGTGGGCCTGGCCCCAACTCGAGCCCCTTCCCTCCACCCTGTTTCCTCTTTCCTGGTTGTCAGGACATCAGCGTGTGTGTGGGGGGGGGGACCCCTTGTGCGATTTGGTGGCCTCTGCCCACCCCATCCCTCTCTCTTTTGAAAAGAAAATTACAAGAGTCTGCTTTTTTCTGAATTCAGAATATACTGGTGGGTTTAAAAGTCATGGGAATGTGGGAAAATTGGGGGAAATAACCCTAACCACCACAAAGAGGTTCTGGTGACCACTGGGGCAGCCCCTTCATTTTACAAATGAGAAGGCAGAGGCCAAAAGAGAGGAGAAAAAGAATTGGCTCACCTTTATCCCATCCCAAACCGAACTCTTGATTTCCCCTCTGACGTGCCCCTCACCTCCATAAATGGAGTCATTATCCCTCCACTCACTTCAGCCAGAACCCCAGGAGTTATCCCTGAGGCCTCTCTTTCCATCACCCAACACCTCCAATCCACCAGCAAATCCTTTGGCTCCACTTTCTAAATATAGTGACGTATGACTCACACACCCTCAGCTGCCTCCACCCCAGGCCAGGTCCTCCTCTTCCTCCTAGACTATTGCAGGGACTTCCTAACTGGTCTCCCTGCACCTGCTCCCACCCCATCGCACCAAACTGTTCCCCACACAAGAGTCAGAGTGCTCTTTGCAACATGCACATTGAATTGTGCTTTTTCCCCTGCTCGAATCCTTCCAATAGTTTCCCATCCCTCTTGGAAAAAATCTGAAACTCTACCCTGGCCCACGAGGCCCACGGGACCTGCCTCCTGCTCTGTCTCTCTGCCCTCACCCGCTACCACTCTCCTTCACTTCATTCCAACAAAGCCACCACCCTCATTCCTGCCCCAGGGCCTTTGTACCTGCCTGCCCACGTCGTCCTCATCAAAGCCCACTCCTCCCTGGCAGTCTAACAGATAGCACCCCATTGTCTGACCCTTCCCTGTGTGGGCCCCCCGTTTCCCCTATTAGGATGTAAGCTCCCTGTGGGCAGAGAGTTGCCTTGTTCGCTGCTGCGTCTCCTGCCCCTAGAACAATGCCTGGTGCATAGCAAGTGCTCACTGAATATTTGTTGAATGGATGATTGGATGAAGGAATGAATAATTTGGTTCCATGACAGGCATCTGCTTCGTGACAGGGTCTGGACTTGAATCCAGGTCTCCTGACTCTCAGGCCAGGCTCTTTCCCCTACAAATTACCATTTTGAAGGTTGAAGAATCACATCTTTAGCTGTAGAGAAAGAAAAATTACCTCTGGCTCCAGCAGCCTCTTTTCCAGGAAGGGCCTGGCTGTCCTTGCGGCAGAATGTACACTCATACTGCAGAGGGGCGGCACGCATCCCGGCTCCCAGCCACGGCCAGTGGGGACCCTGATGCATGCTCGCTGTGGCACAGCCAGCTCAGCCAGATCCAGCAAATACATATGTTCTGTGCACTGTTCGGGCAATACACACACACACACACACACACACACACACACACTTTGCTTTTAAACAAAGCACCTCAGAAAGGAGTTCAGGCCTTGCCCCTCCCTTCCTGCCAAGCGTGGGGACCAACAGTGGTGGTCTTGGCAGAAGGTCTCTGTTGCTTCTCTTTGTCTCCGAGTCTAAACCATCCATTTCCTCTCATTCAACAGCCTTGTTTTTGTCTGTGGCCTTTCTTGTGTGCGCCTGTGTATTTGGTTCTCAGACTTAGAAGCCTCTGCATGTCCTGTCAGGGCCTAACTCCTAAACACTGGATACAAGCGGCCAGGTGGCAGGTGTGCGAGAGCGTCATTGTAAAGGAACCAAACGCCCTAACAATCGAATGCAGGCTCTTGATGATCATGTAAAAAGTCGCCTCCCTCAGGCCGCACCCAGCATTTTCAAACCCGGGACAGGCGAGCCAGCCAGGCTGCCCCTGGTGTGGTGAACAGCGTGGTCTGGGACATTTCGTGGTGGTGGTAGTGGGGTGAGGCGCCCAAGGGAGCTGAGCCCTGGGCTCCCCAGCTTCTCTGCATCATCACATCCCCTGGGGGGGGAGGCGCCCTATCATCAGTCAGGCTCTTTCCTCTCCTCTCCTGCCTCCTTCCAAGGTGCTCTTTGTCCAGCCAGTGAGGGGTGTGGGGCATCGGGCTACCATGACTGTCTTGTGCCCTTGGTGACCAGGACACAGGCCCTTGAAAGTTAGGAAGCGCAAGAGGGAGGGTGGGGCTTGGGTGCGGGAGCCGCGCTGGGCGGTCCGGTCACGTTCCGGGGAGCGAGGCCGGAGGAGCCGCGGGAGGGTCAGGTCTGCGGCGCGGCAGCAGGGGGCGCCCGCGGCTCCCCTTCGACGACGCAGGAGGGACAGGTCTGCCGCTCGGCAGCAGGGGGCGCCCGCGGCTCCCCTTCGGTGACACAGGAGGGACAGGTCTGCGGCTCGGGCAGCAGGGGGCGCCCGCGGCTCCCTTCGGCGACGCAGGAGGGACAGGTCTGCGGCTCGGGCAGCAGGGGGCGCCCGCGGCTCCCTTCGGCGACGCAGGAGGCCGCAGAGCTCCGACCGCAAGGAAAATTCCGCCGCCGAGAGCAGGCGGGGACACTGCGGCCCTTGCCAGCCCGCACCCCACGGGGTCACCGCGTCCCCGGGCTGCTGCTCCGGAGCTCTCGCCAGCCGGCCTCCGCCCACGCCCACGCCGGCTCCCGGGGGGCCATGCAGCACCCACCCACAGCGGCCCCGCCCGAGCCCCGCACCTTTGGGGGTGACCCTTCAGCTCACAGGGCGACAGGGCCGACCGAGCTCCAGGGGGCCCCTCTTTCAGTATTTACTGCGCGAGAGGAGTCAAGGCCACCCCGGCGCAGACACGGCCCCTGCGCGCACATCGGTGCCGCTGCAGTGAGCGCGGCCGCCTCCCCTGCAGGATTCGGGGGCGGGAAAGGGAAGGTGCTGCTGCTCTCTTGTGGGCTCCGTTCCCTTGGATAATGCCAGCAGCCTGGAAGGGGGGTGAGAAGGGATTGGGGAGGGGGCGTGGCTGCTCCAGGAAGGTGGTCAGGACGCGCTGATGCGTCCTAGGTGCCAAGCCATTTTGGGGGTGCTTTATGCTTTATCTCATTTAATCCCCTCAACAGCCCTTTGAGGCCAGTAGGCATCCTAAGCTCATTTCGTTCATGCGCATCCGGATGCTCCCCCAAGATCGCCCTGCTGGATGCCAGCAGAGCCAGGTTTTGTGCATTTCTCACAGCGCAGGTGACAGGAGAGAGACAGGGACGAGGCGGATCAGGACTAGGGTCTGGGAGCCCGGCCCTTCCTGCTGGCTTTGCAGCCAACGAGCTGGCAGGGGCCAGGGAGAGGGAGCTGGCAGGGAGGGGCCTCTGCTCTTGACGTGGGACACTCCTCAGGTGGACTTGGGTCAAGGTCCTCTGGGGAGCACACGGGGTGGTGGGTGGGAGAGGGAGCCACGCTTAGAATTTGCCCTGGGCTAAAATTTTCTAGTTGTACCTTAGACCGCCGTAAAAAAAAACACCAACCACCTCAAAACTCACTTTCACAGGAGTTAATCATTTACTTTCTCCGGGGGCCAGCTGACCTTTGCCATGTGCTTGGGGTTTTGTTTGCCTTTCTTAAAAGTCCTGGAGTCTGTAAGTGGAGCAGTGTCCTTTAGGTGAGGAAGAGAGGAATTTGGGGTGCAGCGCAAGGCTTGGTTTTCTTCCTGCCTTCTATCTCCCAGGAATCTAGAAACATTTTCTCAGTGAGAGGTTGTAAATTCCGGCCTATAGCTGTGGCCCACTGGGGGGGGGGGGGGGTGCTGCACGCGGGAGACCCTAGGAGACAAAATCATACAAGAACAAGTCCAAGCCACACCCATCCTGCCCCCAATTCCTTTAGAACCCTGCTCTCATCTGGGTGGCACCTAAGTTTACCCACAGAGATCATTCTCTTTTTTTTTTTAATTGAATTTATGGGGGTGACATTGGTTAACAAAATTATATAGGTTGCAATACGGTTCTCTAACACACCACCCCTGTATTGCACTGTGTTCGCCACCCCAAGTCAAGTCTCCTTCCGTCACCATTTATCCCCCCTCCCCTCTCCCACCTCCCCACCCACGCTGTTTGTGTCTTCCAGGGTTTGTTTGTTTTTCTTATTCCCGTCACCTTTTCATCCAGCTCCGCAACCCCCTCCCCTCTGACAGCGGTCAGTCCGGAGATCATTCTCCTGATTTCATTGCTACAGAACCCTAATCAGCTTGGCGCATTGAGAGATGCACGCTGGGAGCTTCTCAACGGTAATATTCCGTTCACCTGAAAGTGAATTTCCCTCCTATAACAAGCAGGGAGGGCAGATTGGCTGTGTGACCTTAGGCGAGTCACCCCACCTCTCTAGGCCTCCGGTCCCCTTCTGTAGGAGGAGTGAGCTCCAGGCTCCTGCCCAGGCCAGTGCTCTGCAGCCGGGTCCGCCGCCTGCTATCAAAGGCTCGCCCAGCGCCATGGACTATTTTTGGCTCAGTGATTAGAGAGCTTGTCAGGCCACACCCACGTCTCTGACATTCTGACAGCCGCGGACATTTTCACCAGGCATCCCACCGACGTGCTCCATCCAGACCCAGCGTCCGCCGCTTCCCCTCTTCGTAGCCGACTCCTCTGACGACCCCCCTCCTCTTCCTGGCCCCGGGGCCGGGAGCCTCGATAACCTCTCTGAAGTCCTGCTACTTAGTCTTCAGCCTCCACGTGCACTTGGTTCCTGAGACCTGAACATTTTGGTGGCAACGTGCTCTCAACTTTGACCCAGTTCGGGCCTTGTCGCCTCTCACGTGGCTCTCGCCACGGCCCTGAGCACCCTCAACAGCGTCCTCGCTTTCATGCTCCACGCTGACCCGTACAAAGTGTCACCCCCGGATCCATCGTACTAACCCGCAGCTCTCGCCAGCCTCTCCCCTGCACAGACCCCCCGAACAATCAGCTGCCATCCAGGGCCTCGGCGAGGCAGGCCCAACCTGACCCCGCACCTCAGCCGAACTGGCGTCCCCCACCCCGCCCAGCTGTCCTGTCTGTCCCATTCTGCACCTTCTGTCTGCAGCACACACGGGTCCCATACCTGCCTAGCAACTACCTCATCTGGCAGATGCTGCTTTTTCTTGAAAGTTCCCGGAGGCCCCATTAAGGATCAATGTCTCGTTTACTGACGCAGCTCACAAATATCTACGGAGCACCAGCTACGTGGCTGGCGCTGGGGATTCCATGGCCAGTAAGACGTGGGAGAATGTCTCGTTGTTTTTTAATTTTTTGATTATAGCTGACATACTCTGTTAGTCTTAGATGTACAACATGGTGATGAGATATTTACGTACCTTACAAAGCGATCGCCCTGGTGTGTCCCTCTTCTATTTGTTCGTATTTCTTCTTGAGATGTTTGCTAGAATTCACCAGTGAGACCGTGTGGGCCTGCAGATTTTTTTTTCACGGGGGTTTTAACTGTGCGTTCAGTGTCTTTAATCGTTATAGGACTATTCAGATCTTCTGTTTCATCATCACTGAACTGGTAGTTTGTGGTTTTCGGGAAACTGGTCCCTTTCACCTAAATTGTCAGATCTGTGTGTGTAGAGTTGTTGGTAGCAGTTCCCGTATCTCATTAATTAATGTCTGCAGCAGCTGCAGTGAGATCGTTCATTCCCGATACTGGTACTTTATGTCGTCTTTCCTTTTTTATTAGGTGATTGTCAATTTTATAGATCTTTCCAAAGAACCATCTCTTGGTTTCATTGATTTCCCTATTGTTCTTCTGTTTCCAGTTTCACTGATACAATGTATCTTATTTGGTTGTTTCCTTCCTTCTGCTTGCCTGAGATTGATTGTGTTCCTCCCGTTCCAGGCCCTTAAGGTATAAGCTGAGATGACTGATCTGATACCTTTGTTCTTTCTAACACAGCATTTAATCCTATAAGATTCCCCCTAAGCCCTGCTGTAGGTACAACCCATACATTTTGGAGTGTTATGTTTTCGTTTTCATTCAGGTTCAAAATATGTTTCCATTTTCCCTGAGACTTCCTCTCTGACTAATGGAGTATTTTTCAGTGTTTTGTTTAATTTCCAAGTGTTTTCCCCACATGTGCGTTTACAGCCATTAACCCTAGGAAAGCTGCAGGTATCTAAAGAAGTCGTCGTTTTGAAAACGAAATAATTTATTGAACACCTTTTGTGTGCAGAGTACTAGGTTGGATGCATGAGATTTAGCTCCAACCTTCAAGGACCCGACTGTCAGGAGGGAAACCAAGGTGCTCATGTAAACGAACGGGATACATGATGCAAGCACAGAGCAGTGTGGTAACTGAGGCGGTCGAGGTCAAGAGTGCGAGGTGGACCTTGAGAAAGGGTAGGATCCCTACGGTGACGGTCTTAGGGAGAGCCATTTCTAGTCACAGGGAACTTTGCCTGGCGGTGTCAGTAGCTCGTGCCCGGTGGGCACCGCTCCTCCCAGTGCCCAGCTGAGCCTGCTGCCACTGGCACACGTGGTCTGCTCAAGTCACACTCATCTGGGGTGTGCACTAATCAGACTCACTAGACTAAGGCTCTTCCAAAAGTCAAAGGCAGCTCCTAAAGCCCTTAGAGAAATGGGTATTGGTCAGTGTTTTCTGGGCCCGCAGAGGCGAAGGTGAGGTGACAAAAATGTCATATAGAAAGATGATCTGACTCCCCTCACATCCTGCAATCTCCCAGGGACAGTCTGGTCTTCTGCTTTGTCAGAAATTAAAATCAGCAGCTCTTTGGCAGATCCTGGGGCAGGCCGCCATGCTGTGAACGTAAGTTGAATTAGCTCTGGGATTTTGACTTCTCTGGCCTACAGAAGCCAGGGCAGTGCTGGTGTCGCTGAAGCCAAAAGAGAGTGGAATGGCAGGGGGTGGGGGAGAGAATATTTGCTTCAGGCCTAAGGGCTCTTGCTCACTGCATGAGGTAGAAATAGTTTCCATGCCTTTGAGACACGGGAGAGTTTGACCAACAAGAAAGAATTCTGGGGAGAGTGAGAATGAACAGCCCAAAGTCCTTAGAACCAGGTCCTTGTCATTCTTCCTGAAGGTTCCATACATAGGTCACTTCCTTTCCTAGTTTGTTTCAAAAACTGATTTGCAGGGTCTGCTTTCAACGCAACCAGACTTAAAGCAGTGTTCCTGAAATTTTGGAATTTGTGTTTTGCCGTCAATTTACTTTGCGCTTGCATGTTTTGGTTTTTACTGAAGAATGATCGGCCTATGTTGGTGATTTAGCAAGAAGAAAGTACTTGTTTTACATCTTCTAGCAAAGATGAAAATAACTAGATTTAATTTCACAGAATATGATTAAAAAAATTTTTTTTAACAAAATAGTCCATTTCCTGTTAGATTTCCTTGGACAAATGACTTAAACTCTCCAAGTCCCCGTTTCCCTATCTGTGAAAGAGAGATAATACTTGCCTCGTGGGGTTGCTAGGATACAGGGAACAGAAATTAGCAGTCTTAGGAGTGCCTAGCACGCTGGGCACACGTCGGACCCTTGGCGTGGAAATGGACTGCATGAATACATCAGTGACGGAATCAGTCGTCCCAGTGCTTTGTGAAAGTCTACCCTGGAACTTCCACATAGTGCTACAAAATCGGAACTAATCTCGGTACCTTATTATCGGGCCCCAAAATGAAAGGTCGCCACGACCTGATTTCTCGTGCAAATAACAAGCTTGCTTTGAGGAGGAATAATTCCAAGGTAGGAAGAATTTTTAGGAAGAACCAGATTGATTTCTTTCAAGATAAGGCATCCTAAGGGACTTTATATTTTTATGGTACTTTATGGTTCCTAAAAGCTCTTTAGCATGCCTCATCTCTTTTGGATTACTAAAATCACACCCAGAAAAAAAGGCTGGAAAATGAAGGTGCTAAGCGAGGGAAGAACTCACCCACTGCTAAGAAGGGCTGGGAGTGGCCTCGAACCCCATCTTCTACGTCCAGTTCTAACAGGCCTCTATGGCCCGGGGGGACACCAGTTAAAGCTATTCGCAAGGAAGATTGAACCTTTTTGGACTTATTGGTGCATTTTTCTGAAGTGCCTGCAAGCACTTGAGTAATGGTTTACACTAATACTTGATGAGTTTTCATGATGAGAGTATGGGAGAGTTTTACCTAAGTTACTTCAGTTGTGACATGGGCATGAAGTCCAGATGCACAGTGGGGATGGAGTGAGGTAGAAAGGGGGGACAGGAGGGCTTTCTGCGCGGTGCTCGGGGCTTACTGGGCTGCCCACTAACCAAGTCTCCCCACTGCATGGCTCGCTCATGCGTTTTCAGTGAAGCCTGCCAACATGCAGCTTAGCACCTCGGGAAACTCAGCGGGGAGCATGCCTCCCACAGACTGACCAGGAGTCTGCTGCCGTTCAGACCCCTCAGGTGGTCACCCAGCTCGTCAGGGCCAGCCCTGCTCTGGGCACACCTCAGAAGACACAGAAAGCTGCAGCAGGTCTTGAGGTGTAGTCCCCTCTTCCAAGCCTTGGGAGCACCAACGGGCGACATTCACAGACATGGAGGCCCACGTGTGCTGGCATCATGCCAGGGGTTGCGTGAAGAACCCATGAGCGGCCTTGCTCGGGCGTGTGTTCTCATTTCTCCTATCCTACCTACCTAAATAACTGGATCTGGGAAGGAACTGGTTGTCTAGTGTCTTTCCTTTCAGTGAATTTCCAGGGCAGTTTCATTGCTGCTGGGAATCGGAAAGAACCAGCGATGCGCAGCGGGCTCCTCAGTGAGCCCTGGTCACGGTTCTGCAGGACTGCCCCGAGCACTGGCATCCTGGGCCCGGGCACCACATGGGGCTAACCTCTCCCCCCCGAGTCCTGTGACAGCCAAAAATATCTGCCCACCCTCCACCCCCACTTTGAAATCCCTGTATGGCCCTCACAAGGAAATCACTGAATTGGTTTGACTAGTAATTTTTGTGTAGAATTATCTTATCCAGTGGCAGTGGAGCTGACAGACTAGGAACCACGGGCACATTGGCCCATGGCCTGTTTTGTGTGATGATCCTCATGCTAAGGATGGTTTTTGTGTTTTTAAAGGGCTGGGAGGAGGGGGAGGAGAGGACGTGATGGACTCTGCATGTGGTCTGCAAAATCTATATTTACCCTGTGGCTCTTGAAAGGTCAAGTTCGCAATTCAACAAGCCATGGCCCAGTCCCAACCAGGTGCTGGCGAGGCCGGGATGGGTAAGACACCATTGTTGTCCTCAGGGAGCAGCAGTTATGTGTGGGACTGAAAATAAACGGACCATAATAGCAAGTGCGACGCATGCAGTGATGGGGTCCTACACCTGAACACGTGTTGCTACGGAGGCACCTAAGAGGGGCACCCAGCTCAGCCCCGGGGACTGAGGGAGTTCAGGTCAGGGGAGCCTTCCAAAAGGAGGTGGCCGGAATCTGGAAGGAGAATGAAGTATTAGCCAGAAGAAGAGAGAGAAACAGACAGGAGCTGAAGCTGGAGAGGGGGTTGAGGCCCCGTTTCAGGACACCTAGCGTCTCACAGCTAAACCTGGACTGGTCCCAGGTCCAAATGCTGGCCCCATCGCTCCACAGCTGTGTGGCCCTAAGTACAGTACTTAACGTTCCTGTGCCTCAGCTTCCTCATCTGTGACGGAGAGGACTGCCTGTCTCACAGGGTCGCCGAGAACATTAAATGAGATAACATACGAAGCGTGCGGAACTGTGCCAGCCCATAGTCAGCACTCAGCCGATGTTGGCCACTGTTATCACCGTCAGGGTCATGGCTCTTATTACGCTCTCAGCGATGGATGGGAAGGCCTGGGAAAGCCGTGAGCACCTACTATGTGCCTGGCTTTAATGAAGCACCAGGAGTACGGTGGTCTTACTTGTCTTATGACACCTGGTGAGACCTAGAACTTGCAGAAATCCAGGCCAAAGGTGTGATGATGGGTTCCCTGGGGCGCGTGCAGAGGGTCGGGAAGCGGGGGAAGCCCCCTTCCAGCTCTAGTGTTTGCGTCTGAGCGCCCAGGGGCGAGTCCCGAGGCACAGGCCTCTCTCTCTCCTAAAAGGAAAATACCGACCTTGGCTTAAGAGCGGAGAAAAGTCTCAAGTCTTCACTGCATGAGAGCGCACTTGATCCTGGACGGCCTTTCTTTGCGGCAGTGGCCCTGTCATGTCACCGTCTCTCTGGGGTTCCTTTGGACTCACGCAGGCCTGCCTGCAGCGGGTCTCCGCTTTTTCCCACAGAGGAAAACCTCTCTCCACTCATGCGCAGTTCAATCCGAGGCAGAGGTCACCGGAAATGGAGCCCACGTGCAGCAAGGGCTGTGGGGGGACAGGAGAGGAGTCCCATCCTGCCCTCCCTTGGGGACCCTCCCTCGAGCTGCTCTGCCCCAGCTCCTGGGACCCTCTCAGACACAGACACAGCCCACGAGGGAGGCGGGAGTAAGCGCCGGTATGCAGCAGACAGGCCTGCCACGCGTCCCCATTTGTCCTGTTGACTGTGCCATGAGCAGACAGGGCGCCCCTCCTTGTGGGGAGCCCCTCCAAAGCTTCCCAGCTGATGGTGACCTCATGGTTGGTGGCCTATCTGTGCAGATCGGCCACATAACAGGTGGCGGGGGCTCTCCCCGAGGCCCTTGGCCAGGGTTCTGCCGTCCCCGCTGTGGGAGCAGCCCCGCGCTGGCAGCTAGTGGCCTCCGCCACCCAGCCCCGGCCTGTGCAAGCCAGGCTCTGACTGTGTAATCTCTAAGTGCTCTGGGTGGCTTTGAGAAGGAGGACATTATCTTCTATATTATTATATAATGAGAAAATGTTCCTGTGTTCTGAGAACACTGTGTTCCACGCTCTTATTTATTTTCTCTCCAGAATACCCGAGTTGACAGCACAGAGACACAGGTCTGTGGTCATTTGCAGACCATTTATCTCTCCCCACTCCACCCGCCTCTCATCAGCCACCTGTTGCCTGGCCCCTGGGCCTCGGGCCCTCTCACCAGCCCGCTGCCCTCCTTCGAGTGCCCGGTTCAGCACTGTTTCATCCCTTGCTCAACTGCACTCATTTCACTCTAACAGTAGCCCTAGAGGTACATATATATGACTGTTGTTCTCATTTCACAGTTGAGGAAACTGAGACCTAGAGAAGTTAAGTAACCTCTCCAGGGTCACACAGCTGCTGAGTGGCAGAGCAGAGGTTTTGAACCCAGGCTCCATAATTTGTGCTTTAAACCCTGCACTCTTCAGCCTCCAGGCCTGTGTGGAACTACATACGGAACAACTGTGGGCACCGTGACAGTTGGCACCCAGGCCTGTGGACACTGTGGAGCCGAGGAGCACTGCTCTCAGCACTGACCACTGCCTGTGTGAGAAGAGGAACCCAAGGAAGCTTCCGGCCGTTCAAAGTAGTCAAAGCTGCCCTTTTTCACTGGGATGTTCCGGAGTTTTTTGGGTCACCCTACAGTTTGAAAGTCTGGAATTCCTATGGGAAGCCCAGTGCCTACAGAACAACTTCTGGGATCTTCGGAGCTTCCCAGAATCAACCTGGGTCTGAGCAGCTGAGCTATGGCCCTGCCTTGTGGACTGACCCCTGGCCATATCAGAAGGGGGCTGACAAATATTTGGTACAGACACAATTTTTGAGCCAAGGAAAGAACACTGCCCAGGAGCCCCCAGAGCCATGGCAGGACTGTGCCCATGACTTCTTGCATCCCTCACCACCATCCTTCTGACCAGAGCCTCGCCCCCACCCCAGCTAGGCCCAAATCATTGGTGGGGGACCGCCCCCCTCTAGTCTTTCTGCTCCTGTTTCCCAGTGGGGAGCAGCGTCACTCTCTGAGACGCCTCCAGGCTCCTGTCTGGGTCTCTGGGGATTTCACTGGTAGCCTTCACATTGCCCTGCACAGCTAGTGACCTGGGGGCTGTGGGGGCTGTTAGAACCTGTGACTATTGCCCGGCCGGTGTGGCTCAGCGGTTGAACATCAACCTATGATCCAGGAGATCACAGTTTGATTCCCGGTCAGGGCACATGCCTGGGTTGCGGGCTCGATCCCCGGCAGGGGGCGTGCAGGAAGCAGCCGATCCATGACTCATCATTGATGTTTCTACCTCTCTCTCCCTCCCCCTTCCCCTCTCTGAAATCAATAAAGACATACTTGAAAAAAAAGAACCTATGACTCCCTGGAGTCTGAGGGACAGGGCGATGCGAAGCTGCTGGTGGGCTCTCAGGGGAGGAGCCAGCAGTTCAGGAGGCAGGGAGCCGGCTCTGCAGCCTGGCAGGGCTCCAGGGCAGGATGCACAGTCACTCCCTCCGCGGCAGCCCCCTCTCCGCCTCCAGCGTCCGGCCAGCGCAGCTTCCCTCCCCTCCCGCCGGGGCCCTGCGCTCCCAGCTGGGACGGCCCCTACAGTGCTCCTCAGCCAGGAGGGCTGAAGCAGGTCCCTCCAGGCAGGGACTCTCTTAGGACGCGGAAGACAATTAGAAAGCTCTGGACAAATTGACTTTGGACAAATTGCTTAAGCCCTCTGTGCCTCCATTTTTAACCTGTAAAATGGGGACAGGAATAGGGTTATGGTGGACATTAAATGAGTCACTGGTTGTAAAGTGCCTGGCCTGTAGGAAGCGCTCAGTAGTGGTTTGCTATTATGAGACTATCCCAGAGGTCCATCGGGCCTTCCTCGGGGTCCACTGGGCCTGGGGGTGGGGGTAGGGAGTACAGGGTAGGGAGACTTGTCTTTTGTGGTTTCTAGGCTTGGAAGAGGGGCAGGGCAATGTCTTCAAGCCTGGAAAGGAGTCCCACTGTCCTGGCACTACGGGTGCACCCAGGATGCCTGGTGGCCCCAGCCCGGGGCTGCCTCCCTGTCTAGGCTGGTGAGGGGTGTGGCACACACAACAACCCCCCCCCAGACTTTCCTTAAAGGTCAGCAGAGCAGAGGCCCTCTAGAATTTGTCTCTGGTGATAAGACCAGCAGACGTAGGCTCTAAAAATAAACCTTAACAAGATTTTAAGCAAGCACTTTGCACAACAATTCTGATCACTATTTTCCCTTTCCCAGAACAATGTGGCCTATAGCACAGCCCACCCCTCTGAGGAAAAGCCAGAGGCTTCAGGGTGCGGGGTGGGCTCTGGGCTGGGAGGACCTGTAGTTAGTGTGAGGGGCCCCCTTCCAGCCCCATCCCTGGGGTGGACCCACACTCCTGCCCCCGCCCACCTCTGCGCCCCTGCAGTGGGCTGAGCGAACCACCTGAGCCCTGCTGGAGTATGTCTGTAGCCAGAAGCAAGGAGAGACAGGAGAAGGTGACTTTGCTTTGTCACGTTTCTCTTTCTCCCCAGCATGTGGCTCTAGAAATGGTGTCTGGGGACCACCTGGCTTGTCTCGTTTACTGGGGCCGGGGGCCAGCCTGAGCACACAGGGCAGTGCCTGGCTGTGGATGCCCAGGAGCAGGGCCCCCACTGGGCTCCGGGCAGCACGCACGGGCCCTCGGGGCCACGGCAGCTGGGTGCCTGCCGAGAATTCCTTTCAGCTCCTTCTCACGGCGGAGAGAGAAGATCAGCGGGTGCAGGGATTGTGGGCGGTGACACCAGCCTTTTCCTGGGGCGGAGGGACTGCGGGAGGCTGCGGGCAGGGGGGCGAGCAGG
The DNA here is from genome assembly GCF_054644295.1 of Miniopterus natalensis. Classification (NCBI taxonomy): domain Eukaryota; kingdom Metazoa; phylum Chordata; class Mammalia; order Chiroptera; family Miniopteridae; genus Miniopterus; species Miniopterus natalensis. The sequence goes on from NC_142099.1 coordinate 8,379,900, forward strand.
CGAGGACACGAAGGAGGAGCCAGGGCAAGGGGAGGGGAGAGGACGACAAAGGCAGAGCCTCTCCCCCCCTGTGCTCCCCGCCCCCACCCTGCTGCAGCCCGTGGGGACCTCGGTCGGGCTTAAGCACCTGGGGTGTGGGGCGCTGAAGTGGCGGGCAGCCTGGGGTGGGAGACCAGGAAGGCACAAGGGGAAAAGCAAAGGGGCGGGAGCTCATGTCCGGGACCCAGGGGGCTGGGGGGGTGCAGAGGGGGCGAGCTTGGTGGGTCCCCCGGCCCTGAGCACGGGACTGGCACAGGTCACACCTCCTGCGGGAGCCCCGGCCAGCCTGCCTCCCGCCTGCTGGTGCTGCGGGCTCTGTGGGACGGAGTAACGTTTGCACCGGGCCCTTCCTGAGCGGGGCTGAGGCCGGCTGTCTCGCCACAGTGATAGATTATTGTTGTTCTTGTCACTCGTAACCCTGGCTTGGGATTTGAGGACAGAGGAGCTGCATTCTCTCATCATTAATTTAGATGGCTGTCATTGTGGTCACCGCCGGCCCCAGGCAAAGAGCAGAGCCTGAGAAATTGAGGTGAGGGCAGGGAAACAATAACCACAGCCTGGATGGGATTTAACCACGTGGAGAGGCGGGCAGCCGGCACGGGGCCGCACCCCCCACCCACGGTGCCTGCGGGGGGCACCCAGCACCCGCTAAGCACTTCATATATATATTGCCTCACTTAACCCCCGGAGCCACCCCGTGCATTAGGGAGTATTGGCCCCATTTACAGACAGAAAACTACAATTCAGAGGGTAAGTAAGTTGCTTACAGACACGCTTCCAGCAGCAGGAAGAGCTCCGATCTCTGCCTTTGCAATGCTCTCCTGTATGCCAGGCAGCCCCCCTGATTCTTTCCTTTGGGGTCCCACCATTGCCACTGCCCCTCACCCTCTCTCCCCTGGTCCCATCCCCAAGCCTGCCCCAGGCACCCTTTGCCCCCTGTGCCTCATTTCTCCATGCAGTGTGTTCAGCATGAAGTGTCCCCCAGTGACAACAGCCTGAAGTGTCCCCCTTCTCCTTCCTCTGCAAGATTTGCCTTTTAAGTAGAATCTAAACTTCAGGTTCAAGGACAAGTTCTTAAGAGAATTGACTTAGGTGATGCCAAGAATGTGGAGCCTTACCGGGGGCACAGCCAGCCTGCAGGTGCCCCGCAGCACACAGGCAAGGCCCATGCCCGCCCCGCCCCCTCCGCCCGGCACAGCTGTCGGAGGTGGGTCCTGGGAAGAGAGGTCACCAAACCTTGGTTGAGCACGTTCTGCCTGCCTGGCACATTCTGCCACGCACTTCACAAGTGTTACCCCCTTTATTTCTCTCTACATCTCAGAAAAGGAAACCAGGGTCTGCTCAGAGATGAAATAGGTCGCAGAGGCCTCAGGAGGGGCCTTTCTAAATGTCCCTGGACTCCCCTGCTCTGGGCCACCTGCCTTAATGGTGGTGTTTTAGGTCATTATGAAGGGTCTTGTATTTCTTGGTATATTTGGGCAGCCTAAATGCACAGAAACCACCGTTTTCTTTCTTTCTTTTAATTTCCCAGTTCAACAGAGAATGATTTTTAAATATGCCTAACTTAATGAGGATTGAAAAAACAAACAGAACGCAAGAGCCTGAGACAAAAATGGAAAGCAGATGAAACCCAGAGTATTTTCAAGGTGTCTCTCTCTGTGTTCCTAGTTGGCAGGTTTTAAAAGCAGAATTAACGTGTAAAGTGGAGGAAGTTTCTCTCCTGCGGTGTTTACATAACAAGCACATTCAGAAAAAGAGGCTACGCTTCCTAAAGTGTCCTTATTACGCGGCACTGAAAGGCTCCCCTGGGATCAGAGAAGGTTGAAATTAGTTGGGGAGGGGAGGAAACAAAACCCCCCTTTTCAAATTGCAGATCTCTCCAAAACTGAACATTTCACCCCAGGAAATGGCCACACTGTGTTCACAAGCAGACAAAGCCCTCTCTGTGTAACGGCTCCACCTTCTAGAGCCTTCAAGACAATTCCCCAGCTCTTCTACATCTGCTCAGCAAGTCCCAACCTTGCCCTTGGTGCTAGGTTATAGGCCTTGGGCACCACCATCAAGGAGGCACTTGTTTTTAGTGGTTGTGCATTTTGCTCTAGAAATGTATCCACAGGCCATTTAATCAACTCGAGAAATCAAATTCAGTGGGACCAGCACAAAATGTCATTCACTTCCACGAGTGAATGTGTGTATCTGTATATATTTTCTCTGCTGTGTATAAAATACGTTAAATGGCATAGAATTTCATATATAAGAATAACTCTATTTATATAATGTTCTGCACTGTCTATTTCTATGTAACAGACTACCCTGAACTTGGTGACTTAAACAGCAATCGTTTTATTATGTATTGTGATTTTGTACCTCGAGAATGAGGGCAGGGCTCAGCCGGGTGATTCTTCTGCTCTAGGTGGCATTGCCTGGGATTACTCAGTGTTATTCAGCTAGTGGTGGGGCTGAGCTGGAGCGTCCAAAACAATATTACTCACACACCTGGCTCCTTGGCAGGGATGGCTGTCAGGCTGGACTCCATGGGCCCCTCCTTCTACATGTAGACTCAAGGCCTCTCCACATAGTCTCCAGACAAGCAACCTAACCAGTTACATATTAAATCCATCTCCTTGGAAATTGCACCCCTGAAAAATGGACTGAGCTTGCAGTCTGCGTAGCTCACAGCCCTGCTACTAAGAGTGGTCCCTGGACCTGCAGCATTGGCAACACCTGGGCGCTAGTTAGAAATGTGGAATCTCAGGCTGTACCCCAGACCTACTGAATCAGAATCTGCATTTTAACAAGAATGCCCAGGCAATTTGGAGGTGACAATGCAGTATGACAAGCTCTGCTCTTGAGCTGAGTTCTGAGTGTTAATTCCTCCTGGACACCTGAATCTTGATAGTCTAGTCAGATGAGCAAGGTCCCCAGGCATTAGCTGCAATAATATTCTACCTGGGTAACTGAGATGTAAGTAGGTAACACAGGAGCTCACCTAAATTTTTAAATATATAACTGTGAATTTGAATAATAGCAGCTAGGTAACAAATTTTACAACAGGTTTTAATTTTAGCCTTTGCAGTCTATGAAGCACTTTGAGCTATGACTAGTCCTACATCTATTTAAAAATGTTGAAATACCCAAGTCCAGCACAAGTAAAGGAAGACAAACCATGATCGCTTAACTATCAGGAGTATCTACTACTTTACTCTTCTTTCCTTCAGGCCTACCAATCAGTGGCCCCAGGCCATTTTCACAGCATTTGGCCCAGTTCCAGACAGAATGAGCCTGCTATTTTGAATTCTGGTGTTGATTACCTCTTTCACACAGCAATGCTACCTGCTCATAACTAAATGTCCCCAACTGGCTCTTAGTTTCTTGCCGAAGGGGGTGGAGAATTAATGATCCATTCAGTTAAGATTTCACCCAGTGGGTTTGGAATTCGCCAAATTTTCAGGTGGCTTTCTCCAACCCAGGAACACTTGTGCATTACCATGGGCAAGATAATAAAAGCCTTTCTAACCCCTTTCAGCAGCCCAGACCCCTTGCCTTTAGCTTCTAAGCCAATTAGTTCAAGGTAATCCCTCTTAGTGGCTGGGTGTGGTAGGGGTTAGGCCACCACCCTGCCTTGTTTCCAGTCAGGTGCCTTTGTGTCTTTTTGCCAATCTCATGATCTATTGGATTGTTCTCAAACCTGAAATGCAGTCTTTCATGGAAGAGGGGAAAAATCACCTGGGAGGTCACTTCAGGTCGTGCAGGCATGTGTTAAATGCCACACTGGCAAGGCTCCAAGCAAGACAATGCCTCATGGAAGTTCTTGCTGTTTGCACAGGATCTGTATTTTTCTATTTTTAACCAAAGAACATCATTGTCTGGGGATGAGAAAAACATTGGCTCACATCAAAGAAGAAAGTCACATCAATGGCAATAAAAGACTGATGTCTCCTGATAGGATCATCCATTTTCTTGTCAAGGTGCAGGTGGTTTTACTGCGACTAGACACAGTCATCAGAATGATCTTAGCCTGGCTTCTCAGGTTCTTTTAACTGATTGTGTGTTACCTTGTGGCAGGAAAGGAGGGGGTGAACTATGCTTGGCATAGTTCTTTGTGGGTGCATACCCATCTAGCCACCTTTGAGAAAAACAATGTACAAAATGAGTGGCTGTGAACTTGATCAATCAGGGAGGAATTATCTGCTTTGCAAAAAGAATTGGCCACAAGTGTCATTAAATACTAAGGACCCAGGACTTGGAGAATCCGAGAAAAGATGGCGCTCCTTTGAGGGGAGCTGGCTGGCTGTGTCTCTAGGAATGACAGCACCTACCGAAAGATAACATAGTCCAGAGTCTGTTTCTTGGCCTTGAAGATCCAGAAGCTCAGTCTGAAAATACAGAGATGACAGGGCTTTGTAGGACTGACTACCACTGGTCTAACTCATAAGAGTCCAAAATATAACTTAGTTGCCAGTTTGTTGGTTTACTCTATGGGAGCTCCTTTTTCCATTACTGAATTCAACAAATTTTACTGAGTGCCTTGTATGGGCTCAAATTCCCTGTCCTCATGCCGCATACATCCTAGGAGGAGACATATGATAAACAGATATGTATATAATAAACGTGTCAGGTGGTAATCTGTGCTACAGGAGAATCGAGGTGGACTGAGGGGAAGAGAAAGTGATGGGGTAGAAGTGAAAACAGGGGCTTGTTCCTGATTCATTTAGGGATGTCAGGGGGACTTTTCTGAGTCATCTCTTTCAGGAGATGTCTGAGCAGGAACCTGAAGGAGCCGGACCCAGAGATTTCTTCAGGAGGGGTCCCCCCGGCAGGGTCACAGCAAGTGTAAAGGTGAACATGCACTTGATGTGTCTGGAGAACTTCAAGGAGGCCCGTGCGGCTGCAGAGAAGTGAGGGGGGGGGAAGGGGCGACATCAGAGAAGCGTCGGGGGACCTTGGCTTTTGCTCTGGGTGAGATTTCCGGCTGAAGGATCCTCTAGCTCTGCACCAAACAGGTCGACACCCGGGCTGCTGGCATTTTCAACATTGTGTTATCATTCACTATTTGGTGTTACCGCCTCATGCTTGGTGCTGAATGTTGCTGGCTCTGCCCACTCCCCCCCCTGCCCTTGAGAAGCCTCTGACCAAAGGTGACATCAGGAGAGACTGGTGAGTCCACCCAGGGAAGGAGACATTACATATCCTGAGGCCAGGAAAGCAGTAAGAGGGAGAGACCAGATTGCATGCAGTACCCACAATAAAACGGTAATAGTGCAACAATAAAACAATCCACTGGAGGAAGGCGACACCGCTCTGCACAGGGGGCAGGTGCCCCATGGACTGTTGGGGATTTGGCCCAAGGGACTTCAACCCATCACGACTGGATCGCCCCACACCCGTTTGCAAAGAGCCAGCCCGAGCAGGCTGTAGCTTGCCGACCCCTGGTCTGACCCAACGGAAAGGCCCACTCCCTGTTTCCAGCGGGAGTGAACAGAGAGCTTCAGTCTGTTAGCAGCCGTTGGGGTGCGCAGTGCCCCAGCGGCTGGGCCACCCCCTCCTCCCTGGGGTGCGGGCGCCCCCCCCCCACGTGGCCGTGGTTCTGGGCCCCAGGGTGTGAGATGCTAGCCTCTGGCTGACATGACAATTGCAGACACACTTTTAGGACCGTTGCTGCTTCCAAGTAAGAGAGAGAAGTCTAGACTGTCGGCGACGTGAGGCTGATTTATCTTTCCTGCTCCCCCACCCACCGTCACTCCAGTGCCTGTCAGGCCGGGGTGAGGGACCAGAGCGTGATGTGAAGCCGCGAGAGAGGCGGGGTAGCAAGGAGTGACAACTGGTGGTCAAGAAGGGGATTTTTAATGTTAGCTATGCTTCTGCCCCAAATTTTCCATTTTTTAGGGCATTTTAATTTATCGGGCTCTTTCACATGCTTTATAGTCCATTTATTCCTTACAAGCCCATAAGGTCTAGTTCACTTTACTGAAGAAGCTATAATTTGGAGAGCTTTGGGGACTTGCTCGCTGTCACACGGCCTTTGAGCAACAGAGCCACGGCTCAGATCCAGGTATTTTGCTCAGTTTACTTGCTCATTTATTCAGTCAACAAGCTTGGGGGGCACCAAATGTCCACGCAGTGTGCTGGGCAGGAGGGAAAAGGCCTGGTTCTTGTCCTCGGGGGTCACCATTTCGCTGTGGTTCTCAAGCCGGCCTTGTCATCACTCCCCGGGGAGGGCTCTGTAATGGCGAATCCCAGGCCCAGTTTTCACGGACTGTATCTGGATCTGTGGACAGGGCAGCCACCCCATGGGGCAACCACCCCGGGCCAAGCACCCGCCCTCGCCTCTGCCTGCTCAGACAAGCAGCTAGGTCTCAGAAGGTGCTTCTGCCCAGGTGGTGGGGGTCAATGCTAGAATAGCACTTAGCACCAGGGTCTTTTCGGGGAACCTTAGAAAATTGTGCTTTGCTGGAATTTGGCACCACAAAGGGCCCCAGGTTATGTGACCCTGAGGAAGTCGCCTAACCTCTTTGAACTCCCACTTTCTCATCTGAGGGGACAGTGGGGAAGTAACAGCCTTGCCCTGTCTCCCTCCCTGGGTGCAAACACTCCAAGAGAATGGGCACTGGAAGGTGCGGAGGTGCCCTCACCTTAGGGAGTCCTTCTGTCTTCCCTGACTCAGGTCTGCTGCTGGCCTTGGCCAGCCCTGGCTTGTGGTGTCCTAGGTCAAGCAGGCCAAGATTGTATTCCTGGAGGCTGGCATCACCTCCTGGGACGAGCCAGCATGCTCCAAAGGGTTAGGTGCCCAGACATGCTTCCTTCCTGCAGTCTGTCAGTGTCTGAAGGGAACTCACTGCGGAGGAACACAAATTGAAATTCACATTAAATTACTTTAAATGTCACAGAATTCAGTTTCCCAATGTATTTTGTTGACAAGTGATATTTGGGGGACAGTTCCTGACCTTTATTTAAGCTTGCACCCTGTCCTTTTTGCCTTGCTGTCCTCCCCCCACTTTCAGTTCTGCACCCATCAGGTCAGTACAGGGGGGGGATGCTGACCCGTGCTCCCCGGGGCCTGCCCTCTCCCTGTCCCCTCCCCCGGCGCGCTCCGCCGACCGCCACCTGCTGGCTCTGCTTTCTCGGCCCCTCTGCTCTGGATTGGGGGCTTCTGCCTCTTTTCTATGGTTTCTTACCTCGGTTCCATGTGGTTTTTATTTAGCACTTAGGTTTTAATAGTTGATTCCTTCAAACAGGCTTCGGGATGATTTGTTTTGCGTCTGACGAGTCTGTCTTCTGATCTAAAATATTAAACCCCTCTCTGTTTTGGGATTTACAGCCTGGCTGCTCTAGGTTCATAAAGCTTTTCCATTAAAGATCTCTCCTCTGCCAATATTTATTTCTAGAGTCACTGTTTGCCCAGAAGCTACTGGCTGCTGCATCTTCTGGGAAATGAAATGTATGTCTCCTGGCATCGATGGGGGTGACATCAGCAAAGCACTGTTTACATCGCCCAGTGGCATAAGCCCTGAGCCCAGGTCTCCCGTGGATGGCAAAGGCGGGGCGGGGAGTGGACAGAGAGGGTTTACACAAACAAACATGCCCTCCCTTCCTCTCCCTCCCTCCCCTCCCTGCACCTTCCCACCCACCACTTATATGGACAGATCCGCACGTAATGAACGCAATCTCTTGAAATTGACCCCCTCTTACAATCAGTATTGAGGGGCTGGGGTCAGCAGTGGTGGAGGGATGGGCAGGAAGGGGTCCACTCGGAGGACCACGGCCGTGACTCGCCTTTGTAGCGAGTCGCCCTCGCAAACTGTGGGACAGAAGCTTTGCTGTCCCTCCATTGACAGGTGAGCCAAGGGAGAGAGAGTCAGAGCTTTGCTGGCCCCCAGCAGGACTGGGATCTGAACCCAGCTTTTCTGACCCAGGGCTCTGCTTTGCTTCGACGGGCTCCTGGTTTGGTGGCATGAGCCTCGATGGGGGGTGAGTAGCCCCAGCCCCTCTCCCACCTGCCCTCGGTGAAAGCCACCCCCGTGCAAGCTGGCCCAGGGGAGAGAGACCGAAACTGCCTGGGCTGCAGTTTGCTGGGTCCCTGTAGCCTCTCCCACTCTCTTCTCCTTTCCCGATTTAGCCGGCTCTCTCCCATGACATCAGTCTATTTTCTGCAAGGGGCGTCGCTGCCATCTTCACTCCCGTTCACTCCTCAGCCTGCTGCGTGCTCCTCTCCTCCCCTCCTCCCACGTCACCTGAGCTGACCCATGAACCCCCACTGTCCGGCTCCAAGGGCAGCTCGGGGGCCGACTGTGGGCCCCGGACACACGCAGCCGCACAGGCCCGGCACCGGAGGGGCCTCACGCTTGGTTCCGTGCTCCTCGGTTGCTCTCTTGAAATTCTCAATAAATTCTGAACAGGAGATTCTAAATTCTCATTTTTCACTGGCCCCACAGGTTATGCAGCTGATCCTGTTTGGGTCTTTTTAAAACGTAACCTCTGAGAAAAGAAGGTTTTTCCTTCTTTGGCCACTGATTTAGCCCCTATAATAAAGGGCACAGAAATAAAAGCTGGCTGCCAAAAGAAACCAAGAAAAAACAGAATCAAGCGCAGTTTGGCCTTGATTTGCCAGGCCCGTCCTTTTGTGGGTAAGGCACCCCAAACGCTTTCAAAATGAGTTAAATTCTCCAAGTTTTCGCCCACCTCTCTCCCCTATGCATGTTGTTTTCCAGAAGACGCATACAATGACATGCAACTTTCCAAACATATGTCCATGCCTTTGCACTTGTCTGGCCACTCAGTTACCTTTCCTCTGCCCGGGACAACTTCCCATCCCTCCCCCGCCCACTCCGGCCCGGCCCCACACCTGCACCGGCGGGCCTGACCCAGACCTCCTCAGGCCCTCAGTATGTCCCTTGCGTTCGGTTCTCAGTTCTAAGCAGAAACTTGTCCCAGTGAATTTCAATTTATAGTCAAAATCTCAATCTTTCCCAGTAGACACAGTATCCTAAAGTAAGGAACCAATATTTTGTGTTTATGTCCGAAGGACGTGCTCCAGTGCTTGGAACATAGTAAGTGCTCATTGAAGATTTAAGGGGTGTATGAAGGACTGTGTCTCCACAGTCCCACAGGGGACACCCCTGAGTTTGTATGAAGAGCGTCTACCTTCAGAGACAGGCGCCCATACGCTCCTGAAAGGGCATCTGAGCAGTGGTAGAATCATAGAAAGACAAAAACTCACGGTTACGAATCGCTTCTTAAGGCCAGCTTCAAGTTCTAGATTCTTATTTTCTACTTATGTTGACTTTTCCTTTCTTTTCCACGTGCCTAGCATTTGTCCTTGCTTTGGAAGCTTGTAGCGCTGCTTCTCATGAAAAGATAATTCCCAGGCAACGTTCCGGTTCACCCGTCATATCAAATTAATGTAATGACCGCTTAGACTGCTCGGGAAATATGGGTCATTGCATGCTGCTGACAGTAACAATGACCGTGACACTGAAGCAGGACAGGGAACGTCTTCATAAATAATCACTTATACAAAATCAGAGCACTCTCGGGTTTGAAGTGTCCCTAGAGATCCGGTCCTTTTGTTTATACGAAAGTGGAGGCTGAGAATTTGCCGTGACTCCCTCGCACTGCGAAGAACCGGCTGGCAGAGCTCGCCTCCGCCTTCCTCAGGCCGGGAGCCTCTTGAGCCGAAACGCCGAGACTCCTGGGGCCCGGTGCAGTGTCAGACACCCAGCGAGCAGTTAACCAAATGGTTCCACACGAGTGCATGGGTGTCCTACTTCTTCAACCACTCAAAGCCAATATTGTGTGCTTCCCGAAAGGAGCGCTGGGGAGGTAGCCTGGAAAATCTGGCTTTCTTTGCGGCAGATAGTGTATATTGATGGAGACGCAGTGTCCTTTCCTAACCTCATTTCTCTTGCCCACGTTGCTGACAAAACCCAGGGAAGCTAAGGACTTCCCCAGGCCCCCCGCACTGGAAGTCACCAGGCGTCAGGTGGCTGGCAGAGCCTGCAGGAGTTTTCTGTGGATGTTTTGCTTTCCTGGTAGAAGGGACAACAGGGTCAAGGGCCATCCTTGCCCCTTTTCCTGTCTGGAGGGTGAATGTGTTGGCCGTACCTACATCACCAGTCTTCTTGTGCCCATAAAAGAAAGGCCAAGAAATCGTGGGGCTGTTGGCCCTGATATTGTTGGGCTGCCAAACCATCGCCAGCACCGTCTACCTCCTGACTTCTTGTGATGAGAGAGAAACAAACCCTCTTTGTTCCAGCCACCGAGTTTCTGTCCCTTGGACTTAAAACGCTTTTCTAATGTTTGCTCTATACGAGTTGCGGAGACCTTTTAAAGGTCGTTGCCCAAACCAGGAAGGACAGGTCTGTGTCTATCAGATATGACAGATGTGGCCATAGATACGCTTTCTGTTTGGTGTTGTAACATTTACTTGTCACCACGTTAGAGAAGATTGTCTCAACGAGCACATAAAATTCACAAACGAGGAAAACAAATGGCAGCTGCAGTCTTAGCCTCACATTCAACATGTCTTTAAATTTTGTTTTAGTTGCACAGTATTGAGAGAATTCCAGTGCCACAAATGAGTGGTTGCAAATATACAAGTTTGTTCACCCTACGATTTCAGGTCACACAATATGAAAGAGGGGTGTAGAGACAATTTCCCTTCAGAGTGGAGTCAGGGACAGCAGGGAAGACCCGCTCTCATTCCTTAACCTGCAGACGTCCAGTCTCCAGGAAGGGAGTCAGTGAACAGTTGTTTCAACCACGTAAATCTTCATTGTTCAAAGATAGATGCAACCAAATAAATAAGAATTTGAGTTCTGACCGATTATCTAGCTTTAACCCAGAGGCTTTATCTGGCTGAGGAATTTAGCCTTCAGGGGGGAGAGAAAAACTTTCAGGTCTTACAGTAGGTGCTAAAACTCTACCTAATGTGACACAATCATTGTCCCAGTGTTATTTTAAACTAATTATTGTACCATGATCACACAAGGTGCTGAAAAAAAGTGCATTTTACCTGGCATTTAATTTCATAAGGCCCATGCATGCTATAGTTGTTACTCCTGTGGACCATTTTATGTGAACAGATATGGGAGGGCCTGCAAAAACCACCACCACCACCACCACCACAATAATAATAATAGTATAGGAAGGTCTAGCACAGAGCTGCAAGATTCTGAATCAGTGAACATTTGCAAAACATTCATGGCAGAAGCTGTACACATAGAAGCATGTAAAAACGAAAAAACAGTTTAACAGGTCAGTTGTCTCTAGCATGTGAATGTTTGCTGTGTGAAACATCTAACTGAAGTTTTTTAAAATTATAGAACAAAATTCTAAATGAATTTGAATCAAATGTTTGTAGTGTCCTACAGCATCTCGGCATAGCTATAGGGGCCTATTGGTCAGAGTTTAAAAATTACCTAAATTACCCACTAAGTCCCTTCTAAAATTTGCAACCTGGGGTTGTATGGATTAACTTGTGAGATCTACCCAACCCCTCCTATTTTGGTCATTCATCCGGTTACATTCAAATTTTTGTTTTCTATAAGGTGAGTCTGTCTCAAAAATAGTAAAATGATCTTATTTTAGGGCATTTCATGGTGACTCCATAGCATGGGGCTTATATTAATTAGGACATTTTGGCCAACAAGTCACTGTCAACTCAATTCAAAATGGCTTAAACAAGGAGGGCATTTGTTTTCTCATCACGTGGAGGTTAGAGGGAGGGCAGTTCCTCGGTGGTTAATTCAATATTTCATCAGCCTTATCAAGGACCTAGGGGCTTTTCTGTATTTTCTGCTCAGCCTTCTTCACCATGTCACCCATTTCTCCTCGTGGCCACAATATGACTGCCATAGCTCCAGCGGTCACATCTGTGTACAACCATGTTCAGAAGTAGAAAATGGGCCTCTGTTCTTTGTCTTTCTTTTAAAAGCTAAAAGACCTTTCCCAGAAGCATCCCCAGAAGACTTGCTGTCCAATCTCATTGACCAGAATTGAGTTACATCTCCCTTCTTTAGCCAGTTCCTAGCAAGGGTAATAAAATTACCATGATGATTAAAACTGATGTGCTGGGCCGGGGAGTAGGGCCAAATTCGGGAAGGTCGATGGCACGCTGGGGAATGTGCACACTGGGGTTCTGGGTGGGAAACCGATCGCGTCAGCTAACGAGGTTAGAGGACAGCCTTCTAAAGAGAACCAGAAACGTAATCTCCTGCCAGTCCGCCTCTCGCCCGCCCAGGCTGGGCCAGAAACGGAGGAAATGACACGGGAAACAGTTTTAAGACAAGGGAGAGCTACGTTGTGTCTACGTAGAGCCAAAACACTCCCATAAAAACAAAGATTCTATATGTTCACCTAAAAATAAAAAGGCCCTCCAAAGCGAGAGACAAGCGAGCATTTACTTGAGATCAGTATAAATAAGCTACTCAGGAAGCACTGGTTGAGGCAGGAGTCCCAGCAGTGTTCCGATCAGGAGACAAAGGCGGGGGCTATTTATGAGAAAGGAGAGGGGGACAATGACATCGATGGAAGGAAGGCGTTTCCGTTGTTGCACTGAGGGGTAATATCATTGCTCCACTTTTGCTGTGGGGGAACTGAAGCTTAGGGAGGGTAAGTCATCGGTCCCAGATCACACAGCTTGTAAAAAGAGAACCAGGCTTTGAACCATGTCTGCCCGGCGCCAGACTGTGGGCTCTAACCACTGCACCGTCCTGACACCATCTGAACCAAGCGCCCCGTCATTCAACCGGACTCTGGTGATGTCTCTATAAGTTCACTCCAGGAAATCAAGTGCCGAGGAGACAGTGAAGCTCCCAGGATACTTGGTGCGGGCTTATTCGTTGCTCGACTTTCCAGAATCAAAACTCACGCCGCTGACCAAAGGGGCAGCAGATCTACACGTAATTGGCATCCTTATCTGAAATTAAAAACACAAACTATGATTTCAGTCAAGTCTGCCTCTCTGGCTCTCTGTATCTTACTTAAACAAGAAAGCTGGTAAGGTCTCTGAAAGTCACAGCAATCACGAGAGCTAGCATTTAGGAAGTGCTTGCCGAGCGCTATGGCTTCTTCTAAGTACTTGATGTTCAATGTTATACGATTCTCACTCCAAAAGGCAGGTGCTACTGTTATCTTTCCCTTTTCGTAAGTGAGGAAACTGAGGCACAAGGAAGCCTGCCCCAAAGTCACGTGAAGAGTAGGCGGGGCAGATCTGGAGATGCACACACTCAACCATTCAACTATCTTTCCTTTCTGACTTACAGGAGTAATATTATCGGTTGCCTCGGATGGGTGAGTAACCACTCTTCATCACTTCTTTATAGCCCGCCCCAGTGTTTTTCTGCTCCAGATTAAAAATAGTATATGTTTTTAAATACCCATCACACTGCTTAGGGCACAGTGGTGCTTAATAAATACTTGCTTACCTGATTTTTTCATCATTAAAAACATGGTGTGGAAACAAACAAAATAAAGCAAGAGATAGAAAATAATGATGCTGCATAACTGGGAGAAATGCTCTGACCCAGACCTCCTAACAGGAACTGTCTCTCCAGAGAATGATCCAAAGATAAAGCACAATATGAGCCCCTACAGTGCTTATCTCAATAAAACAAATGCCAAGGAAAAAGAAATCCAATCATCCCGGTTGCAGAAACTTGATTATTGACTTTGGCAATGCTTTCTCCACCTCTTTGTGCCAATAAAGTTATTAGAATCGAATTGCGAGAGGCAGACGCACAAGAAGTGCTGAGACAAGATGCTGAGCAGTTGAAATCAATGACTCTTGGAGTTGATCACCTGCCAAAGGCTACACCAGCTCCCGGGAGGAATCTACCATTCTGTCCAGCAGCCCGGTGCTGCAGGAGCTGCAAGCCAGGTTTCTGGAGGGGACTCCCAGGTGTCGGGGGGCCGACGGCTGTGGGAAGGAGGAAAAGGGTGCCCTTCCCATTATCGAGGGCCAGAGAGGCCAGCACCCACCAGACGGTGCTAGTGTCGCCATCCTCCCCAGACTGTGGAAAGGGAAGGGGAGGCAGAGAAGGAGAATGGGAGAGAACACAGTGTTTTTCACAATCTGTTTGTGACAGGAAGAAAGAGTGGCTTAATAACCCAGAGCCAGATTAATGGAATATTCCTCTCTCCCCTGGCAAAGCTGGTCCTCTGGTGCCATCGCTCGTAGAATGGACAACTGCTGGAGGAGCCATGGAGCTAATGAACAGATCTGCCCCCAAGTGTGCCAAAACCCATTCCACTAGAACTGGGGAGCTGGAAAGGGTTTAGACACCAGCTTAATGAGGAAACCACTAGCATTGTCTGGAAGCCACCATGACCACTTAATCTCTTCTAGCCATTTCTTCCCTCTCAGTCAACTACCTTCCCACCTTCTTCTATGTGAGCCCCAAGCATCTTCCTTCTGTTCATTTTCTCCATCATCCACCCTCCAACCATGACGCATCAAAGCCACCAATTAAGTTTGTGCCCAATTCTCTGAGGATGATTGTGCCTTTGTAAATCTTTATGCTCTAGCAAGGGCATGAGCTTCTAATTAGTTGAGTTGTGTATATATCTGCTTCTCTGTGTACAAATTTTCTAAAATGGTAACAGTAATAGCTAACATGTACTGAGCACTTGCTACGTGTCAGGCACTCTATTAAGCACTTAGAGCTCTTAGCGGACCTGTGTAGCTCAAGAGGGACAGACCTAGGAATACTGACACAGGAGGTTCTCCAAAAATCCTACATTGCAGCACAAAGTCCAGAGCTCCATCCACTTGCCCAGAGTTTTTAACCGTCTTAAGAACTACCAATTAGATGAATAGTGCCACACTCTTAATCATGATCAGAGATCCCAGTACTACAGAAAAAACCAAAAACCAAATAAAAGTAGTATGGGGGATGGGGGACTGAGAACATGCAAGGATAGAAGAATTAAAGTGTATGGATATTTTAATAGAGACAAGAGAAGATACCACATCCAAGGAAAGGTGGAGAGGAGTGTGAAACAGAAAAAGGAACATTCAGAGGCCTAAATGGAATTCTTGCAAATTAAAAACAGCAGAAATGAAAAGCTCAACAGTAAATCTCCCAGAAAGTACAACAAAGAGACAAAGAGAGAGAGGAATTAGAGAGACAAGAAAGAAAAATTAGAAAACTAGTCTAAGAATTTTAATATCTAAATAATAGGAGTGCCAGAGAGAGAAAAAACATAAAAGAGAATCACAAATGAAAATTCTTCCCCCAAATTTCCCAGAAATAAAAGACAAAAGTTGCCAGCTTTAAAGAACACATCACATACCCAATATAATGAATAAAAACAGATCCACATTAAGGTATCTCATTGAAATGCTTAAAAAATTGAGGGAAATAAAGCATCTACAAGATTCCAGAGCAAGAAAAAAGTCATATACAAAGAATCAGAAATTAGAATGGCTTTGTATTTCTCAATAGCATCCCTGGAAACACAAAGAAAATGGGGCTATATATTCAAAATCGCGAAAGGAAACGCTCTCCAATCTAGAGTTTCATACCCAGCCAAATTATCAAACAAATCCAAAGGAAGAATAAAGACATTTTCAGGTGTGCAAAGTCTCAAAAATGTGTTGCATGGGAATGCAATCTTTCCCAAGGAACAAAAGTTTCAACATAGGAGACAAGTAAAGGGTACTTCCAGGGTGAAGAAAGATCCCAGAATGACACTGTGCACCAATGTTGGAGAGTAGCAACCCAGATTGGTACAGCACCAGGCAAGAGTAGACATACTGGACGTGCCCAGAGACAGTCTATTGTCTCCTCAGCCCGTGGACAGAATGCTCAGGACCATATTCCTCACCATGTGCCGCTCTCTACTCTTTGCTTACTATTTAAATCAGCTTATTTTCACCCCCACAAAAGTACTCTGTTGTAACCTATTCCTAAGAATACAGTAGACGACGAATGAAGCAGTTCATTCTAAGATGAGCCTAGAAGTGAAATATAGAGCCCACATTCCCTGGCGATTTTCCTGGAGGAAGGTCACAGAAGCCGATGGGCTCAGAAACAGCAAAGGGATCTGCATGGCAAATGGAGTGAAAACTCAGCTACAATAACCAGCAATATCTGCTGAGCCTACAACTGGCATGAAACGCCTCAGCAGCTTGAAGTGTGAATAGGAATTCAGCTGTTAAATGCTCACATCCCAGTCTCTCCTTAGTTGTGTTTAGCTCTATGCTTGGATTCCAAGGTCACACTCGCATACTCAGCCAGAGTTCCCAAGGCAGGTCCTTTGTGCTGTGGTGGGTTAAGAGAGGCTGCTGTCCTTGGTTGCTTACTGTCCCAGAATCAGCACCCCCATCTAAGCCTAGCATTGAATTCAGTGAGTTTCTCTTGGGGGGGTCTTTGTGCCTTTCTTGCCAACTAATATCATTTAGAACCCTCAATAATCAGAAAGATTATAAACACGTCAGGGTCTAGGACTCCTACGTGCAAGAATTTCCTTGACTTGAAGCAGTTTGGCCCAATTTCTCCCTAGGGGTATTTGAAAGAGCAGGCTTCATCACACCTAGGGACGTTCCTGTCACTTCTTTCCCCCTCTGGTTAATGGGTGCTTATGAGGCTTACATTGAGGGGATACTCAAGGGATCTGAGAACAAAGATCTGCCCTCCTGTGTGAGCTGCTGTCTCCACCCAGAGAAAACTGATGTATTCAATGGCGGTTTCTTTTGCTAAAGTTCCACCGAGGTTGGTACCTGCGCTGTCCTGGTACAAGCACTTTGAGTGGAGTGTGAGACTTGTTAACTCTCTGCTCTGCGTTGTATTTCTTTGTATCCGTGTCTACTTCCACACTAAGTTCTCTGAGGGCAGAATCTATCACTGATGGATCTTCATGTCCCCTCCTCCCAGCTCCTCTCCCCTCGTGGGTACCCGACACAGAGCAGCTGCTCAATATATGTTTATAGACTGAACAAGTGAATAAATAATTGACTTAATGCTGACTCCTGAGATATCCAAGAGGCACGCATTGTGCTGTTAGGATCAGAGAGTTCTGCCAGCTCCCAGAAAAAATCAGATCCATAATGGACTATTAAAATACAATCTCATGAATCTGAATGTAAGGTGAGAAAGCCTTTTTAAATTAGGGGCAATCATACATTATGAAGTTATTTATAAAGAAATTCACTTATTTTATATTCAAGAACTTACTTAAACTAGGCCAGCTAGGGGTTCATAACAGAAGCCTAATAGAAGTCTAATAGAAGTTGTAGCAGATAGAGGCTGGTGTGTTGTTTACATAGTAATTAATGTTAACATATCTCTAGATACCTCTGGAGTGCTGAGGCTTCTTGACGGCAGTTCTTTTCGGTGTTTCCATCCTTCCTCATAGAATTACATTGTATTTAAAAATACTGTAGAGCCAGAGCACTCATACATTGTTTGGGACTATAAATCGGCACAAACACTTTGCAGCACCTACTAAAATTGAACAAATGTTTGCCCTGTGACCCTGCAGTACCGTTCTTGGGCATGTACCCAACAGAAGGAGTTCTGCAACCCCCCAGTGAACACGTATGTGTTCATGGCAGCACTGTTTCTAAAAGTCCCAAACTGGGGAAAACCCCAGATAGAAAACCCAGGGAATATTTATACGGTTGCATACTTCAGAGCAATGAAAAAGAGCTGAGTAACCAGTGCACTCGAAGAAATACATATTGTTAAGAGAAAGAAACTCGATACAAAAGAACCTGCACCATGTGTCTATTTCTCAGAAGGCCAAGAGCAGGGAAAACTGTTTAGCGGGGTGGGGCCAGGAGCGAGCCTTCTAGTGTGCTAGAAATATTCTATATGTCGGAGGAGAGCCTTCCTGGGTGAACACATATGTAAAAATACACCAAGCTATACACCCTTTGTGTCCTTTACTGTATGTAAGTTATACCTTAACTTAAAAAAATACTATGAAACGGAGTTATATATATTGTGCCAAGGATTACAATCAAAATGTTTAAGAGTTCTTACCCTGGGAGAGAGTCAAAATTAATTACAGAAGGTAAGCCATACACTCAGATGACCGTAAGGTAAAGCAGTGTCTGAGGACATTAGCCAAGCGGTCCAAGTGCAGGTCGCGGGAGTGCAGGGCCGGTGGACCAGGGAGTGAGCGAGGCCTGCGCTCAGCTCTGCGCGCCCTGTCCTACTCGCTCCACCCGTTCTCTCTCTTTCTTAAATCTCCTTTACAGTCTGCTTCTCTCGTGCAGATAATTACGGCCAACTCTCCGCTACTGAACTTTCCTCCTCCGCGCACCCTCCAAGCTCCCCCCGTCCCTTCCCAGCTGAGTTTCTGGATGGATCGGTGGACCTGCTGTCCCTTGTTTTTATTCAGTCCTTGACCCACTGCCTCCTGGCTCCTCCCTGAATCTCCCCCCAGAATTGACTTTCGCCTGGTCAGCAGCAGTGACCCAGGTGCCAGTCTTCCGTTCGCACCCAGTTCGTTCAGCGGACGGTGCCCCCATCCACTCAGAGAAACCAGGAGGCCGTCCCTGGTGTCCTCCCTCCCCCAGGTGCCCCATTAGTCCTACCTTTGAACAGCCCAGTCACTGCCCTCCTGGAAGTTGCAATAGGCACCTTCCTCAAATCCTCTCTTCTAGTCTCGCCCTCATCTGAGCCACCCTTGCTGACCTCCCTACACCCGTAACCTGGCCAGCCCCCTTTCCAGCGCCCCTGCCAGCCTCGGCTGCAAGCTCCTTAGCTTAGGCCAGCACCCTCAAGGCCTTCACTGTCTCTTCTTTCCAGGCTCACCTTGGGCCCCTTGGTCTCAGGCAGCCTGAGCTGCGCCCACGAGAGGTCTAGCGTTTCTCCGAGTTCCGCACCCTGCTGTCTGCGTGGCCCCTCTCTCCCTTCTTACCTCGCCCGAGAGCTCCTGCTCCCCGCGCATCCTGCACCCCGCAGATGGAGACGGACCCCTTGTTTTCCATGCTCCCGAAACACCCACAGGTCCAGCCCGTCCGCCTGTTTTTCCCACGGGCTGACCTCTCCGAAGGCGGCTATTTTGTCTCACTGATCCTCGTATCCCAAGCACATGGCGCCTGAAAAATGTGTCGCGTAACTAAGTCGCATAAATAAGTAAACGTTCAGTCCTTAGGTACAGAGACACTTTTGCCTCAGAGATACATACTCAGCAAGTGCATTTCTAGCACCGTCACTGTTTCTATTTCTGAATCTAGTTGCTACTGCACAGAGTCGTTGGGGCAGAAACTGCAGCAAGTGAACAGTCCGGCGGCGACTCCCTTCTGATGCAAATGCTCCCAGCTCTTGGGAAATCGCTGCGGTCATAACAGGGTGTAGGCCTTTGGAATTTTAGGCAGGAAAAAAAATGCTGTTTCATTTGCTACCCTGGAGATTCTTACCCCACTGCTGAAAAGCCCCCTTCTCCAGAGTTGCTTCCTCCCCTGCCCCAGGTGAACAATATTGAAAAATCACAAATCTAAGGAACGTAGGACAATCCCCAGGCACGTGAATTGCTGCCTAGGCCAGAACCCAAGGCTCAAGGGTACAGAGTGCTTGTTCTTTAGTCCCTGCAAAATGCTGGGCGTCCTTCCTGGTGGCAAGCCCACAGGGTCATGGGACACCCCACCCGGACTTCAGCCAACCATGAATTGACCTGAAACTCCTTTGACGTACTTGCAGTGCCCACACTCAGCTCCCTCTTGGGTAATGAGCTCTGGGAGGTAATTACCTGCTGGAAACAAAATAGCATTTCCCTTCATTTAACCTAAAAGTCCTCTTGCTCCAATGTCACCAATCCCTTCCTAAACCTGCAGTGCTGGGGTTGTGAGAAAGGACTTGCTCCCCGAACCCTATGTGTCCCTTGGGACCTTGTGGACCTCTCAAGCAGCCCCTCTCAGTCTGTGGTTTTCCAGACTCAAGTAAATATATGGTGTCTGGAAGAAGGCCCCAAACATCATAAATACTGAACAATAATTACGGAGCTGAGTGATGATAAGAGCTGCTGTTAAAAGGGGATTCTAATTCTGGCAGTGAGTCTGAGATGTGAGAACTCACTAATAAATCATCGCTAAACCCAGTGTTGAGTTAAAACACGTGAGGGTGCATAGGTCTCCCTGGGGACAGGGCATGGGGTTCGTGTGGTCCCAGGTCACCTCCATATTCTGCATTCCAAGCAAGACACGTCCCCTTTGTGTGTGAGTGAGATGGCCGGGCCCGTGTGGAGCCTCTCTGAGGACACCATCCCGGCGGCGTAGGGACAACCGCTCTCATGTGAGGAGAAAGAAGAGCAGGGAGCATGGGAGGGTGAGAGGAAACCCAGCAAGTGTCCAGCTGCTGTTTTAGGCCAGGCCTGTGCCAGGTGCCGGGTTCCTCAGACGTCAAGTCCATGGACCTTCATGCTCACCCCCGAAGGACTGGGATCCCCATTATGCAGATGGGAAAGCCAGGCTCCCAGAGGCTGGGGGACATGCCCAGGATGCTAGAAGCTGTGGGGCTGGACGTCAAAGCCAGACCTGTTGAAGCCCAAAGCTCATGCTCTGCTAATGACACCACACTAGGTCCCCTACCTAGGGTTCTGTGCGGCCCCATGTGACCCTCCCACCCCCACAGCAGCATGGTTTCTGCCCCGTCCAGGACAGCAGGCCCGTTTCCCTTCCTGCCTTTCCCATCCCCCTTGGACTCTATAACCAGGGCCCACCCAGGTCCACAAGGTGCCACACAAGCAGCCAGGGCCCCTCCCTTCCTTCTCCTGGCCTTATCTCGAGCAGGAAGCAGGGGGACAAGATGCCAGGGGTGACTCATTGCTAGAAGAATCAGAGCTTGAGCGGGGCAGCCTGAGAGGCGAGGCTGGATGCTCTGACAATGGAGGAATGTCCCCTGAGCCTTCAAAGGGCCTTGCCGAGCACTGCAATAAAACAAAGGCAGAGAGAGGACAGCGGCAGGGAGGGGGGCCTGCAGACGGGAGAGCTGGAGTGGAGACCACGGCGCTTTCCAGGGTGAGAGGGAGGAACAAAGGGGACGGGAGACTTTCCTGTGGCTATAATGGGCGCTATTTGCGATGTTGGGCAAATCCATGTTTTTTATGCATCTCTATTATCTTTACAGTTTACTTTCAATATTGTTTTGTATTGGTTTCAGCCTAGTGGTTAGACACCCATATACTTTGTAAATTGCTCCCCGCATATTTCCAGTACCCACCTGGCACCATACATGGCTATTACAATATTATTCACTGCATTCCTTACTCTGTACTTTACATCCCTGTGACTGTTCTGTGACTGCCAGTCTGTACTTATCAATCCCTTCCCCTTTTCCACCCGGTCCCCAATCCCCCTCCCCTCTGGCAACCACCAGTTTACTCTCTGTATCTATGAGTCTGTTTCTGTTTTGTTTGTTAGATTATTTTGTTCTTTAGGTTCCACATTACGCATCTCTATCCCTATCCAGCCGATTAACCCGGCCTTCACAGGGGACCAACTCCCTCCACACTCTAGGCCAGGCCTCCAAAGGCCCCCAAGTTTCAGTGGTTCAACCTGTGACATGTCTGAGGACACCTGCCCGAGCACAGACCCTGTCAGGTGCCTGTGTTCTATCCCCAGGTTAGGATCTCGCTTCTGCCAAATGCCAGATGGGATTTGCAGCATTTTGTTATAGCAACTGGAGCTGACTAATACAACAAAGCTAAGCTGTCAGCTGCTAACAGATCAAGAGGACCTTCCCTTTCCCTTTGCTTCTGGTAATGCATTTTCGTCTTAATCTGAGCAACCATTATGCCACAATGTGACCTTGTAAAAGTGACTGTAAAGGTGCCACTTAGGGAGAGTTTGCCCAGGAAAGCGATTCTGTTGCCTTGTGCCTCCCAGGCCGTGTCTCCGGGGAAGCCTGGAGCCCAGGTTAGGCCACAGCAGATTCATGGAATCCAGTTCCCAGCCTGGTGGCTCCAGAGGAGAAACGAGTTGCTCTGCAAAACTGTGGACGTTCCAACCCTGACAGTGACATACCTAGGAACTCCCCCTGGCTCCGCCTCACCCTTTGTGCACGGAGCCCCTGCTCCCTGTGCCCAGGCCTCCCCTCCGCCTCTGCTCTTGGCTACCAGTTTATTAAAATGTGACCCCGACTCTACACTCAGCCCTATGGCCCAGAGGCGCCAGGCGACCAACAAAGACGTGTCCTGCTGCCTTCTGAGCGCAGGAACACAGCTGCAGAGCTCTCCCTGCCTCCGTGAGAGCGGTCTTGTGAACCGGCGCTCGAAACCCTCCCCCTCCCTGTTTTCTCCTTGGATCCCAGGCACAGGAAAGAATAGAGCTTGCTTGCATGCCTGGGACGTATCTGAGCTTCAGCGCCCACAAAATTTCCTAGGACTGAGAACGCGAGTCTGTCATTATGGTATTTGCAGAACCAGAGACTGTATTTAAGGCTTTGAAATGATGCCTATTATAACCCTTTCTTGGACCGGCATGCCAAAAACACGGCATGAATAGTCTTTTTCAAGGGCATTTGCCAGGGAAGGCAGATTGCATCGGATCACATAGGAATAGTTTGGGGTTGGTTGCAAGCTGTAGAGTCTGGGGAAGGCGAATCTGCACAGGGCTGTGCACTGCGCAACTCGGGGGGCTGCCATCCTCAGAAATTGCAATGGGAATGGTACCCCCTTAGGGTGAGCACTGTGGCAGCCCTGATGCCACCCGGAGGAAGTGGGCAACTATGGAAGATGTTGAATTCTGAATTAAAGACGAATTCTGGGGGAAACTGGTACCTCAGGGGATGGACAAGGATTCTGAGTTCTTCTTGGGGAATAAACAGATACCCAAGCCCAGCACGTAAAACCCAAGGGAGTCATGTCGGGGTGAGGGGAACAGAGGCACTTCTACTTCTACTCCAGTAAACTTCCCATTTTCTCAAAACACCATCACTGACCGGGTAGCTCAGTTGGTTAGAGCGTCGTCTCGATATGCCAAGGTTGCAGGTTCAATCCCCGGTCAGGGCACATACAAGAAGCAACCAGTGAATGTGTAAGTAAGTGGAACAGCAAACCGATGTCTCTCTCCTTCCCACAGCTCTCTCCTTTCCCCCTCTCTCTAAAATCAATAAATTAAAAGAAATAAAAATGAATATAACACCATCAAACCCATCTCCATGACTCAACGATCAAAACTTGTCCCACCGTTCGCATTTCTCCTTTGTATAAAACTCACAATGCGATTAGAGAGAGTGCATCTCCCATCATTAATATCCCCACGACCAAAAGGGTCCATCTCTTCTTTTATTTGCTGCCCCTTTGCTGGGGAAGACGCTCAGTGCCACTGCTGCCTCCTGAAGCCCCTGGAATCCACAAAGATACTGAGAAAATACGCAACCACCTGGGATCGAAAGAGTGAAAATCAGCTCAGACTGAAACAGCAAAAATGAGTCCTACACGTAATCAGGCTGAGGGGACTCGGACCAAAGCGGCTACAAAAGTAACCGAAGACTTTGTCTCTGCCAAGGTCATGCAGCGGCTGTAAAATGAGTGACAGCCGCTTTCTCCCCAGTGGCACCCCAGAACAGCTCTGCTAACCCCGCCCGGTGTGGAGGGCACCCAGCCGCTCAGCCCCCGCGCCTCCTGCCGGCTCTGTTTCCCTGGCGTCCCCTGACCCCGCTCAGAGGGCAGCCAGGCCAGAGCTGATCACGGCCCCCGTGGCCCTCTCACGGCCTTCAGCTGGGCCACGCATCTCGTGGAAGACGTGTCCCTCCTCCCTCTTGGCCGCTGATCCTCTGGAGGGCCCTCCTCGCTGCGGCGAGCCAGCCCGTCTGCCTGTGTGTCAACCACAGTGGTCCTGGTGGCCTTCGGCTGACTCTTTTTGAACAATACGCACATCCTAAAATCAGAAGTCTTGCTGGTGAGAGTATGCTCCCCGGCAGGATCACCGGGGACCACGGAGCGCGTGGCTGGAACGGAGCCGGAGAGGAACTTAACCAGGGACCTGGAAGGGAAGCAGGCCCTGCGGCCCTGGGCTGGGAACTCCTCAGCCCCACCCAGAGCCCACGGCCTCTCGTCTGGGGCCACTCCTTAGAAGGGACGCAGGAAGGAGGAGGGGGTGCCCAGATCACTCAGAATAAGGCCCACGAGGCCACTGAGTTCTTGAAGGGAAAAAACAAAAAGCCGTCTATCACCTAAGAAGGCCTACGTCTGCCCGCGAAGCCTGGGAGGGCAGAAGAGGCCCCCTGCGGCAGTCAGAGTCCAGCGCACGAGAAGGGGGGTTTCACCCACCCGCGGAGGGGAGCACATAGAGACTGGCTGCTGCAGGAGACAGTGGGAGACTGTCACAGGGTATCTGAAAAGGGGCTGAAAATGCCTTGGCCAGAATGTGGTGCAGGGAGCCTCCGCCTCACAGGGACTGTAGACCAGGTGACTGTTAAGGCCCTTCCTGCCCAGAGTCTGAGTCCCGAGTGGGCAGAGCGGGCCTCCTGATGCCATCAATGCCTACAGCCCTCTCGGCAGAGAGTAGAGAGGCAGGTGGAGGGAGTGGGGACTATGAAACCAGCCCAGATCTCTCTACTAAGGGACATTCCTTCATCAGGAGGGACTGTGACACCGTGTGACCGTGGCCATCTGGCTGTGGCTGCCTGAACCAGCAGCAGGCAAGCCGTATTGCAAGAACACTCTAAGGGAACATTAAAAGTACTTCAAAAAAAAAAAGAACATTCTAGCCAAGCAGGAGAGTGAAGCAGAGGTTATGAAGAGAGGCTGGTGGGCTTGGGGCTGAAGGAGAGACTGGGAAACATCCACAGAGAGGAGGCTGGCAGGCAGGGCCATGGAGGCAGCGGGGGGCCCGGTGCGGGGGAAGTTACAGGCAGTGCAAGGTCACGAACGTTCCAACAGCATCCCCGGGAGGCGGGGAAGCTGGCTCCGTAATGACGTGGGATGGAAGAGCCCCTGGGGCCAAGACACAGAGGGAGGAATAAGACTGGCGCTCTCCTGGGGCTGGCTCTTGTCCCTCTTCTGGCCTTGATGGAACCCAGTGTGCTGCTGGGTTCCCATGAGAGTCCAATTGTCTTTATAGCCAAACACATCCATGGAAATGAGGCCCTTCCATGAAGCAAACTGGGCGAGGTCGTCTTTCTTGAAACTCAGAGCATTTAAGAGAAGGTCTGAGGCGGGAAGACCATGACTTGTTGGTCTTGAAAAGAGTCTATGCAAAGGTTCAGCTGGTAGCAGGCTGGTAGTTGGTTCCCAAACCAGGCAGCACAAATCCTTTATCAATTAGATACTCATCCCCCCTCAGGCCCCTCACCCACTCCCTACATCCCACCTGCAGGGAGCCAACTCTTCCTATTTTTCTTATAAGTCAGCTTCTCTCTTGTCAAAATAACAGAGAAGCCTGGAATGAGCACTCAGTGCCCCAGGTGGGCAGGGGCCTTCCAGGTAGACAGGATACTGGATGCCTTAGTCAGGAATTTGACCACAAATAGAAAGCAGCCTCCCTCTGCCAAAGCGAGAGGGTATCTGAGGTGAAAGAAGGGTCTCCCGGGCCTCCAATCAATCCCGGCCTGCTCTCCAAGCCTGGCGACGAGAGCCAGCAGCCCAGGGGGCCCGAGGCTGCAGAGGGAGCCGGTGACCTCTCCCCAGGGCCCCTGGCCTCCAGCCCAACTCTGTCTGTCAGTAAGAAGACTGCAGCAGCTTCATCACGGGGACTCATTAAAGTGTCATTTATGACGTCGTTTTTGACCCCTCCCTTCCAGGAAGAGGGCCCACTCCCCCTTGTCCACGCAGTTCAACAGCGGGTGGCTGGGCCCCGGAGCAGCGCTAGGTCCCCAGGGCTGCTTCCCTTCTGCCCAATCATTGCTCACGCTCTTGTTGTTCTTATTTTGGGGATGTTGTTATTTTTTAACAAGTCATTGCCCCTGAGGGACGGAGGCCTCTTCTTCTTTCTGTATCCCCAACATTCAGCCCAGTGCCTGGCACAGAAGGGGCCCAATAAATGTCTGATGCATGAATGACCTTCAGGCAAAACAACTGAATTTAAGCCAAAAATATGCTCAGTTGGCTCTATATTCATCCCAATGTCAATTTCTGGACACGTCCCACCCCTGCGCCCCCAGAAAATACACATGCAGTTCAACACAGACAATAGCGTGGTGATGACCAGAGGCAAAGGGGGGGGAGAGGGGAGGGGACATAAATGGCGACAGAAAGAGACTTGACTTGGGGTGGTGACCACAGTACAATACAGAGATGGTGTGTTAGAGAACCGTACATCTGAAACCTATATAATTTTATTAACTAATGTCACCCCAATAAATTCAATAAAAAAAGAAAATACACATCCAGTTTGAAGCACAGTGTTTATTTATACGTTTAGGGTCCCATCTATGAGTTTCTCTTTTCAGTTCCTCGGCCGTCGTCCCCTTCAACACCCAGCTCCAGGCCCCTGGGGACACGGCCACATGGCCGTGCTCCCTCATGAGGCCTTCGAGGGATCTGTCGGAAGATGGGTCCTGATCCTCTGGGTTTTGTTAGGACATCGATTATCAACAATGCGGGAAGTAAGGCCACGAAACTGTGTCCCACCAAACAGACAGGGGAGATGATCTGTAAGGAGGATCAT
Organism: Miniopterus natalensis; assembly: GCF_054644295.1. Taxonomy (NCBI): domain Eukaryota; kingdom Metazoa; phylum Chordata; class Mammalia; order Chiroptera; family Miniopteridae; genus Miniopterus; species Miniopterus natalensis. The sequence continues at coordinate 8,406,496 of NC_142099.1, forward strand.
TATGAAAACGTGTGCTTTGTAACTGTGAGACCAGGTCCGAGGACCAGCTCGACCGCTGTCACTGTGGCCACGGGCTGGTTTCTTAGACTCTCAGAGCCTCAGTTTCCTCATTTGTAAAAGCAAGCACTTGGCACAGGCCTGCCACAGAGCACACTCTGAATAAATGCTGGCCGCTGTTGTTGTGGCTCTCCGTGAGCAGCCAGACACGAATTCAGAGATTTCAAATGTCACCACGTTTTTCAGTCCTTTAGAGCTCTGGCGAAGGGGCTTCGAGAGGAGGGGGGCAGAGGTGAGAGACCCAGAGGCCGCGCCCTTACCGCCACCAGAATTTCCCTGCCTGCTCCTGCTCGGCTGGGCTTTTATGGAAAATTTAGGGGACGGGAAGAGGGAGAGTTTCGTTGCCAGCACGAATCCAGACCGCAAACTGGTGCCAGAGCCTCCTCCTCAGCATCCTGGCCAAATGCTTGTCCGCTCTCTCCTTTAATACTTCAGTCCTCTCTGTGAGGCCCCAAACTAATTTGCTTAGCAATTTTCTTACTCTTTAGGACATTCAGAAGTTCAAACAAACGGCTAACAAAGTTTTATTGCCTTGTAGAAATCCCGCCAGGCCCACTTTAATAAAAAGGGCATTGTTCAGAATTAATTGAAGCCCAATAATCTCACAGGAAGGCCGCAGTAGTCACTGCACCCGGCTGTCGTCTGGAGGTTATAAATGTCTCCCAGTGTCTTGGCCACACTGTTTGTTTGCTTAGCAAATCCTTTGAGTTGTAGTGCACATCTAAAGATCATTTTCAGCCTGGACACTTGTGCAAATGACTCCAAATTCTGAATCAATGGAGTCTGAAGTAATAAGATTTTAGTGTTGTTCCAGTGATGTTTTGCATCCTGCAGCACTTCTGAATTTTCAAATCATTTTCATAGCAGGGTCTTACGTTAAGCCAGCCCCTCTGAGTTCAGATGCACATCAAATGAAATCCTGTAGGTCAGCACGCTCTGTAAACTGCAAAGCTGTGAGAGTGTTTGCCATGAATAAATTATTAGACTCCTGGTCTCCCGACCGACTCAGCCTGACCGGTCTCCTTAGGCCTCGCAGCCTCTCCCTTTCCAAAGGGAGGGAAGATGACTTGAGGGAGAACTGCTTGGCCACGGCTACAAAAACATCCTGGGCATCTGCGTGGGCTCTGTGTCTTCCAAGACCAAGGAGGACATTGGTGCCTCGTAGGCTCAGATGGGGACAGAATGGTGGTGGGTGAGCCTGTGGGGAGTGCCATCGGGAAGGGTAGCCGAGGAATCCCTCACCCACATGAGAACCTGCTGTCTCTTTTACAGTTGTAAGTGCCCTCTGCTCTGCCTGGGTTAGGGTTAGGGTCAGGCTGTCTGGCCCCAGGTTGTCTGGCGACGGATGTGGCCCTGATTGGCTTTGTGTACAATGTTAAGCTGCTTCCCAGGGACTTGCTATCAGAAAACTCAGAGGGGAGTTTCCTACTGTCAGGAACTCAGTTGCAATAGCGTGAGCTGGCATACAAGTAGCGTTATCAGGAGGCTCAAGTGGACCCTCAGAGCTTGCTTATTTAGAGGTTCTAACCAAGGACGATGTCGTTTGAGACCCTTTAATCAAGGATGGCCATCCTTGGTCTGGAAAGGTCATCCTTTTTGACCAGCCATGTGGCTTCTAAGGGGACATACACATAGTGGGACCAGTAGTAGAGGAACCCAAGCAGCCAGTGAGTCCAGTCTAGCCCACCCTGGTGATCACTGGGATGATAGTTTTGCTTGAATATTTCTAAGGATGAGACTGTTACCTTCAACTAAGGCAGACTGCCACATTGCTGCACACCTCTGATCTGATTCTTAGAAATGAAACCAAACCTCGTCCCTTTAGACTTTTCTTTGTCTCTGTTTTACTTTCTAAAGCAGGGACGGGGAACATCCGACCCGCAGGCCCTATACGGCCTACGAAGTCATTTGGTCTGGCCCTGACAAGGCAAATGCAGGCGGGAAATTCGATAGACATAGGAGCTTTTCTCATAGCTAACTTTTATGTTGATAATTTTGTATGGCTCTCGAATGATGTTATAAACATCCAAATGGCCCTTGGCAGAAAAAAGGTTCCCTACCCCTCGCAGTCTAAAGATACCTAGATTCCCGACCTGCCCCTCCCCCGCACCCCCAAACCTTGTAAGGCTTCAGATATGTGAAAACAGATAGCATGTGTCCCTGAGTCTTTTCCCCTCCGGTCTAAAAAGCAACTTAGTTCAGGTGACAAGGCTGTTCAAGCCTTCACCAGCCTGACTTGTCTCTGGGTACCCACATTGGTCAGCAATGTCTCTTTTTAATGGTGCACCCAGGGCCACACTGGCAGCTGATGGTGTCCTGCTGGAATGGGGTACACCAGGACATTCTGTCCCCACCCTTGATCTGGAGCTGGGCATGGTGGACATGCAAACCTAAGTGTGTCTTTTTCAATTGTGACTTTCAAATTTCAAGGTGCGTCTCAGACTGTTGACTCATATGGAGCCAAAAATAATCTAAAACCACTCATTCTCACGCAGGAAGTGCTGTTAACCTACCTGTTACGTTTGTGGCTTCCTTTCTGATATCAAGTGAAAGAAGTTACATTGATTCTGATTTATTCATTGTGGTCCATCGTTTCAGGATTTGAAAAAAAACACTATATGTGAACAAATATGTTTTCTATGTTGCTCAGAGCTGGGTCATTTCCAATTAGATAAGCTTGCCTCTTTGACTTTATTCAAATCACTGTTTCCAGTGCTGGCCAGGATTGGGCCAAAGCCACTGCAGACATGTCACTCCCGGAAGTCCTTTATGAAGTTCCCATTGTGCTACATTCTCATCAACACGTGGCATTTTCAAAATTTTTAAATTTTGCATCTTCTCAAAAATTTTAAATTTTGATGAGTATAAAATGGCATCTGGCTGTTTTTCTAATTTGCATGTCCAGGATTATTAGTGAGGTTGCAATTTTTTCTTATTTCTCTTGGCCACTGAGGTCCCTCCTCTGTGAATTCTGCACATATCCTCGGCTTATTTTTCTAGTGCAAAAATCTTCTCCTAATCTGTGGCTTATCTTTTCACTTATTTTATGGTGACCTTCATTATGTGGTGCATTTGTTTCCTAAAGCTCCTCGTGACCACAAACCTAGTGGCTTAAAACAGCAAATTTACTATCTAATAGTTTAGAGGTCAGAAGCCCCAGTGGCTTTCACCAGGCTAAAATCAATGTGTTGGGAGGGCCGCAGCCTCTCAGGGAAAATCCGTTTCCTTAACTTTTCCAGCTTCTAAAGCCCGCCTGCAGTCGTTGGCTTATGGCCTGTTCCTCTACCTCCAAAGCCAGCCACCTAGAATCTTTACATCTCTCCCCTACTTTGACAGTCTTATGTCCCTCCTATAAGGACCATGAGTCAGCCCAGTTTATTACATACAGGTATCCCTGCTTTTTGAAAGTTCACCTTATGCTACTTTGCTTTTAGGAAAGACCCTCATTAGTACCTCTTTTTGGAACCTAAAGAAATCTGAAAAGGGTTTTCACTTTTATGAAAAAAGGTAAAAAGCAAAAATAATTTTCAGTGTTTGTTTTGCAGCCAGCTGTTAAAGAGGTAGCAGTCACCCTGAGCCCCTGGAGGGACCCCCACCAGGCTCCCCCCGCCCAGAACCAGGCTCAGCACCTCAGCACCAAGCCCCCAGAGCTTTGCACTGTGAGTACCTGAGCTTTATCTCCATTTATTCTGCGCTTCGGTTAGCATCATGCATCCTAAGGTATCAGCTCTCCTAAGGGCTTCACACTTAGCGTAAAACTGGATGTAATTAAGCATATTTGGCATGATCTGGTAGGTTATTTGGGGAGTCTGGAAACGCTCGGTTTTTCCCCATACGAATTGATGGTAATTGCTTCCTCACTTTACACATGTTAGGCCTAGGAAAGGTCTCGCAGGAACACTCTCCTTTCGGACAGCAGGGGAAACCTGTAATCCACTTTCCCTGCTCATCTGCTATGCCATCTTTATTGCATAGCAAGCTTTGTAAACGCGCGGAATCGTTTCTGGGCTCTTTGCTCTGTTCTTTCAGTTATTTACTCCCTTGTTTCTCAAAGTGTGGTCCACCGACCAACAGCTCAGCATCACCCGGGAGCTGGTTTTGAAAGCAAATGCTCAAGCCCTATCCCAGACCTGTGTAGTACGCATATTAAAGGGGACTGCCGAGGAATCCCCCCAAATGGCAACTGTGTTAGAGAACAGAGCTTCTGAGGGATTATTTTCACCTCTTTTCCTGGTAATATTGCAGGATACAAATGAAATATATTTTTCTGTTCCTTTTATGGAGACCCAGAACATCAGCCTTAACATCAGCGATGTTAAAGGAAGGATGGCCATAAAAATTCAGATCACACAAGTACTCACACATTCAAAACCTATTTGTTGAGCACCTGTTATATTCTAGACATGCTAGCAGCAAGGATTAAAAAAAAAAAAATTTTAAAAAAGAGTAAGATGTGGCTCTTTTCTCCTAGAGTAAGCTTAGTATAGTGTCTAAAAGTCCGAGACTCAGGCTGACTACTTACAAGCGGTTCGTCTTGGGTAAACCACTTACTTAAGCTCTTTGAGCTTCAATAATCTCACTTGTAAAATGGAAATAATAATAGGTCATTCTAATGGATTTTTCCACGATTAAGATGCTTTGGGCTACAAGTAATTCAATTTAAACAATAAGGATAATACACCTCCTCACATGAAAAGCAGCCCTGCTACTCCTGGGTTGGTTCCTGCGTGATCAATGATACCATCAAAGACTCACTAACTTCCCATTTCTTGGTTCTAACATTTTCTTTCCATCGCCTTGTTCTCAAGCTAATTCTCCTCTTAATTGTAAAATGATTGTTAAAGTTTCTGGCATCCAGAAGCTTTGCAGAAGCGTCTCCCCTTCCCCCCACAAGTTAGACTTCTCTCAGGTCTCATTGGCCAAAATTCTACTAGGTGTCCTGGCTGAAAACAATCCCTCCCCATCGCTCTGAGAGATATGGGATCACAGCGATTGGATTGGATCAATAGGAACAAAGCTTTCCTTAAATTACTAGGAAGGGTAGCAGATACCCAAACGAAGTTAGGGCTCTGCCAGCCATGGCTGTTTGGGAGACAACGGGAATGTCTCGAACACAGGGCTGTAGTAAAACTGTAACGAGATAACTTGTGTAAGGCTCTCCCATGGTCCCTGGTGCAAAGTCAGCACTCAAGTGGATGTTAGCTAAAAATATTTCTCATCTATTTCACAATTAAGTTATAAATTGTGTTTTTTCTTACGGCGTTGAATGACAGATATAATCGAGGTGATCACAGACTACAAAGGACCCCCTAAAACAATGAGGACAGAGGAATGGAAGGGGAGGGGGGGGTCAAGAAAGGCTTCCCAGAAAGAGAGGGCCTTGAGCTGACCTTTGAAGGACAAATAAGCAGATTAAAAACACGAAAGGATGGATGGGCCTGGGGCTTAGAGCTAGAGATTTATCTGTCCTTCATGTACTTGCAGATGCCTGGGGAGAAAATCCCCAGGGAGATGGAGGCTGAGAAAACCTTGGCAGCTGGGTGTGCCCGGAGGGCAGGGTGATGTCAAGACACTAAGTGTCTTAGACAAATTGATCTTGAGCACGTGTCAAAGTTTATTATCTTGCTGGAAAAGAAACCAGAAAGACAGAGGGAGTGCTGGCTCAGAGAGGAGTTCTGTTGTTGGAGGAAAGAATCTTCTATAAGAAGCCAGTTTTTGGTTTTATTTATTTATTTCAAAATTTTGAATTCAATTTATTGGGATGACATTGGTTAAAAACATTATATGAGTTTCAAGTGTGCCATTCTCTGTGCATTTGGAATAGCCAGAAGTAGTGTTTTATGGGGCCAGCTGACGGGTGAGCAGGAGACAGAGTCAACTATTGGGGGGGGTGGGGTGGAAGGGGTGAGCAGAAACAGAGCGTGAGGGGAGGTCACAGTGGGACTTCAAGTTTTCATGCTAAACAGTCAACCCTAATGATATGCTTCATTCAAGCCACAAAGATGCAAAACACAGCTTGTCCACTGCTTAGTTTGGGAGAATATTTTTTCTGACTAGAAATGAAAAGCAGGCTGGATGCAGGGCTGGGGGTGGGGGAGTTGAAATTGATCCTGAAAGTTGGAGGGAGCCACTGTCCAGTTGTCAGGCTCACTCTCTGGGACGCTGTCCCCTCCACCCAAGCCCGGGAGGTCCTACCAGAGCACCCAGAAGAAAGACCAGCAACATGCCCAGTGGTTTCATTATGATAAGGCAATAAGTGTATCCATGCTGGTAAATACCTGCATGAAGACCTCCGATGTGCTGAAACTAACTTGCAGCAGAACCTGCAAATGACAGCTCTGGCTTCCATAACGGTTTTGTGAAGCCCAGAGCAGGGCCCTGGCTGGCCCCTCTAGGATCAGCAACGGCAGATTCCCCCGTTTCCAGCGGGTTGAGCCCCGTCCAAAGGCACCGGAAGCCCGGGGCCGGGCGGCATCTACCTGAGCTCACTGCCCGAGGCCAGCAGGGGCCATTCCTTCTGATCGCTGTCCAAGAGGAACATCCTACCGAGACAGAATGTTCCAACCTGGCTACACCCAGAAGATATAAAACAGCCGATGTGTTTGAGAGCAGGGGCAATCAAGGAAGGGAAGGTAAATAATTTTGTACTCCCTCGCTCGGCTGGAAGTCGAGAAGGAAGTGAGGATGCCCTGCTGGCCTCCCGTGAGCTCTGGGGCGCAGCTGTGCCCCTCACCTGCCAGCTCCAGGAGGGCACCGTCCTCTGTGTAAGGGGCCCTGCTGCGGTGGTGACCGGGGACTTGAAGGGCAAGGCCTGGGGAAGAACTCTGCCCTCCTCCCCTTCCCCTCCCCTCAAACTTGTATGTTTTGACCAAATAGAAAAGGAAGGTTGAAGACAGTCAACTGTGTGGCCGAGGTGTCCTTACCATCCTCTCAGGGTGCCTGTCTCCTGCCATCCCCTTCTTCCATCTCACCCTTGGGCAGCACCAGATCCTTCCCAGCAGCCCACACGGAGCACATCGCTTCTCTCCTCTGGGCCTCTGGCCAGACGGATCCCTTTGGCCTGCAGCCCACTGTTGACTCCAGTATGAAAGCTTTTCCCAGCGCCACGGGATCCTGGGTTTCCTTTATGTGTTACTACTGTGTGCAGACATTACTGTCTGTCTCCTCTGTCCCCCTGGGGCCTTCACGAGGGCAAGGACTGAGTCTTACGCATGTGTGTATTCTGGTAACCAGTGTAGGCCTGCACATAGTAGGCCCTCACAAACATGCGCAGGAACGGGATGTGAGCAGGAGGGCACTGACTCAAGGTACCAGGGCTCCCCTGGTGTCCTAGCCGTCCCCACCTGGCTCCTTCTGTGGGCCTGAGGCCCAGCCCGGGCAGACTGACCCCAGACCCAGGCCAGGTACAAAGGACAGAGAGAAATGACCCCTTATCACTTGCTTCTTAAATGTGCCAGGCCTTTTTCCTTCCCTCTCAGCTGAAGAGCGATGTAAACAGAGATTCTCTCTCTACCCAGCTTAGACAGGCCAAGCTCGGGGTTCCTCCTATTGTTGGGTTTTCCTGTTCGGGCCCTGAAGACGCCACTTAGGAGCAGGAGGGCTCTTCAGCTGGCAGATTTATGAACACAAACGACACTCTCCAGCCCTGGGTGCGGCTCTGCTCTGGGTGGTGTATTTATTTGAAACTGACACCTCCCAGAGGCCTGTGGCCTCGGAGCCAAGGCTGATTTCTCCGGGGGGAAAGCACCTTACAGAGTGGACAGGAGGCTGCGTCCCCTTGAGCAGAAAGACACTTTTGAGAACAGTTAACATTTTTTTCTGTCAAGGCCATAAAAGATGCTGTGTCCAAAAGGGCCCAGGGTCAGGAAGGAGTAACCCTGAGCTCGAGGAAGGAAAACAAAATCTCTAGTTTATAACTCCTGGTTTTCTCCCGCTCCAGTCCCCAGCAGAGGCACAGGTGGGAGCTCCACCCATCGTTTCTCTCACCAGTAACGATGCTTTCCCTGCCATGGAAGGCCGAGCCTGTGTCAAATTCCCCGCTCCTCGCTCCTTGCCTTCAGGCTCCCTCCCCGCCCCTTTTACCATCCCCTCTCCATCTACTTTTTCTTTTACTATTAATAACCTTTTCCTCTCTCTCTCTTAAGCTTGTGCACACACGCACATGCACACACACACACACGCACATGCACACACTCACACACGCACACACTCACGCACACACAGCTTTCCTGTGGCAGGCCCTCGCCTCACATCTCTCAGCAGCCCTTCCTTGCCCACAGAGTCTCTGGACCCCGCATCACCTTTCCGCACTCCCAACCCCTGAGCCCCCCCATACCCAGGCTGTGAGCTTGCTGAAAAGATAGACCTGAATCCCTCTCCATTTCAACTTGCATTTATCGCAAAAGTTATTAAGCACTGTGTTTAAGGCCCCACCTATATATATAAGGCCTTGGACTAAGGGCCGAGGTTGCCCAGATGAGTAAGATGTTAGGTTTTTTGGGGGAAGATTCATATAAACCTGTACTTTGGGTGCAGTAGGTGAGCTGGAAGGTAGAGACGTTCACAGGCCTTGAGTTGCCAGAGCGGGCGCCTGTCCTGGGAGTTAAGGGAAGGCTTCCTGGGGAAAGTGATGCCGGGTGAAGGAAGATGGGAAGAAAATTCCAGAAAGGGGCAGCAACCTAAGCAAAGGCACAGAGTCAGGAAATGGTGTGGCTTATGAGAGGACCGCCGGGAGCAGTCCGGGATTGCTGTGTGGGATGTTACAGCAGCTGGGTCTGATGAAGTACTGAGAGAAAGTTCTGGAAGCCCTCTAAGCCAGACTAAGGGCTTGGACTCTCCTCTGTAGAAGATGGGGAACTCATGAGTGGTTTCAAGCGGGGAGGTCACATGACATTTAGTTGCAGAGTGGAGGATGGACCCGCGTCCAAGCGGTCAGACTCAGGCAGGGAGCGTTGCTGGGAAACGTTTGCGGCACCCAGTTCAGAGATGATGAGGGCATGGGCCAGGTCAGGGCGGTGAGGATCGATGGGAAGCAACTGACTCGAAATATGAATGGTTAAAAAAAAATCATCACTTGCCCTGGCCGGTGTGGCTCAGCTGGTCGGAGCGTCCTGTAGGCCATACTTTCGTCTTAACCTGTGCGTCAGGAGGCTCGCCCGCTCCTGGCCAGCTTGTGTCTGCCCCTTTCCACAGCATGACAGTCACCAATATTTGTGCCACACATTAGCGTGAATGAAGTGTTTTCATGTGTGCTCAGTGGTTTGGTTCTCACTACAGAGAAAATGATATCTCTGTCGTCTTTATCTGTGAGAAAATAAAGACCCGGAGAGCCAAGCTCAGGTCCTACGCTAAGATCCAGCAAAAAGTTGGTGAGACGGGACTTGAACCCGCCTTCTGTATCCAAAGGCCACATTTTATTTTTTTTAAACCCACATTAGTTTTCTTACATTACTCTGCCAATTCTTATGCCCTACCCTCGCAGGGCACACAGGCCGGGGAACCATCCGAGCACGTTGTCCACAGTGTTAAATTAAACGGCTCCCCAACAGCTGCTCACGGGCCTTTGTTTCTGATGATGCATCTGTCATTTGTGAGCCTTTTAAAACCATTTGTATTTATTTATTTAAACCCATTGAATCTTTGGAGGAAGTGAGCTCTGGGAGGGGGGGTGAGGTGTTACCCTGTCCTCTACAGAATATTTCTTCTTTTATTTCTCTTGAACTGACCTCGTCCAAGATGCAGTCATCGTTCCCTGCTCCGGCTCTTTCCGGCCGGATGAAGGAATCACTCCGGTTGTGTCCTTGATGGTTCCTTCCACGTGCTCGGCTCTGTCTGTTCGGTTTCTTTCATTTCAGCATGGTTCCCACAGACTCCACGACCTCAGACTCCCGCCTGCGCCTTAGGGAAGGGAAGGCTGTCAGGGGGTCAGCAGAGCAGAATAAAATGACGTTTCCCTTTAATTAAGGATTTTGCTTTCTCGGAGGAGAAGGGGTGTGAACTGTGGCAACTGCCTTACTCTTCAAAGCCTGCCTCCTGTCGCATCGCATTTCTTCTGCGGTCCCTGAGTAACCTTGTGCCGTTTACCCCCCTGCAGGCTGGGGCGGCCCCCCACAGGCACCTAAGTGTGGGAGCCGTGGGCCTGCCTAATTACCTGCCCTGTGGCTGCCAGGAGGAGAGCCGGCTCCAGCTGGAGCCCAGCTGCAGAGAGATGAAATATTAAGACATTTTCCTTTCTTCCGAGTCCTTGTTAATTCTTCCTGGTGGTGATTAGCCAGTTATTTTTAGCTCGATTGAAGTTCCCTGGTTAGCATTCAGGGCTGGTTCAGACAGCACTGAGGCCCACTTGGCATGTTAATGCCTTGGTTCCGTTTGGTCCCAGTGCAGTGGATGCAAAGGACTCGCAGAAGGGCCCTTCCCCCGGCCTCCAGGGTGCAGGTGCATCTCCTCCTGCGGCTCCCCGAGGTGCTGGCTGCTGTCCAAAGGGCCTGCAGCTCTGGGGCCCGGCACAAAGTCTTCCAGGAAGAATCTGGAAAATGAGCCATTTGGAGCCATATGAGACAGAAATAGCTCTGCACGGGGAGCCGGGCCCCAAGGTTTCATTCTGGACTTTGTCACGGGCTCGCTGTGGAGCGCTGGGCAGGGTACCTGCCTTTTCTGGGCCATCAGTACAGCAGTGTGGCCGGACCAGGTGGCCCCTCAGCTCTTCCCAGGACTGAGATACTGTCGGGTCACCAAGTCTAAACCAGGAGCTGCATGTAAACACCAAGCCTGTGTGCGACACCTGGAAAGCAAAGTGCAGGTGCCTTTTCCCTTCTCACCCCACGTCCCTGCCTCAGTCTCCTTCCTCTGCACCTTGATCCCTGGTGCGAGTGCCTCCCGTAGACCTCTCGGGGGGCCTGGCATGCTCAGAGGCAAAAAGTGTATCTGGGAAGATCCGGGAACCTCGGTGCAGTTCTCTTAATGAGACGGAGGAAGCCACTGGGCCCCAGAGAACAATCCCATTCCATTCTACTTAACCAGCCTGGGAAAGATGAATCCTAAGTTATGGGTCTTGTTATACTTCCTCAAGCAAGTACAGACTCTAACCCAGCTCAGAGAGATGAGTGTGTGGCCATTTTCCCAGCAGGTCCCCATGCTTTGGGGAGGTAGCAGGGCCAGTCCTCCGAAGCCATGCTGAGTCCTCCCTTCCCTTGTTTGTGACACGTAGCGAATTGTCATAGGATTAAATATTATGAAGTCACATATATAGTTTGGCCCAGTGCCGTGTACAAAGTAGGTGCCAGTGCTTTTTTATTAGCTCTGGGTTGAAATTCATTCATAATAGCCAACTTTTACCAAGTGTGCATGAGAGACCAAGTCGTGTGCACTGCAAGAGTGTCCAGCGCTTTATAGTGAGGCCCACCATCGAGGCTAAAAACTGAGAAGTGCAGGGTAAGCCACTCTCATAAGCCTGCACTGCAAGTGTGAAGCTGGACTTGAACCCCAGCTCTCTAGGCAAGAGTCTGAGCTTTCAACCAAATATACACATGTGTATGGAAAAAGATGCAGTGCACATAAACAATGGAATATTACTCAGCAGTAAAAAAGGATGAATTCTTGCCACTGACGACAACATAGATGGATCTAGAGGGCATTACGCTAAGTAAAATAAATCACACACACATACACACACACATGCACTATCTCAATATAAAGATGATTTTTTATTATTTATTTATTTTTAATATGTTTTTATTGATTTCAGAGAGAGGAAGGGAGAGGGAGAGAGAGGGATAGAAACATCAATGATGAGAGTCATTGATTGGCTGCCTCCTGCAGGGAGATCGAGCCCACAACCCGGGCATGTGCCCTGACCGGGAATCAAACCCCGATATTGCCTGGATCCTAGGTCGACACTCAACAGCTGAGCCATGCCCGGCTGGGTTGAACATGATTTTTTAAATATGTATGTCCTCCAGGGTTGCACTCACTTAAAAAATTTCTATGTAATGTTATATGTCAATTATACCTCAATAAAAAATTCCCAGAAGCCCTGAGCAAAGTAGTTTCTAATAGGTCCACCTGCGTTGTCATAAACGGCAAGATTTTATTGTTTTTTATTGCAGGGTAATATCCCATTATGTATCCCACCTCCTCTACCCACTCACCTGTAGGGGGGCACCGAGGCCGCCTCCACATCTTGGCTGTAGTAGATAACGCCGTGACGAACAGGGGGATGTAGGTGCCTCTCTGATCTGCTGTTTCTGTTTTCTTCCGATGAACACCCAGAGGGGAACTGTGGGATTTCTGCGTCTATGGCAGCTCTGCTTTTTATTTTGGGGGTAACGACAGTCAATTCTGAAATAAGTCAAGAGCCTAACAGGCACAGGGATATCAAGCATCACTAACCTGTGGCCGTGAGTTCACTTTCCAAAGGTTCCCACTGGTTCTACTAGGGCTGCACCTTGATTGACCTGTAATCCCTCGAGGCAATTCAGGACCCACGTCTGGGACAAAGACTCCCAGTAAACCAGGCTGGCTGACTCCGCAAGTCTGGGGCAGGCAGGACCAGGTCTCTCCGGCTGGGATCTCCGGGCAGCCTTACCCCGCCTTACCTCCCCCTCTCCCTCTGTTCCAAACATGACCCCGCCCAGCCACTGCAGGGGAGAGCTCCTGAAGCCGCTGCTGTTTGCGCGAAGGTCGGGGAGGGCCTGGCCCAGAGCCTCTTTCTGTAAGAGCCCCTTCGGCAGGCAGGTCCCAGAAGGGGCCCCCGCTGGCTGACACTGGCCCCGCACTCATTCTGAGTTTTGGAATGGAAGGAAAGGCTTGATAATCCTCTAATGCTTACTGCAACCATAAACGGCGCCCCATGCCGCAACAGGTGCGCCGGGCGCTTGGCTAAATAATAAATGCAGTCGGCTCAGTTTCCTATTCTTTCAGCCCGCAGGCCCCGGAGCTGCAGAGGGAGGGGCAGCCGGGCAGAAGCCCAGGGCCGTGCTGCAGCTGTGACAGAATCAGAGGGAGAGCGGTCCCACCTTGGGCTCAGGGAGTGCAGTGTGGATGGTCACACACACACACACACACACACACACACACACACCCCTACTCTCCCTCCCCGACGTGGTGCCCTGGGGCAGGCTGCTGAACTGGGCCGAGTCTGTTTTCTCACCTGCTACGAAAGCACTACTATTAGGGTAATTCTGATGAATTAAATGAATTTTGGGCCCAGGTACCTGGCCTGTGCTCCCTCTGTTAATACTCTGCCCACTCCCCTGGGGCAGTATTTGGGAAATCTTTCTCTGAAGCTTGTCCTTGGTCAGAGACCCTTGCTTGGGCCAGAGGTAGAAGAGAGTTATGATATTGGAATGATTGCTTTGTAAGGTACATAAGTGTCTAATCACTATATTGTACACCTAAAACTGATATAATATGTCAAGTATAATTGGGAAATAAATTATTTTTTTTAAAAAGAGTTATGGGCCGCCTGGCCAGGCGTGGCTCAGCGGTTGAGCATCGACCTAGGATCCAGGCGATCAGGGTTTGATTCCTGGTCAGGGGGCACATGCTCGGGTTGCAGGCTCGATCAATGACTCTCTAATCATTGATGTTTCTATGTCTCTCTCTGCTTCTCCTTTCCTCTCTCTGAAATCAATAAAGATATATATTAAAAAATAAAAAATAAAAAACAAATAAAAAGAGTTATGGGCCACCTCATACCCATTGAGAGGGCTGCTATACAACAACAGCAACAACAACAAACAAACAAACAGAAAATAACAAGTGTTGACAAAGAAGTGGAGAAATGGGATCGATCCCTTTTGCATTGTTGGTGGGAACGTAAAACGGTGCAGCTGCTGTGGAAAACAGTATGGTGGTTCCTCAAAAAATCAAAAGTAGAATTACCATACGACCCTTAAAACCTATCAGCGTCACAATAATCTACTTCATGGGGTTGTCGTAGGGTGAACCAACTTAGTCTATGGAAAGTGCCTAAAAGTATAAATAGATAGTATCTGTTATAATTCAACCACATTCCTTGAGTTTCTGTTATATGGAGCCCAGGTCCCTCTCTTGCAGCTCACAGACAGCACGGTCTCTCCTCCGAAGGCTGGGAGCCCCTGTGCGCGAGGCAAGCACCCTAGGGTGGGGTGGGGTGGGGCTGGAGGTGAGGCGCTGTCTTTGGCCCTCCTTGCCTCCTGTAGAAAAGTCCATCTCACCTACCAGTCTCATTTTCTGCAAACTGGAATGCTAGTTCTATCTCACGGAGTTGTAAAGATTCATATCAATTAACATAGCATCAGGCACTTATGTAGTAAATAAATTAGCATTTATTATTAATAACATAAGAAGTTATGGTATTGTTGTTTTTTTCTTTAATCTAACCATCCTAAGCCTTCAAAGTCCTTTTGTTTGCTAGAAAGAGGTGATGACCAAGCTGCAGCATGTGAATTAGATTTTTAAAAATTAGTTCTCATATTTTATTTGCTGATTTATTTGATTTAGAAATATAAAACTTCAGCCACTCAAGAAAGGATAACTCTGAGCATTTCACTTCTCTTAAAACCCATTTTTTCCCATCACCGCAAAGGACGGTTCTTTGAAGGTTCTGGGGAAAAGCACACGGGCGAGGGGAGCACGGGCCCCACCTGCCTCCTCAACCCAGCTAGTCCCAGCCTGGGACCTGGCTCTGGGTGTGTGGGTTTCGGTCCTTCCATTTCTCCTCCTGGCAAGACTTAGCAGAGAGGCTCAAAGAGCTCCAGGCAGTTGTCTTTGCTCTTGATCAATGGGAATGAGATCAGCAAGAATACGTGAACTTCTGCTTCTTAAACACACCCTTTACCGTGCGAGGCCCTCGTCTCTCCTGCTCTGGTGGGCGTATTTGTGAGGAGAGCCAAAAGGCAGCCGGCAGAGAGGGGCAGGGGAAGAGAGGACAGGGAAGAGGTGTGCCCACTGAGCCATCAGCCTGTGAATCACTGAGAGGCGGCTCCATTGGAAAATTGACTTTGAGAATGATTTGGCCAGAGCTGCGGCCCAGGCGGCGCCGTTCCAGCCTCGTCACGGAACCGTGGGGCCAAGAGCCAGGTCTGCAAAGTGCTTTTCTAAATGGTAGAAGCTGCTGCTGTCACTTCCCAAAGGACGGTATTTTAGGGGGACAGTGGCCCTTGGGCAGTCCTTCAGCCACATTGTCATGAGTAGGGGAGGCTCTGGGACCTGGGCGCACATAGCCCCAAAGGACAGAGGCCTACGAATTCCACCTGCCAACGTTGGGAGGGACAAGTGACCTGGGCCTTTGGCGCAAAGGCCCTGAATTTGGGAGCTTCGGGAAGGGCCTTGGCTGCTTCCCTCGGTTTTTCTTTCAATCCTACTTGATAGACTTTTGTGGGAATTAAGCTCAGGGCAGGGATGATATTGGCTGCAGGTAGAGACTCGCCGTCTCTCTGCCACGCACGTTGGCACAAAGCCCCCATTGTGAGTGAACAGAAGGAGGGGTCCCGCTCCTTTTGCGTCGGTGGGGCCGGCAAGTTGGGTCCATCTGAACTCTCAGTCCGCTAACCCACTGACCGAGCTGCTGGTCCATTCTTTCATCTGTGACGCCACCGCCTCACCCACAGAGGCAGCCGGGCCTTTGCAGGAGGCACATGGGCTCTAAGCCCTGTTGCTCTGGCCAGTCGCTGATGCCCCTGAGCTCCAGTTCCCTCGCCTATGAAAGAAGAGGGCAAAAACACTGCCCCTCAGAACGGCTGGGAGGAATTCACAAAATCAAGATTCTTAGAGTGTCTATTGCTTTAGGCCCGGCGATGGTTAATGGCCTGGTGCTGACACCAGTGTCCGTGTCTCTCGGCAAGGGGCCTGTTTCCTTCTGAAGCGCAGGGTCTTGGTGGGAGCTGCTGTTGGCTGAGTGTCAGTCAAGTGACGCTGTTCTTTGTCGTCTCCTCACACCAAGGGGACCACGATATTTGAAGTCTTTGGGGTTTTGTCTTCAGGGTGATAAGAACACTTCTCTGCCTCTGGAAAAGAGCAGATAAAATTCAAGGCAAAGGAAACCAGGGAGATCAACAAAATATCATGGGGACCCTCAGGCTGCTCTGAAGGTCAAACCATGACAATTGGGAAAAGACAGCATTTCCCTGTCAGCAGGAGCACCAAGCCCAACAGAGCCCATGGGACACCCAGAAGGAAAAGCGTTCATTCCAGCCAGTTCTTCGGTTCATTCGCTGCCAGCCTGGAGTGCAGGGTAAACTTGTTGGAAGAGGTGGGAGGGCCCTGAGCAGGTCCAGGGTTGAGAGGTGACGCCCTTCAGCCCGACCCAGCGTTAGGAGAGACGGTGACTCGGGGTTGGGAGTGCGGAGTCTCCCACCTCACTGATTTACCTGAATTAGTGTTTAATTCTTCCAGTCATTTTGGCTGTTGATAGTGGTGGACCCCGGCCAAGAAGGGGTAGAGGGAATGGAACAGGGTGTTGCTGAGACATAGGCCAGAAGGGTCCCTGTCCATCAGGTTGCAAGCGGCCACATCAGGAGCTGCCTTGGCTGGAAGGTGGTGTCAGATGGGACAGTCAGGGCTCCTCAGACTTCACCCAGTGCCCTCTGGCTCCCCAAGGTGCTGGTGAGGAGGCAGCCCCTCCTCCAGGTAGCTCCCCTTGGCCGGGCTTCTGTCCCCTCAGGGCAGCCAAAGGAGATGAACTCATTCCCAGAACCCAAGAGGTGGCTCTGACCTCATCTTGCCAGTTCTTGCTGGAGCTGGGCAGCGGAAGCCAGGCAGGGCATTGAGCTGGCAGCAGGCCAGCCTCGCATCTGCTGACTCATCTCCCTCTCCTTCTAAACAAGCCCTGGGGCTGGCACGCAGGAAGCAGCCCCAGGAGCCCGATGCCTCAGGCCACCTGGGAGAGACCAAGGAGGGCGAGGAGGGTGGGGAGAGCAGCCGCTCTCTTCAGGAGCCATTACCCACCTGCCACCCAGTCCCACCTGCCCCTAACGGCACAGGGGACAAAAACGTGTGCTCAGGCAAGGATTGCAGGGCTCCTTTTACAAGTAGAAACAAGTGTGCCACAGGAGGGAATGTTGCAACAGAGAAATCTGCTTTGCATGAGAAAAACGAACAGCTTGGATAGTCTTCAAAAATTGCGTTTGGTGCATGGTAAAGCTTAGTGGCTTCTTTAAAAAAGAGAAAAAAGCTGCATAGAGAAGTATAAAGAATAAAGCAAGAATTCCTCTCTCCCATTCCTAGATATCTGTAGGTGCTTACCTAACAAAAGTACTTGATTAGATAAAATATATGTATAAAACGGTACAAATGAAAAGGGGCAGTTCTCCCCCCCTTCTTTATTCCTCTGCCAAAGGCACTGCTTTTCAGTTTCTTTCCCAGGGAAACAAGTTCTGTGTATACCTACCTCTCTGTTTGTGCTTAAATAATTTTAACATTCAGAATGGCGTCAGGCTTGCCCAACTCCGTGGGACACCAACCCCCTTGTCCTTGCTGGTGCCTCGGGCAGGGGCAGGCTTCCCAGGACATGCAATGGGAACGGTGCCCAATCAGAGTTACGAGATGCGGTAGGAATGTTGTTTCCTCTCTGTAATCGCTCCTGGAGCTCTTTCCAGATCCACGCCTAGATCCATCTCATTTATTTTTTAATCCGACTTCACAGATCCCATTGTTCGGACGTACCGTAATTTACTCAACCTGTCTCAATGGATGGGCCATGTGTTTCCCTTTCTCCCCCAACTGCAAAATGCTCTAATTAATATCTTCATGCAGCTGGCTTAGCAAACCTTCCAGAGTGTGCACAGAGTAAGTGCTTATCAGTGGGATTCCTAAATCCATGGGCACATACATTTTAATTTATAGATGATGACTACCCAGTAACTCCATTATAAATAACAGCTACTTCAAGGAACAAAAGAGTTTCCCTGGTTGAATTCTTCCCTGAAGTCAGGGGAAAGGAATGAGCTGACCTTGGAACCGGATCCCTTATTTCTACGTGCGGTATTGCGTGTGCACACAGGCTGGGCGAGTAAAGGGAGGCGAATTGGATAAGAAGAACAAAGGCAATTAAGGAAAAAGGTGAACAGAGGGGCATAAAACCTGCATTATGGAGCCCTTGGACCTCAGCTAGAGCCGCTGAGTAGCTCAGACACAAAGCGGGGGTTTGCCTGGGCTGGAGGTTTTTATAGCGTTTGCTAGGATTTTCTCGGAGGCACCATTATTCAGTGTGTCTCAGGTACCGACTGCAGCTCTCCACGGCAATTCGTTATCATCTCTCGTGGTCCTGTGGGCTGACTGGGCTCAGCTGGGTGGTCCTGACGTGGGGTCTTTCATGGAGTTACAGTCATAGGTGGGCTATTGTTTTGATTGCAGTTGCCCAGCACGTCACTGGAAATTCTCAGTGTGGTGCCACTCCTCCGTCATCCCTTTCAGCCTGGGTCATCTTCAAACGTGACAAGCATGCATTTGTCCAAGTCAAAACAGTCTCCTAATGATGATGGAGACGCAGTGTCAGAAAGGTTCAGAGATGCGAGCCTGTCTCACCCCGCAGGGTGTGGGCCGTGCAAGCCCTGCAACCCCACTTCTGTACTGTATCCTGAGGAAACAATTAGGATGTGCGTGCAGATTTAACTACAAGGTTACACGTTATATCACATTGTTTA
Source organism: Miniopterus natalensis (assembly GCF_054644295.1). Lineage (NCBI taxonomy): Eukaryota > Metazoa > Chordata > Mammalia > Chiroptera > Miniopteridae > Miniopterus > Miniopterus natalensis. The sequence continues at coordinate 8,425,176 of NC_142099.1, forward strand.
TGAGAACCTGGAGACAACCTAATAGTGGGTTGTTGAAATAAATACAGAAATACAATGGAAAATACAATGGCGCACGGAAGATTAGTAATTTAAATACGGAATTTTGTAAATGCTATGCCCTTAAAAAGAATAAATCCCTGTAAGTTAGCCGCACAATCAAGTCGCTCTCATACACCTATGTGCTTTCTTGAACGAGAGAGAAAGAGGTGGAGCTTCTACTATCAGCACTCGAGCGTCATGTGTCACCGTGGCTAACAGGTGGATGACACTCTTCCAGAGCAAGAAGCAAGGGATCCCCCTCCCCTGGGCAGAAAAGAGCCCAGCAGAAGGCAGGGGTGAGAGCAGACGTGTGCAACTATCCAGTGTCCCGAACTGGGGGAGAGGGAGCTTGGGGGATGTTGTGACACAGAGGCAGGTAGGCGAGACGCATGCATGCCAGGCTCTCAGAAGCAGGACTAGCCTCTGCACATTCGCTGGACATGTCCATACCCATAACTAGGGCAGAGCAGAAGCCCAGAACCACTGCACCAGGTTAAATAACAGTTCTCGTGAGGAGCGGCTCTTATACTTGGGGGCAAAGCCGAGCCTCACCCGCTCAGTTACTCATGGGAAACCGTTCTGAGGCCACATAGGAACTGCTCTCGTCACTGAGGCCCTGCCAGCCCGTTGATCCGATTTCACAGTCTGCACAGGCCAGAAACTTGACGTTGCCCAGGTCCTTGGTGAGGCCCGTGTTCTCAAAGATGAGCGTGTCATCCACCAGCCAGTGCTGTGGAGGAGGTCGCCATCGGGCTGCTGCCATCGGCCAGAGCTGGCTTCTTTCTCACGGAGGGAAGGAAGAGCCGCCGATCAGAGAAGAGCGTGGCCCCCAGCTGCAGCTCCCGCACCTGCAGCTCCCGCACCTGCAGCTGGAGCGACCCCAGAAGCCGCCCCGGGCACCCCCTCCCAGTCATCCATTGTTATTTTCTCCCTGGCACCGAGAATAACAAAACCAGGAAAGCCTGTGCCTCTTGCTGATGTTACGTGATTTGCTTATTGCCTAGCTCCCCCTAGAATGTAAGCTTCCAGGAGACAGGGCCTTTGCCACAGAGCCTGGAACTGCGCCGTCCCCACCCAAAGTAGCTCTTGGGAAAAAGTCAGTGAACGACTGACTCAGTGAGTGAGTGGGAGGGAGACGGTCCCATCCCACGGAATGAGCTGGAAGGGACTTTAGCGATGGCCCAACCTGTTCTCCTTACTGTTCCTGGAAGGAAAGTGTAAGCGGTCCAGAGATTCTAAGCAACTTCTCAGATTCGACACTAGAACTCGACTTTGCATTTTGCAAGGAGCATCTCTGAGGGATGTTCTGATGGCGAAGACGGAGGCTGCGAGAGGCCACCAGCTCAGGCTCACGCGGCCAGAACTTAAACTCAGGTTTGTCTGACTCCGGAACTGCTGCTTTAAACCATTGGGTTGGGGATGACAGATGCATTTCATTTCAAGAGCCAAGTGCAATTAACTGGGAATGCTACCTGGGGCACCATTGTGAGGCGTCCAAGGCTACATTCAGGTTTAGGAGGCGAGCGTGTGTGATTGATTAGTGATGTCTGCCACAGGCCCAGCAGGGGGGTGCGGCAGGGTCATGCCATCCCTGGGGCCAGACAGTGTTGCAACATTAGGCTTCTTATCCAGGAATCTTTCTCTCTTACCGATATTCCTACATTTCCTGCCTCCACAATAAGAAGCCGTAAGGGAAGGCCGCCAGCCGCTGCCAAGGTGGAGGTGAGCAGAGTGCTGTTAGAAAGGAACTCAATGCACATTTGGCTATTCCAAGATCTTACGTCCATCACACAGGGCTTAGTGTCCCCTCCATGAAGGGAGGGCACAAATATGTGAATGAGAGGACAGATAACCCTAAACAATTTATACGTGTTTTTGGAGGGATTGTATAACTTCTGGCACAGACTTTGTTATCCTCTGAGTCCGCTGAGAGCAGAAAACACCCCTGAAATGTGCTATGTGGTGGGGGGACTGGGGAAGGATTCGCTGCCAATGACCACAGAGCAGAGAGCCCATCCACACGGAATGAGCACGGGCTGTGTGGAGAAGACCAGGCCACCACGGCCGGGACTCCAGGAGTTAAATGAATGAACCCACAAAGGCGTACTGAGTCACGAGCTGAGGCCTGTAAAGTTATTTGCATCACAGGCCTCACACAGGCACAAGGACAGGCATTTCCATGATCTCCTGTCTGCCTGGACATGCTCTGCATGGTGCTAAATAATCTGGGGCTTAGACATGCACCTGAGTTCAAGGAAACTGCACCCAGTTAGGGACACTAGACTAGCAACCCCTGGCCAAGGCTTGCACCAGCTGCCCCGATGCCTCCCCTCTTGTCTCTCTTCCCTTCCCAAGAACCAGCCTGTCTTTACGCTAAATGTATTTTCTTGGAATTTCTTGCTTTGTGTCATTTCACAGCTCCATCTCTCCCGGGCTCCCTGGCAAACAGCTCCTTGTGGTCTGAGTCCTGTCTGTGCCCCTGAGCAGCTGTGAGGCCCTGGCCACCGTATTGAACTGCTGTTTCCTCATCTTAGAGGGAGATAATAATAGCTTCGCCCCCTAGGGCTGTTGTAAAATGAAAAGGGCTAGTATAGATCATGTGCTTAGAAGGGTGCTCAGCCCTGGACAAGAGCTGCTAATGATTTTCGTTATTCATCCTTCAAGACTCAACCTGAACATCATTTCCACCAGAAAACATTGCCAAAAAATACCCTACAATCAAGACAAAAAATTCCCTGGAAAAGACATTTGCAGCACGTGACAAGGGATGGATTTCCTTCATTTATAAGTAACAAGTACAGATCTACAGGAAGACAAAGTTCAGTAGAAAACGCCCAATGGGCAGGAACATGCAGTTAACAGAAAAGAAATGCAAGTTGTCCGTATGCAAGAAAAAGAGGCTCAGTCTCACTCCTCCCTACACAAGTCAAAGCAGCACCGGGAGGGCACTTTTTTGCCTATCAGATTGGCAACATTTTTAAAGTTTGATGATATTCCAGGTAAGCAAGGATGGGGAAACTGACCATTTGCATACACTCTTGGAGGGAGCATACGTTCCTGCAGCCATTTCAGCTCAGCAGGCATTTTGGAAATCTTTATCAAAACTAAAAATGCACATTTCCTTTAGTCCAGCAATTCTCCTGCTTGCTCTCTCAACATCCTCACAAAAGAATATACATTGCTATTACATTCTAGGTTTCTAGAACTGTGCCTCGCATACAGAGATGTTTGATAAATAGGTTGAAGGAACACGTGAACCAAAATGTTCGTTACAGCAATGTTTGTAAATAGACAAAAACTGAAGAGAACCTAAATGTCCAGCAACAGGGGAGCCTTTAAATAAATGATCGGAGAATTCTGCAGTTGTTAAAACCAGTGTCTTACATCTGCATACTCTGATTCAAGACGATTTCTTGGCCTGGCCAGTGTGGCTCAGGTGCCTGGAGCATTGTCCCATACACCAAAAGGTGGTGGGTTGGATTCCCGGGCAGGGCACATGCCCGGGCTGCCGGTTCCACCCCTGGTCTGGGTACATGTGGGAGGCAACTGATCGATGTGTGTCTCTCTCTCCCCCTCCCTTCCTCTCTCTAAGATCAATTTTTAAAAAATATATTTTTAATACATAGAGTAAAAAAAAACCAATCAAGGTGCAAAACAATAAATATTGTACTTGACCATTGGTGTAAATAAGAAAGAATATGCATATACAAATATTTAAATATTTTAGTATATGTATTTTTTTCCTTGGAAAGATGCCTCGAAGGCTGTTTATAATCCCTTTGTGGAGAAAGACCATGGACAGGGAGGTAGGTGAGGAGAAGTCAGATGCATTTTACAGTTTTCTATTTTAATTCTTTTCTTTCTTTCTCTAGATTCATGCATCGATTACATTTTAAAGCACAATTTTAAAATAAATATTTTAAGTTATTCCATTAAAACAAGTAGTATAATATTACATTATAATATAAAAGATAAATACAATGTTATTAAAGATAAATATAGTATTTTAAAAGATAAATATTTTAAATTATAATATACAAATAAATATTTTAAATTATATCTTAAAAGATAAATATTTTAAATTATAATTTTAAAATATAAATAAGCAAGCACGCATGTTGTCTTTCAGTAGCGGCCAGGCTCTCTGAGCTGTGCCTCGCCTCCTCTCAGCCCCCCGCTGCCCCCTGCCCTCCCTCCCCGCCTGCCTCAGCAACGCCCACCAGCAGGCTGTCCCCTCCACGCCCCGCACAGGCTCTTCCCGGCCACCGCTCCTGCTTCCTGTCCCCTCCGCCTGCCACAGTCTCTGCTCCCCCTGCTTCACCTCCCCCCCCCCAGGCTCAGCTGGTGCCGCCGCAGGTGCCGCAGGACCCTGAGCACACATCTGTCCCTGCCCTTCACCGCATGGGAATGTCTGCTACAGTCCTTAGGCCAGGACTGCAGTCCCCGCACCTCGGTGGCCTCGGCGCCCAGCCCGCCGTCTCCTCCATGAAAGGCTCTCCGTGAACGTTGGGTACAGAGATTTGGTGACTGTCAGGAAGCTCTCTCGTAAGCCCCTTGATGTCCTCCCTGTAGAGGGAGGACGGGTGTTTAAGGAAAGCCGCTTCGCCGCCGGGCGTCGGGGAGAACGGCCTCCAGCACCCCGGGGGCAGCAGCCTTTTCTGGGCCTCCCAGCTCCCCCAGGCCGATCGGGATAGAGCTGAGAGTTTTTAAGGCCTCGGTGCAATAATAATGGAGTCAGTGAAAGTTTCAGCGCTGCCCTTAAAGCGATTTCCGGGGACTTTGCGCTCCCAGGAAGGAAAATACACGGCGTGTGGACTGGACGAGGCAGGACTCGGAGGCCCGCAGACATCTGCACGTGGCGGCAGGTGCTGCGGGAGGGGCGGGCCAGGCGCAGGAATGCGGGATGCAGGTCGAGCTGGGAAGGAACTTGGGACCTGCCTCTCCACTTTCTTGAGCTATTTCCCATCCTACCCCAGCTCCCTCCCCTCTCTGCTCTGACCCTGACCTCTAAAGCATGAAGGTCACGGTGGCTTTGGCACAACAGCCTGAATGATTTCAATAGCTTAGCTCAGGGGAGGCCGAGTGTAACGAGCGCCACGCAGCCCTGAAAACGCGTGCACTGGAGGCTTCGGGCGGAGGGGCGCCCGATCCCCGCCCTGCTGTTAACCCTCTGCGCCACAGGTAGCTGCTGTCTTCAGGGTTTACGGGGTACACAGCACTGAGACTCCTGCGTGAACAGAAGAATGTACCAGATTCTAAACTTCAAACGCCGCCTTAGGCTCTGTCTGCCCTTCTAAAAGCGCTGGAGGTGACCTCGAGGGAAAAAAGACTTGCTGGGTGAAGGAAATTCAGCAAACTCATCTTTCATCTCTCACCAGGGATTTTGTTAGCAATCACTGGAGCGTTGCGCCCACGGTTGCTAATTTAACTGTAGGACATTTATGGGAAGGCTCATTATATGTTAAACCATGAGTTGGTATTTTGGAACCACCACTGTAAATAATATTAACAGCAACATGTTGGACACTATTATGTAGGGTACATCTCTTAGCCCTCAGTTCTGGGGAGGTGGGTGTTGTGCCCATTTATATAAAAAAATCAGGCCCTGGGAGATTCGGAAACCTGGCCCAGGGCACACTGGGTAAACAGCAGGGCCGGGGTGAAAACCCATGCTGGTCTGACCCCAGAACCCTAGTACTTTACCAGATTTACTGGCTTTTAAGGAATTAATTATAGGTGGCTTATAAAAAAAACAAGTAATTGGTATACAAACTGTCCTAACAAGTCAGCTGCTGGTCGAAGCAGTGTTTTCTCTTTTCTCTTCCATCTCCAGGTTTGTTTTCCAACAAACCTAGAGCTTCCCACCAGCAGCCCTAACTCAGCTGCTTACCTGATTCCTGCTACCCAGCCTCATGGGGTCGGCCGGTAAACAGCAGGCCTGTTTCCCAAACTCCTTACCCCAGACCCCTTCTCTTTATGGAAATTATCATGAGCAGCTTTTCACAGGAAGGGAAATGGACCCATTGGACAATATTGCCCAGAATTTAGAAACCATATCCTACTGGGCCCAAGAAACCTTGCTAAGATCCCTCAGTGTTGTTTGTTTTGTGGTTGTCATTTAAACTCAAGGGCTACTGCGTGGCTTGAACAGACCGAGGGACAGATGACAATTGAACTTGGCAGAGGTCCAGGTGCCAGGAACCAGGAAGCTCTTGCTCTGTGGCCGAGCCCTGGATCCCAGGATAGAAGGAGTCTTAAGCTCCCTTGGGTGGCCCTGGAAGTCCCTGCAGAAGTCCTGAAGGCAGTAGAGTTAGCTACCTGTCGAGGGCCAGGTGGCAAGGACAGAAGGAGCAAGGTTTGGCTTCACCGTGTGGGTTCCCAAACTGCTGATCTGAGGTCCCAAAACAACATTTTGCTCACAGATGTGGAGCAAAGGAAAGAGCTTAATTGATGTAAGCCAGAGGCAGTCACGGCTAACACATCAGACTCGGTGAATGCAAAGCAACACTTGAGAGCAAATAATAGAATTGAATATGGGAGTTGACGTGAGGGGCAGCGCTCCCAGATGACGGGAAGAAAAGAGCAGTCTGGCTAAGTGGGTCCTGGGACATCCCCAGGAGTGAAGCAGCGGGAATGACTACTGATGTTCCCCACCTGTTAGAGAATTCTGGAATTACCACTCCTCAAAGGACCTTAGCCAGCTGCCCTGACACAGACTGAGAAAGCTGAGACCCGGGGAAGGGCAATGACTCTCTCAAGGTCACACAGTGAGGCGAGACTGGAATCCAGCACTCCTGACTGCGGTCCCAATGCCCTTGTCCTGTGCCTCCCAGGCCCAGCTCTGGACCGGTTCTCTCCCTGCGGCCTCGTAGTGATCATCTTAGTGGTGACTCAGCCAGAGTGGTGATGACAGAGCCCTTCACCTGTAAGTTATTTTTCCTGCGTGAAGCAGGGAAAGGGCCCAAGAGGGTTTTGCCTGGAGAAGATACTGATATCAGATATCTGAGAAGTTGTGTAGGAGGCGTTGTTAGATTTGTTTGTTGTTGCCAGAGAATACTGGTTCTCCAAGTGTGGTCCAGGGACCAGCAGCATCAGCATAACCTAGGAACTTGTTAGAAGTGAAAAATCTTGGTTCTTGCCCCACACCTACTGAATCGGTGGGGCCCAGCACTCCAGAGATGCAGTCAAGTGGATAAATTGGGCTTGTGTAATAAGGATGGGCCCCTGGAAGGGGCGGGGGCGGCAGGGGTGAGCTCCCTGCACATTGGACGCACCCACACGGATGAAGCCCACCTGCAGGAGAGGTGTAGGGGGGCTGCCCCACGAGGAAAGTAGTGAACAAGTTCACCCCTTAGGTCCCAGAAAATCCAGTTTTTACATGATAAACAGGCCAAGAAACACAATTGTTTTCCCTTTCTAGAACATAAGCATCACAAAGGCAGTCATTTTTGTGGGTTTCTTTTTTCACTCATATAACCCCGGTGCCCAGAGCAGGGGCAGAGCTCATCGACCAAATCTGGCCCACAGCCTGCTTTTGTAAATAAAGTTTTATTGGAACACATCCATGCTCATTCATTCACATCTTTTCTGTATCTGCTCTCACGGTGCAGCAACAGAATTGAATCAGCATGACTGACCACGTAGCCTATGAAGCCTGAAATCCTCTCTGGCCTTTTCTAGAAAAAGTTTGACAACCCCTGATCTAGAATATTGCCCATATCCTACAAGGTGTCCCATAAACACCTGATGAATGAATGAGCCATTTTCTCTGTTGGTGTCACAGAGGACACGGGCCTGGGATTCCGGGCTGGACGGATCTGGCCTGGAACCGCAGTTCTACCATCTACAAGTGGTGTGAACTTGGGCAAATCATTGGGCTTCTCTGCGTTTCGTACGCCTCATTTATAAAAGATCATAATATTCGCCATTTGAGCTGCAAAGCCAAGCCACATACTGCCCAGAAAGCACAGAGCCTGGCTCACGGACCTCCTGGGAACGTGCTTCCTAGTTATTAATAGCGCTGAGGAGTCTTTGATCCATCCAGGGCTTCAGACGTGACTACCTGGACACCAGGGGACCGGGTGTCAGACGGCCTGAGCTCTTCCTCGTTCTCCAGGGAGGGGGGGAAAGGACAAGTTCCGAGGCGATGGTTAGGCAACTCGGCATTTAAACTCGGAGAAAGCTGCTAGCCTGCCAATTTACATCTGACGACATTTAAGATAGTGAATGAATAGGCAAGATTTAATTGGCTATAGATTTTCAGGTGTTTTTCCATAGTGAAAAAAACCGATCCATTCAAATTCTCTTACATACTCCTCTGTTCGCCAATTGCACGCAGCTGGCTGGGGTCAGGGCCGAGCAGCCCCAGGTCATGGGAACCCATGGGAGTTACCTGGTCAGAGAGGGGCTGACCTTGGCCCTGTTTACCAGCTGGCAGCCCGTGTTTTCTCATACTGTGCACCTGTGGCCCCTTTGTGCCGTGCGTGGTGTTTTTTCACACACATTATTTTTTTTCTGGCAGGAGCTCTTAATGTACCCAAGGTGTTCTGGCAGAGTCCCAAGCCCTCCAATCCCCAGGTGAAGCCAGAAACGAAATAATCACGGGCAGGTGCAAATCCACACGAGCATGAGGCTGAGTCAGAAACCTGTTGTAACTCAGGACCAAAAACGGCCCTGAGAACAGCTTCTCTGATTCAGAGGCTTTTGCAAATTAGCCCACAGCCTGCTTTCAACATGGCAGTGCATCGGTCTTCTCCAGTATGTTGTGAGAAGCACGGCAGTTTCCAGAACTCTCTGGGCCATGCTGGCAAGTCATTGTCATATGTGAGAAGGGCACCTGGAGGCTCACCATGTCCCCGATCGTAGGCATCGTGCCTGGACCCTGAGCTCTCTAATCACAGCTCTCATTAAAAACTGCTCATCCCACCATGTAGCATTTGTCTATGAGGGTCTCTAGGGCCTGGGAATCTGCTGCATTTATCTGAGGGATACGGGTTGAATAAAAAGGGAAACTGAAAAATGGAATCATTCTTCAAGTTTTTATCCAGGAAGGACACTGTCATCCACTCTCCTGTGGGTCGGTTACCACCTCTCTGCAGAGAGAAACACAGAGTTTTCTATCTCCGAAGTGTCTCCTCACCACGTTTCTCTGACCTTCAACCATAACCATCAACGACCGGCTGGTAACTAGACCACCACCTGCCACCCAGCACGTTCCAGAATAGCCACAACTTTTGTGTTTCCCACTGGCAACTCGAATGTCTCTACAGCCTTCCAGAAAGCACAGCTCGTGCCCCAGATGCTCCTATAAACAGCCATAGGCCGGTTCCAAATCCTATAAGGAAGAACCGCAAAGAGGAGGCCTGGGTCTCAGAAAAGCTCGGGAGGGCAGCAGCCAGGCGGTCAAGCACACGGACTACCCGCGCCCGGCACCCACAGCCGTGCCCGCGCCTGCATTCGCCCGCGTGAGAGGTCGCTGCGGGCACGGCCTTGCCTTTTGCCTGATTCCTGTGCCACTTAACCCCGGCCTCCCATTTCCTTGTTGCTTCCTCCCTACTTTTCACTCGTACCACTTTATTTTTTTTATCGCCCAAATAAACCACCGGAGTCGTTTCTGGAACGACATGGGTCTTAATCACATCTACTCACATTCTCTTTTTTATGCTCCGATCCATGCAAATAAACACAAACTCTCCCCTCCGCCAACTAAGTTCACATGCAAATAAGCAGCTGGGGACCCGAACGAGGGACACACACAGATACACGAAACAAGGTGTGTGGCCACAAAGAGCCTGAACCTGAAATGTTCCTTCAGGGGAGCCCAGAGATAAGCATGTTGACAGACCTGGGTCCAAGGAGGACACTGGGTGAGAGGGCTCCTGGGTGAGCCGTCCGGGAACCTGGGTCACTGAGAGCAGGGGGGGCTGAGCAGGAAAGAGAGGGAGCGGGCCGAGGAGGGGGGTCTCGTGGGTGTGGGGAAGGCTGAGGGGTCAGTGCGGAGATCCAGGAGTGTGCTGCTTGATGGACGGGATTATTATGGTTTCGAGGTGTCTGTCCAGACTGGGTTGTCTGTCTTAGGCTATGGACCCCTAGAGGACCTGCATGGGCCCGTCTGGTGCTGCCTGGGCTCCACCGAGCACGGAGGAAGCAACAGGCGGGGTCACTGCCAGCAATAGGGGTTCCCAGAGCTTGCGGATGCGGTAATGCAGCACTGATTTCACTGGCTCTTCCCACGTTGGTGTCCCTCGAGGGCCGAAAGGGCCTGAGGGCTGCTCAGCTTTGCATTTCCAGAGCTTGGAGCCAAGCTAGAGCGTCACGGGTGCTCCAGAGATGCCGACTGAGGGAGGGAGCGAGCGTGAGCCTAAGTAGCGGAGCCCAGCCCCACCTGTACCCCCGGCAATCCCCGCTCCTCGGGGGCACCCCACGCAGAACTCCTACCCCTGGCCCCTTCAGGCTCGGGAGTGCAACATCCCAGGCGAACTCCATTGTAGGTCCAATGTTACGGATGAAAAAGCCGAGGCCAGGAAATGTTGCAAATGTTACCTGGGTGACGTTGCTGGCAAGGGGCAGAGCCAGCTCTGGTCTCCGGAGCCCACAGCCCATGTTCTTGACCCCCAGTCAGTCCCTATGTTCTTCCTAGCCGCGTGCCCATTGCGTGATCACACGAGTGCTCAGGCTGAAGCTTCCCTGTCTGTAAAACCCAAATGCATCCTACTTTCAATAACTGTGAGGTTCAGAGGATGGATATGAAACAACAAGCAGAGAAATGGTAGCTACACTGTCTAAGGACTCACCTTAAACTTTGAAGGAAAGAGGTACAGGGAGAGTTTTCTTTCCTAAATGAACTTAGGTAAGAAGTTGTATTCGGGTAGGCCTCCCCCTTGAACTAATTAAAATGATGATCGATTCATCCACTTATTCATGGTTTTACTTCCTATGGTTTCAGTTACCTAGGGTCAACGGGGGTCCAAAAATATTATGTGGAAAGTTCCAGAAACAAACAACTCATGAGTTTTACACTGCACACTGTTCTGAGTAGCGTGATGAAATCTCACGCCATCCCGATGCATCCTGCCTGGGGCGTGAATCTCCTCTTTGTCCCATTATCCACGCTGTACATACAGCGCAATACAACATTTTGAGAGAGAGAGAGAGAGCACATTCACATAATTTTAATTACAGTATATTCTTATTGTCGTTTTATTTTATTATTAGTTATTGTTGTTAATCTCTTACTGTGTCAAATTTATAAATTAAACTTTATCATAGGTATGTATGTATAGGAAAAAAACCAGTATATATAGGGTTCGGTACGATCCATGGTTTCAGGCACCCACTGGGGCCTTAGAATGTATTCTTCGTGGCTAAGGGGCTCTGCTGTACCTCTCAAGGGCCTTCCGTATCCTCTATAACACTTGTGGCCACCTGTCTTTTTTATTATAGCCAACCTGATGGGTGCGAAATGATGTATCAGTGGGGTTTGGCTTTTCATTTCCCTGGTGACTAATGATGCTAAGCAGCTCTTCTTATGCTTCATTGTAAATTTATGTATCTTTGGAGAAATGACTATTCAGGTCCTTTGGCCTTTTTTTAATTGAGTTATATTGTCTTCTATTATTGACTTGTAAGAGTTCTCTACGTATGCTAGATACAAGTCCCTTATCAGATATTTGACTTACAGATATTTATATAAACATGGAAACACTGGGGGGAAAAATACTCTGGCTCTTAATTCGGTGCCAAGGCTAGTTCCAACACAGCGGGCACATGCCGGGAAGAGAAAGCAGCGAGGCCGGGAGCAGGCAGGCCATCTCCAAGGAGAGGCTGCCTTGAGGCCCACCTTGGAGGATGGTGGGTGGGAGATGGGCAAGGAAGTATGTGGCTGCAGCGCTGACCCGTTTATTATTCAACAATAAGTTAAATCTTACTATTCATTCTCATTAGCTCCACAACTATTGCTTGAGCGCCTACCCTATGCCAAGCACCCTTCTAGGAAACAAAGATAGTTAAGACCGTTCCTCCCTCTCAAGGTGTTGACAGTCCAGAGGAACACAGGCCAGAGAAAGACGCATAAGCGAGTATTAGGGTTTGCATTTGAATGCACTAAGTACAATTATAAGTATTACGGAAGCTCGGGGAGGGGACATTAGCCTTGGTCACCTTAGACTTTCAGATGATCTGTTAAACCAGGGAGTCTTCATCTGGGGTCTTTGGAAAGAATTCAGGGTATTGTTCATTTGGATGAGAAAAGAATTGCATCTTGCCCGGCCGGGCATGGCTCAGCGGTTGAGCATCGACCTAGGATCCAGGCCATTGGGGTTCGATTCCCGGTCAGGGCACATGCCCGGGTTGTGGGCTCGATCAATGACTCTCTCATCATTGATGTTTCTGTCTCTCTCTCTCTCCCTCTCCTTTCCTCTCTCTGAAATCAATAAAAATATATTAAAAAAAAAAAGAAAGAAAAAAAATGAAAGGCCCTGGACTTGGGAACCAGTCCAACCTGGTCTCCACGCTCCAATGGACCACTCATAACCTGCATGACCTTAGACAAGTTATTTCATCTCTTTGAGCCTCTGTTTGGTCACATGCAAATAGGAATTAATTCCTGTGTCTTAGGGCTGTGGGGCTCCCGGGGTGCCGCGTATGGAAAAGCCCCTGGCATAGGGGAGGCCACCAATAGCTCTCAGACCCTCTTCCTCTCCGTTTGCCCGAAGCCGCCTCGCTACCCCAGAGGTGAGAATTTGACCTTGATCACTCATTGTCTAGGCCCAGGAATGATGACTAGATTGATTAACTTCTCACTACACGCTCTCGACCTTGTGCTAAACATTGTCTCTTTTCGTTCTCACAACCTATGACGTTGGAAATCTCTGTCCTACAGATGACAATACTGAGGCTCAGAGACATGAAGGAATATTAATTTGCCTCAGATCTCACAGCTGAGAAGCCGCAGAACTGGAATTTAAACCCAGATATAGCTGACAGTAAAAATCTATGCTATGCATCGCGCGGCTCCTAGAAAGATAGCTGGGGATTACTTTGCTGGGTAAATCTTTAATCCATGCCTATCAACATTTGACCAAAGCTCAAGAATGCCTTGCTTTAATGCTTATGAGCGCTAAAATAAACAAATGGGAAAAAAGCAAAGTGAAAATCCTTAAAAGGAAGAAAATCTAAATAAACACTTATAAGGGATTAAGTAAAAAATAAATAATACAGACACAGACTACAGCCTGGTGATTACCAGAGGGGAAGGGGGCAATGGGGAAGGTAAACAACAACAACTAAAATAACAGTAATCTCTTGGGCACTGGATACTATCACCATTGTTCCCAGAGAGCTAAGGCGACAACTATGTTAAGACTGAAGGTCAGCAGTTCCTCCTTAGGGCTTTGGGACTGAAGTCGCCTGGGACCACGATGGCTCCCCTCACAGTCTGCACACCCTGGCATTGGGCCATGCAGATCCCAGTCCCAAAGGCTAATGTTTGTGTAGTGCTCACAGTTTAGTAAACATTTATTCTACAGGGTATCTGCAGACACTTACAACCCTGGGGGGTGCTTAGGGCCAGGGTTATCTGTAGTCTCAGAATAGGAGCCTAAGGTTCAGAGAAGCAACGTGATTTGCACAAAGTCAATGAACTAGTAAAAGACAGAATCGCAATCTAAACTCCACCTTCTGACCCCTTTTCCAGCACTATTTCCACCCCTACTGGCCTCTCCAATCCTGTCCAAATGAGATAGGAGGTGAGGCTCTTTGGAGGCAACCGTCTAGACTCCTGGGAGCTGTGTAGATTTGGCAACAAGGCTGGAGCCTGGGTTGAAAGGAAACAGAAGGCAGAATTCATGATAAAAGCAAAAACATCTAGCATTTCTTGAAATAATAGCTTTATCAAGATATAAGTCACATACCTAGAAAATTGCCCTTTTAAAGTGTACAATTCAGCAGTTTTGAGTATTTCACAAAATTTTGCAACCATCACCGCTAATCCCAGAGCCTTTTCCACATGATAGAAAGAAGCCCGTAGCCATTGCAGTCACTACCCATTCCAGATACCTCCGCCCCCTGCAAACCACTATCTACTCTGGTTTTATGAGTTTACTGGACATTTCATATAAATAGAATCGTTCAGTATGTGGCCTGTTGTGTCTGACTTGTTTCACTTACATCATAATGTTTCCAGATTTCATTCACATTTTGTATCATGCCTCAGCACTTCATTATTTCTATGGCCAAATGATAGACCAGTGGACAGATGTACCACATTTTATTCATCCCTGTATCAGCGAACGGACATTTGCGCTGGTTCCACCTCTTGGCTATTATGAGTAACACGGTTATAAACATTCATGTGCAAGCTTTGTGTGGACATATGTTTTCCTTTCCTGTGGGTATGTGCCTGGGAGCAGAATGGCTGGGTTATATGGTAGCTCTGGGTTTAGCTTTTTGAGGAACTGTCAATAAGTCAGTTCTTCATTCTATTTATTCCTTTATTCTATACTCTTCTGTTTATGCTATTTCCAAAGTGGCCACACCATTTTATATTCCCACCAGCAGTATAGGAGGGTCCACATCCTCCCAGCACTTGCTATTGTCTGCTTTACGTATTATTATTACCATTCTAGTGAGCGTGAGGTGGCATCTCATTGTGGTTTTGATTTGCATTTCTCTAGTAATTAAACTGTTTTTCTTAGTTCTGTGAGCTGCTGTAGCAAATTAGCAGGACTTGAAGAAGAGGTCGTGGGAACCTGTGATCCAATAGCCGGTGGTCAGAAGCACTGATAACAGCCTGGACTTGCACTTGGCACCTGAAGTTGGGAGGGTAGATAGAGGTGGGAAACAGCCTTGTCCTAAAATCTATTTTCCCTGATACTAGCATAGCAAGTCCAGTTCTATTTTGAGTACTGTTTGCATGTTATAGCTTTTTACATCTTTTTACTTTCAGCCTATGTGTATCGTTGAATGTAAAGTGTGTCTCTTGTAGAGAGCATATAGTTAGGAGGTTTTTTATCTGTTGTTTTCGATCTCTGCTTTTTTATTGGCATTCTAGGCCATTTACATTTAAGTAATTACTGATAAGGTAGAACTTAATTTTTCTTTTTGCTTCTTTTTCTGTATGCCTTGTGGATTTTTTGTTCCTCTATGCCTTTATCACTGCTTTCTGTTGTGTTAGATAGATATTTTTTAGCATAAAACATTTCCTTGTGGTTTCTTTATATATACATATACATATATGCATATACATATGTGTGAATACATATATGTTTCCTTGGTGGCTGGCATGAAGATAACAAGATTTTAACTTAAAACCACCTAGTTTGCATTAACACCCTGCATTTTTACAGCACATTCTCATTTACATTTTTCTTTTAATTCTCAGGCAGGAGAAAGTAAGAAATCTGGGCTGGAAACCCTTTCTGTGTTTTGGCCTGAGATCCCGTCTGGAGCAATGTTACTCGTGCATAATGCTCCTCTGGGGACAAATTATAGCCACATGAGAGGGATCCTCTTTTGATTCCCAGGGTATAGATTTTCAGAGTGGTCATAGCAACTTTGTATGAACTTCTCAGCTTCCAAAGTGGATTCAGCTATATCAGTGCTTCTCAGCGTGTGGTCTGAGTGACAAAGGACAAATTCACAGACAGGAATAACTAAAAATACAATATTGTAAGTACCAAATAAATGAGGAAGTGATTGAAAAGAGAAGTACAGAGGAGATGTGACCTGAGCTGGGCTTGAAGGTCATTGTAGCAGAGATGAGCCATAGGAAACACCCCAACTCCAGTCCCCACTGATAAAACTGGACCCCTGTCCACCAGCCAAGGTTGACTGGCCAAAGAAAGCTGATCCAAGGGCAAGTTCATCATGGCTCTCTGAGATCTAGGACTCGGACCAGCGGAAGGAAATGAGCCGCGTCTGTCCGATTCCCTCCTGGAATCTGAAATTGGGAAACCAAAATGGTAGCTCTGGCAGCACAGGCAGGTGCCAAAAGCCTTGTCCGGGGGCTTACCTTGAGGCAACGGTGGGGCTGGAGAGTCAGAACAAGCCAAAGCCACGTGTAAGCCCAAGTCGTAAGGAAACCGAGAGCATGAGTAGACAGAACAGCCGGTCGGCACGGGAGCCGGCACACTCGGTGTAAGTGGCCGTGGCATCGGAAAGGGACGAAACGCGAGGCGGAGCCGCCGTCCCCGAGTCCGCGTCGGGACCTGATGTCTTGCCGGCGCCGGCCCAGGCCCGTGTGTGGCCGGGGGCCCCCCCTCACCTCCTGCTCCCGGCTGCCGTTGGGATGCTCTCCTTCGCGGCCTGAAAGCTAAACTGAGACAGATGCGACCGGGCAGAGCGGAGGGCAAGGGAGTTCGAGGAGCCCGGGGCGGCCTGGGCGGCTGCAGACACAGGGAATTTCTCAGGGGTGACTCAGGGAAGGGTAGAAGGGGGTTTGTTTTTTTTTTTAAGTAGGAGATAAAAGTGATTGGAATGCCTTAATTTTTAAAATAAGCCAAATTGGTATTGGCGAGTAAATGAGTGAATGGATGAAGGTAGGGCAAGGCCAGAGAGTGCACAGTTTGAAAGGACCCGGGATCACGACTGAGACGTGATTCCGTAGGCAACAGGGACCCACAGCAGTTTGGGAAAGAAAGAAGACACGGTCAATACGGGACTCGGAAAATCATGACTGTCCGGGAAGACGTCCCATGTCCCAGCGTTGGAGCTTGCTTGTCCCCGGCCCCCAGGGAGGGACAGGTCATGTCTGGGAAGCGTAAAAGCCGCCACCGTCCGAAGCAGAACTGCCCACCAGGACAGGCTTCCACTCCGACGGCCTGGGGGCCGGAAGGACAGCCGACTCTGCAGGATCAGTGGATGTCACCTCCATGCGCAAACCCAGGCGCCTCAGTTCTAAACGGGCCGTGAACTGCCAGGCCCCCTGTGGCCTTGCCTGCGGAGCCCGGACGTCACGTGGAGAAGCCGGCTGCCGGCCATTTCTCGCCTCCCAACCAGGCGTTCGCAGCAGCTGTTTCACGCAGTGTCGGCATGGGCCCAGATCTCAGCGGCTCTTCCAATGTCCCCAGATCCTCTCACATGACACTAATGAGCAGTGGAGAAGCTCCAGAGAGATTCAGGAGGGAGATTACCTTGCGCAACCCACAGCAAACAATGAAATAAAACCACCAGACGTGTGTTCCGTAGAGCCCGCCTCCGCCAGACAGCCACCGGGGTTTCTTTCTCAGCCCACCCCCTGTCTAGCCACCCGGGTCCTCCTCTGCCCCATTCCTCCTGCTCTGCTTTGCAGTCATTCTGCGCCCCCCTAGCTGCTCTCCCCAAACCTATCCGCCCAAACCCCAACACAGCTTAGGTAAATAAGCTGTGTCCCCCACAGTTTACGGGGCCCACCCTCCTCAAGATGCCAGTTGAGGTTATAAATAAAGCCTTGTGTTGTTGCAACAAAGCAATAAGCTTACAGATTAGTATCTTCCCACTGTTTCCCTGGCTCTATCCCCTCGCTCTCTAGCCTTGATTCTTACTCTGTAACATGAGGCACAGGCCGGTCAACCTGGGTGCACCCCCTCTACCTCTCAGCTCTCGGTTTGGACTTTACCGAAGAGTCGTGGAAGGACAATTGGGGGTAGAGAGGCAGTTATATAAACTCAGGCCTTGGGTGGGGGGGGGATGGGGATGGGAGAGGGAGAGAGGGGTGAGCGGAGGGCCTGCGGCAGCACTGGCCATCCCCCCTGGCAGGCCGCTGCAGGCCGAATGCAGAGCTCGGTGGAGAAACGGCTCTGTCCCCGCAGCCAGCCGCCCACGCTCTGCCCGCATTAAAGGCTCACGCTGGGCCCGCGATGACTTTTTGATGAAGTGGATGCAGCTCCCTGCAGGGGCCGGCGGTCTCCGGGAGGAGGGGAGCTCAGCAGAGAGCACACCCGGCTTTCCAGGCCCGGCTCCCTCCGCTTTCTCTTTACAGCAGGTTTCCAGGCTGTCGCTCTCCTAAGCTGTCTATAGCTTCTCCTCAGTAGGCAGGGAGGGGGTGCAGCAGCCAAGTGGCAAGGGCAGGATAAAGTCTCTCTCTTTTAAAAAAATATATATTGATTTCAGAGAGAGGAAGGGAGAGGGGGAGAGAGAGACAGAAACATCAATGATGAGAGAGTCGTCATTGATCGGCTGCCTCCTGCACGCCCCGACTGGGGATCGAGCCTGCAACCCACAAAGTCGCTTTTATGTCCCACTCTCCAAAAGCCTTTTTGGGCCGTAGGAGCCGGTTATTAGCGTGTTAGTAAAGCCCAGCGAGGGCCCCGGCAGGGACACGCCGGGCAGCCTGGGCCAGTTCAGACGCCCCATCCTGTGACCCAGCCTGACCTGCTTGCCACCTCGAGGGGACGCAGGAGGGCGAGGCCAGGCCCTTAGAGAAGGTGCCCCGGGCTGCTCACCAAACTGGTCCGTACAGTTCCCAGGAATCATTTGCTGCTTAATCCAATTTGGCAACACTGGCAGTGCAGCTGGGGAAGACTGTTGCGTAAGGACGTAACTGAAACCGGATTTTCCCAGGTTTCAGCAGGCAGGTTGCTCAGGGGAGGCTGGGAGGCCCGAGTGTTCAGGTTGGTCTATGTGGGCTGGCGCTGAGGACGAGAGGCGGGGGTGGGAACTGTGGCATGGCATGGGGACAGTCTGGGCCAGTTGGCTGAGCACCGGTCTGAGCATAGGTGTGTTCCAGGTTGTCACAGATCCCCAGTCACAGCACGAACGCCACAAACCACACCTCTGGCGGTGACAGACCGGGTCGCGCATGCCCCTGGAAAGTCCTGGTCGGGACTAAACCAAGGGCCTCCCTCTATTTCTTTTTTTTTTTTTGCCCCCCACCCCCGAATACCCCGCCCCGATGACACCTTCAGCTTGGGTCCAACGGGGAAAAGGCAGATGTGCTCCACCTCGTCGGATACACCAGCTTCCCCACGCCGCACCGACCCGCGTCGCCTGTCCCAACCCCTACTTTCACAGAGGAAGAGAGGAAGCCCAAAGGGGCAAGGTGACCGGACCAAGGTCACTCCAGTCGATCGGTGCCCTGCTGAGACATCCACAGCCTGCTCAGCAGGTGTGGCATTCACCCTCCAGGCCTGCAGACTCGGAGCCCTTTACATGGCAGCGCCAGTTTGGTGCAGGTGTTGGGACAGGGAAGCCCCAGGAAGGCCCTGCCTGCAGTTTCCGTTGGCCTTTGGGTGGCACGCTGCAAGGCTTCAGGAAAACTCAGAACAGCGGAAGGTCAATGCCACATCCTCCAACCAGCCCCACTGCACTCGTCCCCACAGTCCTGGGGGGGGAGCATAGCAGCCCCCGAGGGCCCTGGATGGCGGCAGCCCCTGCCCTCCGCGAGGGGCCTGCCCAAGGGGCCGAGCGGTGGCCCACGCTCAGCCTCCTTCCGCTCACCTGGCTCCGCTCTGGCCAGGCCCTCCTCGCCTTTTCCATCTTGCGTCAAGTTTATCCGTGAGTTAAAAGCTTTCCTCTCTGCCGGCCCTTTCTCTGTACTTTCCTTTTCACCTCACTCCTATTTACTAAGGGTTTCACTTTTTTTTTTGTTTTAAACTTATGATTTTCAGGTTCAGGTTCACTTTTTAAGCTGGTAACTGCCAAACTGCTGATGAGCCAGCCCTACCTGCACTGTGCTGTTTGCAGCCACTGAGCCCGTCTTTAAGCTCCGTGCTTCACCCCTGGACATGGTCTTCCAGCTGCCTCTGTTCATGTGCCACTTCCTCCAGGAAGCCTTCCCTGATCATTACCTTCTCCCCCTAGGAAGCTTTCACCCTGGGAGTAAGAACCATTAGCCACAACATCCTAAAGATACCCTATGGGACCTCTCGGTACATGGGGAATGATTTCTTTATAAGCCCGTCTTCCCCTTAGCTCTGCCCTGTCCAATATGGTAGCCGCTGTTGAGCACTTGAACTGTATCTAGTCTGAATGGAGATGTGTTGTAAATATAAGATATAAAAGAGATGAAAAACACTTAGTCTGGGAAAAAACACACCATCAAATATCTCATTGATAATTTTTATATAAATGTCTATATCGATTACACATTGAAATGATAATAGTTTAGGAATATTGTGTTAAATTAAGTGTCTGATTAAAATTAATTTGACCTGTTTCTTTTTACTTTCCTGATGTGGCTACTAGAAACATTTAAATTGCATATGTGGCTTGCATTATATTTCTGCTGGACGGTGCTTTGACAGTAAGACTATGTAAGGGACTGTAAGCCATGTAGGGAAACGTGTCTTCTTCACCTTTGTCCCCTCAGTACCTAATACAGACACATATTTGGGTGCTAAGAAAGTATTTGTAGCAATACAAATACAGGTGTCACCTCATATTGTCACTGTCTTGGCCAACCTGTCTGCCTTTACCAGCAGCCTTCGTGTGCCCCGAGCACAGAGACTGTGCCCCACCTATCACAGCAGGTGGTAAGAGGCAGATGCAGGAGACATGTGAAAGAATGGAGGTAAAGGAAGTGTTTTCTCTAAATATGTAGGGAGAGGATTTTTAAAATTTTAACCTTGCTTTAATTCTACTGGGGACTCTAAACACGGCATGGAAACCTCATATAGGTGGGGTAAGAGTGGAGTAGCCAAGACAGCCTGCATGGGGTTTTCTAGGTAAGACCCAGGAAGCAAGCCCAGGAGGAGCTGGCTGTGTCCCCTGGGCCACCCAGCAGTCTGTCAGAAGAGGGACAAACTTCTTTAAGGGTCAGTCATTAGAAAACTCACTCTGGGCTATGCACATAAACATAGGACAAAGAGCCTAGAAGATAGAGACTAATATTCACAATACCAGTTAGCCTGTCCTCTCGGGTATTGCTCAATGTCATGTTCATTTCAACTTTTAAAAGTCTTTTTATGTATTTTATTTTTTGGATATAGAAACAAAACTGGTTCATTGTAAAAAATAATAATAATAATAATAATAATGACCCAAAACCTCACAATTACATAGAAATGTTAAAATGAGAAGTCAAAGTCCTCTGTTGGAGTTCTTCTTTCTCAGGAGAATTATGAAAGACATACAACAGGTTGGTGTTCCTCCTTCTGGGTGTTTCCATCATACAGATACTTTCTTTGCTTTTGTCTTTTTCCCCCCTACATAAGTGAAATTATATTCTAAATATCATTCTGCAACTTTTTAAATGTACAGATACATTGTCCACATTTTCCAGGTCAGCATATACAGATCTAGCCCATTCTTTTAGCTGTAGCAGAGTGTCCCACTTATTTAAGTAAGCCCTAATTACTGGACATCAGCAGTGAGGACACATTTCGCTCTTGCAAAAAGGCTGCAGTGAACATCCTTGGACACGTCTTTGCAACTTTCCTGTTTCTATAGGAGCAAAACCAGCTCCATGTGTGTCCTAATGAAGCCCATGCAGCTAATCAGAATAGGACCACCCATGCTTTGTAAAAACCAGAGTGGGGTGGGGGTGCAGACGGGACAGTGATAATAACAGCGGATACTTGGACTTGTGAGGATCTGTGTAACCATGAAAGAAAGACCCATTTAGCATAAATCTCATCTTCTAACTCTATAACTCTAAAGCTGTTGCTTTTACATTTAATCAAAATTAGATTTAATCTACATGCTCAGTTTTGGATCAGCCTGTGTGACATTCAAGAACATCGCCTTACCCATATCCCAGGAAGAACTGCAATTGGAAATGTCCTTGGGCCTGGCATCCATTCACTGGGTCAGTTTCCACTTTTTCCTGTTGAAGGACTTCTGGTTTCTTTGGTTACACAGGTAATTGTGGTTTGAAATTCAAAACCACGGTATGTCTTTCATAATTCTCCTGAGAAAGAAGAACTCCAACAGTCAACAATACCACCGGGGTCTCTCCTCCCCCAATACACATCCTGCAATGAAAGGAAGGGCAAGAAGTTCTGCAGAATTCTTGTTTCTCACTCAGCAGCAACTCATAAGCCCTGCCCTTGGCCTGAGAGAAGCTCAACTTTAGCTACGTAGGTTCCACAATGGTTTCTTTCTTGCATCATTCTGTACAGTCCGTACGAGCTGTCCCCAAATCCCACCGGACCTGGCGTGTCCTGCCCTCGCTTCCCGCCTGCTCGGCAAAACAGCACCGTCTTTTTAAAAATTTTTTATGCTTCTGGCTGCAATTTACAGAAAACTGTAATTAAATGGCTTAGACAATGGGGAAAATGTTTTTTTCCCACACAGGAGGAAGCCCCAGGTAGGGCAGCCCGAGGTGGGCTGAGCCGTGACTCAGGCTCTCTCCATTTCCCTCTCTGCCACCCTCAGCGTCCCCACTGGGCTCCCCTCCAGGCTGCAGGATGGCCACACAGTCGGGTGCCCCACCAGATGTGACAGCAGCCTGCGGAAGACACGACTCCGGCTGCCCCTGTATGTCTTTTGCCAGAGCTGAGTCACCTGAAGTACCTGCCCGGCACGGTTCGGTAGGGATGGCACTTGACATTTACATGTTATTTCATTAGAATTCAGTAAAATTAAAGTTCCCAGTCATGCTAGCCACATTTCCATTATGATAGAACCTCCACTGGACACCTCCCTAAGCCAGTCACTGGCAAGAGGAATGCGATTACTCTGATCATCAAGTAAAACATCGGTAGTGGAGCCCATCACTGGTCAATATTAAGCTCTGACTTTGTGCCTCGACTGGTCCTTGCAGCTCCGGACACTTGCACTCCAGCAGGGGTGACAGACGGATATACAGACAGCCACAGTGAAGGGTGCGTTTCATGAGGTCTGGAAGACAGGGCTCTGCGTGCTGCACGCAAGGGCAGGCTGCTTTGGGTGGAGACCTGGGAAGGCCAGCTTTCGAGCCTTTACGTGCAACAGTGGACAGGGTGGATCAGAGGCCTCAGTGAAGAGGCCGGTGCAATAGTGCAGACAAGCAAAAAGGAAGGGTAAGGAAGAATGGAAGACAGGAGACAAAGCTGGGCATGTTGCCTTCAGAGTCCGAGTTCTACTGAAAGTTAAAAACCAGACCGACTTGGTAAGAAAATAATAATAATAAAATCAGGATTTCAGGACACAGGGTGGGGCAAAAATAGGTTTACAGTTGTTCATATGGAAAATAATATGATAATAAATAATAATACAAGAATAAACTCTATGTTTTGTGTACTCAGCACTTCAAACCTAGTTCTGCCCCGCCCGTATTTAAATAAGAATGGTTTTGGTTTTCTCCAAGTTCATACTGTAAAACAAACCATTAGGATAAACCCTAAGGGGACCCCAGGACAACAGGCCTTTGTGTGGGATCTGAACCCTCCCTGAGAATTTTACCTTCAATGAGACTTTCTCCCTTCAGTCACCCGCCCCTGTATCAGTTGACGTCTATAGAACATGCGTATTTGTTATGGCTCCGTCGTCGACGTTGAGATTCAGATGTTCGTTTACATTGTACCAGAGCGATTGGGTTTCAGCGATGTCATTTCAGGGGGCTGCTGGGTTGCATCCTCGTGGGCGGTTTGCTCCATGCACAGTTGGATGCGCGGATTACGCGCCGTTCACACCAGCGCTCCTCTCTCCAGGGCACCCCGTGCAGGCCCGGACTCCGGCCTGGGCTCCCGCGGCTCCCCCGCGGAGCCGGCTGAGGAGCCCTGGCCCTCCCTTGACCGGGCCTGGGGGGCTCCCTGCTTCTCAGTTTGTCCAGACAGGCCCCACCTCCGCCGCCGGTGTGTTCCAGTGGTCATAGGTTTCTGTAAAATTTGCAAAAGGGAGGCATTTTTATTGCAACTGATTAAGAATGCTGCTGCTCTTAGATTCCGCCCCAGCCCGGGCCTCTTCAGCTGGGGCAACAAGGGACAGGCCCAGGCCTTCTGGGACTCAGTGAAGGGGGAAATTCTTTAAAGGTTAAGTCTAGTTTGGGCTTCTGAGGATGTATGTGTGTGGGTCACAGATAAGCCATCACTTCCACGTGCGGTTTAGTTACTGCCAGCCAACCCCGAGCAGGAATGGCTTTCTGGAAAGTTCCTATCGCTTACCATCGTGGTCCTCAGATTGGGCGCCCGGGGTCATAGGGAAATATAAACACGGCCTTCGGTGAGCCCACCAGGTATCTGTGAGGCCTGGAGGAGAAATACAGCTGGACGTCTACTGAGCCAGAGGCAGTATCTGGAAACTCGTCCAAACGTCAGATGTGGAAAGTTGCTGATGGATGGTTGAGTTCTCACAGCACCCAACAGACTGGCGTCCTCGCGCATCAGGAAGATGCCAGATGTTGTAGCACATGCAGTTACAAAACAAACAAACAAACACAGAAAGCCTCGTCTCCTTTTGTTCTTTTTAATGGAAACTGTAAGAAATAGGATTCGGGAGAATTTCCGTATTTATACGGCATATGCTCCGAGCAGAAGAAGAGCAGGTATGTTTGCAACCATATACGGTAAAAACGGAAGAAGTTTTCTCAAATTTGAATAGAATCATAAAAATTTGCGTGAAATTACCAATAACAAGTTGAGAGGCTAAAATAATTTTTTTTCAAGTGTCAACAATAAAAAAAAAAAGTTTGGATCAGCCATTCTAGAGACTTCAGGAAGGAAGGAAATATTAAATTTAAACGCCCTTTCTCCCTTTAGGTTCTGATAGCACAAAACTGTTATCACGTGGAGAGATAATGAAAGGGTTTTCAGGCCAAAGACGTTTTTTAAAAGACAAAGATTTTAAAAGTATGCAGTAAACAAAAGGCAATAATAAGATTAATTAATGAGACAGTTAATAAAATGACAGTCAATAAAAATATTTTGTTATTTTTCTGGATTTGCAGTATCTGTCAACTTTCAGCTTTTCAATTTATTATAATTCTCTCAATTTAAGTAAATATTTATATTGATAACAATTTTCTAGTCATAGTGTTCATTCTTTTCCTGACGGAGGACCCCCCAAACGGAAAACGCTTCAGGCCCACCACCAAACCCGGGCTAACAGCTCATCAGGGGAGAAAGTGGGGTGATGGTAAAGCCCACTGATGAGTTACCCGTAGCCGCCGGGTCTGTTAGGCGTCAGGCTCCGCTCCAGGAACAGCGTTGGCTCCTTTGGAGTGGAAAACTCGCCTTCCATCAGGCCAACCAACAAGGCAGCACCGAGTGACAACAGGCGCTGGACTTGGGTTCAGTTTTGGGCTTTCCCGTGGACATCTGTAAAATGAGAATCTGTCGTCTGTAAACTGAGAACTTTGGGCCCGATGAGCTAAAAGTTCCTCTCCAGGGCGACGCTCCTGATTCCAACAGCCTGGCACAGCCAAGTCCAGGCGTCCCGTGACTCGCTGCGGAGGCCTCGGAAGATGGCTCATGAATCTTTAATTTGCAATTAACTGCTGCTGTGTTTGTGCAACCCGATCCTTCCCACAAGTGGGTTAATCACATCCCTCGCATATTAGTTGCATTTTTCAATTATTTAACATGCCCTTTTCCGTAACGGGGCCAAGGTAAACTTTTGCACTGCCCCCTTCTGTGGACAGGAATCGCAAATTCTGCAGACCTGGAATTCGAAGTGACGAGGCGTTGCTGCTAAGACTGTAATTTTTTAAGCCATTCTGATCAATGTGATTCCGTTTTATCTGCACCAAATTCGGAGAGGGTGCACGGAGCAGGGATCATGATCTCCATTTAACCGATTTGGAAACAAATGGAAAAAGACTAACTCACTTTTCCAGAGACAGAAACTACTGGAATACAGGCGCTCGGACACCCACTTCCCCAGCGAAGGTCAATATATGGGAGCAAATGTCTGGTCTAGAGAAGTGGGCTCTCTGGTTGTCAGCAGTTACTGGCACGTCAGCCAAAAGCCTGAGGATTTTATGACAGTGGGAACGTCCCTCCCTCCTGGTCCTTCGTCTCTCCTCTCCTTCCAGCCCATTCCCTTTCACTAAGGGTTTCATGCTTTTTTAAATTTATGTTTTTCAGGTTCATTTTTTAAAGCAATTACCACCACATGATTGAGGAGCCCTGCCTGAACTGGAAGCCGTTGAGCCCATCTTCAAGTTGCCCCATCCACCTCTAGGCATGGTCTTCCCATGATGCATCTGGCTACCTCTGTTCAGGTGCCACTTCCTCCAGGAAGCCTTCCTTGACCATCACCTTCTCCCCCACTCATCCCGCCCGAGAGCCAGGTCCACCATGGAACATGCGTGGCACAGTACTGCCCATGCGATGTGAGGACAATATTTATCCGTTGTCAGAGACAGATCTGGAATTCATGTTAAATATTAGAGGAAAGGCGATTGAGGGTAGCCAGTCCCTGAAGGTAAGTGAAACACTGTCCGATCCCCCTGCCAGCCCCGGTGCTGGCCGAGTGACTGGTCACCATCAGATAGCTCAGAGCCTGTAGAACAAAATCGCACGTGTGGGCACAGGCTGGCTGGCCGGCTCGGGCTCCCTCTCACTGGCCTGCTCTCCCCAGGGTGCTTGAGAGGGGGCGGCTTATTCCAGGTGCAGTTGGAAGGCCACAGGAAGAGCGCAGGCACTCTCTGCAACGGTGCACCTCCGGTGCCTGCTCAGGGGCCTCTTCAAATACTGATGCCAACAGCTTGGTCACGGCCGGTGCCTCTCTGCTCCACCCTCTCAGCCAAGGGGGGTCCCTCTCCAAGGCCGAAAGGCAGGCCCGCTCAGCTGAGAGCAGGGTTTCTAAGAAGTGCCGCTCTGAGGGCTCAGCCTGGAAGGTAGGACGGCTCGCAGTACATGGATTTTTATGTGCAGGTGATATGGGCCCTAAGTTAAA
Organism: Miniopterus natalensis; assembly: GCF_054644295.1. Classification (NCBI taxonomy): domain Eukaryota; kingdom Metazoa; phylum Chordata; class Mammalia; order Chiroptera; family Miniopteridae; genus Miniopterus; species Miniopterus natalensis. The sequence continues at coordinate 8,451,948 of NC_142099.1, forward strand.
ATCCTAACTGCAAACCATTTACTACCTATACTGCATGATCTTAGGCAAATCAAAGTCACATAGTCTCTCTGAACCTCACTGTTAAAAGGCCTGGCACAGTGGGAACACTCAATAAATGGTATTTGGTTTTGTTGCAATACCAAAGTGTTATTACTGTAAGTATTATATTCATAGCAGAATGTTATTACTATAACAAGGTGGCCGGAACTTTCCTTTTCACATTTTTTCCAGTGCACCCCTCCCAGCACCCTGACAAGCCCCATACTTAAGCCGTGTCCACTTGTCTACTCAGCAAATGCCTCCGAGTGTTCTAGCCACTGTTCGTCACTGGTGATAGAGCAATGAATGAACAGACCAAAATCGCTGCTGTAAACAACCTACATGCTAGTGGAGAGAGACAGGCAATCAATAAGTAAAATCTATAGTGTACTGGTTCTCAGAGTGAGTCCCCTGTCCAGCAGCATCACCTGACAGTTTGTTGGAAATGCACATTCTCAGGCCCCGCCCTAGACCCACTGACTCAGAGGCCTGGGGGTGGGGCCCAGCAGACAGGTTTAACAAGCCTTCCAGGGGATTCTGGTAAGTACTTGTGTTTAAGCACCACTGATCCAACATGTCAGTGATAATCAGTGTGTTAGAGAAAACTAAAGCAAAAAATGAGGTGGTGCCGGGTTGCAATTTTAAGTAGGGTGACGAAAAAAGCCTAACTCTGAAGGTGACATCTGCTCAAAGACGTAAAGAAGATGAGGGAATGGGCCTCCAGGGCATCCAGGGGAAGACTGTTTTAGGCAGAAGGAATGACCAGTGCAAAGGCACTGGGGCAGGAGCAGGCCTGGGGTGTTCAGAGAACAACAAGGAGACTGCAGCAGGACTGGGGTGAGCAAAGGGGAGAGAGCAAGAGGAGAGGCGGCAGAGGTAATGGGACTCCAGGCTTCGTAGGGACTTGTGAGCCCTTGCAGTTTGACATTTCCATATTGAGCCATAGTTTTTCCAAAAACACTCTACCTTTTCCCATATAGGTTAGAGCCCCCCCTTACCCCAAACCCACCTGCCTGGCCTAGTCAACCATCCTAAGCAATCCCTCTCTTCTTAGTCTCCCCATGCATGCTGTCAAAATGAGCCTTTCCCATCCCTAACTTCCACAGGCACCTTGGTTTACCCAAAGCTATAACGTATCCTCCCCTAAATATCGGCTTTGCCTGAATTTTGCCCTGTTGGGTGTGTTGGACACCCGAAACAGAAACTTAGTCTTTTCCTCCTGCATTCCCACGGCCGTCACAACGCCTGTGCATGGCAAAGCTACAGAAATATTTACTGAATTTCCCTTAATGCATCAGGAAAGAAACCAACACATTACTGGCACTGGATACATATTACAAATGTTGCCAGTGATTTTGCAACTTTCCTCAGAGATAATAAGAAAATAAACTTATAGATTTATTCTCAAACCACAAAGCATTTGGGATGCAGTTACAGGCCTCACCCAGAATTTGACTAAAACCTGCACAGTCACTCCTTAGCCTCTCTCCCTTTGTGCCTGTTGGCCTGACCAGTTCTGTGTTGGGGATGGCTCAGAGTATTGCCAGAGCATCACTGATTCACTGCCGGCCTTGGGCCGGCGTGGACAGAGGTGGGATGTGGGTTTGAATTCCAGCTCCCCCACCCACGGGGGGAGGGGGGGCTCCTCCCTTTTTCTTTTTTTATTATCATGAATCCCTTTAGCATCTAGGGAAGCCTATGGGCTGTTTCCCAGTACTATAAGGTTTTAAATGCATAAAATAAAACATAAGATTACAGAGGAAACGCATCTTACTGAAATGTAATTGAAATTATGTTACAGATTATCAGAATATTAAAAAAATAATTTGTTAGAGTAATATTTTTTGCCTCTTCATTAATATATGAAGTAGCAAGATCTAGAAGCAAATTTAATAAGTATCAAAATTCTGGCATAATGAGGAGCAGAAGAGATATTTTGAGACAATCACAACTGTACTATGACATGAAATTGCCTGCGATTCTTGTCACGGACACAGGCCCGGGTACTGCCGTGACTGGAGAGGTTTGTGGGTCACACTCACAATGGAAGGAAGTGCCAGACTTTAGTGTGTGTCTGACTCTGACTGTTAGAGGTTAGTAGGAGAAAAAATATTTTTTCCATCCTATTTTACTCTGTACGCTACGCTCCAGAATGTAAGTTGGGATAAATTACCTCTCTAAACTTCAGTATTCATATTTGTAAGATGATGCCTCATAAATGGCAGCGGGTTTTTTGGTTTCATTTTGCTTTTGTTTGGTTTTTAGCGGGAGTGGTCGTGGTTAGGGACACCCTCCTCCTCCCCCCCATAAATACTCTGGAATATATTCTGGGTCACTTCTTGGTTATAACCAGAGTCAGATCTATAAGTTGACCCATTTGGCACTCATCTTTTTCCGTTGAGAATTCCTACTCCCAAATGTCGCTGTCGACCTTGGAGAAGCCTGACTGCCCTTGGGGACGACAGCCTTGCACCTGGAAGAGACACGCTCAGGCCACACCCACCTACAGCCCTAAGGGAGAGAGTCGGGCGTGGGCTAGCCCAGGAGGAAATGTGGGCCGCTGCAGGAAAGGGGACAATATTGAGACAATCTACCCTAACTCACGCCTATCCCAGGTGACCCATTAGGAAGACTAAATTGTTTGCCAAACAAGATCATCGTCTATAGTCATGGTCTCACAGAGGATTTTCTCAAAACTCACCAGTACATTTAATTATACCCTGCGTGTGCCTACCTGACCCATGTATTCTAATTCATTCTCCATTTAATTTCCGTCTTAAACTCGTATCTTTACTATCCTTGAGTGAGAGTAAGTTGGGTTTTCAAGCGCTTGAAAGGTATTTCCTCTTGGTCAAGCCCTCCAGAATTGTTCTGTTTGCAGACCATGTGATTTCTTCAAATTCCCTAGTGCACAGTTCATCCAACTTGGGTTTGCATCAGTCACCCAAGGAAACCAGGAAAAGACAGATTGCGGGGTCTGCCCCCAGAGATTCTGATTCTCAGGGCTGGGTTGGGGGAGGAGCCTGAGAATTTGCATTTCTAACTCACTCCCGGGTTTCTTTGCCTCTATGAGCCCAGTTTCTTTATCATTAAACCAGGGCAATAATACCTTCTTTACTGGAATGTAGAAAAGATTGGAAAAAGGTAAGATGTGTAAATATATTCAAAGCACTAAGCCCCTAACAGGAATTTAATAGCGACTCATGCCCAGGATGGCGCACTGTGGAAAGAAGGCTTTCTGGATGCGACACCAGAGCAGTCTCGGAGAAGCAGCAGAAATTACCTGGGGGAAACGGGAGTGAAGGGCATTCCCCAGAATAAAAAACAGCCAATTTAGAAAGCTGCCAGAAGTTACACTTGGCTGAAGCAAGTTCACGGATCACAGATACAGACGCAGGCACTTGATAACAAGGGCCTTTTGTCTTTTTCTGCTGTTAAAAAAAAAGAAACAACAGGCCAAAATGGAGCCACTTTTGCTAACCGTGTTGCCAACGTCGTGGCAGCTTCGGCCTCCCCCAAGGGTGGAACATTAAACCAATCTGCCTGACATTTTCTGATCGATACTTAGGTGAAAGTCAGATCCAGGGGAACAGACGAAATCGCCCAAGGAGCGTATAGCAGGAGAGAAAACCGGAGGGCTGAATTCTAGGAAAAACAACGGTTATGAGTAATCCCTAATGGAGCTCAAGTCAAGGTTAATGACAGCGGGCAGGGCCCGGTTTCCTGTTCTCATAATATCTGTACACAGTAAACTCTGGTTTAAATGACATCAAGGTCAGCCTTGGTCAATGGCGCCCACAACATGGGAGGGACAATGCTAGAAAACAGCACCAGGAGGCCACAGGGACGGTGCAGGGAGCTGGAGGGAGGACACAGCTGATCGTAATTCGGCGGTGACTGGAGCAGCTGCCTCGGCTGGTTGTCCTCCGCAGATGGGCCTCTTCTCCAAAAATTGTTGCGTGAGTGAGACCCCTGGATTTGCCCAAGATCAGAAATTATCTGAAAGATAATTAGAAAGATATTATCAACCATGAGTTGTCACAAAAATCAATACTGTTCCCTTTCCTCTTCTTTAAGACAAGCAAGACACCCACATGAGTCCTATTTCATCCTGCCGGGCTTGGCCAGCCGCCGCCAACCAGCAGGATCTGCAGCGGCCCAGGCCTGAGCTCCCGCTTTCCCTGTGCAGGTTCCTGAGCTGTCTGACCCACAGAGCGACAAGCGACCTGCCAGCCCAGGTGAGGAGAAGGTAGGAAACTGGAACGGGGTTCGCCTTCTTTCTGTGTGGGACAGAACAACAGAGGGGCAGCTGGGAAGGTGCGCCTTACGTCGGAGGCCCAAGACTGGACCACAGTTGAGGGGAATTCCTGCGTAACGCTGTCTCTGCTTAAGGAAATTCAGTGCTTACAAAAAAACACAAACTACCAGATAAATTGAGTGAATTTTAGTGGAAGTTTATTCTTTCAGGTTTTAGGGAATGCATTATGCAAACAATCAGGCACACCTGCAGGGGGCCTAGACCTCCCCAGATAAGGAACCAGCCTTCCTTATTCTCAAAGATATTTTCTTAGAAGAAAACCTGAGGCCTAACTCTTGAAAAAATGGACCCCCTGTCCTGATTTCACAGAGCTCAGGACTGAGGTGTGGACACTCAGGGAGGGGACCGAGGCTTTGCTGGGACTGTCACAGGCTAGGAAACCGTGGGAAATGTTTCGTCAGAAGGAACGGAAACACAGTGTAGGATGGAATCTGATCTCCGCAGACCTGTCTTGACCATACTGGGGGGGGGGGGGGGAGAGAAGCCATTCTAAACCCCCCACGCTATTGAAACAGAAGCGCAATGGGGCAAAAGGCCTTCCTGGGAAGGACCTGGCTTCACCCACACCTGGGGAAACTCCTGTGCCTCCAGGAGCCGTGGTGTTTGGGCTCTCAAGTACCTCGGACTGGAACATACTGTTCTCACATGCCATACCTGTGAACTTTCTGGAAAGATTTATTCCCATTTGTGATGACTCCTTGGAGTGTTAAGACTTTAGCTGTGGGTCTAAAGAGGCCGCCTCCCAAGGCAGTGCCCCAAGGGAGGGGAAATCTAATGGGCCTGGTTCCTGAGAGGATGGGAAGGGATCTGTGGGAGCTGCCTCAGCCCCACCGTCATTTCTGAAGCGCCCTTCAAGTTCCCCAGGTGGGCCTGCCCCCCCCACCGCATCTGTCAATGCAAGGCCTAAGTTCAAGGCCCAAGCCAAGCAGTAGTGGCAAGGAAGGCTTCTCTATGTGGTATTTCACAGAGCAAATGCATCCTGACAGAGAGGAATTGCTCGTAGGAGTTCCTGACCACCTGCCGTAGAGGTGGAAAGGCTGTTCTGGGGATCAGAGGCTGATTCAGTCCTTGCTGGTGGAATTAGGGAAGAATTCACTTTGGCGGCGTTGGAACAAACGTCTGTTTGTTTGTTTGTTTGCTTGCTATGGGACATTTTCCCACGGGCAACCTACCCGGGCTCACTACTTAAAAGCCCAGCTGCTCAGGTGGCCTCAGGAGTAGGTTCTCTCTGGTTCCCTTCCCTCCTCGGCTCCCCCTGCCCCTCTGAGGCCTCCTGCGGGTCACCTCCCAGGGCCCCCAGGACTCCTCTACGCTCAGCTGGGGAGCATAGAATGACTATCACTAAGTGTCCGCGCCCGGGTGGGATTCCGCGCACGATTAGGCTCGATAAGCAGAGCGGCCCCTTTGCAGCAGAGCCCAGCACACTTCTGCTGGTTTGTCCTGGGGCCTGCTGCTCCACGGCGCCCCTGGAGTGTTAAGACTTTAGCTGTGGGTCTGAAGAGGCCATTTCCCAAGGCAGTGGCCCAAGGGAGGGAAGATCTAATGGGCCTGGTTCCCAAGAGGATGGGAAGAGATCCCATGAAGCTGAGAGGATCTGGCAGCTCCCAGGCAGGTCAGAGGCTGTGGGTGGGTCTCTTGGTCTTTCATCTGTACAGGCCCCGACCCAGTAAGAGCCTCACTGGGCTGCCTCCTCTGACCCCCTCATTTTCATTGTCAGCAGGTGTGACTAGCCCCTAAATTCCAGAACTACACCATTGGATGGAGTCGATCATCTCAGAAAGAATGTGTCCTTAATACTCATGCCAAGGACTAATTAATGCATTCTGATTGGGGAAGGAGAGAGGAGGGTTACCTTATTTCCTAGCATCTTGTGTCAGCAGCCCACTTTAGGCTCTGTAATTGCCACTCCTGAATTATTCAAAGTCAAGGTCACACGTGTCGCTGAAGGAGCCTATAATTAACATCGGAGCACAAACATCAGACTCTCTAAATTGACTCAGATTGCTCTTAAAAGGGTGGTAGGAGGGAGAGAGCTTGGCCTCAATTTTTACTTAGGGGAACAGCCTTTTGTGTTTTCATCATTTTTTCTTTTATAAGGAGATAAAAGCACATTTAAGGTAAAGTCCCTGCTTAAATGACACAGCCATTTATAGATGGATATCACCAGGTTTTGAGAAAACAGCAATGTCATGAACACCCTGGTAGCTAATGGAATGCCAGATATCCCCAGATCCTACACCACACTCTTTCCCCGCCACCTCCTGTCGCAAGAGCAAGGCAGTTAGTACACAGCTCAGATCCGCTGCTTTGCTCACAGCGCGATTTACACGGTGCTCATCGGACACGTTTGTGTGCAGCTAATAAGGAAGCCTGCGTCAGTTAGGCCTGTGCGCGCTGGTCACGAAAGGAATGATTCTTAGGTTTTTCTATGCCACTTTTTTTTTTATTGGGCATCTGTGGACAAGCTGGTGAGACTGGGGTATTTCTGAAAAGCCAAAGAGAGTGGGAGGAGGGACAGAACCGCCAGGGAAGGTGGCTTCTGGGGTAGGCCAGAGGTTCTCCTCTTCAGATGCATTGGAATCAGATAAATTTTTCTGAAGTACCAATATTGGGCTCCACCTCCAGAGATTATTTGTTTGACTGGGGTTGGGACCCAGGCGTTTGCATTGTTCCACAAGTCCTTGGTGGCAGGGGCTGTGCAGGTGGAGTCGAGAACCACTGGACAGCAAGGTTTGGGTGTCAGTCAGAGCTGGGCTGAACATCCCCAACCCTGACACGCAGAACTATTCTGAGTTTCCCTCATATACTAAAAAATAAAATAAAATAAAAGAGAGAGAGCAAAGAAAAATCCTATCCTATTGGGCGGGAGGCTGTAAGCATTAAATTAGGTTAGTATGTAAAGCATATTGTTGTTTCTCAATAAATTTCACTCTTCTTTCCTTTAAAGAAGTAACCTGAAGTCACTCAGGGAGAGAGAACAGAAGTGAGCAGGGCCTGGGCATTGCAGAAGGTCTTCGGTACAGGATCAGTGTATCTGAATTCTTTGCCACCTTCTGCTCTCTCCTTTTGTTCTAAAAAAAATATCCCTATCCATCCATGGCTGGGCGCACGCGATCCGCCAGGATGTGCTTCTGCCCACCCGGTGACTTGCATTACTGTTGGGTTGGGCAGCTTCTGTGCACCTGCCATTGGTTAGGTTTTCTGCTTGTGGGCGCTAAGCTATCAGGAGAATCTCTTTAGGGGAACAGGGTGAGGACAGGAGGAGACTGGCCCGGGACAGAGACATGGCTCTTCTCTCTGCCAGACTCACCTCCCTGCACCTTCTACCAGCGTGGGGCGATTTTCTGCCCACCCAGCCCTTGTAAGACGCCTCAGTGAGGCAGCAAATCCTTCCACATGGCCTTTCCCGGGGGCATCGGGCCCTGTTTCCATTCTCATCTCTGAACACACAGCCTGTGGAAAATTCTGGAGGCAGCGCATGGAGCTTGAACGAATAAATAGCAACGATCGATGCCTTTGGTTCTTGGAGCCACCATAGCCAGAGAGGCAAAAATTGTCCCCCAGGCTTGATTTCGCCTTACTCCTCTTGCACCTCACAAGCTGAAGGCAATGGGGGGTCGGGGGATATCAGAGCTCTCGCCTCCTGGACGCTTGATCGTCTGCAGGCAACCCTACTCTTTGGCATCAGCCTGTGTCCAGTGGTGGTGGCATAAGGTCCCCCGTCCAGCCAAGAGGGCCGCCTCTGCTCCGTCGTGGGGGGTGATGAGGGGTGGCCTTTTGTTCTTGGGCCTCCTTTGTGCAGAGCTCCTGCCCAGGCCCTGGGCCAGCTTCCTGGGTTCGGGTTCTTTCCCAGTTCCCACATCCAGGGGGCTGGGTTTCCCAATGTCCCAGCTGCAGAATCTCCCCCAGACAGGAAGCTTTGTCTCCCAGACATCACAGTCCAGCTCAGGAGGGAAAGATGGGCAGAAGTGTGGAATGGGAGGTAATGGTGGTCGGTGCTGCAGCCCCTTGTTCAGGGAACTGCCGGTCCACCAGGCAGCCGCCACTTTGGTTGGCAGCTCTCTGCCATGGGTGCCTAGAATATTCAAATGGGCAGGATGGCTCCAGATACCTCAGCCCATGGATTCAAGGTCCTTCTCCCTTCCCCCACCCAGAATTCCACCGCCCTGTTCCCTGCAGTCATCAACCACATGAGCCATTCAAGATGCAGCTATTTTTTACTAGAGTGTAAAGGTTCTTAGGGTACAAACTATATTTAGCAGAGGTCAAAGTTCACATTACACAATCAGCAGGGTACTGGATGAAATCATGAACTGGCCAGTGGACTTTTGTCATTCTAATCTTTCTTTCAGTTCCTCCTACAAGCACCTTGAGCCTTCGGTTTTCTGCAGGAGAGGAAGTCCTTTCCTGTTTAGGCCTGTGCCCCTCCCTCCACCTCAGAATGAGATCTTATTGCCAGCAGAACCCTCTATTTAGCTGGAATCTCTGCAGAAATGCTAACTGGGACCCTTTCCAATGTGGAAAAATCTAGCCTAGAAATTCTTAGAAATGCAAGCTCCCCACCTGGAGGCTTGACTTGACACTGGGTGACACCTGCAGTTGGCTTTCAGGCCAAGGCGCTAATAAAGGATTGTGTCTGAGGGTGTCTCAATCAGCATTAACATGAAGAGGAGGGCTCTGAACTAGCCCATCAGTAAGAGAGGATGCTCTGCCCATATGGTCTTCAGCTTCTGGAAATGCTGCCTGCAAACAGCCTCAGCTGTCAGCCCCGTATGGGAGGTGCCTGGGCTGACAACAGTCCTCTCCCTTCCTGGGGCAACCTGAATCCAAGGCCTGGCCCCTTCACCTCAATTCTGAGAACGTAGAAGAGAATTTCATGACGTGTGCATATACCCGATTGCAAAAGATGTGTATTTATTCCTAGGAGCATAATTGAATGGTATTATTCTGTAGAGCGTAGGTTCCGCCGAACATTTAAGTCTTTCACAATATACCTGTAGATATGATAGAGAAAGAAAAGTAAGAGTTGATTCATCATAGGTTGAGCAATCCCAAAGCAAAGAGTGCTGATTAAAATCATTGTTGTCAACTTGAAAGAAGTAACACGCCTCAGGACTTTGAATTCGGCCTTGCCTCATTTAACATGACTATAAACGATGTGAACAAAGGAAATGTGCTTATTATGTTCTCAAGTGTTATAGAGGTAGACGGGAGAGCCAAGAAGTTGGATAATAAAATCAGAATCCCCAAAGGTCCCCCACAGGCTGAAGTGATAGGACAGAACCCATAACCTGGACACGACTAGGGAGCAAGTGGCGTAGAACCCTGCCCAGGTACAAAATGGGAGAGACCTGGCACGAGACCAGCGAATGCAGGGAAGCTTGAAGGGAACTACAGATTCAATATGAGTCAGCAGCACGCCAGCTCTGCCAAAAAGGCAATGCAAAAAATGAGTCTGCATTATCAAGACTACAGTGCTCAGAACCAGGGAGATCTTGATCTGATGAAATGTGGATTTCACCTGTGAAAATGTGGATTCCTGGAATGATTGGCAGGTTCCTCTATGACCATATGTGCCTTCTAACACCAAGGTTAGACAGGTCTCTGTTGGTAACACTCCCCTGAGTGACCAATCTAGTAATTCTATTTTTAAAAAGGAAATAAATTGGTTTAATTCTTTTTTATTTGTTCAAATTATATTTATTGAGGAAAAATGCATTTTCCAGGTACTCTGCTAGAAGCCAGCAACACAAAGATACATCTTCTCCAGTAATTCATTCAAATACCAATATGAGTACCGTAGTGCAGGGCTTTGGTCAATGTAATTAAGGTTCCAGATTAGTTAACCTTAAGATGGAGAAATTATCTGGATGGGCCTGACCTAATCACATGGGCACCTTAAAAGTAGAGTTTTGGCTGGTGGCAGAAGAGTAAGCCAGAGGCTCAAAGCATGAGAAGGACTCCATGCACCATTGCTGGCTGGAAAATAGACGGAACCACATGGTAAAGAATGCTGGTGGCCTCTAGGAGCTGAAAGCTGCAAGGAAGCAGAGACCTCAGTCCTACAACCACAAGGAGTTGACTTCAACCATAAGAACAAGCTTGGAAGACAACCCAGAGCCCCAGAGGAGAAGGGCAGCCCCTGCCAACACCTTGATTTCAGCCCAGTGAGACCCTGAGCACAGCTCTCAGCCACACCATGCCCAGACTTCCGACACACAGAAACTGTGAGGTAATAAGTTGGAGTTGTTTTACAACACTAGGTTTGTGACAGTTTGTTATAACAACAATAGAAAACTAACACGGGGTAAATAAACAACAGGCACACAGTGAGATAAGCGCTCTGATTGAGCAAAATCGCAGTGTATATGGTTGGTTGATCCATCAAAGTCCATTTCCCCCTTCTCTTTCCTAAATGAATCTCAGTTTTGTCCAGGTAGCCACTCCTCACACATACCTACATTCATGACCTGATTAACGGCACCCCAGCTCCAAGGGCAGGGCTGGTCAGTCTAAAACAGGGTTTCTTAACTTTGACATTGTTGACATTTTGGTCTGGATAATTTGGGGGGTAGGAGGGTGTCCTATCATTGTAGAGTGTTTAGATGCATCCCTGGCCTCTACCAAGTGTATGCCAGTGGTATAAGCGTTCCCTGTCCCCCACCATGACAATCAACTATGTCTCTAGATATTGCCAAATGTCCATGGTGAGGGGAGAGGGGTAGGGAGCAAAATCACCCCAGTTGAAAGCCGTTGATCTAAAGGTAAGTTCGACCACCTTGCTAATGGCTGGTTAGGATAGGTGTGTGACCACTTTGGGAAAATGAAAGAGAGTTTTGGGAGAGGTTCTGAGGATATCTTCCTTCCTTTCTGGGAACGTGACTGGAAGTAACCCTGTTTCTCTTCCTCTAGATGTTGTTATGCACAGATGTGGTTCTGGGGCTACTGCACCCATCTCAACCCCAGAGGGTCGATGAAGCCAGTCCTGAAACCTACCCTCCCTCCAGGCTCTGGTTATGATGAGCCCATTAATTTCCTTATTGTTCGAGATAGTTAAAGATTATTCAGGAGAACTCAAGGGAGAGCTGCTTTTCGCAGCCAACAGTTGCCTAACTTGTGCCAATGTCCAAGGTGACAGCGAAGTCCAGGGGAAGATGCACCTCACGAAGCTTGGTCAAGACACAGAAAGAAAAGAGAGTAGGCCCAGGAGAGTGCAATTTACAGAGCGCTTCACACCACACATTTTTTTAGAAAGATCTGCTCTCTTAGCAACTTTCAAATATGCAATCCAGGATTGTTAACTATAGTCACCATGCTGTACATTACATCCCATAAATTTTACAACTTTGTACCTTTTGACCCCTTTGGCTATTTCAGCCACCCTCCACGCCTGCCTCCGGCAACCACCAATCTGTTGTCTGTATCTATGAGCTTAGTTTTGAGCTGGTTGGTTTCCCTTTTTACATTCCACATGTAAGTGAGATCATACAGCATCTGTCTTTCTCTGTCTGACTTATTTCACTTAGCAGAATGCCCTCAGTGTCCATCCATGTTCTCACTGTGGGAACTCCAGCATCTGTATCAAAAATGCTGCCTTCTGATGCCCCGGTCTCAACCCTCACAGTCCCAGAGTGGCCGGTCATGGTGAACCACCCCCAAAAAGGAACCTCGCTCTTGGCCACCTAAAGGCCAAAGCAGGTTTGCTGAAGCCTTTCTTCATCCGTCTCACACCCCAAGGACAGAGTCCTATAAAAAAACAACCACCAACTTCCTCAGCCTCCATCTGCAGCCCTTTTCCTAACGTGGCCCAGTTGGAATGGATGCAGGCCCCATTCTACCCCCTCTCTTCTTTGTGTTTCTAGAAATGACATTAGCCACTAGGTTTCAACTGCGTCCTCTGGGCAAGGCATTATGCTAAACACCTGACAGCTTACCTCATTTCATCACCACCACTGGATAGGGTAGGTATCTTTATTTATTCATTTTACAAAGTGGTCTGTCATAGCTACAAGAGCTTAAGTAACTTGCCCAAGCTCACCCAGTTCCTCGGAGCCTGCACTCTACTAAAGTCCTTGCTTAATCAACAATGTACTGCTCGAGGTACCAAAGGGACAGTCTCCCCTCTGTCTTCGCCAGTCAGAGCCAAAAGCCCTTTAAACATGAGCTCATGCAGCCCTGGCCATTTTGGCTCAGTGGTTAAAGCATTGGTCCGAGGACCAAAGGGTCTCGGGTTCGATTCCCCTGTCAAGGGCACGTACCTCAGTCGCAGGTTCCCCACCCTGGTCCAGGGGCATGCAGGAGGCCACCAATCAATGTTTCTCTCTCACATTGATGTTTCTCTCTCTCCCCCTCCCCTTCCACACTCTCTGGAAATTGGTGGGGAAAATGTATCCAGGTGAGGAATTAAAAAAAAAAAAGCTCAGAAATGAACTCGTGCAAATCAGCTCCTCCAGCACCTGCTCCGCAGACACGCTCCGACACGCTGCACCCGGGATTATAAAGCACAGTTGAGTGCTTACTATGTGCCAGGCGCTATTCTAAACCTTTTGCATTATTAATGCATTTGATTCTCACGACAACCCTGTTGGGTAAGTATTGTTACTATCCCCCATTTCACAGATGAAAGCCAGACAAAAGCACTGAGCGGCGAAGAAGCACGCCCGAGGTCACAGCTGAGAGGGGCAGGGCTGGGATGAGAGCACACTCGCACCGTCCGCTGCTGATGACTGAGCGTCCCAGTGTTCCAGGCGCCGGACCAGGCCCTCTCATACATTTTCTCCAATCTCCCCAGCATTCCTGCGAAAGAGGCATGTCCTTAGATTTACAACCGAGGAACCTGACAGTCAGTAAACCTGCGTGAGGCCTTGGTTAGTAACGGTGAACGCCCGGCTCTCACCAGCTCTGGGCTGTCCTGTCAGATCGGTGGCCTTTTCAGCGACATGTTTTTTTCTAGAGCCCCAACCACATTCCCTGCTCTCTCCTCCCTCCTCCCAGGACCTCTCTGAGCTCAGGTCTGTGTTCTGGGCATAGAGGAGAAAGAGAAAAGGAGCTGGTGGCTGCCAGCTGCTGCTTCAAACAAAATAGATCCACACTTACAAAGGCACCCGCCGGTTGCCTAGCAACGACTGTCTGCTCCCGGCCGGCTCCTCTCCTTCCTTCCCCGCCAGGCATCCGCAGGCCCCTTGGTCTGCAGTGCCCCCCGAGACGTCCCCCTTCCAGGCTGCCTTTGTTCATTTTAACCTGATTTTCTGGGCAAATGCTTGCAGCTGGCAACTTGCAGGGAGTCCAGGAAATAAATCTGTATCGCAGATGGCCCTGGGGCAGGCACAACAGAGCTCCCTTCCCTGCGCAGGCCCTACCTTGGCACTCACAGGGTACCCACGGCTGTGGGAAGGAGAAGGTCTCGTTTCAGGCTCTTTGTCACATCCCTGAAGGTTTTTCGTCTTTTTTTTTTTTTTTTAAGAGTTTCGTGTTTCACATATGTCAGGTCCTTTAAATAGTTCTTCGAAATCAAAGTTTAACTGGAATAGAACTAAAGTAGACCGTCTGGATTTCTTTTCTCATCTTATCGCCCATGTTTTGAGTTAAGAGCCTCTTAAATTTAAACTTATCTTCATTTCAACCTGTCCAAAAGGCCCTGGGGCTATTTTTGTCCTAGAGTCTTCAAGGGAGGTCAGACAAGGCAGAATACACTGTCCTCCGAGCTCTCCTTTCAAGCACAAACGAAAAGGGCCAGCGGTTGTGCAGCCCAGGACGAGTCCAGGAGTTTCTGACTTCGCGGCCTGCAGGTGACGCTGACTTGAGAGCCAGGACCGCACCGTCGCTTTCCTGGGCACCTTTGTGCATAACTAGGAAGAAAAAACATTAGCAGTTATGTTTTACAACTATGCTGGTATAAATATAATCCAGGCTGGATTCATTAATAGACACATTTATTATTTTTATTGTGCTATGTTTATTTGTTTCTGATTTTAAAAGGCATTAATATATTTTGTGGGCCCCTGAAAGGACTGCGGGTCCAGGCCATTGCGCCTGCTGTGCCTAAGGACAAGGTGGCCCTGCTGAGAGCAGCCCAGCACTACTGAGACGCTGGTGCCCAGCCCTGTGCTCAGAGCCACGAGGCTGGGAAGATGGGAGGTGTGGTGCTGTCCCCGGGAGGCTTCCAGCCTGGCTGGGGAGGAAAACAAAGGCAACGATGACAATCACCGAGCCACGGACACTCGGCGGGCAGGACACCAAGAGAATCACCAGAGCCCCTCCCCGGAGCAGTTGCATTCCATTTAAATAAATAATACATTTTGAAAACACGGCAGACTGAGAAAAGTCCATAGAGGCGGGAGGTAGCTCTGGCAGGCATGGGGATGATTGGATGTTGGGGTTAAAGAAAGTCAAAGATTTCTGAGTTGGGGGCTTCAGTGACCATCTACGCAGCAAATACAGAAAGAGGAGGCTTGGAGGGGGAGACGTTGAGTCCGGTGTCGGGCAGGTTGAGTTTGAGATGCCTCCGGGGGGTGGAAGGCAGAGACCAGGGTTGTCTGACTCCCCAACTTAGGCTGAGGAATTTTCCTTCTCTTCCCAGTATGTTGAGTGTTTTTGTGACACTATTCCATTAAATTAAAGGAAAATCTGATTTAATAGTTTAATTTTAAAGTAGCACGTATAGTATGATACCACTGTGTGCAATTATTTCTCTCCCGTCACCCAACTCCTCCTGGCTGTCCATGCGCGTAGAGATACCTGGAACGATGCTCCCCAAGCGTTGACCATGACTATTTCTCAGTGATAGAATATGAGGGGATTTTTGTTCGTTTTCTTTGGTATTGTTCACTGACGCTTAACCTTTTCTGTTTCTTGAGTTTCTATGATTAGCGTGTATTTTTTGTCCTTTTCAATGGCTTCACTGAAATGTAACTTATAGCCCATAAACTCACTCATTTGGAGTGTATATTTCCATGCACCTTTGCTTATGAACAGGACTGTACGACCGTCTAATCTCCGTCACCCTAGAAAGAAAGCTCGAGCCCGTTTATAGTCACCGCCGACTTCCACCTCCATCCCTGGGAAACACCGATCTGCTTTCTGTCTCTATAGATCTTCCTATTTTGGACTTTTTGTAGAAATGAAATGACACAGTCTGTGGTACTTTGTGTCTGGCTTCCCTCACTGAACATTATATTTTTGAGGCTCATCTGTGTTGAAGCCTATGCTGGTTCTTTGGCCCCTTTTATCCCACATAGTATTTCAAGTTGCTACGCTATTTATTTGTTCATAAGTTATTTTAATTAGTTTTTCAGCTTTACTAAGGTATAATTGGCAAAAATAGTATATATAGAAAGTGCACAAGATGACTTGACATATGTATACTTTGTGAAACGATTACCACAATCAGGTTAATTATACATCTACCACCTCAGAGTTACCTTTTTTAAAAAATCCATCCACCAGTTGACGGAAAATGGGTCGTTCTATTTTCTTTTTCTTTTTGAGGATTACAAATAATATTGCTATGTGTATCTGTAAAGACGTTTTTGTGCAGACATATATTTTTATTTCTCTTGGGTAGATACCTAGGAATAAAATTGCTGAGTCATATAATGCGTTTGCATTAGACATTTGTTTCTTTTTTATTGATTTTTAGAGAATAGCTGCACCATTTTACATTTTCACCAACAATTTATGAATGCTTCAATTTCTCTACATTCTCGACCACGCTTGTTGTCACCCATCTTTTTTATTGTAGCAATTCTAGTGGGTGTGTGAAGTGGTAATTTACTCTGCTTTTGATTTGCATTTTTTAATGACTAATACTATTAAGCATTTTCTCATATGCTTGTATTGGTCATCTGTACGTATGTTTTCCAACATGTATCATCTTTACAACAGACAAAACTATTTTTAAAAAATATTTTGAGCCCAGCCGGCATAGCTCAGCGGTTGAGCGTTGACCCATGAATGAGGAGATTACGGTTCGATTCCCAGTCAGGCCACATGCCCGGATTTCAGACGTGACCCTCAGTGGGGGGGGGCGTGCAGGAGGCAGCCGATCAATGACTCTCATCGATGTTTCTCTCTCCCTCTCCCTTCCTCTCTCTGAAGTCAATTTAAAAATATATATTAAAAAATTTTTTTATACCTAGCATTAGGCATGGTCATTTAGATGACATGGAGTGTAAGAAATCTGGTTGCATGTGACCCATACTCTGTACTTGTACAAATGCAGGCAGAAAGTTGGGCTGACTTTTTTTTTAGCAGACACATTATATCATAGCCTCAAATTAAGCCTGTGGTCAACCAAATACCCCAGATCCTGTTCTCATTGATCACTGTGGACTGGGTTTCTCCCATTTTCTATTTAGGCAGTTGATTTTATTGAGCTTAAATGCTGGAGCTAACATTTATCCCTATTGAATCTTATCCTGTCAGTTCAGACCCAATATTGTCACCTGCAAAATAATCTTTTGTTTTAAGTCTGTCATCTTACTTTACCTACCTGACAACACCATTTTTGATGCCAGAATAGTCAAGAAGTGAGATTGTGTTAGTCATTATGTTTTTTGTCTTTTCAGAATCAAAATGAATTCGTACTTTTCCATAAGCAATCAAAAATACTCAATTACAATGCATGAAATTATATATTTTTTTAAAAAGCACCTCAAAAATAAAAGTTATGTAAAAGACCTACAAAACCCTATATTTTTATTGTTCGTAATCAATATGGGGACACATCTCTAATGCACAAAAAGCTGTTAAGATTAAACGCTGCTATTAAACTTTCCTGCATAGTAGTGGCCAGTTTTAATGAATTTATGGTTTAAAATAAGATTGATGAGAAGAGAAAGTGTATACAATGTCACTGAAATGCAAACATTTCATATGTAGGCTATTCTGCTACATTTCGAGTCTTTCTCATTTCACTCTCAGTGGAAATTTTTCTGAAAATGCTGGAAGTGATTTATTGTCACTTTATGCCCTAATTACTTTATCCGAGACCCAGTCACATCCCACCTCTTCCCAAACCACGGGGACCTTCCAGCTCCTCTGACGTCCCTACGCTGAACCGAATCATTCATTCTTAGTTCACAGCGTATCTCTTGGTTTGCACAGGGCCTGTCTTAGCTTTACTTTCTCCTAGCCACCCTCCATCCTCAATCCCCCTTCCCCTCCCTTCTCCAGCACCCACTCTGGGGTATTTAATGTATGACCCTCAGTCCAACTTGTTCAGATAAATGTGCATTTATATTTTCAAAGTGTTTATAGGTCTATGTTTTCAAATTACATAAATAATGCTGTGCTGTAAATCTTATTTTATTTCTTACTTTAGTTTTCCAACATTATGTTTCGGGGAGATATCCACGTGCTCCTGCAGGTTGCATACTGTGTGAAGAAATGCACATACCAGGTGCACTTTCCATGCATTTCCGTGTGGACCCTCAGGTTGCGTCCCAGACACTCCCTGAACAACTAATTTTCGTGGACTTACACTGGTCCTTATGCTGGTCAGAGAAACTGCCCACAGAGAGAACTTCGTAGCAGCTCCTTAGGGACAGTTTCCTGAGGTATGCGCCCAGGAGGCGCATTGCTGAGTCATAGGATCATCGTATATGACTGCAATAAAAATTGCCAGGCTGTTCCCTGGAAGAGCTGCAGTACTTTGCCTTCCACACCAGTACTGCAAGTGTTTTGTTTGCACGCCCTCTCACCAGCAATTGGTACCATCAGGCTTCAGGGGGCTGGCCAGCCTGACGACCTGATACGTTCTCAGTGGGGCTTCACTGGGCTGGTCTCTGATTGCCGGTCAGGCTGAGCTTCTGTCTCCCCCAGTGATGGGCTACTGAGGACTCCTGTTCTGTGAAATGCAGTGCATATCCGTTGCACTTTTCCCCATCATTTGTTTCCATCTTTGTATTGCTGGCTTTCATCATTCCCTGTTCATTCTGGCTGTGGATACCTTATAGTTCTAGGTATTGCAAATATCTTCGAGACGGCCGCCAGCCACCTGTCCCCGTAAACTTTATCTATGATCTCCTTCATTGAACCCTTTCATTTGATTTATTTTTTAAATAAATAAAAAAAGCCTTTCATTTTATTTATTTTTTAAATATATCTTTATTGATTTCAGAGAGAGGAAAGGAGAGGGAGAGAGAGAGAGATAGGAACATCAATGATGAGAGAGTCATTCATCGAACCCACAACCGGACATGTGCCCTGACCAGGAATCGAACCCCAATCGCCTGGATCCTAGGTCAATGCTCAACAGCTGAGCCACGCCTGGCCGGGCTCATTTTTTATTATTGTCAAATTCATCAATTTCTCTCTAGACATCTTGAGCTTAGAAGGTTTAACAATTTCTCTACCATCCAAGGGCAAACAGCTATCCTCGCATATTTTCTTCTATTAGTTTTATAGTGTTACTTTTACATTGCGAAATTCATGCCTTTTGAGGTGTGTGTTTTTAATGCATTGAGATAGGGATTCAACTTTATTTTTATTCATACACTAAGACCATTTTCTCCAAAAAAATTTTACATACTCTATCCTTTTACTGTGCACTCACTGAGCTGTCTTTACCTGTACACTTACTTCTCGTAGATGCATAGTTTTGTTTGGTGCATTTCATTCTTTCCATCCATCTCTTTGCTTGCTGTGCACCTAAGCCTTATAACTTGAGTTATAGTGTTTTTCTCAAATGTCTCATTTGCAAGTACAACGGTTCAGTCCCTTTGTTCTTCTCTTTCAAAGTTGTTTAGTTACTCAAGAGCCTTTATTCGTCCATATAAAATTTAAAATCAGTTTAGTACAATCCTAGAAATCTCTGCTGTAGTCTTTATTGGACTCATAATGAAGTATAAAGTAATCTGGGGACCACCAACATCACAGCAATATGAAGTTGCCCCAGTCATGCAGTTGGGTCTTTTTTTTTCTTTAACAGAGCAATAGAGCTAATTTTTTTGTTTGCAATAAAGCCTATGCAATTTCTACTGGAATAGTACTAGATACTTTTGTTGCTTTAGTAATGTATATCTTATATATGCAATTTTATAAATTAATTCTGTATATTCTATTTGTACTTGTGTGGCCTCTTCAAGGTTGTATTTGAAGAGAGGGAGCCAACACCTAAGGGGTTCCCCCTCTTGTCTGTAATCATATTTAATACCTATATATTCAAGTGCACATTCAGTGTCTTTAACCTGGTGTTCCATTGGTGATAGTGAGCCCAGCGAGCCTGTAATCTTCATGGAGACGGTCACCTGCCCATTACAATTCACATGACTTCCCTCTAGGCCTAGCTCTGGGCTCTATGCACATGGACAGAGGAGATGGGTACACACTGAGGGGCACACGGGACTCTTGGAATCAGAAGACTGGAGTGCAGTCCTCTGTCCCTGACTTCGAACCAGTCCCTAATCCCTCTGAGCCTCACCTTTCGCATTCCTAACACAGGACTCACGAAATTGTCGCAAAAATTCAGAGGAAATAGCTATATCTTGCCATGTAAAAACAATGCTGCTATTTGAACCTAAAGCCAAGAAATGCTTAAATCAAAAGCAGCTATAGTCAAAAGGAGAGCAATGGTAGGGAACTCCAAAAACTGTTCCCAATGATTAAAAATTAACACCAAACTTACTCCAGCCCTGGACATCAAAGATGATTTATAACCCTGTCTCCAGATACCAAGTGTGTTCATCAGAGTTTTTTTTAAAGTCGTGGGTGAGAGGAGAGCCTCCCATCCCCTGAAGACCACCACTGGCCCTGGACATCCTAAAGGAGCCTATGAAACACTTACTCTGAGAATCTGATCTGTTCTGGGACAGGAGGGAACTGCTGTGGGTGGTGAGCTACTCTTCCTCTGCAAAGAGATCATTTGACAAGAATCCCGAGTAGTACCCAGAGCTATCTGTGGTCAAATGCAAATATCGCATATTTAGAAGTGTAGTTGAAACAAATTGGAGTCTTTTCTGCTTTGTTATGGTTCATCTTTTCCACTAAGCCGGAAGATCCATAGGAGCACGGACCAGGTCTGTCTTGTCCATGTGCCTAGGTGGGTACCATGCACGGAGCGGACTCTCAGTGCGGGCCCTCCGAG
This sequence comes from Miniopterus natalensis, assembly GCF_054644295.1. Classification (NCBI taxonomy): domain Eukaryota; kingdom Metazoa; phylum Chordata; class Mammalia; order Chiroptera; family Miniopteridae; genus Miniopterus; species Miniopterus natalensis. Next base: position 8,472,389 of record NC_142099.1, read on the forward strand.
TAGACGGAGGGAGCCTAGACCTACCCGAGGTGGGGTAACAGCTCCTTGTTTCCTCACATCACCCGTGGGCGTCAGCTGACCTTTGAGTCAGGATGTGGAGGGACCGGATGGAAGGTGCTATAAAATGCTTTGATGGTGCAAACCCTGCTTGGTTGAGTGGCATCTCAGTGAGCACTTGGAATTGATCTGCCTGGAATTCTAGCAATAAAAAGAATAAGCTCACATTGTTCCTGACCTGACTTAACCCCTGGTCCCCGTGAATCCACACATTCCTGGGTTTATCTTTCTGATAAAGGGTAATCTGAGATACAGAGCCTGTGGTCATGGTCTTGAAATGAATGCCTAATGCAGCAAGTTGCAAAGCTCTTAAAGGAAAGTTGGAGGCTATCTCCCCCTCATTCTCCGGGCTTCTCCGGCCTCTGCTCACCAGTAGGTAGGGTTGGGGGGGGGGAGATTTATATAAAGTAACAATCAGTTGTTCTGTTTTTTCTTTGCTCCTACCCCTCTCACCTTTTATTTTTTTGAGGGAGAAAATGAAGAAGATAGGACTGGAAAGGTGCAGATTTCTGAAGAAATCATAATTCTTCTTCCTTTTTTAAATGATAACACTAAAACTAGGAGGCAAACCAGTAGGGGGTGTTAAAGATAAAATTACCACTCAGGAGTCAATGGAAATGTAGTCATAGGCAATTATGGCATGTTCTCTATGTCCCTGGTAAACGAATTGTCCTTTAAAAATAAAATTGCTCCTGATGGTTTTTTAAATCTCATTTTCTGTGCTTCTGAGGTTGTTTGCAACTGTTCCGCATATTTTTAAAAATCTCCAAATGTACCACTATAAATAACAGTAACCAAAACTTCTTGGATTATTAACTTTCCCTTATGTTTTAAAAATATTCATATTGTATATCTTACCATAAATAAACAAATCATGGTATTGCCATACAATGGAATATTTTGTAGCCATTAAATTGTATTTTAAAGGATATTTTAAGATAGCGATACGCTCATTATATAACCTTGTATTAAAAAACCAGAATACAAAACCACATATAGAGAATATTCTTTGTTTGTGGTCTATGGTATTTAAAACAATGATTGTAGGATTGTGAGTGTGATTACAGGTGTGTTTTATTTTTTCTTATATTATTTAACTATTTCTCTGTAATGTCCAAATTCTCTTCAACGAATGTCACTCTTATAATCAGAAAAAAATTATAAAAATGCTCAGATATCTTTTCAATAGAATTTAATTAGTCTTAAAGGTATTTTTTGAGGCAGGTGGGAAATAGACACTATTTTTTCATTTTAAAGTGTATATATACTGAGGCATCATAAAATGTCCCGCCTCAAATCACGTAATTTATAACAAAGAATTGGAGTCTGAAAGAGAAGCCAACCTCTTAGATTTGTCCCCAGCCTCACTTACATAAACCCAGTGAGAAATGCACAGGACTGGTCTCTTCTCAGAGCCCCTCGGTGGCTGGCTCTCAGGCCTGCCTTCCTGTCTGCACTGACTGCACCTGAAGGGGCCCCAGAGAGTGGGCCGTAGGTCCCTTCCCTGGCTCGGCTCTCTCCAGCTTTTTGCCAGGAGAATGGAAGAATCCTGAAATGTATCTCTGGATTATCACAATTTCTAAGTGACCCGGTCTATCAGGTTGAGATTATCTCAGATTACCAATGTAATTGTCTGCAAAGGGCAACATTCCACGGTTCTAAATTACTGGAAGCCTAACTTCAGAGCCCTTGTGCTCTTCTCCCCTTGAACGCTTCTTAAGCACAGAGACTGTGTCTCTCCTTTTCCAAAGACTCTCAGCCAAATTCCCGATACAGAGTTACGACACTTGTCATGGAATCTGTCTAAATACTCATTAACTCACTGACCGTCAGCCTCAGAACATTGTACCTGGAGGGCACGAGTTCAGATTCAGACCTGGTGGATGGTGTATGCAATAGGCAACATCTTATGGCCACAGGAGGTGATTCACTCAGCAGTGTGAGAGCTCTAACTTTCCATCTGGAAAATCAACACAGCTTCTGATTCATTTTTTCTTTTTACCTTTTTATTTTATTTTTTATTTACTTTAAATAATTTTTTATTTTTCAATTACAGTTTACATACAATATTATATTAGTTTCAGGTGTGCACCCCAGTGATTAGACATTTATATAACCTACTAAATGATTATCCTGATAAATCTAGCACCCATCTGACACCACACATAGTTATTACAATACTATTGACTCAATTCCCTGTGCTGCACCTTACATCCCCGTGACTGTTCTGTAACTACCGATTTGTACTTCTTAATCCCTTCACCTTTTTCACCTATCCCCCAATCCCTGCCCATCTGTCAAACATGAAAATGTTCTTTGTATCTATTAGTCTGGTTTTGTTCTGCTTGTTCATTTATTTTGTTTTTTAGATTCAATTATGGATAGATGTGTGTTTATTGTCATTTTATTATTCATATTTTTATCTTCTTTTTTCTTCTTCTTAAAGAACACCTTTTAACATTCCATGTAATACTGGTTTGGTGATGATGAACTCCTTTAGCCTTTTGTCACCTGAGAGCCCCTTATCTGTCCTTCAATTCTAAATGATAGCTTTGCTGGGTAGAGTAATCTTGGTTGTAAGTTCCTTACTTTTCATCATTTTCAATACTTCTTGCCAATCCCTTCTAGGCTGCAAAGATTTTGTTGAAAAATCAGCTGACAGTCTTATGGGAGCTCCTTTGTAGATAACTGCTTTTTTCTTGCTGCTTTTAAGATTCTTTGTCTTTAACCTTTGGCATTTTAATTGTGATGTGAATTGATGTGGGCCTCTTTGGGTTTATCTTGTTTGGGACTCTCTGTGCTTCCTGGACTTGTATGTTTATTTCCTTCACCAGGTTAGGGAAGTTTTTCATTGTTATTTTTTCACATAGGTTTTTAATTCCTTGTTCTCTTCTCCTTCCGGCATTACCATAATGTGAATGTCGGTACACTTGAAGTTGTCCCATAGGCTCCTTATACTATCCTCATTTTGTTGGATTATTTTTTATTTTTGCTATTCTGATTGGGTGGTTTCTGCTTCCTTATCTTCCAAATCTCTGATTTGATCTTTAGCTTCATCTATTCTGCTATTGATTCCCTGTAATGTATCCTTCATTTCAGCTAATGTATCTTTCATTTCAGTTAATGTATCCTTCATTTCTGGCTGGGTTTTGTTGTTTTTTTTTATGTTTTCTAGTTTCTTTGTTTGTTTGGTTGGTTGGTTTGCTTTGTTTTAATCTTCACCTGAAGTTATGTTTTGATTGATTTTAGAGAGAGAGGAAAGCATGAGGAGAGATTTGTTTTTCCACTTATTTATGTGTGCATTGATTCAGATCCTTGTGTGTGCCCTGACCGGTGATCAAACCCACAGACTTTGCCTGTTGGGATGATGCTCTAACCCTATGAGCTACCCAGCCAGGGCTTCTAGTTCCATTTTTATGTTTCCTACCTCATTGTTGAAGTTCTCATTAAATTAACTGACTCGCCCCCTGAGTTACAAGTATCTTTACTTATTTACAGTCCCTCTGCCCCAGAGGCGTAGCTGCTTTCAGTAGCTGCCCCTCTTGTACCCTTAAATCATCTACTCTTTTAAGTAGGTATCCACTTTTTCGCTAAGTTGTGTTAGTTAACAAGTTTTTATATTAAGTTCTCCCTGTGGAAATTATGGGTCTTGTTTCTGTCTCTTCACTGGACCCTGACTGATACAAGACCTAAATAAATGCAGGAATAAAGAATAGTCATGGATTGGAAGACTTGATAGTGCAAAGAAGTCATTCTTCCTAAACTAAGGCATCGATTTAAGAAATAGGTCTCTCCTAGTGCTTCTTTTGAGGGTACTGGGGCATTGGACAAATATAAAATGTTCAGCAATACTTGATTGTCACTGCAGTACATTTCTGGAACTCACATGGAAAATCCTAAACCTGATCTTACCCATGGGATCTGTGTTATAATTGGATGCCGCATTCTTGACCAAAAAACTAGGCATCAAATAATCACAGATACTAAATATGTCATGGGGCAAAGATTCAAACTTAAATTAGTAGTTATCAAAGGAGATTTTTTTAAAAAATTCCAATGCCTAGGCCCCACTGGGGACCGGTTAAAGCCAAATCTCCATAGGTGAGCCCAGGAAATAATTGGTTGGTTGGTTGGTTGCTTGGTTTACCAAGAGCCATGACCAAAGAAAGAAAGAGTTGTCATTTGACACATCTAAAAATTAAAAGAGCCACCCGAAAGTAAGTCACAGAGGCTTCTGGTGAAGATGGTGGCCTAGGTAAACGCGGTATCACATCCTCCCACAACCACATCAAAATTACAACTAAACTACACAACCACCGTCATTCAGAACTGCCTAAAATCTAGCTGAACAGAAGTTCTACCACTAAGGATGTAAAGAAAAGAATCGAAGCTAAGGACAGAAATGTTTTGCTTGCAAACAAAAACATGAGGGTTATTCAAAACACGTCATTTGAAGGACCAGCTTTTAAAATAGAAGTTTCCATGATGGCCTGGGTACTCACACAGATTCATCTTTAAAGCACTTTTTTTCACCCTTTTCTCAAGGGAGCTATATCTGAACACACACACACACACACGCACACACGACTGTTTTTGGATTTGAGAGAATTCAAGGACACTTTTTTCAAAATGGTGTCAAGGTAAAATTAAATTAAAATCGCTGGCAGGCTCAGGAAGAGCTCCTCACCCCCCTACTTCTTTCCTAGGAAGCTGCTTAGTTCTTCAGGGACACCCCCCCCCCCCAGGGCCCCATCACACGTGTATGGGATCGGCTCCGACTCCTGGGTGACGTTGCTCAGCTCCACACCATGGCCACTTTGCCTCCACCGTCCTCAGACATTTCTCCCCCCCCAGCTGCTGGAGGAGCGTCCTTAAGAGGATACATAGGGCAGCAGCTTGGGGGCCGGGGCCCAGGCGTGGAGCTGGGCTGAGGCTTGAGCAGATCTTGGAGGTGGGGCGGGGAGTCCCGGGTCGTAGCCAAAGATGTCTCAGTGGCCTGCTCCAGCTCCCAGCAGGCTCACTTAGATCTTTCTTAACCAATGAAGGGGCCACGAGGTTATTTACTATACAACATCCTGTCCTGAAGCAGTTAAATTTACCCACCAATTTCCTCTCGTTTCTGTCCATCTTTTGATATCGATCTGGAATCACTAATACCTTCCAGCCTCTGAAGCATTATGGTCTCTTTCCGCTTTCTTGCCAAAGGGACAGTGCGTCGAGTCTCCCTGTTCCTTCGCCCACTCTTGTTTCTCTGCTGTCACGACATCCACGTCGCTGGGTCTGCAGGGAACCACCGCTCCCCCGGCTCCTCTGAAAACTGCAACCAGAACAAACATCTGGATCCATGCTGACCGTCCAGGAGGCCAGGCCCCTCGCTTTGGAAAGGAGCAATGGGGGGAGGGGGCACTGATTCCAGCCCCGGCCGCAGGAGAGCGGGAGGGGTCTGTGAGCCCCGGGGCCCCAGGGCGAGGACTGCCGGCCTAGCAGCAAAACCGTCCCTCTTTTCACCCGGGTATCACTATTTCTTTGGCAAACTCCTTTACTTTTTTAAGGCTGCCTTTCGTATCAGAGATCGTATCCCAGATCATCAAATTTGGGTTTTGCAGAGCAATATTGGGATTTCTCCCTGGGTGTTGTCCACGGCCTCTAAAAACATCAAGAAAGCAGGTCTGGGGAAATACTGAAAATTTTCTCTCTGAGGCTGGGAATGAGTGACTGATGGCCATTATCACCACTTCTATCCACCACGACGGAGGTCCTGGGACCACCTGGTCAGCCCATGCCCCCCCGGCAACAGCGGGCCACTTCTGTAAGTGAGCAGAGACCCACCCCCTCCTGTTTTTCCGTCACCAGTGGGCCTGCGTGTTTCTGTGGCAGCCACACCTTCTCCAAAGGGGTCCGGATCGCTCCTTACTTCTTGTCTTCGTAACACGCAGCTAGGGGTGAGCGAGACCAGCATCACTGCCACAATTCTAAACCTCCTGTGGCCGAAGACATCTGCCGTGCACGGAGCTAACGTGGGACCCAACGGCTTTGCGATTGAGAAGTGAAGGTTTCTGCGCCGCGCGTGAACCGTGAGCCTGTGTTTAGGCGTCAAACCCAGGACCGACGCTGACGCTTCTCTGCCCGCGGGAGGCAGCGACGCGAACCAGGTGGCCACCTCCAGCAGAATTCAATTACCCAGATGGCCACTGCTCCTTAATTCAAAACTTAAACACACACCCCCCCCCTTTTTTCTTTCTTGCTGTTGTGAAAAATGAGAGAGGGAAGCGAACACACTGCGCCTGAGCACCGCTGGTTTGTGAGGTTAGGGACAGGCCAGGGAAGCGGGCTCCTGGCCTCTGGCTGCCGCGGGGCCTGGCTGCCTCGGCCGCTCGTTCCAGGAGCGCGAGTGTGGTCCTGGAGCCCAGCCTCCTCCTGGGTCTGTTCTCAGGAAGCCGTGAGAACGCTCCCTCTCTAATTAGCCATTGCTTTAGCAGATGGTATCTCTCTTTTTTTTAATTTTAAGCATGGATACTCAGACTTCTTATTCGGAAAGTGAAACTCCCTGGGCTGGGCTGGCACTGCCATGTTGAAGCGGCTTTATTTCCCTGGTCCTCAGCTGAGGTTTGGAGATAACCGGGCAGTTTAGACAGGTGGAGCGTAGGCCGACCTCTACCCACCCCTCTCCTGCACCCTGGCTCCTGCTCACGCTCACGCTGGCTGTGTGTCTGGAGACAGGCCCGCCGATGGGTAAAGGAGGGGGTGGAGGGGACGTGGGGGGGGGGACCAGCACACAGCGACTCTGTTCCCCTCCTCTCTGGACAAATTTCCACGTCTGCCTTCGCCTTCCCTGGGCCTTGTTTCTTCCAGGCGGAGCAGGTATTTGAGCAGCTACTCTGTGGCAATGTTTTCAGTTCTTCAGTGGATCCTGCCAGTGGAGCCTCAGAGCAGCCGGGGATACAGTTACACATACAATAGATTCCAAAGTTGCCTGTGAGCAAGGAAAACGCTGTTGCTTGAAGGAGGTGTTTGGTTGGGGTCCTGTTATTTGATCACCTGCTTTGGATCCAACACCTCTGCCCTCATTGCCGCCTCCTACCACCCCCTCCCCCCCACCGTCACCCCCCACCCTCTACCACCTCCTCCCCCACCCCCCACCATCTCCACTGCCATCTCCCTCACCACCTCTACAGCCATGTCCACCACCAGATGCCAAGTGTCAAATTGACAGGGACTGTCAAAAAAAAAAAAAAAAAATGCTGAGCTTTGTTTACCCGGGGACGTCTTTTACTCGTCTGGACACTTGAAGCCACATTACTTACTAACTTGGCCTTTCGCTGTCTCCTGTGTTGTCCAGAGCTGCAGTCTCTGCACATTGAATTGGGAGCCAGGAGGCTTAACTTTTCGTCGGTCAGCGGACTTGTATCAAGAACCGGTCTCTGCGACAAGTGGAAGCCAACTGTCCTTGGAATTCAGTTAAGTCAAAAATACTAGGAGAAGTAGGGAAAATGCCGGAACCTTCCCAGCAAACTGAACTCTCTTCCAGGGTCTGGTTGTCCTATGCTGACAGATTATAAAATTTGTCCAAACCCCAGTTTTTCATCATATCCAGCAAATTGAAAGCCTCTGTTTGGGGGAAGTTGTGGATAATCGGGATTATAATGGGGATTAGGGCACGCATTATGTGCACACCAAAAAAAGGGGGGGAGTGGGGAGGGGAATGAAATTAGTATGCCATCTCCCCAAAGATATAGGGATGTCTTGAGAATCTGAATTCGATAATATGATCAGAAGAGCTTTGATAAATGAGTGACTGTGAAGGCTTATCGCAGGGGGCTGGCACTGCCGGAGAAATCTTTCCAAAGCACAGAGCTGGTCATGCCACCTCCCTGCTTCAAACCCTGCCGAGTCTCCCTGTGGCCTACAGGATAAAGTCCAAGCCCTTGGAACGGCATCCAAGTCCTCCACGATCTGGACCCTGCTCACCTCTCCAGGCTGATCTGCTGCTCTCTCTTACAACCTGTGGTCTAGCCATTTCCAACTCCTGGCCAGTCCTCTAACAGGCTATGCCTGTTTATGTCCAGAAGGTTTTGTCCATACTACTGCTTGCAATCACATCCCTCTCTCTCTCTCCCCCCACCTGCCCCACCCCCCTGAATGGACTCTAATCCGTCTTTGAAGAGCCAACCAGAGAAGCCTTTCTGGGTCTGCAGACAGAGCTGACCACATCTTCCTTCATGTCCCCAAGATATGCTTCGTAGGTACAGCATCTCTTGCTGTGTTACCCTTCATGTCTGTCTTTTAAGCCAGATGCCGAACTATTTAAGGGTAGAGAGTGTGTCCCGGTCATCTTTATAAGCCAGCATCGAGCATGGCGCTAGGCTCAGGGCCGATGCCCAGTAATGGCTGTTCTAGGTTTTTTGCATGAACCAGCTGTGACCTCAGTTACAGATTGGGGAGTACCAGAGGTGGGGGTGAGGGAGGGTTCTTGCTGAGAGGGGAAGAAGGAACGGAAACCTTCCTTAGGGATTTTTCTGTAAGGGCCCACATGGGGAAGTCATCTGTCATGGCAGCCTCCAGAGTAAAACCCAAGCTGTGAGAAGTGAATTGAGCTGGTTACTATTTCTGTGCCTGACCTACTTTTTGGTTACTTTCTACTGCTGTTACAAAAACTCCCAAACTTTTGTGAAGGAACCAAACCACTTTGTGTTGTTTTTTAAAAAAAAAAAATATATATATATATATATATATATATATATATATATATATATATATATGTTTTTATTGATTTCGGAAAGAGGAAGGGAGAAGGAGAGAGAGATAGAAATATCAATGATGAGAGAGAGTCACTGCACGTCCCCTACCAGGGATCGAGCCCACAACCCCGGGCATGTGCCCTGACCAGGAATCGAACCCGGCCTCCTGGTTCATGGGTCGATGCTCAGCCACTGAGCCAGGTGGGCCGGGCTGTATTCTTTCCTCTTACGGTGTCTTTTCACCCTGCTGAAGGGACAGTTGGCACAGTCCCTGAAACCCAACTTCCCTGAGAAGGCATCGAGGGAAGAGAACTGTTCTCAGTAGGACCAGCTTCCACGGAAGTCACTCGATTGTTTTTCCAAGGAAGACCTAAAAGCCAAGAATAGCAAATCTATCCACTCCAATGGCAGTGCTCACTTCCTCAGTGCTCATGGCTGTAATCCCCGGGGAACAAGAAGGATTGTCTCCTGCCACCTCCTCTGCGTTGAGCTTGCCCACACCGGGCAACCTGAAGCCACGTCTCTACTGTCTGGGTGCAGATGGGATGCTGGTAATAAAGTATGTTTCAGTCTAGATTCCTTCTCCATTGCCATTTGATTTTTGTTTGCAATGTCCCAGTGGTGGTTGACTGGGAGGAAGCAGCCGGTGAGTTTTTACATGCCAGGCTGTTGTAACATTGAATAGTGTTTAGGGTTGGGGTGAGGGGACGACAAGAAGCGTGTGGGGGAGACCTTGAGAAGACCCAATCCTGGCTCTTAATTTCGGGATCCAATGTCAAACACATGGGAGACAGCTGAAGAATCCTTTATAATTGTTTTCTTTACTTAAGGCCGCTATCAGTAAAAGCAAATGATGGAGGTGGCAGGTGGGTTAAGGGATGCTGAGGAAAAGGCTGAGGACCTGTGTGGTGGACAGTGGCCCCCGGGACAGGCTCTAGTTGAAGGCTGACTTCCCTAAATTCCCGGAGGCAAAACTTGAGGGCTTCAAGTCTTTAACAGACAAAGTATATTTGGAAGAGTACTAAAGAGCTTTAAAGGGGAATTAAGAGATGAGTAGAGTCTGGCCAGTGTAGCTCAGTGGTTGAGCTTTGACTCAGGATCCAGGAGGTCATGGTTCAATTCCCAGTCAGGGCACATGCCCGGGTTCCGGACTCAATCCCCAGTCGGGGGCCTGCAGGAGGCAGCCGAGCAATGACGCATCATTGATGTTTCTCTCTCTCTCTCTCCCTCTCCCCTCCTCTCTCTGAAATCAATAAAAACATATTAAAAAAAAAAAAAGAGAGAGAGAGAGATGAATAGAATATGGAGCCTGGAGGAAGTTACAGGGGTTGGAATTACTCAGCTGACAGATTTCTGATGGTCAGCGCTGTGCCTAGACCTGTCTGCCACTGGACAGGAAAACGCACATCAGCAGCGGCGGGATACACACTGGCGAGGAAGAAGCGCTGGCTTCGACTCAGTGAGCATGGCAGCCAGCGGCTTTCTGGGGTAGCTAGGAAGGGGTAGAAGGTAAAGATGCATGCTTGAGACTGTTTCCATGCCAGGTCCGGGCCAAAGAGGCCTCATCCTTCCAGATTCCTAGCTCATTGATCCCCCGAAGTTTTGCCTCCTATGGAAAAATGCTGACTTGGTGCTATGCTCAGAGGCCAAACTTTAGAAGTAGGAAGATGACTTCCATTTTGCAGTTTTGAGGCCAGGCTTCCCCAGTCACTAAGCTGAGTGGTCTTGTGAGAAGAAAGGCCCAGATCTGAAACACGTACCTAAAGCCCTTTACCTTCCAGACTTACGAGAATCCAAGGGGATTTTTATATGGAAAAGAGCTACGTGGAAGCGAAAGCAAAAATTCAGATTTCAGTTAACATTTCTTCACTTTTCCCCACTCTGGAATTCAGCTGGAACTTTAAGGTCCTCCTGGGAGGATCTTCAACGACGATCTTCAGCTGCCAAATCGATAGCTCTAGAGACAGAGGGCAATCAATGCCTTGATCTATCAGGGTTGTACTGCTGAGTGAAAAATGATCGTTTTACTTATGGAGAAAACAGAGAGGTCAGCTGGCGGGAGATGTGTGCATTGCTCAGTTTTGCTTGACATCTGCTGGTGGTTCTTGCTGTACTTTGTCCATTCAGACCAGGGCCGGAGGGACGATTCACCTTACACAGGCCAAGAGAGCTTTAGCAGGCAAAGCCCCCTATAGGTTAGGGCAAGGGGGCTGTAAGGAACGGTAAAGAAGGCGTTTCCTAGACCCTTGGAGACGGAGCCCTGTCAACACTCTGTAAATGCCCTCTGTGGAGTTAGTGTGGGGAGCTCTGTCCTGGTTTGGGGGCCCTTTGCCCAGCTGTCATGAATCTGAGTTCAGGTTACAATTCCTCTGCTCTTCGCTTAACCAAGTCTGAGGATCGGTGGAGGCACCAGCCCTGAACAGATGCATTCTTGGGCAAGAGGAAGAAACAGTTTCTTCTAAGAAGGGATAAGGGTTACCCTAATGTTCTAACTGATAACACAGTTGCTAGTTTGTTCTCCCTTTCCTTCCTTCCTCCCCCCTCCTTTCTTTCAAGCTTCACATCTTTATTTGTTCATGTTAAATGAATACTCCGAGTTGATAAGGCCAGCTTTTACTTGCTTAACGAGTTAATATTTTCCTTGTATCTTGTAGTATTTCCCAGAGAGGTAGGTGGAGTAACTTTCTCCTGGGAATCTTGTGCTTTCCCAGAGTGTAGCTGGCTTCCTGAAAGCATTGTTCATAATAATCATAATACTTTGCTTCCTAAATGTTGGAGACCTTCAGCCACTGCAGCCTCTGCTGAGAAGCAGGAGCTATAATGGGAGAAAGTCCCACCGCGCAGGCGAACTGGGGGGCTCTAAGGGGCGGGAGGGCTGGGGGCGGTGTCCTGGGGCTCAACATCACACCCCAGGCCCAGGGCCCCTCAGAGCACCCAAGGCTGCCCTGGAAGGGGCGCTGCTGTGCCAGGCGGGAGGCATGGAGAGGCGCCAGACTGGTCTTCAGACCTAGAGGCAACCCCTTCTGCTAAGGATACATACGCATTCCTTAAGGTTTCGGGTGTTCCTCCTCTATAAGGTGAACCCCCAAACAAGACCAGCAGGTTCCATGCACACGGTGGACTGAATGAATTCACTGGATGCCCTTGGGCTTGTCATTTGGGGAGGGCGCTTGGGACCTCTGGCAAGGCCGTTCCTCCGGGGCCCAGCGGGGAGCGGGTAACGGAGATCCCAGACCAGGGGAGGCTGGGGGGCCGCGCGCAGGCGGGCGCGGGGCCGGGACTCCGCGGGGAGGCGGAGTGCATCGGGCGGGCCCTGGCTCAGTCACCCCCGACCCCGACCCCACCTCGGCGGGTCCCTTCGTTCCAGCGGAGTGTTCTGATGCACTGGAAAGACCCCCTCCGCGCGAGGTTTCTGTCCCGGGTCCCCGGAGACTCGGGGAGCACGGTTCCGAAAATGTACCCGCACCCACTGCGGACCTTGCGTGCCCTACAAAGCAGGCCCGTCACGCAGGGCGGCAGGAGGGGCGCGGGAGCTCCCTGGCCGCCGAGTCCCCGCCGGCCAGCCCGTCGGCGCGCCCCGCAGCGGCGGGGCCGGGCCTCCCGGGATGCGGGCACGCGCGCCCCGGGCCCGGCGCCCTCCTGCCGGGAGCCCAGACTGGCTGCAGCCAGCGCGGCCCGGGCCGGGGGGAGGGGTCTGGGCGGGGCGGGGTCCGGCGGGCGGCGGGTGTCGGGTTGCTCCGGTAACGGTGACGTGTCGCGGCGTGGGCGGGGCCAGCACGCAGGTTGCATATTTTAGGAAGTGAGGAGGCGGCGCGGGCTGGAGCTGCGGCGGGGTCTGGGGCACAGAGCAGCGGCGGGAGGAGGCCGACACGTGGCAGCAGCAGCGGCAGCAGCCCCGGCGGCGGCGGCACCCGCACCGGCCCGACCGCCGGCCGCGCGCCCTCCTTCCCTCCCGCCGCGCGGCAGCGCTCGCTCCCTCCTCGCCTCTGCGCGGGGCGCGCTTCCCCGGCCGGGCGCTGCTCTCTTCCTTTCTCTGATTCCGCAGCGGCAGGACCCGGTGCCGGGCACCGACCACCGCCACCATGGGGAAAGGGGTGAGTGTCGGGCGGTCCGGGGGCGCGGGGCGGCCGGGGAGGGGGAGTCGGCAGGGCGGCCGCGGGCAGCCGGCGGGGGGCGCGGCGAGGCGCGGGCGGGCCGGGCGGCCGGGCTGAAAAGACAACGCACTTGAGAAATGGAGGGAGCGCGGCGATGGGGGACGGCGGGCGGGGCGGGGAGCGCCGGGGGGGCGGCGCGCGGGCCCGGGAGAGGGGCTGCGGCCCCCCCAGGCCGAGCGCGCCGCGCCCCGGGCTCCGGAGGGCGCGCGGGCGCCGGGCCGCCCGGGAAGGAGCCGGCCGCCGGCGGCATCCCCGCGCCCGCTTCCCTCCCCGCCCGCCCTCGCCTCCATCTCTCGCCTTCCTCTTTCCCCCGCCCTGCGAGCCCCGAGGCCGGGCGCGCTCCTCCCCTTCCCCCGGGGCGCTCCGCCGGCCCCTCCCTGGCCGCGTGCCCGCCGCCGGGGGCTTCCGACGCGGGGGCGGCCTCGGGGTCCGAGCTCCCGCTCCTGGTGGCGCTGGGGCTTAGCCAGCTCCCCGCAGAGGCGGTCGTCCTCCCCCAAAGGGAAAAACTGGCTCCCCCTTACTGCGGAGCCGGTCGTGCGGGCTGGTGCCAGCCAGGGTGTGTCTTCACCGCCCTAAGATGGCCTTTAAGGTACACTTTTGAGAGCTTGACTGGGAGACTTTCCATAAACACAGGATGCGCCCGGAGCGACTACCCTGGGGAGGGGTGTGAAGGTGTTTTTTTATTATTTTTTTTCTCTTTGTATTGAACCCGGTAGGACTGGCTGGCCCACAGGGCCTCTGGGTACAATAAACCTGGAGGCGACGGGCTGCAGGCCTCGTAGGGGTGCGGAGCCGCCGCGGAAGCGCGGTTGCCCGAGGAAGGAGGGGGCTCCGGGGCGGGAGAGTGCACGTCTCCTTGCTGCCTTTCTCTAATTCCGGCTGTGCTCTTAGCCCCTGCAGAAGACGAGGGACCGACCCCAACGGGAACAAAGTCGAGTTGAGAGAAGTTTATACAAAATAACCACCGAAGTATCAATTCATGGGATTAAATGACTAGGCCGTGAGAATACTGGTAGGAGAGCATTTGCTCCCTTACCTCCAGGGCTTGCCCTGTACCTGCACTTAGTAGGTCTTTGCAGGTTCTTAGGGCTCCTGTGTGCAGTAAGTGATGGGGAACAAGGGAGGGTGCAACCTGACTCTAAATGGGTTTTGAAGGATGTAATGGGACAGCTTGGATGGCCTGGTAGGGAGAGGTGGGAATGCACAATTTGTATCTTTTAAAAGCACAAAATGTGGAGGGCTGGCCCAGGTCAGATAGTGGAAGGCCAAGAGCTGAGTGCCAGCCTGGTAGTCCCCATGGTGGAAACTGGGTTAGTGGCCTGTGTTTGTACCACACCATCAAACCCTAGGTCATTCCTATAAAAAAGCTCTTTAAAGCTCATTCCTCTATCTCTAACTCCCTCAAATAAAAACCGAGTAATATCCTGGGCCAGGTATTGCTGATTTGTGAGGGTGTAGAGATCATAGATATGTACCTGAGGCCTAGGAAGGTGAAGTGACTTGCTCAAGGTCAAATGGTTCATTAGTGACACACCAGATGTCCCTAATTCCTGAACAACCTGCGGCCTCCCCAGCCTGAACTGACGCTCACTTCTTAACGTTGCCTTATATGCAGAACTCTAAAGTCCTTCTTCAAATGAAGCTGGGGGTATGTGTGATACTGAGTGGACCGGAGAGATGTTTGAATAACTTATGTCCATGTATCTGTGTCTCTTTCATAACCACACACGCACAGTAGTGGTAAAGACAGCAATACGCCTGGGTTGTAGAGGTTTAATCAGGATGCTTTATGGATCCTAATAAAATGTCTAGTGGCTAGCAAATGAAAAATTAACACATGCTGATAGTGCTGCTTATTTTCTGGGCTGTATTTTCTCATTTTGGGTACTCTGATAATTTGAACATTAAGGGTGTGTGTTGATGATGATTCTCCTTGGTTAAAGTGACCCTTTGTGTCCCCAGTGACTTACTGTGATCGTCCAAATGTTCAGGAGGGTATTTTATGCTGAAATGTTGGGATTTTTCCACATGAGGATTAAAATGTGGGTGGAGTGGTGACTAAAGCCCTGCTGATAATTGGTTAACCAGGAAGCCTGTACCAGCAGCTAATTTTTTAAGGTCATTGTTAATTTCTCCCCCTTCTCTTCCCACTGTCGTCAGGAGCCTAGGTTTTGGTGGTATTTCAGGTGATTTTCTCCGTAAAAATCAAATTCTTGAGCTTTTGGTAAGAAAACGAAAGAACAGCTGAATCATTCCTGGGTGAAATAGGATTTTGCCTCTTTTTTCGTATTGGGCGTTTTTGCCAGTGACTTGGCTTAAATGTGCAGCGAGGCCTGCCACCCACAACTATGTAGCCAAAGGTACACAGAAACTCTCTCTTCTCAAGTTTACAAAGGCTGGGGGGTGGCGGTCGAGTCACCAGGCCCTTCGCTGCAGCTCTCCATTGTTTGAATATTAACTTAGTTACCGAGAAAAGAAATCCTAGCCCGTGAGTAGTGATTTAAAGGGGAAAAGGTTCAGGTGAAGGTTGCACAGGGGATCCGCATGTCAGCAGAAATCCTGGCTGTATGGTAACATTATCAGCTGCCCTTTTGGAGCTCAAACTTGAAAGTGTGACTAAATCTTCTCTGGCTGCTATAAATCTAGTACTTTAGACTGAAAACACTGTGAAGGCAGAGCCCTCGGTGTGGACGGGTGCCCAGGCCTGGCCGCCAGTGAGGGCAGCGCTGGACAGGAGGCACCCGGGGACTAGCACCGGGGACAGAGAAGGGGGTGGGGGATGCGTCGCACCCTTTGCCTGTGAAGTGTTCCGAGTGTGACAGCTCTGCTCTGTGCTCTCTGTACCCTGTTCTGAGGGTGTATCCCCTTTTGGTAACTTACTGTTTAATTTGTAGTGTTCTCTGCCAGTAAGTTTGTAACACACCAGTGACTCACCTTAGGGTGGGAGGGTAGGGAAGGGGGAGGTCTGCATCATAAATCTGAGCACCTGATTGAGAGTAGGCTAAACCTGACAACCAAAAGGGGGGGGTGTTAAAAAAAAATCCAGTAAAATGTTTATCCAGATGAGGGCTAAAGCTTAAAATATATGGACCTCTGGAAGTGTTATTCCTAAATTGCATTTAAAAATAAAAAGGGGCATGCAGGAGGCAGCCGATCAGTGATGGCTGTCTCATCACTGGTGTTTCAGCTCTCTCTCCCTTCCTCTCTCTGGAATCAATAAAGATAATATTTTAAAAAAATAATAAATAAATAAAAAGGGAATTCAACATTGTAAAGCTCAGTAGACTTGGCACCCATCCATGCTCCTTCCCAGAACCCTTTTAAAAGGGTTTTTGTATGGAAAAGTACGTAAAATTAGTTTCATTCCTTTAAAAACAAAACAGTTAAAAAAAAAAGAAGAAGAAGAAGCCCTTAGGTAGAATACTCACCTTGAGGACCGAGTGAAGCCATCTCTGTTTAGCGTGAGTGCAGAGCAAGTGGGAGTTGTGGTTGTTGGGGCTTATAATGGGCACTGAGAGATCAGATCATTCTAAACTGTGGGTTTTCATGTTAGTCTTAAGCTCTTTCAAAACTAGAGGGTAGTTTTTCTATCCCCTGAAAAACGTAGTAAGGATTAAAAATAATGGGAAGTACTTTAACTCTCCAAAGGAAAGCCAAGTGGAAGTATCATTTGGCATCACTGACCGCTTTGCTATTTAATAGCATCTTAAGAGTTTTCGTCTACTTTCACTTTAAGGTAAAGGCCTTTACATTTTTAAATTCTTTATAAAAGTCTTGCAAAATAAAATGGCCTTCTCAGCCCCCCCCCCCCATGATGGGAGGGAGAGAGAACCGTGCTGTGGTGCCGCCTTCTAGCTGCCCAGGGCTCTGAGCCAGCCAGCAGGCCCGAGAAGAAACACGAGTGTCAGATCAGATGGGCTCGCGGTAATCAGAGTGGCTGCACCGGAGCAGCAAAACACTGGGCAGACGGTGCCCTGGTCCCTGCCAGAGCTGTCCAGGTCTGGATCACGCTGAAAGTGCATGTCCAGTAAGTGATAACGTGAAGCAGAGAGAATTTTAAAATCCACTAACTGGTGTGTGTGTGTTTAACTCTCCTTCCTTTCTGCATTTTTGGAAACGGAGAGTAACCGAGTCAGGTTTGAACTTTCTCACGTTGCCATGAATTGAGTGTATGAGAGGAAATGTGTTCTTTGGCTGGAGTCTGAGAGAGACTGTTCTTTGCATATGACTCACCTCATTAGTTGTGCTGAAATCTGTTGTCAGGAATCCACAAGAAGTTCTTCACATTTATTTGACTGATGTTTGGAAGAGCAAATTCTGTCCCTGAGAACAGCACCCCACCCCCACCCCTCCACAGCTTTTCTCTGGTTTCATTTGGATCCTGAGCCAAGGGAGTTTTGGCTGATAGACCTCTTTCCTTAGTTCCTTTGTGACTTGACAATGAATTGTATCTGAACGTTAATTATCTCCATATCTGATTTTATTCAAACCCCATTTAGTAGCAGCTATTGGATATTTTCTGTTGGTGATCGGAAAAGTTGGTCCCTGGTGGCTCTGCTTTGTCTTTGGGACTTGGATTTGGAGTCCGGGTAATCAGAGTGTAAGGTTTGGGTCTGTGCGTCTTGGTGTTTGATCTGTAGTTCCAGTCTGTCATCACGGCGAGGGTGGGGGATTAGCTTGTGTTTTTCTTCTATCTTCCTCTTGATGTGTGTCCCAGGCACTGTATTTGGTTTATTGCTCCGACTCACATGACGTTTCCCTAGGGCCTTGGTGCCTTTTAGCTCTTCAGCCTGGCAGCCGATTGACTTCCTCCCCTGCCTGCAGGGACTTTTGGGGAATTGATTTGGGCCACTTTTAACACTTGTGCCAGTTGTCTCCCAAACCGACAACTCCTTTTGAGTCCTCTTGAGTCGCGCTAGCCAAAGGGTGTTCTGGAGAGTGAAAGGGGTGAGGAGAGCAGCAGGTGGAGGGAACAGGCAGAAGGTTTTAACTCCTAATAATCCAGGTGCCTGAAGTAGAGGTGGAGTACCCCACTGAAAAGAAAGGGTCTTCCCCTTTTTTTATTTATTTTTTAATTGGAAGAACAAAACACATTTTCAGAAAGGGAATAAATCTAAAATATATTGATACCTTAGAAATTTTAGAATTCTTTTTGATGATGAATGATATGTACCGACTACTGCAGGTAGGCTGAGTTGGCAGGCTGGTTAAAAGTTTACGTGCAGGCAGGATGGGGGGAAGGCCAAGCCTCTCTGTGGGGCTGAGGGAACACAATGGCTGGCGCTGGAGCTGTTTTCTCTGCCCCCTGTCGGCCGGTGGGCCGCAGCCCAGGTTTGGAGCTGTTGAGCCAGCTCACAGAGGGGCCCGCTGCTGTGGCCTGTGTGACCTGCTCTAGCGGTGAGGGAAGGACTATGGGGCATGGTCGTCCCGCGGATCGCCTCTGCAGAGAACAGCTGTCCCTTCACTGCAGTAGGTGGTGGTGCGGGTCTCCTCCCAACCTGGGCGTCTCGTAGTCCGCGGACACCTGGCTAGAGAATTCTTTATACGTAAACTAACTACACACTTATGTATAAGTCATTATGTTTAAGTATTATGTCATTTAGGAGCAATTGGAGGTCTAATGAACTGGGTGTGGTCATTTCTTATATGTTCTGTACGGGTTTTTTTGTTTTTTTAATTTACTGGGGTTACACTGGTTAATAAAATTATATCGGTTTTAGGTGTACAATTATCTGTATATTGTATTGTGTGTTCATCACCCTAAGTCATGTTTCTTTCTTTCACCATTTATTCCCCTTTTTCTGTAAGTTTTAATTGACGAAATGAAATAAAAAATAGTCAATGAAGGTTTTTTTTAGCGTTTAAAAGGAATTTTCATAGTAACTGAGGAATGGCAGTAATTTATTTGGAATATATGATCCCAGGAAGATTGGACACACACATACACACAGAGCCCACCCACCCACCACCACCACCTTGTACATACATAAAGGAAAAATGTAGCCCAGACCACTGCCTCTAGGTGACCAGCAGGATCAGAGACCATCCCCTCAACTTCCTTGCTAAGGCGGAATTTGCCAAATTGGATTCAAGAGGCACCACTTCTATGACCCTCGGCTTTGACGTGGACTGCATTTGCAGGGGCAGTTATGCTTACCTGCCTTGCAGCCCCTCTTGCTTATCCAGAATTTTCATTTGTGAGTTTTGGAAACAGGGCAGTTTCTAGGTATTTTGTTTCAGATTTGATGGCAGCCCCTTGATTAATCAGACTACCAGAATACACCAAGTGTTACTCCCATTTGAGGGATGAAGAAAGTGAGGCTGGCTGTTCAAGGTCCTGTAGCTGGCATAAGCAGGGTTAGAATGACTTGGGGATGAATTACAAGTACTATCGAAAGTCCTGTCTAAAGGGCGTGGGCAGCTCAGCTTCCAAGAACCCTTGAGACTCTCTCTGCTGGCATTTCGGAAGTCCGAAGAACTCTGAGCTCCCTGCTGACACGGGATTGTGCTGATAGGTGGGGACGGTGGCCAGAACTTCCATAATGCAGGCAGCTGACAAAGCCTAAGAGGCCTGCCCTGGCGGAGGCTGGTAGTTGAGCTGGATATGAAAGCTTGGGAGTGGCAGCTTCAGCTTATGCAGACGTGACTTACCTCTGTGATGGAAACTTCTCTCCTAACACTCACTGTATTTTTTTTGTGTGCCTCTTTAAAATTCTGGGCTAGTCTTCTGTACCTGTCATCTAGCCCCCACTCCACCCCCTTTAAGTTGTTAATTGCTGAAGAGGAGGAAGGAGCGTCTCTAGCAGGTCTCAGGGATGCCTCGCTCATTGTAAGGGTTCCATTTATGTTTTTAAATGAGTGAGGTTTCTTAAATGTCTTAACCTTGGCTCCTCCTGTCAAAAATCTTCATTTCCCATCTCTTGGGCACCCTTTCCCTCTACCCAGGTCAGATGGCAGCAAACTCAGGATGGCGAATCTTTGAGAGGATGGAACGCTTGGGAAGCACAGGACTAAGTAATGACACACGTTAAGCTGTGTCATACTGGGCAAGCCCCTGCCCTTGTTGTGACCTCCCACTTCCTAAATTAGAGTGGAAAAAAAAAAAAAAACCAGAACCAACTTACTTCATTTTCACAAGTGGCCCTTTTAAGAAGGGTGTGACACCGAGCTTCCACGGTGCCCTTCCTTAGAGACCTCAGAGGGTGCCCCGGGGAGTGCCCTCACATGGAGCGGGACAGGGGATCTGAATTTTCTAAATGAAAACGTAGCAATTCTGTGCCCAGAGGAGTGGAAGGCCATTTTATCCTACCCATTTTTTAGACCTGTTTCCCTGTCCCAACCCCCAAACACACATACACAGAATTTTTTCTGCTTTGAAACTAGTGATTGAGACTGATAGGGACTTAAGTAATATTTGCTTCCTATCAAGATAAGCTATTATTAAACCATTGTTTTACCTGTTGGGAGGAACTGAATTGTATAAATTGTATAAGCTGCCCTGGTCTTCTGGACAAACATTTCCTGGTGAAAAAATTAACATCTTAAAAGAAAAAAAAAAAATCTCGCATGTTAATACTTCCTGTAGCTCTTTCACAACTGTCCTCATTTAAAACTACGCCTGTACAGCACGGCTTGATGGAGGGGGGGCTTTTAGGGAACCTCAATTCTCAGCTAACCTAACCATGGATAACTGTGGGGCTGCAGGCAAGATATTTATTTTGCAAATCGGGGTAGAACTTTTCACCATGTCCACGGCCTAGCTGCTCCCACATTCTCTCCCCCCTTTTGGAGTGGAAAAGAAACATACAGGTGGTGAGGGGAGGGATTTTTAACTCAGATTTTCATTCATTTAAATTAAATATATTTTAATGATAACCCCACTTGCTTAAAGAGAATTTGTGAGCTGTATTTTAAAGAGCAATACGACCTGGCCACATGGGTCTTACAGCTCCCTGGTCAGTGGCTTTAAAATGATTTTTCAGGGCTGTATTTGCCATTAAGTACATGAAGGAGATGTCAGTGTAGACCGTGGCTCCTCTGGTGGTAGCCTGTCCTTTGTGTGTGTGTGTCTGTTTGCTTTTAACCGGCACCAGGGGCTCTGTGCACAGAGGACTAGCTCATGTGGTTGCTCCACAGCGGAGGGAATGTCGAGAATGTTGGCTGTCTCTAGACCTGTTTCGTTCTTAGCAGATAAGGCAGGAACTCAGGAGCTCCACTCGGCTGGAAGGAGCTGTTAGGAGGGACACTGCCGAAGTGGCCACGGAGGGTGAACAGTGTGAATGCTATGCGTGTTTCTACGCGTGGGCAATGCCAAGTCATTTGGGGCGGGGTTTCACTGTGGGGTCTTAAGAGGGTACTCTGCCCCCCCCCCCCAGCACAATAAAATCTTAATCTGGATGCACTTTCCTACTTAGTAGTTGGCATTTCTGAAAGTTCAGAATGAGTAAGGGAGACTCACAAAATAATAGTACCAGCATCAGAGATCATCCATTTTGAGAAAATGGCCAACCCCTCCTTCCTTTGTCCTTCGTAGGTGGCAGTTATTGAGGGGGGCAGTGTGTTGGGGGGTCTGGAGTGAGGCAGGGCCCGTTCTCCGAGGACAGCGTTGCAGGACCTCGTCCAGGCTTTGTGTAGATAAGCTCAAGCCTTTAAAACGGGGGAGGGGGGAGTGGAACAAGCTAAATTTAAACTAGGGAATCAACATCTTCTCTAAAAATTGTTTCACTTTTCAAGACGCGTAGGTGGATCCTGTGAAATATCTCCCATAACCCACGTGCTTTTCCTGCATCCTGCGCGTGTCAAAACATTTTCAGTGACTTGACTTGGGGGGGGGGGTTCTTTTCAGGCTGCAGGTTGGGGTGGGGACACCCTTTTTTTTTGCTCTTTCATTTAAAGAGTTTTAAGAGCTCTTAGGCTGACTGTCAGCATTCTCCTGTGAGCCCTAAAATTACTTAAGTTTGATACTTAATGACTTCTCTACAAAGCTAAGAATTTAAAAGTAACTAGTATTTAGATGTATTGTAGCGTTTGGTTCTCTCCAATACACTAGAGGAGGTAAAGCACTATCAATTATCTCCATGCTATAGAAGAAAAAAGAGGAAACTTAAGAGTTAGTGCCTGGCCCAAGGACACGCAGGTGGCACGTGGTAGAGCCCAGGTTTTGAAGTCGGGTCTGCCTGGGTCGGGGTGCAGAGAAATAGTTCTGAGTTAGTGACATAAAGGGGCTGTCGGCCTTCGGGGGCGATGGAAGGAAGGCCTCTGCGTAGAGGTTTTCACGGCACAGCCCTCTCTCCCCGCATGGAAGGGGCTGCAGGGCCCTTGTGAGACCTGCCAGCCCCCCCTTCATGCCCTGGGGTGCAGGTGGCGCGTCTCGAGCTGATGGCAGCGTTAATAGATTGTTTTGCCCAGTGTATGGCATAAGCACATACATTGCCATGAGTATTAGCCCAGTGACTAATCGAAACGATGGCTCTCCTGAAAACTGCTGAAGCCCCAGGCCTCTGAATCTTCGGTTTCGAGACACCGTTCATAACTCACCACGTCTTTCCACCGGTCCCCTGCAGGTTGGACGTGACAAATATGAGCCTGCGGCTGTTTCGGAGCATGGCAACAAGAAAAAGGCCAAGAAAGAGAGGGATATGGACGAGCTGAAGAAGGAAGTGTCTATGGTAAGTGCCGGGGGGAGACCGCTCTCCCGCTCCTGAAAATGGATGGTATCGAATCTTGTGAGTGCGTCTCACACACACATGCTGGCCCCCCCCGTCAGAGGCTTGCTTTATTTTAAAAGTAATATGGTCATTGCACTGGTTAAGATTTTACGGAATTATAGAGGTCACTATGGGACTCTTTCATTTTCAAAGCTGTTAGAGGGTTGGAAAAGTTACGCAACTGCTCTGACGTAGCCAGAAGGATGGTGTGTGGCTGTCATCGGGCCTTTGCTTTTCCGCGCTTCGATGACAGTTGGGAACTTCCAGCCTCTCCAGGCTGCAGGGCCTCTGCACACAGTCTGTCAAGGCAGGGGCGGTTCCCCCAGCTCTGCAGGCCGGGTGGGTCTCTGGGAACCTGTGGCAGGCACGGAGCTTTTTCTAATACAGTGTTTAATTGTGGGCTTTGTTTGTTTGTTTCTGCTTTCCCTTAGGATGACCATAAACTTAGCCTTGACGAACTTCATCGCAAGTACGGAACAGACTTGAGCCGAGTATGTTCTCATTTGAAACTTCTTGTACAAAATCCTGATCTGTCACACTTTCCCGCCCGTGTCACAGGCCTAACTTTGGGGACCTGAGGAGGGAGCACAATGACAGCCGCCATCTGAGTGTCTACTGTGTGACATACACAGAGCTTGGTTTTTTTATATGCTTTTTAAAAAACATTCTTTCCCCTGAAACCTGGAAAGTGCCTCGGTCATTCCCGGCCTTTTGGCTACAAATCTTCCCTTTATTCCTCTGCATTTGTTGAGTTGAGTTGAGTCTCCCAACAGTTCACGTTTGCACTTGACCAGCTGTCAGAGCCTGGGTCATTTATTTGAAGCCATATATATACTTTTAAACACAATTCAGAGGAACCCTTCAATAAAGTAGGTGTTGTATCTGCTTGTTATCTATTGTTTGCCACAAACAATATAGAGGTGAACAGTTGGAGGGGGGTGGAGATTGTTATTTCTAGACAGCCACTAGGAATTCTGGGGAATAACCTGAGTTCCAGGTAATACGTAGCCATTGTCTCTAATTATCAAGAACTTCTAAGAAGGTGCGTGAAGTTCTATACTTAAAACTGGGCTATTGACCTAATAATAGGTTGGATTCCTGCAGAGATTTTTTTCTTTCTCCTTCAATGTGCATAGAAGGTTTTTTTCCTCTCTGACAAATTCAATATACAGAAAATTCAAAGCTCTTAATTTGCAAAACTGAAGCAATTCGTTAAAATAAATATCTCTTTGGCAAAAATGCAGGGTAGCATGAATCCCTTATCTACAACTTAGACCGGACTGGTTTCAAATTTATCCGTGGACCAGTTTTAAAAACAATGTCAGTCTGGATGTTGTGGGTTCCTCCGGAAACCTGGGCTATTATTGGGGGTCCTCATCGGAGTTTGCCAGGGCTTACTTTGGCTTGGGAAATGTTTCTTTCCGAGTCCTTTATTGCCGCTTTCCAGCTGTCGGGCAGGTGTCGTACCTTGTTAAGCGCTGGAGCAGTTCGTCTCATTTACATTCCTCTGCCTCTCAGGGCTTAACCAGCGCTCGAGCTGCTGAGATCCTGGCCCGCGACGGTCCCAACGCCCTCACTCCCCCTCCCACCACCCCCGAGTGGGTCAAATTCTGTCGGCAGCTGTTTGGGGGGTTCTCAATGTTACTGTGGATTGGAGCGATTCTCTGTTTCCTGGCTTACGGCATCCAAGCTGCCACGGAAGAGGAGCCTCAGAATGATAATGTGAGTTCTGCGTTTCTAATTTGGATTATTGGGTACACATAAAGTATCCTCTTGGTCTTTACTGCCCATTTCTTTTCAACTACCACTAGTTTCTTGATGGTTTTTAACACCAGGGAAAGTAGCGTCGGCGACTGTTACCTTCAAGGCCGGTTGCCTTCCTTCCCCTGAGGTTGCCCTTTCCATCTCCGGTCCCGTGGCTGCTCTTTCTAGCTGGACGTCCGCCCTGCTTGCCGCTCACTGAGCAGGCGAATCTGCGCAGGTCCCGGCCTAGGTCTGGCTGCCACTCGTTAGAGGACAGACCACAGCTTTTAATGTTGGCACGTGACACGTGTCCAGAAATGTTTGCTAGCTGCCTTTCAAAAGTCACACGTTCCAAGAATACTCCATTTTTATAAAGCAGGAGAAACGGATGTATCTAGAACATTTCCAAAAGTTGATCAAGTTAGTCACCAGGTGTCTGTGTGACTCCATTTCGGACTCTCCCGTACCTGGTCTTTGGAAAGATAACTATGAAGACTTGAGTTCCTTGATCTCTGTTAAAAATCTGTTCTTTATGCCATCAAGCATTAACTGACTGTTCCAGCTCTTTACCCGGCGTGTGCGGTCCTAACTCGCCTCTCCCCGCAGCTGTACCTCGGCGTGGTGCTGTCTGCGGTCGTCATCATTACCGGTTGTTTCTCCTACTACCAAGAAGCTAAAAGTTCGAAGATCATGGAATCCTTCAAAAACATGGTTCCGCAGGTACCTGCTTTGTCCTGTCCCCTCAGGTGACTTAGCCCAAGAATGTGAACTGGTGTGAAGTTCAGGTTTTTCCAAGAACTCGGTGACTCTGGCAGGGAGAGGGAGGGATGCCTTCAAAGCGACCGTCTTCCCTCGGAATGTCCCAGAAGGAGCACGTACCGTAGGAATGGGAGGGCGGCCTCGTAGACAGCTGTTGAGCAAGCTTTTGTAATTTGCACATATAAGAAGGTTAATATTTTTGTTAGTGCAAATATGTCTTTGCTACGCATTCAGATAATTAGAATTACAGATCGTTTTGTGGCTTATTTTTATTTTTTTTACACTACCCTCTCGGTTATCTTTTTTCATCTGATTTAATGGTGTAAATTTTCCCCTTCCAAAGCAAGCCCTGGTGATTCGAAATGGTGAAAAAATGAGCATAAATGCAGAGGAGGTTGTTGTTGGGGATCTGGTGGAAGTGAAAGGCGGGGATCGGATCCCTGCCGATCTCAGGATCATATCTGCAAACGGCTGCAAGGTAGGTTGGCACAGACCTCCACCGGTTGGGGTTTGGGCACCGGGAGTCGAGCAGCCCAGCAGCGGGAGATGTGTCCTGTGCACTCGACGACACTTTTCTCACCGACAGGTGGATAACTCCTCACTCACCGGGGAATCGGAACCCCAGACCAGGTCTCCGGATTTCACGAATGAAAACCCCCTGGAGACGAGGAACATTGCCTTCTTTTCAACCAACTGCGTTGAAGGTAGGCCATTTGAAGGCATCGTCTTAGTCATTAGCGACAAAACCCCCCAAAAAATCACAGGCACAACTTGTGTTTTCGTTTCATTGACTGTCTCTGGCCACTTGGGTCAAGCACAGCAGCAGCGGCTCCCCTGCTGGCAGGGGCCCCGGGGGCCCCGTGGCCGCCTCCCTGCCCCTCCCCTCCAGCCCCTTCTGTGGCTGCGCCCCTCCAGCTCGGCGTCGGGAGCCGCCTCCTGCCAATGGGCAGAGATCCCTTCGCCAAAGTCTCTGGTTTAAAACAAACAGCATAGAGACGTCTGTAATATTTTAAACAAAAATAAAATTAAAAAAATAAAATACAAATAAAATTTTCAAAAAAATAAAATAGAACAGCATATAGCAGGAAGGAGCTGGCTGTTCAAAATGTGTTTCTGTCTTCTTGCACCATGCCTGGAAACCGCCAATTCTGTGGCTCCTTTGATAACATCTGGTGCAACCCCCTCCCCCTCTCAAGGGACTGCCCGCGGCATTGTCGTGTACACCGGGGATCGCACCGTGATGGGAAGAATCGCCACGCTGGCTTCGGGGCTGGAAGGCGGCCAGACCCCCATTGCCGCGGAGATCGAGCATTTCATCCAGCTCATCACGGGGGTGGCGGTGTTCCTGGGGGTGTCCTTCTTCATCCTGTCACTGATCCTCGAGTACACCTGGTTGGAGGCTGTCATCTTCCTCATCGGAATCATTGTAGCCAATGTGCCCGAAGGTCTGCTGGCCACTGTCACGGTGAGAGGATGGGGGGGCCGTGTTCTCGGGGTTGACCCGGATCAGCTTGCGCAAGTGTAAGGCTCATCTGCTCCCCTCTCCTGGGGGGTCACCGACTTATGTTCTACTGCACGTGTCTGTGTAGAGATTTTCTTCGGGGCCGCGTGATAGGTGGGACAGTGGGAGGACCTCGGCGTGGTTTTATGTGGAAGATAGTGACCCAAACCCGTGAACTTTGCTCTTGTATTATCACATGATCCAGAAGAGCGCAGCGGAGAAAGGGGAACCTGGGGTTGGCTGGGGGGGATCCGAATGTGCTCAATCCTGGCTGTTTTCACAGTGCTTATTTAGGGGGAAGGGAAAGCCCCCTATGCATGTAATAATTATTTTTTTAGACATCAGAGGAAGGTTGGAGAGTTGATTTTAGACAGATTTCTTGTATGTGAGGGTGTAGCCAGAGTTTTAGGATTCCAGCCTGGTTGAGATCGAAGTAATCCGGTTCCTAACACTCTGTAGGTGTGTCTGACCCTCACTGCCAAACGCATGGCGAGGAAGAACTGCCTCGTGAAAAACCTAGAGGCTGTGGAGACCTTGGGGTCCACATCCACCATCTGCTCTGATAAGACTGGAACCCTGACTCAGAACCGGATGACCGTGGCTCACATGTGGTTTGACAATCAGATCCATGAGGCTGACACGACTGAGAACCAGAGTGGTAAGACCAGGGCCCCACACTGCTGTTCATGCTGCCTTTTTATTTATTATTATTTTTTTAGTCAATTGGTCAGGAGTCAAGGGTGTAGGTTTTACCTTTTTTTTTTTTTTTTTTTTTTTGGCATGTCAAAAGAAAAACTGAATTTGCCCTACAAATGTGGTTGAAAAACTCCTAAAACCTGATTTGTTTCATTAATTGGGAAATGAGGTGACTGTCATTTCCGTCTTCGTGGGACTTGAATGCAGCGTTAATGCATTCTTTCCCCACCTTGACTCCATCAGGTGTCTCGTTCGACAAGACCTCAGCCACGTGGCTTGCCCTGTCCAGAATCGCCGGGCTCTGTAACAGGGCCGTGTTTCAGGCTAACCAGGAAAACCTGCCCATCCTTAAGGTACGCTCTGGAGTTCCTCGTAGCCCTTAGGCTTAGGGGTGTGGGTACCACACAGGGACAGCCGTGCGAGTGTTCTTCTTACGTAGCGTGTGACCTTTGCGGTCTGTGAGTACCTGCTCCCTGTAGGGCGCGGGGATAGTCCGTGGGGTGCTTTGCTATATGTAACCTTTGTGGCCTATAGATCCTGAAGTACTTACAGTACCCATAGTCCATCCATATAGTTTGGGGAAAAAGTGAATCTACAGTAAAAACTGACCAAAGAAGGGTGGTGGGGGGAAGCGGGAGACCACCTTTGGTGAAAACCTAATTAATAAAATCCAGTTTTACTGCTCTGTCCACCTAACCTGGGGGACAGTGAGGTCTGCTTGACGCTCAGTAATTGCATTTGCATGTTAGGATACAGGCAGATTCCAGTAAATCCCTTAAGCCATTTATTTTCTTAAAATAGCTCAGCTCTTTCTCTTATCTTATTTGTTCTTAGCTTGCTTACTAATGATGCAAAAATAAGCTCAGCCTCATGAGGTTTTACTGTGTGGCCTGGTGAACACAATGTCAGAAAGGCCATGAGCTGCACAAGGTCCCTGGGGACGTGGATGGCCCTGCCCTGGCCTGTCGCGGCCACACTGCCTGTGGTAGCTCGGGGTAGAGACCCAGTTGTCAAAGAGACAGCGGCCGAGAAGGAACTGAGATGGGTTCTGTTGTGCAGATGAGGCTCTTTTATTCTTTAAAGGAGATTGTCTTGTCTGATCGGAGGACGGTGTTGTTATCTTAGAATAAAACTTCATGTTTTTCCCTCCCTCAAAGAAGAAATTGTCTAGGCTTTGAGCGCAGGAACTCACAAGCCTCAAATCGGTGCTGGTTTAAAAGCCCCAGAAAGGTAGCTCGAGATGTATTTCTAAGTATTTCAGGAGTCGGGGCCATGTTAATGGTATTATGTGTGGATTTTAACTGAAACGGTAGCTGATGGTATTACTGTTGGAGCTGGTGGTACCTTTCACTACTCATCCGTTGGGCCCAGGTCTTTTTTCCACAGTCCTGTTTAGAATATAAAGTCCTCTGCTTTACCCTTGACACAGACTGTGTGTTCCCAATCCTGAGAACCTAAGGCGTTTCTTGTAAACTGTGGGGCGGTGACGAGCGCTGTGTTTGCTTTGTCGCCAGGTATTTTCAGATTTGTGACCAGAAAAGTATGTCTGGAAATAGGGTTGGCTTTGAGACTTTTCGACAGGGCAAGAGAAAAAATAGGCTAAACTAGTTTGGAAAGGGTGTGTTTTGCTTCTCCCAAGGGTAGGTGGCACCTTCAGAGGCCAGTCTGGGGAGGGGAGGAGACGGGCGTTGGCGTGGGGGGCAGCCGTGGCTGGGCATCTGGCCTGCGGGGCTTCCTGTCAGTCCCGGCGAGGCTGCTTCTCCTGCCCCCCTTCTGAGATGGGAGCGCAATCCGGGTGATTTCCCCTGACTTGCGGTGGCGCCCGGTGCAGCGTGTTCGGGAAAACTAACGGGCGTCGTCTGTGCTCACAGCGGGCGGTGGCGGGCGATGCCTCCGAGTCGGCGCTCCTGAAGTGCATCGAGCTGTGCTGCGGGTCCGTGAAGGAGATGAGGGACCGATACGTCAAGATCGTGGAGATACCCTTCAACTCCACCAACAAGTACCAGGTCCGAAGCTGCGGGGGGCGGGGGGCAGAGAGGGGCGCGGGGCGCCGGCGGGAGAGCCGGGCTCCCTTGGGGAGCGTGTCCTCGCGTCTGTTCTCCCTGCAGACTCCGAAGTGTGCGACGGGGCGTGAAATGGGGGGGGGTCTTGATTTTTTTCATGACAAATACAAGTAAGGGAGGCTTGTCTTCCTCCGTGGGGCGCCGCCCCGCTTACCTCTGAACTGTCCTTTCTAGTTGTCCATCCATAAGAACCCCAACACGGCGGAGCCCCGACACCTGCTGGTGATGAAGGGCGCCCCGGAACGGATCCTGGACCGCTGCAGCTCCATCCTGCTGCATGGCAAGGAGCAGCCCCTGGACGAAGAGCTGAAGGACGCCTTCCAGAACGCCTACCTGGAGCTGGGCGGCCTGGGGGAGCGCGTGCTGGGTACGCAGGGCGCCGCCCGCAGAACCGGTCGCCCCGTTGGCCTCTCTCGCCCCTGGTGGTTGTGCGAACAGTGAATGCCTGGGAAGTGTTTGGGGCCCTGGGCCCTGGGCGGCAAGATGCTGCCGGTGAGCCTCTGGCTCCTGCTTAGACCCTGGGTCTCGTGCTGGTCAGCTCTGTTTGGGGAATGAAAGTGGGCGGGGGGAGAAGTTTATCGACCTGGCCTTTGTTGCTGCTACGTCCACGGTCTGTAAACTTAGTGAAGTCAGAGCTGATTCCTAGGGCATTTCGGTGAGCCGCGTCCCGACGGCCCTGACGGCTGAGTTACATGGGAGCTTGGGCCCCACCGTCTCAGATCAGACGACCGGTAAACCGTCGGCCGGGCATGCTGCCTGGTCTCGCCACTCTGCCCCCCACTGCAGATTAAAAGCCCTTTTAGCCACCGTGGCGTGTAACTGGGAGAGGGGCACTTAGGAGGCTTTGTAGGCTGGCAGAAGTTATTGATGTAATTCTGCCTGCTCTCCTCTGCCCACCTGACAGGTCTCCCTACACTCTCAGGTGCTTTCTGTGTCCCTTCCCCCACGCCCCCGAAGGAGCAGCCGTCTCTCTCCTAGGGACCCGCTCGGCACCTTAGAACACTTTAAAGTCCAGTGTAACCTTCCGGCAGCATTGGAAGGAAAGGAATGTCTTGAATATCACGGCTGCTGTTGTAAATGACGCTGGGTGATGGACCCCCCGGGGAAGGCGTGTCTGGTCGTTTATTCTCAGCGCTCAGTAATACGGCTTGTTTAAATGAGCAGTGAGCAGAGATGCGGCCCGATCTGTCCAGAGAGGGAAGCGGAGACAGATAATGACGCGATTTGCCAAATCATAGCAACAGAGCGGGCCGGCCTGACGCCCAGCATCCTGGTCTCAGGACCGGCGCCGCTGTGGCCTCCGCATCAGACAGTCCCTCCTGTGCATGCTTGTCCTTGCCGTGGCCCCGTCATTCGTCTGTGTTCAACGAAACCTTCATACTGTTATAAAACGAGGCTTTTAAAAACAGTCCAAACTAAACATGGAGCAAGAGGTAGACGGGCGGCTTGAGTGGCAGCTGTTGCTGTCCCACGGCTGCGTCCGTCGCGAGTCCTCACGGGCCCCTGCCCTCCTTGCAGGTTTCT
Organism: Miniopterus natalensis; assembly: GCF_054644295.1. NCBI lineage: Eukaryota > Metazoa > Chordata > Mammalia > Chiroptera > Miniopteridae > Miniopterus > Miniopterus natalensis. The sequence continues at coordinate 8,503,331 of NC_142099.1, forward strand.
GCCACCTTTTGCTGCCCGATGAACAGTTTCCCGAAGGCTTCCAGTTTGACACCGATGAGGTGAATTTCCCTGTGGAGAATCTCTGCTTTGTCGGGCTCATCTCCATGATCGACCCTCCACGGGCTGCCGTCCCCGATGCCGTGGGCAAGTGCCGGAGCGCTGGGATTAAGGTAGGCCCGCCCGCCGCCCCAGGAGCCACGTGGCGGCTGCTCTGCGCACCTGGCTGTCCCACCTCCAAAGCCTTGGTTTCCACCAGAAAAAACCAAATGGTATTGAAGTGTTGGTGTAAACAGATGAGGGATTTTTTATTTTTTATTTTTAATCTTTTTTGGGAAAAGATGTAAGCAAATTAAAAAGAGCAGAGGACTTGGTAAGGTTTTTAAATGATTTTGAAATACTTGGTTCTCAACATGTTTCATACAGAAAATGGCATGTCTTCTGTGTTTTTAATGAAGTGGTTTTTTAATGATGGTATATTCTGTATCTCTTTTTGTTAAAGCTGTGGCGTACTGTTCGGGCACCCTAATACTGGGTGTTCAGTTTGTTTCTGTTTCATTCTCATGAATTATAAACACTGCCCTGAAAAACTAAAAATTATTCCCACATTGCTGATTATATTCTCCTGAGTGTATTGTTCTGAAGATAGTCATTGGGAGGAGTAACAACTTTGAATTCTTGTTACATGTTGCTCTGCCCCCAAATTGGGCCACTTTCAAGTGGCCCCTTCACCCTGCAGTCCCACCAACATCAGATTTTTGTCATTTTTCACTGGTTTGGGTAAATTTGAGTACTTTTATATGACTGTAAAAAAAGAAAAAGATATTGTGTATCCTATGTGCTCATGTACCAAGATCTGGGTATTGGCTTCGTATTTTCTTTCTGTGAGCACGTGTTTATATCAGCAGTCTCTTCCTTGTCGTTTTCCAAGCCAAATCGTCCCCAAAGTTACGTTTCCCTTATAAAAGGCCTTTTAAAGATGTTTGCTTAGCAGCTGTATTCAGTAAATTGCCTGTTCCTTGTTGCAGGTCATCATGGTCACCGGAGACCATCCAATCACAGCCAAAGCCATTGCCAAAGGTGTGGGCATCATCTCAGAGGGCAACGAGACCGTGGAAGACATTGCTGCCCGCCTCAACATCCCCGTGAGCCAGGTGAACCCCAGGTGAGACGGGAAGCTCAAGGCAGAGCCTTGAATGTGCAGATGCCGGGCGTTGAAAATCCTCCGCCTCGACCTGTAGTGGTTTTCTTCTGGGTTTGCTCTGAGCGGGGAATGTCCTTCCAATGCCAGAAAGCAACCCCAGCAACTCACAATAGCCAACTCTTAGGTGGTGCTTACTGTTGTAACATATTATGTTAAGGTGGGTATTAGTCCCACTTTGCTGGGCAGGGAAGCCGAGGCTTGGTCATGCCATCCACACGGCAGTCTCACTTCCAGTCTCACGCTGCTAACTGCCTAGCACCTCAACAATTCCCAGGTTCACACTAACACCATAGAATAGGGAAGACACAATTGCCCAGGTAATTCAGGGCAAAAAAGGAAAATAGAAAAGGAGAAGCTTTGTTTTGTTTTTCGTGTTTTAAGGTTTAGACCCCCTCCACCCTACTTTGGGGGTTTGGTCTTTCCTTGGCTCTGCTCCTGTCTAAAACTTGGTCATATTATTTCAGGGTGTCTTTCATAAAAACGGGGGAAGGAAGGTGACAGGTCTGCCTCAAAGGTTGTTGAGAGTCCTGAGTGAAGTAACATATGAAAATGCTTTGTAACCTACAAAATACTGTACAGACTTTAGCTGTCACATGGTGGGGAAAATCCCCCCTGGCTTTGCGTCGTTTATGACGTGTTCTGCTGCATAGAACGACATCCTCACCTGGCTGAGCATCGCGCCGGTGAGGTGATGGGTGACCTTTCTCCTTCGGTCCTAATCCCAGAGACGCCAAGGCCTGTGTGGTCCATGGAAGTGACCTGAAGGACATGACCTCGGAGCAGCTGGATGACATTTTGAAGTACCACACGGAGATTGTGTTTGCCAGGACCTCTCCCCAGCAGAAGCTTATCATTGTAGAAGGCTGCCAGAGACAGGTCAGTGTGCGGCCAGGCCAGGCTGCTGTCAGGGCTCCAGCCTCGGTGACTGCAGTTCCAGTTCAAAAAAGCAAAGCAACAGAGGTAGAAACAGGACCCAACTTTTCTCAGACTCAGTAGATGTGAGCCAGTAAGAGGCACCCGACACAGAGCAAAGGGCGACTTGAGAATGGTTTAGTGGAGAGACTCGCTTCACTGTGGCCGAGTCTGAGCCTCAGCACTGGCCTGGAGCAGCAGCCAGGCTCCTGTCTACACTGGCAATGGAATGGCCAGGAGAAATGACCTTGAAAGGACCTGGGGACGGCGGCGGGGGGATACGTAAAAGACTGGGGTTTTCCAGAGTGCCACTCGCCAGTCAGGACTTTGAGTAGCCCTTGTTAAAAGAGGGTGATGTGTTTGTCGCTCGGCGATTCTGTGGCTGGGGAGCAGCCGTGTGGGCTCTCAGCCTGCGTGCCGTGTCTGATGAGGGAAGGCGGGTGGAGGCAGGCGCCTCACTCATTCCCGTCTCTGACTACATGATCGTTAACCCACACCCCCCTCCCCCGCAGGGTGCTATCGTAGCTGTGACGGGCGATGGTGTCAATGACTCTCCGGCCTTGAAGAAGGCGGATATTGGGGTTGCCATGGGGATTGCTGGCTCGGACGTGTCTAAGCAAGCTGCTGACATGATTCTCTTGGACGACAACTTTGCCTCAATTGTGACTGGAGTAGAGGAAGGTGAGAGTCCTGATACGCCAGTCACATCCGTTTCTGTGCAGTATGGGGTGGGGGTGGGGGGCGGTGTATGTGCAATGTGTAGCCTACTCTTTAAGCTAGATGATTAAAAAAAAAACTTGCTTACCTAGGTCGTCTGATCTTCGATAACTTGAAGAAATCCATTGCCTACACCCTGACCAGTAACATTCCAGAGATTACCCCCTTCTTGATATTTATTATTGCAAACATTCCACTGCCACTGGGGACCGTCACCATCCTCTGCATTGACTTGGGCACGGACATGGTAAGTGAACATCACAGTGTCCACATGGCCTAGTGTTAGATGTGACATCAGCGTCACCACTGGGCTCCCAAGGTCCACATGGCTGTTCGGAAAAGGAATTTTCAGTAGCAATTTCCAGCATCAAAAAGTCAATGTTACTCTTCAGGGCAGCTGTCAACACCTGTTTATCAGGTTGGAATCCTGCCTTTTGTATAATTTTTCTGTGTTTTGTGTGTGTGGAGGGGGCAGGAGCTGTAATACCTCTTGGTATAAAAAACAGATTTTTGAAAGGGAGGGTAATGATTTTATTACAAAAGGTCACAACGCCAGCTTCCCGGATTTTTATAACTTTAATCCCTTCCTCCCCAGGTTCCTGCCATCTCCCTGGCTTATGAGCAGGCTGAGAGTGACATCATGAAGAGACAGCCCAGAAACCCCAAAACGGACAAGCTCGTGAACGAGCGGCTGATCAGCATGGCCTACGGGCAGATCGGTGAGCGTCTCACTGAGCAGGAAGCTGGTGAAGGGACAGTCTGTGGTGGTGCCGCCTCCGACTTCTGAGACTTCAAATCCAGGGTGGCTTTCAAACCTAGGGTCAGCCATGACACAGGGCAAGACTGGGGGGCGTTTACAGTTCTCTTCCACGTGAGAAGGAATCGTAACTGGCTCCCCAGTTCTTCAGACTGAGCAGCCTGGACTGGGCTCAGCTCTGCCTGAGATTGCGGCTGCCCTGCACCGCTGAGCCTTTTGGGTTTTAGAACTGGGCCCAGTGCTAGGGAACTGCGTGTATTACCTCAGAGGCGGCTTTGCCTGGGGTTGCCCAGTATCCATCACGAATTTGGATAGAGAGGGAGACTTTGAAGAAGTTGCATGGGTTTAAAGGTTTGTTTAATAGGTCAGGACCAAATGGTGGCCCCGCGCCCCTACCCCCAGTGCTTGGTTTCTGTTCCACCTGGGAGCATGGCCAGCTACCTGGTGCCCCAGGTGGTGGGCAACGAAGTCGCCTTTGATCTAAATCTTCTGCCTCGTCTCCCTCAGAAGAACCTGGTGCAGCCACTTGTTCTGGTTCATGGGTTGCCTCACTGCGAGCACTTGGGGAAGTGGAACAGATTAGTACATGATGTAAATACGGCCAAGATTAATTGAACAGTTGCTGACAATAAAGTGATTGGCTGGTAGCCCATCCTGGCTCTTCCAGGAAACCTCATTTTGAGCAGAAGGAAGACCAGGTCCGGAGTGTAGGGTGCAGTTTTGTACTGAGGAATTTAGGGGAGTGAGGTGGGATTGGATGCCGGGGAGAAGGGTCCTGAAGGTGGGGGAGGAGGGTTGGGTCAGGAAGTGCCACGTTTGTTACTTCCACAGTGGCTGGCAAAAGGCAAAGGGTGCAAATTTTGAGAGATTGAAAAAAGTCCATTTTTCAGAGATTACAAAGTAGGGAAGCGATATTTTCCCCTCAAGGGTCATGCCCTGAATGAAGCAGGTGATCGAGTAACAGGTGGGGGTTGAGGAGCAGCCCTTGTACCCTTTTAAGCTCTAACGTGGTGAGCAATTCAAAGTCGAGAGGGCCCCGGGGCAAGGAGTGCGCCCCTGGGTCCTCCGTCCCACTGGTTGGAGCCGGCACGTGGGCTACAACACCCTGAGCGTTCGTCGGCCAGCGACAGATGCCCTTGCACCGGTCTCTGGCGTTAAAGTTGCTTTCCAACCCCTCAGGCATGATCCAGGCCCTGGGGGGCTTTTTCACCTACTTTGTGATTCTGGCTGAGAATGGCTTCCTTCCAATCAACCTGCTGGGCATCCGAGTGGACTGGGACGACCGCTGGATCAACGATGTGGAGGACAGCTATGGGCAGCAGTGGGTGAGTGAGGTTCCGGCCGGCCCCTGGGGTCCCTGAGGACGGCAGCCACACGGCCCCCAGCCGTGCTTAGCCGCCTGCCCGCCTCTGCCTTCCAGACCTACGAACAGAGGAAAATCGTGGAGTTCACCTGCCACACCGCCTTCTTCGTGAGCATCGTGGTGGTGCAGTGGGCTGACCTGGTCATCTGCAAGACCAGGAGGAACTCCGTCTTCCAGCAGGGCATGAAGTGAGTGGAGGGCAGCCCAGGGCCCTGGTCATCTCTACACCCTTTTGCAAAAAGCCCGGCACCCAACACATGGCAGAGTTCCTGGAATCTTAGCTTAGGGAGCAAATTGAGGACGCAAAAGGTGGTTTTCTAGATTGACCTCGAGTTCCTGAGTACAACTAATACATGAAGACAGTGATTTTTAACACTTAATGCAACTTCTATTTGCATTTTTAAGCATTTACACCTCCCCCCTCCTGATTTTAGGAACAAGATCTTAATATTTGGCCTCTTTGAAGAGACGGCCCTTGCTGCTTTCCTTTCCTACTGCCCTGGAATGGGAGTCGCCCTGAGGATGTATCCCCTCAAGTAAGTCGCTCTCTTCTAGCTCTAAGAAGTGGGGAGCATTACGTGTGGTGCTTCCTCTCGTGACAGGCAGCAGTTGCTCTTCATTCTCAGAACCTGCGGGTGGTGTGCACAAGGGTCCCTCTGGATGGAAAATTAGGAAAGGCTGATGCATCAGTAGATCAGACAGCAAATCCAGAGGCTGGCCGGGCTCCGGTGCCCAGGATTCGACCTAAGCCAGGGAGACGGGCTCTGGTCCCTGGGGCTTGCTCACCAGCTGACTGCATCAAACACTCAGGCCCCTCTCCTCCCCAGCCACAGTCCAGTTGTCGGTAGAGGCCAGCTAGGGATGTCCTGGACTTTAGGGACCCAGATTCCAATCTGATTAGCTTACCTAGTTACTGTGTGTCCCGCCGCGAGCCCCCCCACCTTTGTGGGCCTCTGAATCCTCTGCTCTCAGGGGAAAGGCTAGAGAAGCAGAGCAGAGGTCCTCTGACTTTACCATAGGGAATCAAAGGAAGCCAACCATCGGGCTTTGGTCAGAGCCAGACCAGCCTTCAACACAGTGAGTGACACTGCACTTGTGCTGAACACCAGCGTGTTTGGTGGTGTCTGCACACACTCCTCCTCTGCCTGTGGTAAGGCTCTTCCCCCCCGGCCCGTCACCCCTGATGGTCCTTCAGGGCTGGTTTCCGGGGTGCACATCCCCAGTGTGCCGTTGCGCCTCGTCTGTGGCATTGCTTATTCGTCATTTCGGTTCTCCACTAGATTATACTCCTTAAGGCCAGGGCCACGCTGTCTTTTTTTTATTTTGTGTCCCTGCACCCTGCACAGAGGTGGCATATGATAGGTACAAGCCACGTCCCAGTGAATTCTAGCCTCTAGGGCCACTGTTTATCAAGAGGCAGCTGGGAGAATCGAGCTCTTTAAGAGGCTGAAATGAAATCACACTAAAACAGGGCAGGGCCCCAGGACATCTTGCTTTAACTAGAGAAATTGTTCTTGACACGCCACCCAGTTTGGAAGGTGGTTTAGTTGCTCTAGTGCCTGAGTCAGGTGAGGATACCTTCAGCTGCCGGGGAGGAGGCGCCTGCCAGGGGTCCGCCCGGGCACAGCCTTCCTCGAATGTTTACTTCGGGAAGCTGGTTCGGAAGAAAGCGTGGCCTCCAGGGCGCCCGTCTCCAGCCTGGGGACTGTGGCCGCGGCCCCTTGGCTCCCGAAGGCCTCTGAGCTGCTGGGGCACAGCCTGTTCATTCCCCGGTCTGGCACTCGGAGCACAGCTGAATGTGCCAGATTTCATTGTCAGACCAAATTTAGGGGGTGAGTGAGCTGGTTTTGACCCACAGTAGCAGTTCTTTATCTTTAAAGGGCATCACGCAAATGACTTGTGCTTCTAAACACTTTTCAAAGGGCAGAAAATGTCCAGTCAACAAAAAATCCAGACTTGCCTTATGAACCGATTCTCATGAAAACCAAGCTGAGGCTGGCGAGGGGATTCCTTTATAAAGCCTACGGTCTGGCTTCTCCTGCCTTCCTCGGCCTGGGCACGGAGCAGCAATCTTGTGTTCAAGGCATTTGTGTATGTTCTGTAAAAATCAGTGCCTGACTCTTTTTCAGACCTACCTGGTGGTTCTGTGCCTTCCCCTACTCCCTCCTCATCTTCGTATATGACGAAGTCAGAAAGCTCATCATCAGGAGAAGCCCTGGAGGTAAATTAGGGGCATCATTCGTTTGGGGGGTGGGGGGCTGTAGGTCTGTGGGCTTTTGTTATGTTTCCTGTGAAGTCTCTGGGCTCAGCCTGATGGGCTACGGCCCTTGGACCAACTGTAAACTGGCCACCAGAGTAAAATCTCAAGGTTTTAAAACCGATCGAACACAAACCAAACGTGATGCCATGGAAACGTCGTCAGAAATCTAAACCCTCTTTGCAATCAACACGATATTCCTAAGAACGTTTATATAAACATGGTTGAGGTCCCACGTTGAGCTGGGGTTAACGCCACCCCCTCTGTTGGCTTCGTCACCCTCGGGTCGGTTCTTAGAACTTGGTCCCTCTGTGCTAGAGCGAGGAAGACTCACCGTGGCCTGTCTTGTCTCCCTTTGCTGCCCGCAGGCTGGGTGGAGAAAGAGACCTACTACTAGAGCCCCGTCCTGCACGCCGTGGAGCATCACACCACACACTCTGCACCCCTCACCCACCCCCTTTGTGTACTTCAGTCCTGGAATTCGGAACTCTACCCTGGTAGGAAAGCACCGGAGCATGTGGGGGAAGCCAGACGTCCCGGAATGAAGCATGTAGCTCTATGGGGGGAGGGGGGAGGGCTGCCTGACAAACATCTGTCTGTGGGAATGACAACGGGGAAGGTTTTTATGTGCCTTTTTGTTTTTGTAAAAAGGAAATCATGGAAAGACCGAAAGAATACATTTTATATCTGGATTTTTACAAATAAAGATGGCTATTATAATGGAATCTGTCCTGTGCCCTCATCACTGCTGTGGACCGGGCGTCTGTGTGTGATGGGGCTGGGCTGTGGTCCCAGCACGTGGGTCCCTGGGCCAGCAGCCTCATCAGCATCGCCCGGGAGCGTGTTGGCACGGCGAACCCAGAGCCGTGGACCAGCAGTCGGTTTTAATGAGCTCTCCAGGTGACCTGAGTCGCTAAGGAGACTGCTCATGCTCTCCTGACCCACTTTCCTATGGGCGCCTCCGTGGTACGGCTGGAACTCTTCAGGCGATCAGTGTAATAAGCAGCAGGGGAGCCCTTCTCTCCCAGTCCCTCAGCCCTGCCTGCTCAGGCCCCCACAACAGCCTCAAGAGTCTCTGAGACCAGAGTGAGTCTGAGGAGCAGAAACCAGTGTCCACACGGCTGTCTGCACATCACAAAGCACACAGCTGGTTCCTAGCTTAGCGGCACACAGCTCCATTCCAGAAAGCGGTCGTGCGCCAGAAGGCACTTAAGAAGAAGGTGAAAGATCTGTTTACAGTGGCACCTCGGTTTTCGAACGTCTCCTTTGGCGAACATTTTGGTTTAGGAACTCTGTAAACCCAGAAGGAAACGCTTCGGTTTTTGAACATGCCATGCGGCTTCCACTGAGGGCAAGGTCCTGAGGCCTAGCTGTCGGCTGTTGATCTTTCGGTTTTCGAGCGTTTCAGAACTTGGACGTTCTTCTGGAACGGACTACATTTGAAAACCGAGGTGCCACTGTACTTAAGTGTCAAGTCCAAGAACACCTGCTTTCAAACAGTGAGTGTGATCGGCCCCTGTCTCACCACTCGCCACTCCATCCCGAGCGCCGCCCACACCCCCAGGCTGCCCTTTCTTCAAGCAGGTACACGTCCTTACCTCTGCCAGATGATCTGAGATGGGTTCAGGTATTTTTTTCTCTGAAAAGTTTAATTCCTTGCTCACGCCCCTTGAGTGTTCATCTGGCAGATCTTGAGGGCTGGTCACTTCCAGGCTGCACAGAGGGGAAGGGAATGGGTGGCTCCCATATGCTGGCCGGCCTCTGTTCCCCCAGCCTGTCCATGACTTCCTAGTCTAACCCACAACTTCCTCTTCTTGGGCCCTTGATCCCAGGATGATCTCTACACATGCAGGCCAGTCCTCTTTAAAAACAGCCAGTTGGTTGAGCCCAACATGAGGAGCTAGGATACAGCTGAAGAACCAAGACTTAGGGTCAGAGGACCAGGAGGTGAGGTGTCATTGGTCCTCCCTGAGGACGTCTTGCACTTCACTGACCCAGTCGATGACGGGAATAGGGCCACCCAATGTGCTTAGACTGCAGAGCCTCAGAGGTTTGCTGTGTATGCCCCCCACCCCCACCCACGAGCTGGCCAGTGATTTAGGTCAAGGGTATTCCCTGACTTGAGTGGGAAGCAGCCTGGGACCGTGGACTCCGGAGGTGACCCCAGACAGCTCCCAGCCAGGCTTCCCTAGATTTCCGGGAACATGACGGGGAGGGCAGAGCAAGGCTCTGAACCTCCCACCAGAACGTTTCTGCCTCTTTCTGTTGGACAGTCCTGTGAGTAAAAAGTCCTGTAGCCAAATGCTCAATCTAGAGGAAGCAGATAAGCGTTGGGTAAAGCCGATACCAAAACCAGGCCTCCTAATGGGCCCATCTTCCATGCTCCCTAACAGCAGCAAGAGTGGGAGCGCCTGGGCGCGCATTTCTACACATTCCCGCACACTCTCACTTCAGCCCTCTCTGTAGCAGCTAAAAATCGCTGCAGCACTATTCCAGGCCCAGCTAAGAATGGCCCAGCTGCTGTCAACCCCTGCGGATCTGTTACTGAACCCGCCAACCGCCCACTGTAATGCCCTCCTGACCCTTGGCCACATGCCCCTTTGGCCACCTCCGTAGCTGAGCTCTCGGTCATTTTCAAGGTCTAGCTCTCCTTTTCACAGACAAGCTTCTAAGAAGCGTCACCATGACCTCTTTCCTCTGCTTGCTCACCTCCCAGTGATCCCTCCCCTTCCTCCCATTAACACCAGTCCACCGAAATTGTCCTGGTGGAGGTCACCACTGACCTGATGGTTAAGTCCAGTGGGCACTTCCCAGCCCTTCCTTGGCCTGTGGGCCTCCATCGTTCGCTTCCTGTAGCCAGACACCGCCTCTCCTCTGTCACCATCTCTCCCACTCAGCTTTCACTTCCTGTCCTGCTCCCTAGCTGTTAGTGTCTCAGGGAGATCCCACCCTCTTCCCTATGCCTGCTCTATGTTCTTCCCGGGGTTTCCAGCTCGCCAGTCTGGTCATCTCCTGGACGTTGTATTTGTACAGAAAGAGCCCAGCACGCTCGAGTCTTAGCCCCAATGACAGCCCTGAGTTTGAGGTCCCTCCGAAGGAACATGCTCTAGGCAATGACATCCGTCACCCTGTCAGAAGCCTGAGGTCATGTGAGACTTCTCTCAGGCCTACCTTGCTTTGGCCCCTGCCACCCCTCCCACCGACTGTTGATTCCCGTGCAGTAGCTGAGAACGCTGGCTCTGCGTCTCAAGCAGCCTGGACACAGAGCGGCCCGCCACTGACAGTGGGCACAGGATGGATTAAGTGAGGTTCCAGGCAAACGGACTAGCCAGGTGGCTGGCTGGTGCTCCGTAACCCTGTTCTCTGCCACCACTGCCCCTCACGCCTGGACCCGGACAGCAGCCTCCCGGGCGACTTCCTTCCTGCCCTCCTCTAATCCTGTGGCTCTTGGAGCGTTTTCTCAAGACCAGCGTCGCCTGGGAACTTGTTGGAGATGCACATTCTGATGCAGACCTAGTGGATCGGAAAGTGGGTGGGACGCAGCAGTCTGTTTCTGTAAGCCTTCCAGGTGATTGACACGTGTCAAAATCTGGGCACCGTTGCTCTCCCCCACCTTCCAAGCTCCGCTTGGCTGCCTCTCACCCTCGGGGTGCCTTCACCCGACGCCCAATCCGTCTGCTCAGCCATTCAAACTGCCGGGCAGTCCTAACGTGCTATACACTGCTGCCCCGTGGCATCACCTACCAGCCCCCCAACTTGGCCCCCGCTGCGCTCTCCTGCCGATCGGCGCGCCCTTCTGGGTACCGCCCAGGCCTGTCCTGGGGAAAGGCTCCTGGGCCCTTGCTTTTGCACACCTACCGCAGCACTTAGGCCTCTATTGATCGGTGTGTTCCCTAGAATTCCTGAGCACACAGACCAGGCCACACCCTCCCCCGAGTCTGGCACAATCCGTGCTGTCTGAATAAATAAATATTTATTACCAGACGTTTTGCTGTTGCCCAAGCCTTAGCCATATTTGACACTTCACCCAAGAAAAGTCTATGCCCAAGCTGCTAGCGGTCTGTAAGGTAGGGCCTCTCCCTCTCTCCCTAGACTTGGAAATTGGAAATTCAAGTGTATTAAGGTCATTCATGGAATTAGGATGGCAGGTGATGGTAGACTGTAAAGAAGATGAGATCTACAAAGAGACAGACGCCCAAGAGGGACCTGTCCTGGACCTGCCTGGGCTCCAGAGCTTCTGAGTCCCTGGGCTGGGCCTCAAATGGCCTCACAAGAAACCCTCCCCACCTCCCCACTATCTTGGGATCTATTAAACCGTTGATTAGTACACCTTCATAGAATGCACAATCCTAACTATTTATTACTCAGTTATGTAATTAATTTCATACCCGTTTTCCCCCCTAACCTGTAAGTTCATGAGGTCCGGCAGCCTGTGTGTTCCTTTCTGTTTTACCCCTGGTGCTCGGCTCACTACCTTAAAAAGAGAAGCTGGCAGCTTATCTTGTGGCCACTACTCTGTATTTAGAGAGAAGGGTGGTTTCCAGTTAAAGATGGTAACGTAGGAGGACCCTGAACTCACCTCCTCCCACAGACACCAAATCTACAGCTACATATGGAACAATTTCCTCTGGAAAAAAAACCTAGAAACTAGCTGAGCAACTCCTATACATCGGGCAACTGAAAATGCCCACGCCAAAGCAGGTAGGAAAAGCTGGGACTCCACCCCGTGTGGCGACTCGCAGTCAGGTGGGGCCCCACATCTCTGAGCTTCTCCCTAAGGAGTGAAGGGGTTGAACCCCACATCTGGTACCCCAACTTTTAAGACCTGCTCCTGAGAGATGAACCCGCAGAACATCCGGCTTTGAAAACCAACAGGGCTGTAGACAGGCCTTCAGGCCCCAAGCTTCACGTGCTGGGTTTTTCACTCCGCATCCCCCCTCCCCTCTGTGCCTCGGGAGAAGGGGTCTCAGCGGTGGTTTGGGAAACCGGCCTCCTCAGCGTATTAGGTGAGTTATTTGGACAAGGGACCTACTTTCTCCAAGCCTCGCTTTCTGCCTGAAAAGTGGAGGTAACGTCCATATCCACCATGTCATGGTGCACGAAAGTGAAATGAAGTGTGGACAGGGCTCAGCTCTGCACCTGGATCTTCCTAAGGGGCACTAAAGGGTGATTTATTTCCTATACCTGCCCGCAGGTGTATCTCTAGCATCCTGTGCTCCAAGTGTCCCCCGAAGATAAACCTAGGACAGCATACTTGACCTTCCCTCATAACAGCAATAGCTACTTGTGCCAGGCAATGTCCTAAACTACAACCAGTTTACCAATGAAAAAACTGAGGCTCAGAGACGTGGAGTAACTTGCCTGAAGTCGCACAGCCAATAAGAGTCAGAAAGAGGCAAGTCTGCCTCAAACCTAGGCAGCTGAGCTCAAAATCCAGGCTCCTAAAACTCTGCACTGGCACGTATAAGCAAGCCCTAGGGAAATGGCGTGGTGGCAGAAAGCCGTGCTGAGGCCAAGAACTGGGGGAGAGCAGTGTTTTCATAAAAAACAAAAACCACAGAAGGTTAGAGTTGGTGTTAAAACATAAGATCATGGAAAGTTTCTTGGAAATTAAGCACAAGCTGTTGAACAGTTACTCAGATGGATTTGCCCCCAGGAGCTGCTGGGTGACCCAGCTGCAACCTGCGTAACTGGGAAGCGTGTAGGCGGCAGGTGGCCCTAATCCCGGGCCAGCTCTGCGCCGCCTGCCTGTTAGGCTACTGGCGGCTGCGCTTCCCAGGCTGTGAGCGGAAGGGTGGCAGGTCCCTCGCCTCCTGCAGGCTCTGCCTTGATGCTGGCCCTTCGGGAGTCCTAACGCCGTCCTGCCCAGCCTGCCTCTGTAGGCCAGGTCGCTCCCCGCACGCAGGACCGCCTTGGTGCAGTTGGTTTGTGCTAGAGAAGCAGACCTGTTTAAAGAGGTTGTTCACTAACATGCACCTTTTTGTAATGTAAATAACTGCTTCATTTAAAACTGGTTGAGCCCAGCTGGGTGTGGCTCAGTGACTGAGCGTCGACCTAGGATCCAGGCGATCGGGGTTCCATTCCCGGCCAGGGCACATGCCCGGGTTGCAGGCTGCAGCCGATTAATGACTCTCATCATTGATGTTTCTATCTCTCTCTCTCCCTCTCCCTTCCTCTCTCTGAAATCAATAAAGATATATTTTAAAAAAATAAATAAAAATAAAACTGGTTGAGCCCTAGCTGGTTTGGCTCAGTGGTTAGAGTGTCAGCACGCAGACTGAAGGGTCCCGGGTTCGATCCTGACCAAGGGCACCTACCTCGGTTACAGGTTTTATCCCTGGCCCTGGTTGGGGCGCGTGCGAGGGGGCAACCAATCGATGTGTCTCTCTCACATCGATGTTTCTCTCTCTCCCCCCTCTTCCACACTCTCTGAAAAGCAATGAAAAAAATATCCTCAGGTGACAATTAAAAAAAAAAAAAGAACTGCCTGGAAGAGACACCACCTGGGAGGGCTGGGGCTCAGCCCTATGATTCAGAGTTCTTAGATTCCATCGCAGCCACGTGCTGGCCTCCCTCAGGTCTTTCCAGCAAGCGCTTGTCCTTTGTTTCACATCTCCCTGGTCACTCCATTTCCTTCTCAGCCGTACCTGCACCACCACCTCCAGCGCTTGGTCAGGGAGGGTCCACTGGTGCTCAGCTGAAGGCTCAGCATCTTTGGTGGCCTGACGGAGCCTGTCTCTACGACCCTGGGGCCTGCCCCACCTCTGGACTTCCTCTTAAGTGACATAATAAATGTCCTTGTCTAAACTAGATTGGGCCGGGGAGTTTCTGCTGCTTGTGGGGAGACAGATAGAGCCTCTAAGCCAGAGGCTGGCTTGCTTCCTTCCTCCCTTCCTTCCTTTTTTTAGTACAATCACCACTAAGAACTTGGGTGGTCTATCCTATTTCTTTTTTTTTAAAGCTGGGTGTGATCCACTAAATTGATTACACAAGCTACTAATGGGTCATGACCTACCATTTAAAATAAGCTGCTCTAGGTCTCAGACCTCTAAACTGAGGCCTGAAAGAAAAATAAGCTGCAGTCAAGTAAGATAGGGGGCAGGGAGAGGTTTTTCTACAGGCCCTCAATGGAAAGAGACCAATCAGATATCTCCCTCCCCCAAGGATGACCACAGAGTGAGCCCTTGATAAGCCTTGGTGATTGGCTGTGTCCCCACCCACAGCTGTCCTTCCCAACAGTGCCTTTCTGCAGCCTTGTTCTGTGAATAGATGAGGCTGGAACTCTTATCTCACCTCTGCCTGGCCCTCAAGACAGCTGTGGGCCCTCAAGCATGCTAATTAGAGATGGCTGGGAGGATTACCCGGGCCCTGGTCTGGCAGCTGTGCCCAGCTTTAAATTCAATATCCAGTGGCCCACAGGGTAAGGGCTCACCTTGATAAGCCCCCATGACAAAGCAGGGAGACAGACAGGGATTGTTCTCCACGGAGTACTCACCCTCTGAATACAGTTTTTGTTTAAGCCCCGAGGCTGAGAACATTCCGTGGCTGGGCAAACTCCCTGTCTCCTCAAGGTCAGTCCTTCCTCAGCATTTCTCTTTGGAAACATCTCCCACGGCTGGCCCTGCTCCTGCCCCCTGGCTTTGGGGGCGGTTATGTAACCCTTAGGAAGACCTAGAATTGCAAGCATACGATGTCCTCAATTCCTGGCAGACTGGCTGCTTCACATTTTTAGCTGGTGCTGAGAGACTGACTTCACACACAGAAAGGCACACGCGTACACATCCCTGACTCATAACCGCATTTCTGCCGCAGGAAAAAAAAAAAAAATTAAATCCAACATCTAGAGCCACGTGAAGGTGAAAGCACAGGACATTTTGTCCCAATAACTTGTGGGTAAGGGGACGTGAATTCACTAGAACAGGTGGATGGAACGGACTCCAAGGCAGGACCCAAAGAGGCCAAATCATAGTGTCACTGCAGGCACTAAATTTCACTCTGAGGGTCTGGCTGGGCAGCAGGCAGTTGGCAGCTGAAGTCCCTCACCAAAGCCTGCTAAGCGGTGCTGAGCTCGAAGATTCGGCAGGCTTGTTATGTACTTGTCATGAGTAAAAAGGTTAGTGAAGGAAGCCTGGTTTTGGGGGTGGCGGAGAACCCAGAAAATGTGTTCTGCAAAATGCTTCGTTGGAGGCCCCAAAAATTAAGAGACAGAAAGCATTTTATTTAAAGCAGAAAACAAGGGTAACTACTGAGAGCAGTGTAGCTGTTAAGAGCGCCCTGCGCAGAGTCAAGACCAGCAGAGAGGCACATTCCCGCTCCGCTGCTTTCTAGCTCCGAGCTTCGGCGTGTCTCTTAATCTCTGGGTCTTAGTTTTCCAATATGTACAGTGGACAGAACACGGTGAGGGTGCTTGTAAAGATTAAAAGGGATTAGAGAGCACTTGGTACAATGACTATAAACAGAAAGTGCTCTGTAAACGCAGCGGGTACTACAGTTCGCTTTAAAGGCGAGCGAAACACTTTTCGTTTGGACAATGGGACAGAGACAGGTCCATTGCCTTTTCTCCGCTCTTCTGTCAAGTCTAACGACTAAAGCGAGGAGGAGGGGCTGACCTAGGCCAGCCCTGGAGTTGGCCATTTCCAAGAAGCTCACTTGGCGCGCCCCACTCCAGAGACCCCAGGGCCTCCGCCCGCTGGCTTTTGGGGGACACCGCTGTTGTCGCGGCTGCTCGGCAGGGACGCGCTGTGCTTGGGCTCCTAGCTTCCGGGCCCAGGTGTGAGGCCTGACGAGCGCAGCACGTGCAACAGCCCGCAGGGCCGAGGCTGCCGCCGGCTCCCGGGACTCCCCAGCACCTGCTCCCCCGCCCACCTGCTCCCCCGCCCACCTGCTCCCCCGCCCACCTGCTCCCCCGCCCACCTGCTCCCCCCGCCCACCTGCTCCCCCCGCCCACCTGCTCCCCCCGCCCACCTGCTCCCCCGCCCACCTGCTCCCCCGCCCACCTGCTCCCCCCGCCCACCTGCTCCCCCGCCCACCTGCTCCCCCGCCCACCTGCTCCCCCCGCCCACCTGCTCCCCCCGCCCACCTGCTCCCCCCGCCCACCTGCTCCCCCGCCCACCTGCTCCCCCCGCCCACCTGCTCCCCCGCCCACCTGCTCCCCTGCCCAGCTGCACGCGGGGCGCCGCAGGTCCCCGCGGTGAGGAACCGAGTCCCAATGAAATGCGTGTTCTCTGTGCTTTTGTCACTTGCCTCTCACCGCGCCCCTACTAACTCCAGCTAGAGGGACGCGGCCACCCGGGGGCCGCTGCAGGCCGCCAAGTGCAAAGGGAGGGCGGTGGCGGCTGAGAAACGGACTTATTTTCGCCTCGGCCACTGGGATCTAGTCCCGCTTAATCCCTTCCACAACCCAGAAGCGCCGTCCTTCATCTAGAATCTAGATTAAAGGGCTTTGGCGAGCCCAGCAGGTCCCCTGCCGGGTGCCAGGAGCGTCGCCGAGGCCGTGGGTCCCTAACCGGCTCGTCTGGAAACGCCTCTTCCGGCTGGCAGGCTGCCCACGCCGCGACCGGGCGCCGTGATAAACCTTGACGAGTGCGCGTGCACGGCTGCTCCGGTCCTCGCGCGGCCGAGCGGCAGGAGGCCATTTTGCAGGTGAGAAGCCGAGGCGCCCCGCCAGGCTCGGAGGGCGCTCCCGGGAGGCTCGGCTGGCGCAGGCGCGCAGGCGCGCGGCGCTCCGCTCGCGCCCGCTCGGCTCCGCGCTACGGCGGCCGCCGAGGGTCCTGCCGCAGAGCCCGGCGCTTCGCGGCGGGGTGGCCGACCTACGCCGTGGGTCCGGGCGCGGGCCGGCGGGGCCCGCAGAGGGGCTTCCCCGCGCGAGCGCCGTCCCGCCCCGCGCCCTGGGGTCCCTCGCGGGGGCCCCCGAGCCTGCGCCCGCAGCTGCCGCTGGACCGTGGTCTGCGCTGCTCAAGCACCTCCCGCGGGCGGGCGCCCGGAGTCTCGCTGGGAACCGGGCGGGGCGCGTCTGTCCACCTGCGGGCGCCGCGTTTGGCACCGGGGCGCGTTCCAGACGCGCTGCAGCCCGTCGCACAGTTTTATAAAATAGTGAGAGCGAGAAAGTGATTTTTTTAAAAAAATACTGCATATCTTTATTGATTTCAGGGAGAGGAAACGATAGAAACCTCGATGGTGAGAGTCATTGATCCGCTGCTCCCGCGCGCCCCCCGCTGGGGATCGAGCCCGCGACCCGGGCCTGTGCCCTGAGCGGGATCGAACCCCGGCCCCCTGGGTGCGGGTCAGAGCTCAGCCGCCCAGCCACGCCCGGCCGGGTGGTAAAGGGGTTTTCGAAGCTGTTCTAATTCCCCCACCGAGCTCATCGGGGGGCTCTGCAAAGGCGGTCTCAGGGGTGCGAGTGCTTCTCCGTGGCTGTGATGCAGGCGCGTGCCAGTGTGGAGCGGCGTTGTTCCCTCTTTTATAACATCGATATTTTTGTCAGCTTATTACAGGCTCTTCCTAACTAATTTTGAATGACAGGCTTTTTTTTTTTTTTAATCAGGTGGATAAGCTCGTATTTACCGGAGCATTTTCCAAATGCCTCACATTCAAGTGGTTTCCAAAGTTACACCATTAGAGATGATTCCCTGATAAACGTTCTTGTGTACAAAGTCCTCTCAGTGATTAGACCAATTTTCGCCCGTTACATGCACAGGAGTAGAATTACCGGGTCAAAGGATGTGAGCGTCTCTCAGGGCCTCCAGGATGACTGCTGCGTGGCTTCCCGTGAAGCCTCGGGCAGGGTTTTCATACTCCGAACATTACGTCTCAGATCCCAGAATTTTCTTTCAGGAAAACAACTAAAATGTACTTCCACTGAGATGTAGTAACCCTCTCTGAGAGTGTCTACGTTTAAATCAGGATCAGAGTTTGAAACGGAAAGATTTGTGCCCTGATGGTGGGCCTTCGGGCATCAGAAAGAACATTAGGGAGGTTCTTTTGGATTAGGAGGGGCTTTCTGGTGACGCTGAACAGGTTGCCAACTATCCCGCTGAAGAAAAATCTAGACTCCCGGCCCCTGCCTAGAGTTCTGAGAGAAGCCAAGGGTCACAGTGCAGGTGGGAGAAATGAAATTATGCACAAATCCACATACAATCAATAATCACATCCTTCCTCTTACAGATAACAAGGTAATAAAGACTAATGACATGTGATCGTGGGATAATGTCCCACCATGTTCACCAGCTATCAAGGCACATAAATATTGCTGAATTAACTGCCGCCTCTGTGTGGGTTACTGGGGTGAGAGATTAAGCCAACGTCCAGGCTGGCTTTGTGCTTACTCTATGTGAACCTACTTGTTGTCCAGAATCTTCAGGCCAATGACACCACCACTTGTTCTATCCGTCATTTCCAGTGATGAATTGGAGATAACCAGTCGGGACGCTGTCCCCCAATGGGCAGGGAGCCTAAGAGTCTTACAGGGATTGGAGTCCCAGGAGGCAATGAGAAACATCCCTTCTGAATCAACTCTTTACCTGGCTGGGCAAATCCCTATCTCTCTTCTTACACATATTCTTCCTGCTCTGGGACTGTCACCTACTACACCCAAACCTTGGAGTTTCCTGCAGTTCGTAGACAACTATCCCACACTAGAGCCCTTTGTCCAATTGTGGTGGGCATTGTGATGCACCACTCACATTCCCCGCCAGAACTGATGGGCTTATCTCCCAGCTGCTGGGGGCTGCCTGTCGGTCAGCCCTCGGCGGTCAGTCCTTCCCAGGAAGCCCCTCTGCAGAGCAAGAGGCCTCACTCAAGGTCATGCTCCCTTTCTGGGGCAGTCCACATCCAATAACTGGTCAACATGGGTGTGAAGGTATGGGTCCCTCACCCCAGCTTCAGAGCTCCCTAAGGGATCAGCTGAGGCCTTTGTTGAGACTGCTCTGCAGCCCAATTTCTCTCCCTGCCCGGACCATCTTCCTTCCTTCCCTTCCCTTCCAATGTGTTGATCACAAAAGCACTCCCTCATAACCACCCTGCATGGGACTCTTCATCATCTGGGGGAATCCAACCTGTGAGCCCCAATCCCACATGATATACTCACTCGATACTCTCTAGGTCCCTGTTTAATAAACATTACCTAGCAATCCTATGGAGATAAGCCATAACTCAAAATAGGTGAATGTATGGCTCTCTGGTTTCGTGTCTCTTTTCTGATCCTCAGAATACCTGTCACACTACGACACCTATTTTTTAGGCGTGGTAGACAGAATAATGTCCCCCAAAGATGCCTGTCCTAATACCCAGAACCTGTGAATATGTTAATTACATGGCAAAGGGGAATTAAGATGGCAGATGGAATTCAGGTGGATAATCGGATCATGTAAAAATAGGAAGATTATACTGGATTATCTTACTGGGCCCAGTGTAATCACAAAGACCCTTAAAAGTAAGAGGAGAAGGGGGCAGACAGAAGAAAGTGAGAGCGAGACCCGACTGTGTAAGAGGACCAGAGAGATGCAATGGGGAAAAGTACTTGGCTCACCATTGCTGGCTTCGAAGACGGAGGGAGGGGCCACAAGCCAAGGAATCCAGGCGGCCTGCAGAAGCTGCAAAAGGAAAGGCGGAGAGTCTCCCTTAGAGCCTCCAGAAAGGCACGCAACCCTGCCAACACCTTGATTTTTAGGCCGGTGACGCCCTTGTCGGATTTCTAGCCTACACAACTGTAAAATAATAAATTTGCATTGTTTTAAGCTATCACATTTGTAGTAATTTGTTCAGCATATAGGAAGCATATAGGCAGCTCCACTTCCTTGGTGATTCCATGGGGCGGCTTAGAGGGGAGGGAGGTCTTAGCAGGAAAAATGAAGAGGAAGCAATTGGTGCGACTTCTCACAGGGATTACACTTGGTCCCTGTCGTAGACTCAAGGCTTGTGTGTCCTCCCCCTCCCCAGATTCATATGTTGAAACCCAAATTCATATCTTGAAATACAGATGCACTTTCCTCAACTAATAATTATGATTAAACAGTTTTGTTTTGGAACAGAAGGGGCAGCCAAAATTGCTTCTCAGGGACCTGTTATTTCATCTTCCCTGCTGCAAGAAATTCGCTCTCCCTTGGTGTCCAGCCAAGTCCCCCCTTTGCTTGCCTTTCATTTTGAATTTGGAGATGCTCTCCTCTGGAAAACAAATTGGCACCGACACGTAATAAAATTCTGTGCAAAAGGACAACAGACCTTTAAAAATCACCCAGAAGAAAAACAACAGTTTTTTTGCTAAAAGATTCATCGTGTTACTCTCTGCGGTTCACCGATATGAATGCAAATGGTTAGAATATTTTTCTGTTTGGCAGAAAAGCATAAAGGTCTAGAGAAGAAATATCACCGATGGCTGAACTGAACAGAACATCGTGAACTGAAAATCTCTCAGCTTTAGCAACACCCCCTCCAGTCCTTGCAGCTCTCGGTGGCGCACAAACCCTGTTCCCAGGGAGCCTTGCGGAAGCTGCTGGCATTCAGCAACGTACTAGCTGATCTGAGGGAAGGTACAGAGAGGTACAGAGATGCAGAAGTGGCCACTGAATGTAGCCCCAAGTGGCCCTGCAGAGGGAGGAGCAATGCCTGCTGTAGCCTGGTTTTCGAGCAATTAGAGGAATCACTGCCCTGCGCGTGGTCTGACCTTGCACTTTAGGGATCAAAGGCAGGAACTAAGGCTCCGGTGTAGTCTGGCGGCCACTGCAACAAGCTTAAAGTCAGGCCACGCCCTGGGCCACCAAGAGAACAGTGAAGACAGAGCCCAGCCAACTGGGTGATGTCCCCACCCTCCCAACCTGGAGCTGGGGTCTCGGAGGTAGAACCCCATTCACCTCTGCACTATAACTAAGTTTAGAACTTTTAAAAATCACCTTAAGAGAAATCCTGATTGCTTAGCCACCAACCTCCAGCGCTTCCTACCACCTCCTCAACCCAAGGCAACCACTAATCTACTTACCGTCGATGGAAACCCGTAGAGACCTATTCTGGGCATCATGCAATGAGACCTTCATGATTCCAAGGCTCATCGATACTGGAGCATTATCAGCACTTCATTCCTTTGTTTCTGGCCAGATCACTTCATTATGGATATACCAAATTTTATTTATCCATTCGACAGTTGGTAACATCTGGGTCGGTACCACTTTTGAGCTACGATGAATAACGCCGCTAAGGACACTCATGTACGAGCTTTTGTGTGGACACGTCTTCAATTACCCTGGGGATATACCCAGGAGTGCAATTGCTGGGTCTTGTCTTTTTCTACCCCGTTTCTCCTAGCAACTACCACGAATATCTGTGGAATAAATGAATGAATAAAAGCATCTCATTTTCTTAGAAGATATTTTGGGGGTTACCACGCACACCCTACACCAACATTATCAACTGTCACTGGCAGCTAAACCTTGTCACAGTTCCTTTCTTGGCTTGGTTAGGTTGAGGTGAGCCTGGAGTATGTCAGCTTCCCCCCATGCCCCCCCACACCCTTCTTGGGAAGCTGAGGAAGCTGGGGTGGGGGTGCACCTCCCCAAGTCCACCAGGAAGCAGAGGCTTGTCCTGACTCAGCCGATGCTGGGGGCAGTGGAGGCCCCACAATCCGCTGACTCATTGCAGGAGGTGTACACTCTTCCCACACTGAGGACACTGCCCAAGAACTAATTTCTGTGGGTGACAGAGAGAGAAAGGAGAGGTCTTTCCCTGTCTCAGTTCCAGCCCGCAAGGTTTTGCTCCACACATGGCCAACTCAAGGCTTTTCTCGGGCCTTCATGTCACGGGATTTCACTGCT
The DNA here is from genome assembly GCF_054644295.1 of Miniopterus natalensis. Classification (NCBI taxonomy): domain Eukaryota; kingdom Metazoa; phylum Chordata; class Mammalia; order Chiroptera; family Miniopteridae; genus Miniopterus; species Miniopterus natalensis. The sequence continues at coordinate 8,525,339 of NC_142099.1, forward strand.
CTACATTCGCGAGGAGCTTAATTGGCTCTGCTGCCAGAGGACCTGCTCCGGCCGCCTTCCTCTGCATTTGTGGCAGGCCTCGGAGGAGAAGCTAGAGATAATAACGTCCCAAGGAGAAACGAGGTGACATGCTGGAAATAGCTGGGAAGAGCATGGACTGCGGTGCAAAGGCGAGGCCTCGGCGTCGCTCGGCGGCGATGCAGGGGGGTCTGTGGAGCAGTCAAGGGCGCGGGCTTGGGTGCCAGATAAGCGTGGCATCGAGTCCTGGCCTTGTTCCCTAATGCATGACCTTGGCCATGCCATGTAATCCATCAAAGCCTCCTGTGCTCCTCTTCACAACACCTCTGACTCTCTGGCATTGTCTTTTTTTTAAATTCTCACCCTAGGACATGCTGGGGCGGGGGGGGGGGGAGAGGAACATTGATTGGTTGCCTTCCTTACACTTGTCATGGGATCAAACCCACAACACCAACTGGGAACTGAACCGGCAACCTTTTGGTGCGCAGGAAGCTGCTCAGCCAGCTGAGCCACTCCAGCTGGGCAGCACTGTCCCCTTTACCATGTGCTCGGCGTTGGCCTCTCTCCCCTGGAAGGTAAGCTCCCTGAATGCAGGATACATTCAGTCTTGTTCACTGATGGGTCCCCCAAGGCAAAGAAGGGTGTCTGCCTCCAAACGTCTATGCTGAATGTGTGAGTGATGCCGGCACTCCCCGGGGGCACCAGCCCTAGGATTCTGCTTTGTCCCTACAAGCACCTCAAGAACAGCCTGATGCCTGGAACAGGTGTGTCAAGTCTGGGGTGTCAGTGGCATGAGGCCCAGAGAGGAGGGGGCACCGCTGGAAAAAGAATTTACCTACACGAGGGGATCAGCACCTTGCTTTAGGGAACAACCCACTCCTTTTTTCAAAAAATGTAACTGCTGAAGAGATTGGGATTTTTACCAAGTTCTGAGTCTCTATGGGCAGTAATCACTCCTGAAAGGACTGGTAACTTGCATTGTAAGACCCTCCTTGCCTTCTAAGTACATGTACTCAGTAAAGATCATTTTCCCACCCCTACCCAACGCCCCCCAAAATAAAAGGTTAAAAGACTTGACTAACTCAGGGAGGGGGTGAGGGCAGTGGGTGAAGGGATTGAGAAGTACAGATCGGCAGTTACTAAATAGTCACGGGGTCGTAAAGTACAGCATAGGAAACACAGTCAATAATATTGTAATAACTATGTAGGGTGCCAGGTGGGCACTGGAAAAATGGGGGGGGGACACTTTGTCAAGTATATGATTGTCTAACCACTGTGCCGTACACCTAAAACTAATACAAAATAATATTGAATGTAAACTGTAATTGGAAAAAATTTTTAATAAAAAATAAAAGACTAAGTCAAAGACAAAACTCACATTGTGGCTCCATACAGGCCAAGGTCTTCCTTCCACCAGGACAATCCTGCTTTCTTCATACCTGCCTTCACCTCGCCCGTGGTACCTCCCTCCCTCGCCTGCGCCTCTGGCAGAAGGCAGCCGGCTGTGGCAGGGTGGGGTGTGAGGGGGCCAGCGCTCAGCGCAGCTCAACTCGACCCGGCTCTGCGTCCCTGCTGGGTTTCCCACAGTCACCAGGAGCTCCCCAGGGGCAGGGAGGGCTCGGGGCTGCAGCCGCATTTCTCACGAGGCATGTGGAGGGAGTGATGGCATGGAGCTGGCATGAATGAATGAATGAATGAATGAATGAATGAATGAATGAGTATGGAGGGCCATCTACATGCCAAATACTCTGGGAGGCACTGTCACCCACGTCTCCATCAGCTTCCCAGCAACGATGTGAAGTTGGAAGGATCGCTCTTATTCAAGGGGTGGAAACTGAGGCAGTTTGCCGAAGAACCACCCCAGTATTCAAATCATGCTTTGGAGTTAAAAGATAGCTGATAAAAGCTCAATTTATGGCTTATATGTGAGACGTTTAGAAGTAATTTTTAAAAATTTTAATGTTGTAGTGGATGAGTTTTAACAAGATTATCCTAACCTGGAGAGAGTCCTTGGCACGGCCCTGCTTGCCCGTAGCTAACCAACATCTGGAATGGAGACAGAGCATGTGTTGTGAGATACGTAGTAAAAATACTCTTGAGAATTACTATACTACATGAAACACATCAGGATGCAGATCTTGAAGGCTTAAATGAGTTCCATCTAAAATGCTGTGCCCCTCCCCCAATTTATTCAATTAGAAAATCAAGCCAATTCATTTAAAGTCCTGTCAGGTTCATAACCCTCACTTTATAAGGTGGGAGGGGGACACCTTGCTTGGTAGTGATTCATGTAGTTCAGTGGCAAGGCTGTGGCACTTCCCCTGTTGTATTCTGATTACTGAGGAGGGGGAGGGGCAGGAGATGGTCACATTCAAAGTTAAGGGAATGATTACCCAGTCAGCGGTAGGGCAGTGCCCAGTCCAAACTACTGTTTGGCACTCCTCCCATTTACTAGGTGCCGGCAGGAAATTACATAAATTATATGGAGGTAATTATAGTCCTTACCAGATATTAGCTGCTTCTATCTTATAGAGATGTGGGAAGGATTAGATAAAATAATAAATATAAAGAATCTAATGGTGCCTAGTATATAATAAGCACTTAATGAATATTAGTCATTGCTGTTATCTCCAGTTCTTCCATGTAAAAAGTTTCTGTGATGTACATTTTCATTTATATGAAGTGTTTTCCTATCCAGGCTTATTTTCTTTAGCTATGTTCCCAAAAGTAAGATTCCCAAATCAAAGGGCATAAACACACTTAGATCTCTTTATACTTCACACATGTTGCCAGATGTGTTATATTTCTTTCTAAAGAAATATAACAGTACCTATCATGACCAGACACAAGGAGACAGATTCTCAGTACCATCACTAGCACTGGGGATTACTGGTTTTTAGAATAATTAGATTGGTTTTTAGAGTTGATCCTTCTACAAATATCCATCCAGAGAATGAATGAGCTGGGTTTAGCTGGGGACAGGGTAGGGACCAAGCTGGAATGAACCCAAAGGCAGCAAATGTGCCTCTAAGGTCCAAGAGGGCAGAGATAAGGGCACCGACAAAGCATGAATGTTCCCAGGTGCTCAGGGCTGGAAGGAGTGAGCTGCAGGGTGCACACTGACCTTCCAGGAACATTGACCTTCCGGGACTGATGCAGATAAGACGGGATCCCTGAGGCCTGAGTAGCTAGTGCTAGTGACAGTTGGGGGAGGCATGGACGCCCAGCTCCAGGAGCCTGGCAATCAGCGGGTGTGAGTGATCAGTGGAAGGGTCCCCTGAGCACACCTTCCCACGGAGTAACCAGGAGGAGAAACCTGGGAGATTCAGAGTCCCAGCATCTCCAGAGGGACATGAGGCACCCACCCCACAAACTAAGAAAAATAACCTCTGAAGAGACCGGCCAGCCCTTTAAATGTAATCACAGCACATCCTACATCTTAGCGAAAGCTCCTCAGATGGCTCCCATGTCACTCAGAGAAGAAGTTGAGGTCTTTTTCTCTTTTCTAATTTTTTAAAATATGTTTTTATTGATTTTAGGGAGAGAGAGAGAGAAAGAGAAACATCAATAATAAGAGAGTCATTGATCGACTGCCTCCTGCATGCCCCCTACTGGGGATCTAGCCCGAAACCCACAAGAATTGAACCCTGACCTCCTGGTTCATGGGTCAAAGCTCAACCACTGAACAACACCAGCCAGGTAAAACTGAGGTCTTTACAGTGGCCTGCAAGGCTGTTATGGGTTAAATTGTGACCCTCAAAAAGGAAATGCTGAAGTCCTACTCCCAATCCTTCACCATGTGGCCTTATTGGGAGACAATCTTTATAGAAGTAATCAGGTTAAAATGAGGCCATGATGGTGGGCCCTAATAAAAGGGGAAACATGGACACAGACACACGAGCAGGGACAAGTCCCAGAAGTCAGGACATAGGCCTGGAGCATCCTTCCCTGATCCCTTCAGAGGGAGCATGGCCCTGCTGACAACCCCATCTCGGACTCACAGCCTCCAGAACTCAAAATATCTCTGCTATTTAAGCCACTCAGCTTGGTCCTTTGTCACAGCAGCCCCACCAAACTGACAAAAGGCCCCGAGGACCTGGCCCCCTTCACTCTCCCTCTCCCAATCCCTCCCCAGCACCACCTGCCCCGCAGGTACCAGGCAGCCTCCGCCTCTGGACTTCGCCTGTCTGTTCCCTCTGCCTGGGCTGTTCACCCCCCAAAGCTGGCCTGGCCCCTTCCTTACCTCCTTCGAGTCTTTGCCTAAATGTCACCTTGTCAATGGAGCCTTTCCTCATCACCTTGTTAAAAATTCAAACCTTCTTCCTACTTGTACCTTCTGATCCCTCTTACCCTGCTCAGAAAATTCCCCATAGCCCTTACCACCTTCTAACACATGGCAGACCCTCCTGTTTACCCCCTTTAGCGGTTCTTGTCTGTCTCCCCCATTAGAAGGTACCTCCTACCAGGGCCCATGGAAAGCTCTCGACAACCTCATCTCTGACCCTCACTTTACATAAACGAGAAAACTAAGACACAGAGGTTAAGAGCCAGAACGCCAGGGTCCATATTCACATGCCAGGCTTCCTGGCTCCGATGCCACGCTGGCTCCTTGCTGGGCACTGGCAGGGACTCCATCCGGGAGACAGCGTCCCTTGCCCGGTTTCCTGGGGACCAGGGTGGTGGGCCAGGGCAGCTGCTGCTCCACCGCCCGAGGACAGAGTTTCTAGAGTGACCGTGGACCGTGGCTGGACACCGCCCAGCTGGTCATCTCTCAGGCTTCCAGGCTTGGCTCCCCGGTGACCAGCCGGGTCCAGATCACCCTGGATCTGCCACTCACACGCGTGCCGGGGCGGGTGAGAGAAAGGGGAGACGAGAGAGGGCAGTAAATGAGGGCAGGGAGAAGCAGGCCATTGAAATCCGAGATCTTCCAGAAGCCAAGTGGGCCGGGAGGCCGGCATTGCTGGCTGTGCTCAGCGGGCACCCAGTGGGCACAGATCCCATTGCTCAGCTCTCCTGGGGCGGGGGTAGGAGGGCAGCCTGTCCGTCTGTAGTTGTATTGTGATGGCAAAGGAGGAAACAAGAGCAGCTGATCCGGCCTGGATCGGGGTGCCCACGTGTGCACAGACGGGCCTTTGTGTCCGAGGCCCGGACAACAGGCTGCATTCTTCCCCCACCTCAGTGACGTCCTTCACGGACGCGTCCCCAGAGCGCATTCTCAAAGGATTAATTAGCTAGGGATCAGATGACACGGCATTCCCTCGGCTACCCCCCTGCCCGGGCTGTGCCTTCTCTTTGTTCTCTCGGCGCAGAGCTGGTGGCCGACCCGGCGCGGCCCCTGGGCTGCTGACAGTGGTCCCCGCGCAGGCCTCCTGACGTCCAGCGTGGGACCCAGAACGGAAGCGCTGGATGGGAGAGAAGGTGAAGCTGGGGCCTCCCTTCACTCTCCATTGCTCTCCTGAGTCGCTGCTCAGCAACAACCATTTCGAGGTGGAAGTCACAGCTGCCCCAACCCCCTGGCTTCATGTCAGATCTGCCCAGTTCCGACGATGTAGACCCTGTCCTGTCATCCTTGTGTCTTCCGATCATTTCGTTAGGCTTTTCTTTAGGATAAGTTCCCTTTAAGCATCCTAACTGTCCAGAGTGCACTGAGAGAAATCATTTTTCCAGGAGCCAGTTGCGAGTGGGGACACGAAGGGGGTCAGTATGTCCTCAGTGGCCTGCTGTGACGGTGACCAGCAGGAGACCTTGACCGGAAGTGGGCAGAGGCAAGAAGGACACCCTGGGAGGGGGCATGCGGGGCCATCACGCCTTTCTGCTCCTCTGCAAGGTGGCCCCAGCCTGTAAGAGTCCTGGCCCTTTTGAAAGCAGGATGTCAGCAATGATGTTATTTGAAGAAAAAAAAAAAAAAAAGGCAAAGAAAAACTGCCATCCTGCTTGACCTCAACCCCTTAGTTTTAGATAATCGAGTCACTCGTCTCCTCATTAATACATGTTCCAACAATCCCTGCAGGGAGCTCCTTCAGGACACTTTGTGTCCTAGATGTCCAAGGATGCCTTTGAGGCAAGGGGCTCTGAGGGCTGCGTGGAAGGGCGGACTGAGGAAGGGCAGGCCAGGTGCTCCTGAGTGTAAGGTGGGTCTTGGGGTTTTCTCTGATTCCCCCCTCCTCCCATCTCCAAGCAGATATCCCTGACTTTGCCGACTGCACGTAGCAAAACAAACCAGTACTGATTTTCAACTCCATTTGTAGATTTGCCCCAGTCTAACACCACACAGGAGAGGGTCATCCCAGCCACTAATGAGTTTATGTAGAAAGCTTCCATTTTTGAAAAGGTCACAACAGGTAAAGCTAACCTATGCACTAGAAGAGTGGTTATCCCTTGGGGACCCGGGTAGGGTGTGTCTAGCAACTGGGAGGGGACAGGAGTGGGGTTTCTGGGGTGCTGGTCATTTCTTGAGCTGGGTGGTGGTTACACAGATTTATTCCAATTTGTGAAAATTTACCAAACTGCATGCGAATGACTTGTGCAGTTGTTTGTATGTTGCACCAGCTCAGCTCACATGATGCTTCCTCCAGGAAGCCTTTGGGGGGTACCTTCCCTCAGAGCTAATCCTCCACAACCTGCTCTTTTGTTGTTTAACACTCTGAATTATGATCCTTTTATTAGCATAGCTATCTCCTACCTAGACTGTGAGCAACTTGAGGACAAGATCCAAGAATCCCCAGCTCCTTCCCAGTGGTCCTACCTGGGGCTCAACAGATATCTATGGACTGAATGAGTGGACACATGAAGAGACGAGAGTCAGTGCAGTGGCGCTCCTTTCACCTTTCTTCCTACTGAGAATGCACAATAGCTTAATGCTCTGCTATTAATCTGCTTTTACCAACCAGGGTAAGAAATGGAAACGATCTCTCTCTCTCCGGCCTCCTACCAGGCGTCTCCTGTCGGAGGACTGCCTGTGTCCCCACCGCGGGGGGTCCAGTCCCCACCGATCCTGTAGCTACCCTTCTGGTCTCATCCAGTGTAAACACCACAGCCCAGAGCGTTCCCATGGGATCACCAAGTTGGCACCTGCTCACTGACTTCCATTATTCCTTAGCTGGAGAAAACATTTGGCTGCTCCAGGCAAGTCATAAAACAACAGCAATAATTTTTTTAAGTCTTTTTGGACTAGGATGGGTTCCAATGGCCACTTATGAGCCAAAAAGCAGACTCACCCCTTGGCAGGGGTATCAAGCTGGCAGACTTCTTTTAGGATGCCCCCTACCCTTCCAGCACCCTCTGCCTTCACCCCACCCTCTGCATTTCCTCAGGAGACTTGCAGGTCTTCCTTCCTCTCTCTCTAAAAATCAATAAAAACAATAAAATCAATAAAAACCCACTTTCTAAGGTTGTCACCCTCTCTTTCTACTAGTAAGGCAAGTTCTTAGAATAGTGGCCACTTATAGCTCAGTGCATGTTATGGGTAAAGCAAAAGGAGCTCTGCACTTGCAACGATAAACTCTGAGCCTCCGTTCTACTTCTATCACTTGCTGTCCTTGGACAAGTCACTCTAACTCTTTTGTTCTCAGTCTCCTTAGATGTAAACCAAGCCATGGCCAGGGCCCACCCCACAGATGGCCGTGAGCAGTCACGATGAGCTAATGTAGCACCGATGACTCATGCACTGTATAAAGTTCCGCACAAATATAATTGGTATTCACAGTCGTGTGAATGGTCGGCCACCTTTTCAAGGAGCAGTTGCATTTGAATCCTTATGTATTAAGGAATTTTAAATATCGATGACCAAGCTGGGGGTGGGATGTGGGTCGGGTGGCTTTCTGGCAAGAGCGCTCCAGGACAGAAGGAAACAGTAGGACATGGAAAGTCACCCGCTTCCTTCGGGGCCTAAATTTCCACATCTTGGGCAGCCTGCCTCACAATGCCCACCTCTGAGGTCACAGGGCCTCTTCCCTATGTAGGAAGGGCTATGCCCCAAAGCATAAGTGAGGTTCCGGTCTCATCAGTGGACATCTCTGGTGGCCCATCTCTGCGTGCTGTCCCTCTGGGGAGACTGGTAAAATTCCCTGCACTCATGTACGCTCTAGGTGCCCAGGCAAAGCTGGATGGGCAGGAAAACACACGTGCCTCTGTCAGCACATCCTGTCATTGGGGTTGATGGCAAAAGTGGGTTTTGAGAAGTCATTCATAGCTAAGGACCTTCAGTTCATCAAAGAGAAAACAAACAGACCCTGGCACCTCCCTTTAATTAATTAACTAATTAATTACTTAATTAAAATTACTTGAGATTTTTCTGTGTGTTTTTTTAATCTTTTTTTAAAAATATGTTTTTATTGATTTTAGAAAGAGAGGAAGGGAGATGGAGAGAGAGAGAAACAGGATTGGCTGCCTCCTGCATGTCTTCTAATGGGGATCGAGCCTGCAACATGGGCATGTGCCCTGACTGGGAATCGAACCGGCGACCTCTCGGTGCACTGGGCGATGCTCAACCAACTGAGCCACACCAGCCAGGGCCTGACTTTTAAACAGTCCCAGCACGGGATGCCCTGAGCTTTCCTCACGCACATAGGGTGTACCCAAGGAATCCCAGGTAGACTTGGAGAGCAATCGAATAACGATATCTGATGGCAATTACGACTGAGACACATGCCCGTGAAGCTGGCCTGTGTGTCCTTTATGTACTAGGGGACGCAGAAAATGTTCACCCTCGGGTGTTCACAGCCAGGGACGCAACCCAGCAGCAGAGTGGCTACGTGAGAGGCCCAGTGTTCGATAGGCTTGGGATGGAGCCCTGGCTCTGCCATTCATTCACCATGTGACCCCAGGTGAGGTGCCCCTAACTCAGTGTCCTCTGCAGCACAGGAACTAAGATGCCGCCCTCGTGGTGCGTTGGGAATTAGAGGGAGCTGGTGTACGCGAAGTGCTCACCAGTGGCTGGCAGGCAAACACGCAACAAGCGCTAGTTATTTTTAAACGCTGCTAACCTCCTAGCAAACGGTCCTTTAGATAAAGACGCAGACATTGGTGAAACACAAGCCTGGTTAAGGTTCACTTTGATTCTCCCGAGATCCATTAGGAAAGAGAGGGCGGCCACGCAGGTAAAAGGTGAATGAAGGGCTAGGGTTCCTTATCCCTCCATCAGGCGTGGCTCAAGCCGAAGGTGACAAGTGTGCAGGCAGATTCATTCCGATAGCCTGTGAGTCTCTTCCAGGAAAACTGGGCCCTTCCAAGTGGGGGAGGATCAGAGCTTCCAAAGAGAAATTCAACCTAGGCGGCCAGACCAGGTGGAGAGGTGCTTAAAGCTTCTGCCGGTCCCACAGACAGGCCCATCGGCCGTCTCTCACGGGGCCAGCCGGGGTCACCTTGATTCTTAATGACAATGGCCAGTCATTCAGGGGCTGTGCAAACAACTCCCCAGACTTTCAAAAACACTTTGCTGAAAGAAAACTAGGCTCTTTTAAGCACAGCACAGGAACCTAGCCCCACCTTCAAAGTTATCGTCACTTTGCGTCGTTCAGTTTCACTTTATTCTTACAAGTTTCAACTGCTTTAGGGGACATTCAGGTAACCAAGAAAGACAGCCCCTTTATTAGATAGACTCTGCTAAGGAGCTTCCAGCCCGCAAAAGGGGTTATCCTGCCCAAGCCCTATTGTAAGACATAGTCCATAAACACTTACCAAGCACTTGGCTTGTACACTGATTCATTAATTCATTTATTCATCAAATGCATGCCAGGCACTTACTCCTGCAAGGCTCAAAGGCCAGAGATGATTAAGACACAGTTTCTGATCTCCAGAAACTGAAACCCCAGTGGAAAATGATAAAAAAGCTGACTCTCCTACCAGGAAGCATGAAACAGGCTTTGTAGGGGAGGTGCTTTGGGGGCGCAGGTGGGGAGTGGCTGCCCGGCGCAGAGGAAGCGCTCTGTAGTATGTCGGTGCATAGAGCCTAGGGAGCTGGTGAACACTGACTAAAGGCGAAATGCTGGGTCCCAGACACACTCTGCAAAGCAGCGTCCTCTCCACACCTGCACCCCCCGGCCCGCTCCAGACCCTCACCTGAGGCTCTGCTCTCGGCCAAGCCGGGCCCAAGAATCGGGTGGCAGTTCCCTCCCAACACCCTCAGCTCCGCCTCTCTCCACTGAACTCAGGCCGAGCATTGATTTTCCTGCATTGCCAGCATGTCCCTGCACTCTGCAACGTCAGCGTCTTGTGAGCTCAGCTAATAACCCTCAGTGCATCTTAGGCAGGAGTCTCGGCCTGTTAGAAGATTGGTTCCCCCTGTGCGCGAATCTTTCCCATTTATTAGATGTTAGATGGAGATCTTGTCCATTTGGGAGTTTCTTTCCCTCTGGCTATGAAATAGAAGAGACAGACCAGAGGGCAAAAGATGAAGGAGTGAGGCACCCAGTGGCATCAGGAATATCGTAAGAGACATAGAAGTCGCCCATAGACGACAGCTGCCCTGTTGGACAAATGGGACAGCTTGATGACTTCATGCAATAAAATCCCAGGGAACATCTGGGACTTGTCACTTTTGAGGTTCCCAAAGCATTAGTCTGACAGCAAAGTGGAGCCTTTAGAAGAGGTGGTCTCATTGCCTGGGGACTGCCCTGGGTCAGGGAGCCCGGAGTGGCCCGGGGGGCAGTGAGTGGAGCAGCGTGTGGCACTGCCAGTGACAGAGGGGGCACTGGGTTTGCAGTGAGGCCCTGGCCGGGGGTCCTGGCTCTACATCACCTTAGATAAATCGCTTCACCTTGTGAGTCTCGGTTTTCCCATCTTACAAATGGGAGATGGTTATATCGAGGAACCAGCATCTACTCTGACCAATGGCCAGACTTAAACATCTGTGAAATTCTTCCCAGAAAACAGAGGTCGGCGCAATGAGTCTGCAGAAGGAGACCGCGCAGCGAGGGCGGTGCTGCTGCTCATTCAGAGGCCTGCTTTCCTAGTCTCACCCTTCTCTTGAGAGTTGACTATTTCTCATTTCTTACGACTTCTAGCGCCCGGCCGGGCGTGGCTCAGCGGTTGAGCATCGACCTGGGATCCAGATCGGGGTTCGATTTCCGGTCAGGGCACGTGCCCGGGTTGCAGGCTGGGCAGCGGATCAATGACTCTCTCATCACTGATGTTTCTCTCTCTCTCTCTCCCCCTCCTTTCCTCTCTCTGAAATCAATAAAGATGTGTTTAAAAAGAAAGACTTCTAGCTCCCTAAACCGACAACTAATTCTGATTGTCATAACTCCTTGTGGAGCACCCACTCTGAGCCAGCCCAGCTCTGTGCTCGCGCCTCCGTAAGATCATCTCCTGCCGTCCCCATCACATTCCTACAGGCGGGGGTTTTACAGACAGAGAAGGAAGGAGGCAAAGGGCAGAGCAATTGCCCAGAGCCACATGGGGCAGAGGCCGGATCTGGGCCCAGGACTTAATCTTCCTCGGGGATAGTGTTGGTTCAGCAAACCGGGGCAGGAGGACGGCTAATCCTGCACCCGTGTGACTGTCCTGGGCCATAAGGACAGGATCCCTGACGTCTCTCTCTTCCCCCCTCTCTTCCTAGGACCCTCGTCAAGGGGGCAGTGGAGAAAATCAAAGCTTCGCTGGTGCCAGAGCCCAAGCCACACAGGCAGCAGGCAATAGAGGGATTCTAGCCGCGGCCACGTTTATGGAGCAGTTAGTACCGAGGCTCAATACTAGCCGACATCTCCTGTGTCCTGTTGTCCTGCTGTAAAACGACTCCCCTCAACTTTACAAGTTGGTAAACGGACCGCTGGGGATGGACAGCCACTCTTTACCCTGCGGCGCCACGGCCCCCCGGCATCTGCTGCGCTTGCTCGAGACTGCAGCCCATGAATTATATAAACATTGCCTGTGCGGCCCACCCGGCGCCGATGCTAATGAGCTTGGAAGGAGCTATTGCTGGAAACGCACCAAGGGCAGCCTGCAGAGGGCTTGGGACCTGCGCTTGTCTTTTCAAATGGCTTTGAGATGAGCTGAATGCAGATCCTGCCCCTGTGGGCGGGAGAGGATTGGGACCGAAGGAGAACAAGTGGGTCTCCCACCCAGGAGTGGGGGGGAATGAACCGCAGCAGCGTCGATGGCGAGGCCCCACCACCTGCTTTCAGGCCCGAGAAGCATCTTTCCCATCAGCACAGGCCCACTCAGCGGCAGATTCTCCGGATTCCACGCGGGGCTTTGCTCTGAGGCACCAGTTCTGACTCTGAGGCCAGACTGCCCAAGGGCATCCTTACCACTCGCTGCAGGAGCCCTGTGTGTTCCAGGCTTCAGAAGGGGTGGGGAAGGGAAGGGAAGGGAAGGGAAGGGAAGGGAAGGGAAGGGAAGGGAAGGGAAGGGAAGGGAAGGGAAGGGAAGGGAAGGGAAGGGAAGGGAAGGGAAGGGAAGGGAAGGGAAGGGAAGGGAAGGGAAGGGAAGGGAAGGGAAGGGAAGGGCAGTCAGGCAGCGCAAACAGAAGCCAAATGGAGCTGCCTCATCTGCCTGCCCACACGGAGCCCGAGTCCAGGACCCTGCCACGTGTCTTCGAGGCCCAGGCTGGACATGGGGATGGAGAGGCCTGGCTTGGGGATGGAAACCAGAAGCCATCCCAGAGGGGTGAGTCTCTCGTAGGGTCAGAAATGAAATTGGCAGATGCCCAGAGCTGGTTTGTGAGGCTGCCCTGAAGTTGGCCTGACCCAAAGGGGCCTCCAGAGCCACGCTACACGGCCACTGGGCCATAACCACATAGCATTTCAGATTCAGTGTTTTATCTCAGACCCATGCCGAATCAAATAGAAGTGATGGGAAAACAAACAAAAACAGAGACCGGGAGTACCAGGGGTTGGTTATTTTAGTCAAAACAAACAATCCTTGTTTACTGCTCACAGAGCACAGCCTGGTCCTGAGCAAAATGCAAAGGTCTTCAGCCTCATTCCCTCCCACCCAGTCTCAACACAGACATTCCCTTGGTGGCCCTCAGGCTCTACCTTCATGCTGGCCTGTGCCCAAAACCAACAGGCTGCTCTGACTGCCCAAGATGCCTCCACCCTACACAGTACCCCATGCTCCAGATTTTCCAAACCCCTGCCCACTGCCGCCAAAATTAACCGACGCTTCCCCTCCCCACCCCCACCACACGGTCTTACAGCCAAACTGTGAGTCCTTCAGAAGGGAAAGAATATTAACTAACTGAGCGACTACTACATTCCAGTCATTGTAATAAGCACTTTACAAAAGGGGAGGAAGGGAGGGGGAGGGAGGGAGGGAGGGAGGGAAGGAGGGAGGGAAGGAGGGAGGAAAGAAAAAGAAAATTGTTACGAACAGTCAGCCCCTTGCTCTGATCAGTCCACCTGAACACAGGTGGCCAGCAGCCCTGGCTGCACCAGGTCCTTGCATTATCCTGGAGCAGAAACAAATGCACAGTGTCCTACCTTTTGTCAGGAAGCGAGAGGGCACCGCCCAGCACTTCCAGATGTGGCCACTCCTAGAACAGGGAGAGCGCTATCAGTGGAAGTCAAGTAGGGCTGCCAGGGGAAATGCAGAACAAATCATCTTTTCAGTATAAGCACGTCCCAAATATTTCCTAGGGCATAATTATATAAATTTTATTTGCTGTTTACCTAAAATTCAAATCTAACTGGGCATCCTGTATTTTTATTTGCTATATGCGGCATCCTTAAATCCAAGATATGCAAGTGACCCCATGACCTGGGAGAGCACCTGGGGGACCGGAAGAAGAGAATTCCAGGTGGCTTAAGTGCTGGGAAGGTATGAAACTCCGGGCCTCCAGCCCTTCGTCTGTAGAATGGGGTTAATGATGCCGTGCAGAGCCCCTGTTACCAGGATCGTCAGCGAGGTCATCAGGCACCCGCCTGCCACATTTCATGTACTCAGTACAGTCCACCCTCCACGTGGATACGAAGGGCCGACTAATGGACTTGAGCATCCTCGGATTTTGTATCCATGGGGGCCCAGGAACCAAAACCAAGAGATGACTATAAACGGTAGCTGTTATTGATGTAGCGGGCCTGTAGCCTGTGAGCAGCACACAGTAGGCCTTCAGTGTCAGTCAGTTCTTATCTCTAAAGGAAAGAGCTGTTTGGTAGGACTAAGCACCATCTATGAGCACCTGCTACACGCCACGTATTATTTCATTTAAACCTCATAATACCCTACAAAATAGATATTTTTATAGTCTTTTCATAGGTATGGAAACTGAAGCTCAGAAAACTAAACTAGTTTCCCTAATGTGGCGTCACCTGTAAGAGGCAGAGCTCAGGCCCAAACCGGCTTAACTCCAAATCCTACGCTCTTTTCACCATGTCACCCTGTCCTTTGGGTGAACAATCCCCAGGACTTGGGGTTTGTTCCCTAATTCCACTTAACTGTGAGCTGAAGCTCTGGACCAGGCCGACCGAGAAGAACCTCCACCCCTTACAATAAGTTCCTTGAAAACTACTCGACTGACTCACTCGGCTCTTTGCTGAGCCTTAGCCTTTCCCTCTTCTCCTCTCTCTCCCATCTCTTTCCCTTTCGCTCTCTCACTTTGTCAGCAAAGCTTGTCTTTACTGGAGCAGCCCCCGCCTTACGCTGATTGGACGCTCCCTGCCCCAGTCCTGTCACAGCTGGTTCTTCATACTGCTGGTCGGTGAGCCCGCTGAGAGGCCAATGAATGTCCTGGACCCTTCTCTGGGCTCCACTCCTTGGGCACAAGTGTAGGCCCAGCCTCTCTTCTGCACTTGAACCTGAAACCCGGTCCTCTGAATGCTGTTTGTGTCTGAAGTCAGCAGAGAGCTGCTTACACGTCTGCAGGCCCAAGGGGGCCTGTTAGCACAGAGCTCTTACCTAAGCAGAGCTGGCTCCAAGCCCCAGGGGCCCCAGGAAGCCTTCCTAGGCCTCCCAGTGAGGGCGCAATTAGGGAGCTGTGGAGATCCACTGTTGCCCAAGCCAGTTTTCAGCTTCCAACACCAAGCCCTCCCACACCAAGCTCCTTTGTTTACGTCAGCAGGTTCTCGAGTCTGAGATTTCCCAGTGGGGCTAAAACCTTCACTGCAGAACCAGATTCATCGTGAGTTTATGTGTGAGGCCCTTAGACCAGTCTCCGAGTTCCCATCAGGGCCACATGTGAAGAGAGACCATGACATGACGTCTGGGGCTTACGAGATGCTCCTTTCTTTTTCCCAGTGATGCCTGAAGAAAGCTGGCCTCCCCTTGTATCTGTTTTATATCTGGTTTCGTTTTAAAGGGATTCTGAAGTCTTAACGGTTGGGCAGGTGGTTGAGTACACGGTTGTCCTTTTGCAAAGACCGGAGGGAGGAATTCTGGCTGTTTTTGTTTCCATGTTGGCGTCACTGGTCTACTTCATGCTTCCAAAGTGTGGCTGGAATGGAAGGGAGAACCATTTGGCACGAAACATGGCTTTGGGTTCTTTGGGGGTGTTGGTGAGTAGGGTTCATGAACACTGACTACATAATATTAAATTTTTCTAATAAACAAGTGATGGTGGTGGTGGCAGAGATGGTGGTGACACTAACGAGGGTGGTACTGGTGATGGTGGTGGTGGCTGAGATCATGGAATGAGGCTGGTGGTGGAAGAAGAGGAAAGGGGGGGAGAGGGAAGGACACATTTCCATCGTTATTGCTCGGCTCCGAGGCCTCCTCTGGCTTGGAAGATTGCCCAGGCGGCACCCCCTCCCACCAGCTGCCCCATTCACTCTGGTTTTACCAGCATCCAAACATCAGGTCTCCGTGGCCAGTGGCAGGATGGAAGTGAGACAATGCAGCAATTGCTCACGGAGCTTCCCAGTGTCCAGGTAGCTCAGAGGGAGCTTCATCGTCTGCACACAACACGTCGCTACCCGTCAGCTCACCTCGGCCGCCTCCGGGCACAAAAGGAAACCCCAGCGAGGACCGCAGTGCTCCGCACCCAGCACCTGTTTGAGGAGGAAAAGCGTGGTCGTCGGAGTCAGAGGGCAGAGAGCTCCAACTCCAGGCTTTTCATTCCCTAGTACTTTATACCCTTTACGCCCGACTTTCCCCACCCACGAAATGGGATAACACCTACTCACCAGGCTGCGCAGAGCAAATGAGCCAGGGCCTGGCACACGGCCAGTTGTCAATAAATGGCACTTTCTTTGGTGCCATTTGGACACCATTTCGAGGGTGGGGTCCAAGGCCACAGAATGATGCTTGAAGCAGTTTCATGCAATCTTTCCGCTTCTCATCTTAGCTCTTGGCCAGAACCCGTAGGTACTTTCTGTCCTAAGCATTTTTCATGAGCTACATTTTCATCTTTTATTTATTTTTAAAATATGTCTATTGATTTCAGAGAGAGGAAAGGAGAGGGAGAGAGAGAAACATCTATGATGAGAGAGTCACTGATCGGCTGCCTCCTGCACGTCCCCTGCTGGGGAAGGAGCCTGGAACCCGGGCATGTGCCCCAACCGGGAATCAGACCATGACCTCCTGGTTCACGGATCGATGCTCAGCCACTTGGCCACGCCAGCTGGGCCATTTTCATTTGTTAAGAATCTTGATTCCTGGGACTTAGGATAACAGAACTTCAGACAGCAAAACAACAGTTTAAAAAAAGAGACAGAGAAACGTAACCCCTCAGTTGGTTGTTTTTTCAAATGCTGCCCAACTGTTTTGTTTCCCACTGAAAGGACTGATATTTTGGTTGACTCAACAATGTGAAAAGATTCCATAACTTTTTTTTTTACACTGTCAGGATGTTTTCCTTGATGTCTGGCCCAAGTTCTCTTTGTTGATGTCATTCCATTGCCTATTTATTCCGTCTGCTTGGTACCTGAATAAACATCTACATTCCACCACTTAAATTTGTTCCTTTAAAATATTTACAAGCCATTGTCATGACTTCATATAGTCCATCCCATACATATTTAATTTTCCTCTTTAAACATGTCCTATTTCCCCTAAATCACTTATTTCCCCTTCTGAAAATTTCCAAAGTTGCTTTTATCTTAACATAAGGAGATGCCCCTAAGTGGACTATTATCAGACAGACTCTAAAAAGGTAGTTGTTCTGGAACCTGAGGCATGTTTTCAAAGTGCAGATTCCCTGAGCTCATCGCCGGAGATGCTGACTCATAGTTCTGGGCTGTGGAGCCCCAGAATGTGCATTTTAAACACCCCTGGAGACCACACATAGAAGCAGAGAGCCACATCACCGTCGGTATGGCCAAGCGAACTGGAAGCCACGAGGGTCCTGTTTTCTAACTTTCCATCACATTCAGGCCCATCTTCCTGAGGCTGCACCAGGATCGCCTTGATCAGAGCTGGAGCGTTCTCAAGCCCTTCGGTCATGCTCACGTCGCCTTGGTTTGTGACCGCAGGTTCCTAAGCTCATCCTTGAGAGCAGACTTTGCCAGGGGAACACCCAGAAGTCTCCCCACCTCCTGCTCTTTGGGTCCTGGGCCCAGAGGCGGGGGATTGCTGAGGGCTGCTTTCTCTATCACCCCCATTTTCCAAGAAATCTATCAATTTTGCATCCTCTATGAATACGACTCAGGTTTCTTTTTAATACAATTTTTATTTTATTTTATTATTTTATTTTTATTATTAAAATAATAATAATAATTCTTTATATCCGTGCAGCACATTGTGGTTCACAAAATACCTTCCCTTCATTATTTCACCCAATCTGCCCAGCAGCACTGTCTCCATGGCACAGATGAGGAAGCGCGTGGACAGACCAGGCAGACGGGAAACACAGGAGCCAGCCCTTAAAATGATGGATCCTTTCATCCCCTCTGCCTCAAGGTCACACTTTTCCAGACTGCTGTATTATCAAATCTCTAGTCTTCGAACATTGCCGATTAATAAATAATGCGTTTGCTTCATGGAGGTATCTGTTACTCAGCGTAGCTATTCGAGATGCACAGGGGATGCTCAAGCAGTGTATTTTTAACGGATCCTGTAATCATTGCATTGGTGTTGGCCACAATTATATAATAGTTCTTAATTCCTCTTCGTTTTATTTTGAAAGCTAAACATAAAAGGCAGGGACCATTTATCATGTTGTAGAGAACACACCTGCTGAGCTCAGGGGTCCAGCCCATGAGTAATGAGTTGCCATATGGACCCACTGGCAGGAGAGGGAAGACAAAGGGAAGGCTACCAGCTGTGGATAAGCCTAGGCCTTGGGTCTAGTTTTCCCAGGCTAGGGATCATAATAAATTAAAAGTAAATATTGGACACTGGCTATACCCAAAGTTCACACATTAGATAATATTAAAAGAATAGGAAAGGAATATATACGAGAATCGAGGTGCTAAGTAAACTTGTGAGTCCTTAAACTTGTTACTTTCCTCATTCATTCATTCATTCATTCATTCATTCACTCATTCATTCATTGAATAAATATTTTATTGAGCACTCACTGTGAACCACACACTGGACGGGGAACTGGGACTACCACAGTGGACAAGACTGACCCATGAAGCTAACATCCCGGGGAGAGGGTGTCACACAAGGACCCTGGCAGTTACAGGCAGTGTGATAAATGCAGTAAGAGGTAGGGCAGGGTGCTGTGTGTGCACCCCCAGGGGCCCCCAGCAGCCGGGCTGAGGGGCCCGAGCCAGGAAGCTGTGCTCGCACAGTGGGCCCATTCTTCCTGCACGGATTGTGGATTTATTTGGAGTGGCCTGCAGGGAGCATGCTGAGGGCATGGCCCTCATACCCCTTGGCACACGAAGGGCACTAGGGAGTCATTGCTTCACACTTGTAGTTCCTCCGCTGAAACCTTTTTCTTCCCCTCCCCCATTAACTAAATTCTAGTTCTCGCGTGTTCCACGGTACACGTTAGAAATTCCACCTCTGTGCACTGCAGCGTCCTGGGAAAATCCTCTACCACGGTCCTCACCAGCCCCATGGTCCCTCACGCGTCTCCCCCATCAGGCCGTGAGCACTTCTAGGTCAGGGCCCAGGTAATTTACCTCTGTGTTCCCTGCACCGAGCAGATGCCTGTCACACAACAGGAGCCGGAGAAATGTTTGAATGCACAAAGGAATGAATGCTTCTGACTTTCAGCATGTGGGTGCTAGGAGGTGGGAAGTTGAACATGTATACAAATGAAACACTTGGCAAACAATTAGGCACCATGTGTAAAATCATGCAGCACCCCCTCCCCGATTTATTTACAGCGAACCTTCTTTACCCGGCACATGTATTCCCGGGGGTCGCAGACTGCCCCCGGCCCGCACGAAATGCGGGTGTGTGCTATGTATGTTTAATCTCCTCTCCCGAGAAAAGTTTCAGAGAATTACCTGGAATCACTAGTGGTGTTATCCCACCCCAATAAAGACAAGTCGTTTTGGAACTACTGTGTGTAGAGTCTGTCAGAAAGGTGGATTGGGTTCGAGCAGGAAAGTCTCCATCAAAAAGCTGCTTAGTTGCAGGGATAGAACCCAACAGGCCCGAATGAGAGGGAGGGGGGCCGGCCAGGGCCAGAGTCTATCTTTAGTTACATTTTTGTTAGTTTATGTGCAAGGTCAGATTCTATCCTTAGCTACATTTCTGTTAGTTTGTTCTTTTTTCATTGTTGTTGTTAATTTTGATTTTTAAAAATATTTCATCAGTGCAGCAATTGCTCTCTGTGGAACTCCCCAAAGGGGTTGAAAATATGCCACATAAAACCTGTGCACAGATGTTTATAGTAGGTTTATTCCTAACTGGCAAAACCTGGAAGCATCAAGATATCCTTCGGCAGGCGAATGGATAAACAAACGGTGGCACATCCAGACACTGGAATATTACTCAGCACTGAAGAGCAGTGAGCTACCAAGCCGTGAACAGACGTGGGAGAAGCTTAAGTTCATATTGTTAAGTGGAAGAAGCCAATGTGAGGAGGCTACATACTGCGTCATTCCAACTATGTGACGTGCTGGAGAAGGGAAAACTATAGAGACAGCAAAGAGATCAGTGGTTGCCGCGGGTTAGGGGAGAGGGCGGGATGAACAGGCAGAGCACAAAGGATTTTTAGGGCAGTGAAGCTGCTCTGTATGACACTATAATGGTAGACACATGTAATTTTCCATTTGCCCAAACCCACAGATTACACACCACCAAGAGTGAGCCCTCACGGAAACTGTACACTTCGGGTGATTACGATGGTGTCCATATAGGCGCATCAGCTGGAGCAACTGGATCACCCTAGTCGGGGAAGCTGCCCACGGCGCAGGCGAGGCCTGGACGTTGACCGTGGGAACAGAGGGTTTATGGGAAATCTCTGCGCCTTCTGCTCAATTTTGCTGTGAGCCTGAAACTGCTCTAAAAAAAGTCAATTAAAATATTCCCATCCCCAGAGGCCCCATGGGGTCTGCCTTCCAGCACAGGCCTGGCAGAGGCACTCAGAGTCCCTCTAAAGGCGCTGGACATCAGCGGCGGCCGATCGCCGGGGTGTCGATGGCAGTCCCGAGCTCGCTCTGCCTGCCCCGAGCTCCCGCCTTTCCAGTCTGCATCCCCTGTGCTCACGGCTGCTCGTCTCCTAGGCCACTGTCCCCTTAGCACCGCCTCAGCCCAGCATCCACACCCAGGCGTGTGTTCTCTGTCATCTGCTCTATCTACCTCCCCCCTCCCTTCCACTCACAACTGACTTGCTTTATAATAGAAGCTTTTTATTGCCGGCCATGAAATCTATCCTGTCGTCTGGGCCAGAGAGGACAGGCTCCCTGATTCCATTATCCCATGAACTCTCACCTCTGCCTCCTCCAAACGCCCACCCCACCCCTGCAAAGTCACCTGATCTCTTGATCAATGAACAGGGACTAATGTTGATGTTTCTAAATGGCAAACTTTGAGGCTTAAAAAATCTAAGATGCTCTTTAGGTCCCCACAGACATACGCAACCGCTGATAGAAAGGTCCCCTCCCACTGCTCCCCTCTGGTCTGAGTTTTTTCGGCCACTTCTCTCCAGCTCCTTTTAATTGCCACGTGCAACCCTGCCCGGGGATGAACTGAACCAAGCCGGCCTCTCAGACGGCCTGCTGGGCGCTTTAAAAACAGACACAGCGCCAGTGAGCGCGTGTGTTACATTTCTCAGCTGAGCATCCTCAGAAGCTGCGACATTCATTTTCCACCCCAGCATGTCGACTCCGTGGTCCCCGAGCCCGTGGGAGGGCAGAGTCCTGTAGAGAGGCCATTGCTTTCCTTGTCTTTGTGGATAGCATGAGGTCAGCTAAATGATGATGGCAGATCTCCAAGACCAAGCGAAAGAGCAACTGGGGATACAGTAATGGGAAGCGGTAAATTGCAGAAGATATTTGTAATCTAACCAACAGAAGGGGAGCCTTTTCTGGGAAACTGAAATACTCACGCTTGAGTGCCTAATGGGTTTCGAGGCCCCAGTCAGCTTGCGTGTTGGATGCCAGGAGCCAACAAATCACTGTGACCACAAGCCGCCTCGACCCATAGATGAGATCCCCACTGGAACAGCTCCCTGGTATGCGGCCCGGGGGAACACCCACCCTCACTGCTCGCCGGGGACGTCAATTTCAGCACTGATACAGGTGGTCTATATATGTCATCGCAGAGGCTCCTCGCCACGACACCAACGGGGCAGGTGTTAGTCTACCCCCATTTTAAAGATGGAGAAAGGGAGGCTCAGAGAGGTTGAGATCGGGCACCCCTGAAGAGGTAGGTCAGACAAAAATCCAAACTCAGTTTTGTCTGACTCCAGAGCACGTGCTCTTAACGACCCCACTGTGTTGGCATCGGAGCTCTTGGGCATCAGTTACACCGAGCATCCTTAGTTGGAAGTCAGCTTTCCTTTATTCATTCAACACTCGACCTTATTTAATGAGCATCCACATGGGGCCAGGCCTTTGGCTGGGCACTGAGGCTTCACTGAGAGAGAGACAGGGACCATGCCTCCCTGGAACTTAGAATCTCTGGGTGAGGGCAGGGCCTCCATTAAGGCTGGGGCAGGTTGGAGCTCGCACAACGGCTCCTGGCCAAGGGGCTACCAAAACCCCGATTTGTATTCCACTAAGTGCCCACAAAGCTGCATCCCCCAGAGGGAGCAAATTAAACTTTCCCCCCCAAAGTATTATATGAACTGTCTGGAAATGCCCACCTCCCCTACATGTTTCAAGCCAATGTCACTCTGAAAGGCCCCCATGACAACCTGTGGTGCCCAGGGAATGCAAATCTGCACCAGGGCCGATAGGTCAACAGCAAATCCAAGAAAGTGTACGTAACCTGGTCTACCTGACCCCAGACAACGAGGCCCACACCCACATTCAGGGAACCCCGGTCAATAACCGTGATTCCAGGTCACCCTCCCCAGAAAAGTGCCTGTGGGGATAAAACTTCCAGCAAATCCCCAAGATAGGACCCCGTCTCTGCAGAGGGCAGAGCCCTTGCTTGGCGCTGGGCCTGTAGGCCGTCTGCCTACAACTGTCAGACCCCAGGGAAACGTAAGGAAGGCTTCTGGAGGGACTTACTGCAGAGAACAGCGAGAAGAAAAGTCAAGGAGACATCGAGCCCAGAGCCCCAGTACTCAGGCGGAGAGTGTCCCCTTTAACAGAAACAGACTGAAGGAGGAGGCCCTTGGGAAGAGGGGTTAGCTCTGTGTGCGCCAACTTTTGACTTACAATGGCTTATATTTATGGAGACTTTGTGTAGGGGGCATTGGGTGTAATTCTTACAAAAACCCAAGTATAGGTGAGGAAACTGATACTCTAAGAAACCAAATCATTTGGCCGAGGTCACAGAGAGAGGAAGTGGCAGAGTTAGAAAGCGGTGAAGGCAGGTCCACCGGACTCTAAAGACGTGATTACAGAGACGGAGACCTCGGCACGGGGAATAGAGGCAGTCACGTCGTGGTAACTGTGTGGTGTCAGCTGGGTATTGAAAGGGGGGGGGGGGCACTCCATAAAGTACATGATTGTCTACCCACTTTGCTGTACCTCTGAAGCTAATACAGGGTAATACTGAATGTCAACCGTAATTTTTAAAAAAAATTTTAAAAGGCACGTGATTAACTTGTGTTCTAGCTTCAGAGGAGTCCTCAGACCTAAGATAAAGGAAGTGAGGCCAAGAAGCAGCGAGGCACATGGAAGGGAAAGAAGGGAAGAGGCAAAGGTGGCCGAGGGCGGGCCCTGATAACTCCTCCAAGGCGATAAAGAGATCCACTTACTACAGCTGGCTGTAAATGGAGTTTATGGATCTCGGCACCTAGAACAGAAAATGTCCCAGCGGAAAGGACCTCTGTCCCCTCATCCAGTCCCTCTTTTTACAATCGAGGACACTGAAGCCCTGAGACACCTACTGGCTTCCCCCAGGTTCCCCCGGCTGTCCTGGAGGCAGAGCCAGGCCCAGGTCTGGAATCCCGGCTCTCAGGCCTAATTATTCCCACACCCCTGCCTCACTGAGATCAGTATCGCCAATGACCACGGTGCTGTGCACAGCTGTGGTCACCCACCGTCCAGTTTTTCAGGACATGCCACCCTGGTAACCATCTTCATTGTGTGGCTTGAAGAAAACACTGCCTCGGTCACGTGGGCTCCAGAGGAATGGAAAATTCCAGGTCGGTGAACAACACCACCCCCCCCCCCAGGTATCCCTCCTCAGCTCTGCCTGCCGAGGCTCCCAGGCCCTTTTGTCCCACCACCGGTTAATATTTCACTTGGGTGAGACTTCAGGGAACAAAGAACACGAAGCTGGCCTTGAGGGGCCAAAGGTAGGCAGCCAGTGGCGCCTGCTGCAGCTCATAAATAAGAACCAGTGTACTTTGGATGAGAACCCGAGGCCTCCCGCAGAACAGCTGGGGAGCTATTCATAGAAAAGCTCGCTATTTGCATCTGCCTGGCATTTGAATGAGGGTCACGAACTGCCTGCCCCGTGCACGCGTGAGTCACACTCCCCGTTCAGGGGCCAGGAGTGGCCGGGGGCAAAGGAAAACTGCTGCCCTGGGCCCGCTGAGGGAACCGTGGGGGCCCGGAATGGCATTTCCAAGGGTATCTCCTGCCCCTGGCAAGGAAGATTTACGATCAAGAAAGTACGTGTGTAACATCAGCCTCAATCCTTGGACCCTTTGTCATCCCCCCCTTTGGCCCAGGCTCTTGGGCAAACACAGGAGACCATCCACAGTCCCTCCCACCCCCCCAGGAAGTTGTAGCTGAAGCCAAGACCCCTCTGGGGGCTTAGGCTACCCTCTAACATGTTCAGTTTCCCAGCTGAGAAAGCCAATCAGAGCCCCCTGGGAGGGCAGCTGCCAGGGGTCACCCTGTGCCCCATGCTCCACTGCGCCTGGCCACCGTGTTACAGGCCTGAGTGCTGTAGACTAAAGGGCTGAGGTTGTGTTAGCTGAGGGTGCGGGGGACTCTTCCCCATGCTTATCACCGGCCGCCCTGGAAGATGTCACCCACCAGTCCCCCTCCCTGCTGTACAGTTAAGCCTAGATCTGGCATGGCCCTGAGGTGAGAATATGCCAGGAGCAGGGTCTGTTCTGGTCCAAAGTAGCACCAGGAGGTCCAGCCCAGGCCTGGGCTCCCTCATCCCAGGGCCTGGCTGGAAAACCACCTCCCCCCACAGTGGCCCTGAGCGTTCACATTGACCTTGACAAAGGACAGGTGCGTCATCAATGGTGTTGATGTGACTCGTCCAATTTGAGGACAGAACCTCGCACATGATTCAACGTTATGACGTGATGGACGCAGACAAGACCATCAGATGCATTTGAAATTCACACTCGCAGACATGATGGCAGATGTGAGGAACACATGGGCTGATGTGAATTCCACCTTCAAGAAACCAGTCCTCTGCTTAGGAATTACACATTTCACTAAGCTCCGGGAGCAGAGACGATTCATGCGTAGAGATGGCACTTGAGCTGTATTCTCAGTAGAGGGGGTGGGCCTCCTGCTAAATCACTGCTTCATTCAACAATTATGGAGCCTACTGTGTGCCAGGGTGAGCCCTCAAAGAACACAAAGCACAGGTGCGCCCCACATGCAGGGCTCAATCTCGTGGGGTGAAGGCATGTTCCCAATGACCTCGTCACCCTGGGACAGGCGCTGCTTCAGGAGGACGGCCTGAGCGCCATGGGAGTGAGGAGGGAGTGGAAGGGCCCCTCCTGAGGTCAGCAAGGGAAGGTGAAGTCAGGGAAGGCCTCCCGGAGGAGGGGACATTTGTAGGATGGACAGATCCAAGTGGGCAATAGAGTATTCTGGGCCAGAGGACATTTGCAAAGGCATTGAAACGCAACAGCGTTTTGGGAATAGAACATTCTTCCCTGTTCCGACTGTGGGTGACAGCTGATAGCAGACCAAGGTCGGGTGACACCTTTGGCTAGGGAATGGGGTGTTTGCTTCTCTCTAATAAGTCAGCTTGTCTGAAGGATTCTTCTTGTCTGAAAATCGCTGCCCAGATTCATTTCATCCATCAGTCCCGGGTCCCGACATGGGTGACCAGGCTTTCAGAACGTGTGGCTGGCCAGCTGGGCCCACAGCACAACAAGGGACACCCTTGGGAGCCTGGCCACACCCTTGAGGTTTGGACAGATCCTCTCTAGTTTCTCCCATCATGTGACTAAGCACCTTATCGAAATAGAACTGTAAAAATGCCAAACTTTCACCTTATTAAAGTCACACTCTTCTGGCCTTGGCAACCCTAACAGGACCTTATAACTCAGTCTCTACAGCGAGAGTCCTTGGACAGCCCAAGGTCTGTCAGGGTCTGTGACGGTGAATAATGCTTCGGGGCCTGGAGCCAGCCCCCCCCCCCCCCCCCGCCCAGCCCCCACCCGCTCACCGTGGCCTTCCCTAAGGCCTCTGGTTCTGTTCCCAATGGAAACAGAACTTTCCACTGTCCCGGCGGGAAGAGCATGCGGGTGTGCCCCGCGGCGCTCCCCAGCCGCCGGGGGCTTTCCTCCGGATTAATGAAGCGTGTTGGAATCCAGCCGCCGCTGAAACGATTCAATGTCAAATCAATAGCGCAGGGGCCGCGACAGAAAGCGACACGGGAGCGAGCATGGGGGGGGACGCGGAGCCGGACATGGGGCCAGACACGGGGACGCGAGGGGGAAGAAGGAAAGAAGACAGAAAGCGGGGGGCAGTGAGCTCCCCAGGAGGTTTCCTGAGAGCAGCTATCAGCGTACAGTTCTGCGCATGTCACGGACCCTTAAAGGTACAGGCTTTCTCCCCGAAAAATGCGCACAAAGGAATTCCGCCCAGAGCGCCTGCAGGCTCACTAAGCCCCTAGGGCTTCAGAAAAACAAAGACAAAAACACCACCTGTGTTCGGCAGCTGGGATGCTGTCACCTGTCAGCACCCTCCACGATGTGAGGCCTCCAGAAACAGGCATGGGGAGGTGACCGTGACGCCGGCTGCCAGGGTCCTCTTTGCCGAGCCCCGGCCTTGTCCTACAAGAGCCGAAGCCTCTCCTGCCACCCTCAGGCCCACCCTCGATGCAGCTTTACCGGGAGCCCCGCCCGCTGGTCCCCTCGCCCGCTGGACCCCCTCGTCCGCCCCGAGCCACCCAGATGCCCCCACAAGAAGGAGTGTCCCCTCTGTGCATAAATGTGCTCTGGGTTCTTGAGACCAGCACACGGGTGGCCCGAGGGATGGTGGCCAAACCGCCAGTGAGAAAAACGTTTGCCGCGCAAATGAGTCGTCCAAGCTCTCGCCTCCCCGGCTGATAGTTTTATCAGGTTGCATCATTGTGATTTCGTATTCTGTGTAATCCTGGCTCTATGTAAACGTCATCGCCTTTATTGGGATCCCCCGTCACTATGAAAGGGGCTCTGCATTTGCCTTCCTGTTTCTTGACCTACACCTAGAAACAATGCCTCCGTCCAGGGCGATTGCAGTTCACAGGGCCCCATGAGCCACCCTGTGGACCGTCACATTGCTGTCGTTTCCCTAAAAGTAGAGGGGAAACCAGGTTCCGAGTGCCCTGCAGCAGTTCAGTTAGCTCTGGGACTGGAAACTAGTACAAAGCTCAACACCCAACACTGGTTTCCATGCTCAGCAGAAGAGGAAGGAATGCATTAATTCACCATTTTTTTTTTCTGATTCGACATTGTAATATTTTGTAGGCATACCTCGGAGATATTGTGGGTTCAGTTCCAGATCACGGCAATAAAGCGAGCTGTAATCTTTTTGCTGGTGGAGGGTCTTGCCTTCAATTTGTAAAAAATGCAACATCTGCAAGAAACACAATAAAATGAGGCCTGCCTGTATTTTGAGATTATAAATTCAAAAAGAAAGTTGCAAAATATATACATACAAGGATCACAGTAGGCAAAAGGTGGAAGCAACCAAAAGGTCCATGAACAGATGAAGAGAGAAACAAAATATGTTACCCACATAAAATAGAATATTATTCAGCCTTAAAGAGGAAAGGAACCCTGATGTGGATGAGCTAAGTGAAAAGCCAGACCCCAAAGGAGAAATATTGTGTGACTCTGCTTATACGAGGCACCCGCAGGAGACAAACAGAAACACACAGCAGAACGGTGGCTGCCGGGGCCCGTGGCGTCGGGGGCACGGGGAGCTGATTAATGGACACGGAGGTTTTATACGGAAAGATGAGAATGTTCTGGAGATAAAGGGTGGAGATGGTTGACAACGGTGCGAATGTGCTTCATGCCACCAAACTATGCGGCTCTGTGAACTATGTAAAAACCGCTTAAATTATAAATTTTGTTATGAATTATATTTTACCACCACACCCCTAAAAAATGTACAAGGGAGTCCCATGCACCCCTAACCCAGCCATCCCCATGGTAACACCTGGCATAGCTATCAAACACCACCCAAGCCAGGAAGCTGATGCTGGTGCAATCCAGTGCGAAGCCGGGCTTCACTAGTTTTGCAAGCACATATGTGTGTGTGTGCGTGTAGTTGCATGTAATTTTATCTCCTGTGTGTAGCCACCCTCACATTCGAGACCCATAACTTTTTCATCACACTAGGCCCCTCAGCCACGCCCACTCCCCCCCCACCAGCCCCTAAGTCCTCGCAACCATTCATCTGTTCATCTCCGTAACTTGGTCATTTCAAGAATGTCCCGTAAGTGAAATCATACTGAACGTAACCTTTCGAGATTGGTTTTCATTCGGCGTAATTGCCTAGGGAGCCATCCAGTTAGTGCGTGTATCAATAGTTTTTTAAAATATGTTTTTATTGATTTTAGAGAGAGGAAAGGAGAGGGAGAGATACATTGATGAGATAAAAACATCGATCGGCTGCCTCCTGCATTCCCCCCACTGGGGACTGAGCCTGAAACCCAGGCACGTGCCCTGAATGGAAATTGAACCAGGGATCCCTTGGTTCATGGGTCGACGCTCAACCACTGAACCACGCCAGCCAGGCTGTTCCTTGTTATTACTGAATAATATTCCATAATATGGATGTAAATTCCTGATTGTTTTACACCTAAAATTAACTAATTATTCGATTCTTTGTCCACATGAAGACCATTGGTGAGTGGACTTGATTCCCTGTGGCCATGACAGGAGTGGGGCTCACCAGGGCATCCAGGCCCCCAGCCACGCACCCAGATGCTTTAGTCTGGCCCACAGACTGTCTCCTTAAGGAAAGAGGCCCTGTGGCGTGAGCCGTCTGGCCTGCTGGCCTTCACCTGCGGGGACCCGCGTGGTCAGGCAGGAGGATGCTGTGGGGACGCCCTTCCTTCCCCGTGAGTTCTGAGGCTGCCTGGGAGGCTTCACGGACACAGGCAGCTGGGGCTCCTCTAAGAAGGAAGGTGGCTCCACAAACCAGTGTTTAAAAATGCGACGCTGTTCCCAATTCTCCAAAGGGAGTTTGTATATGGCCAACACCCACTTTTTGCCCCGTCCCAGCACATGGGCCGGGCCCCAGGCCTTGCACAGTGCTGCACCCCAAAGGGCCAGCAGTGAATCTCCTGGCAGGTGACGTGAGGCTGAGGCAGAGGGGCCAGGTCAGGGGCATTTCACAGGCCACCAAACATGGTGAGCAGAATGTCATTTCATTTTAAAAACCCTGCTTCCTCGGCTCTTTGACAGCAGGTGGGAGCCAGGGTACCGACGGAGAAACAAGGAAAGTCTCTTTTTCCTTCACTCCAGCTCTGACTGCCCTTCCCCTCCTCCCTGCACCCCCCCAGGGCTCAGGGACAGAACTCTGTGTTCTGGGGGGGGGGGCGGCAGGGGGGGGGGGCAGTCCAGGGGACTCTTCAGGCACAGACAGGCTTGAAGCTGCCCAGGAAAAAAAAAAATCAAAAAAGGCACCTTGGGCCTTTCCCTCCAATTCCCCTCCCCACATCCGGGCCTTGGCTTCCCTGCCTCTGACTCCTTGCCGTGGCAACCTGGGAAGTTTGCGCGTCTAGACAGTAGATGGAAGCAAAGACCAGCCAGGACCCAACATCCCTGAAACTGCCTGGAAGCCCCAGGTCCTGGGACTGTCCCCAGCAGCTTGCCTCCTCCTTGGGGAAGGACAAGGGGAACGTGTCTGGGGCTCTCCTGGGCAGGAAGCTGTTGTACCCACGGGCTCCTTGAAAAGAACAAATGCTGTTTAAACCCAAAGGCTCGGTCCACCCCCAGGATCGGAAGGGGACTGCTTAGAACTGGGCGAGGCACTCCAGTCTCCACGGCAACCATTTCTGGGCCGGATGAAGGGTTGGTGAGGAGCGGCCCGGCATCTCCGTGTGAGCCCACCTCCCAGGTCTTTCCTGCAGCTATACTGACTGTCATCTGCTACAGCCTATCTGGAAGAGTCCTCTGGCCCTGGAGGTGGAGGGGAGGCCCTTCTTTGACATCAACAAAGGCTCTCATCCCCTTGAAGCTCTTGAGGTCAGGAGATATCCTGTCTCAATAGCCAGAGTTGCCATGCATTCTAGCATGCATTCTAGCTAGGATTTGGTTTACCTGGCAAACTCCAGTCGCAAACTCATAAATCCCGTATTCACTGGCCATTATCTGGTGGCTGAAAATAGCCCACACTCCTGGCCTTGGATTCTTTAAGGGGAAAGATCGAGCCTATGAATAGAAATCGCCCAGCGCTAAGAGCGCACCGAGGCCCCGGGGTTCATGCAGGCTCCGGCTCCGCAGATGCGAGTGTTGGCCGGGAGACAGGAGTCAGCAGGATTTCGCCGGCATGGTCAATTTTTATCCAGAACAGGGCTGTGCCTGCATTAATCTGTCACCAGTGGAATGTAAATATAAACCCACTGAGCAGGACAGATTTTGACGTGAGGAGTGATGGGTTATTCAGAAAATTTGAGACACGAAGTTCCTGAGACAGCTATATTTCTAAGCACCAGTAACTCCTTCCTAACCGGGTGATGGGACAGCTGACACCTGCCACATCCAGACCTCTCCCAAGTTCGGTGACACGATCACCCCTCGGCCTGTAAGCCGAAGCTTCAATTTCACCCTGTCACGCTGGCTTCTTGGACGACACCATCCAAGCCAGGTCCTACCTGCTATTCCTGCCCAGGCAGAAAGGGCAGCCCGAGCAAAGGCCCCGAGGCAGGAAAAAGTGTGGCCTTTCTAGGGACTGGCAGAAGGCCAGGGTGACCGCCACAGTGAGTGCAGGGGAAAGAGACATGCATTTGGGGAGTCGACCAGAACCAGTCTGTGCAGAACGTGGGGGCCAGGGCCAGAGCTTCGCCCTCTGTCCCAGTGTCCAGGGCCAAGTTTGAAGCTGCTTCCACCGGTTTAGCAGCGCTTTCTGCTCAGATTCAAGCCATAGGCGGGCCAGTGTTTGCTGAGCCCGGCTCCCCCAGATGAGCGAGGTACTTGGCGTAGAGAACCCTTGAGGATTCAATAGCGACACAGCAGATAAGCCACATCTCCTGGGTCACAGGAGAGAGGAACACACCTGCCCCTGCTCGGAGCTGAGGGGACAGCTGAGGGCTCCAGCTTCCCTGGGCAGCTTTCCTCTTTCTTCATCTCAAGGTGGCCGAAGAGTCCCTGACCTGCCCCACCCCTCCCCTGCCCTGCCCCCTTCAGCACCCCAGCCGCCCTCCCCCAAAGGCAGCCCCACCCTTCCCTGGAACACGGAGTTCTCTGCCCCTGGACTCCGGGAGGGCCCAGCCCACGTGCAGGATGGGGGTGGCAGGTGGGGGTGGGAGGGCAGGAGGCGGGAGGGAGCTCAAGGATGGCAAGTGAGAGGGAAGAAACAAGGGGGACCTCTGGAGTTTCCCCCTCACACATTCTGGCCCTTACTTCTGATAAAAAGCAAAGATGGGCAGGTTTTAAAAATGAGATGAAAGAAGATCCTGTCTGTGGGATTTGCCCTCTCTGGCAGGACCCCACCTGCAGCAGCAAGCAGCCTAGAAAGTGCCTACTGTGTGCCAGGCAGGCGCTCTGCAAGGACTGGGACTAGGAGTTAAGGCGGCCAACTGTCCTATTTGCCCGGACAGGGGTTCCCCAGGACATGGGACTCTCAGCGCTCAAACCAGGACCGTTCTGGGCAAACGGAGACAGTTGGTCACCTTAGTAGGACTTGACCATCCAATAGAGTCAGAGGTCAAGATGAGTCGCAGCGCAGCGTCCTTGTGGGCAGCGGCTGGTAGGAACAGAATGTCCCTCTAGAACTGGACACAACCTTCCTGGCACTGAGCTCCCTTCTTGAAAGGACCCTGGTACCTGTTTCCATGGTGCCACCCACCTGCCAAGCCTAAGCCCTTAGGGTGGGTGTGGAGGCTGTTTGTTGAGGTTGCCCTCCTATATCGAGCTGCAGGAGCCTGTCCTTGGGCTCCGTAGCCAAGGTCAGCTAAGGACAGGCTGATTAGCTTGCCCCTCTGGGCCTTTCTCTTGGTGACGCCGCCTCTGGTTCAGAACAAAGGCTCCTCACTGTGCCGAGGCGCCTGGTGTTGGGCGTGAGGGTGCTGCCACCTGCCGGCCGCAAGGGCTGTTTTCAGGAGGCGAGCCTCAGCCGCGGGCCACAGCACAGCCTCCCCTACGTCCCAAATCAGGCCTCTAGGGACAAGCGTCGGGGATGCCCTCAGGGGAACACCTGGAAGGACACTGGAAGCTCTCCAGCGCTCTCCCACGCTCATCCCAGCCACGGGTTCCTCGAGCTCCCAGCTAGCGCGGGCGCTCCTTCGGCTACAACCCTCAGGGCCGCGGCGGTGTGTTGGAGCTGGCTGGATCAGAGTTGATTTTTAAATATTCAGGAATTTTACTAGCTGCAATGGCAACTCGAAACCGGCCATGGTGGGAGCATTTACACCAGTGACACAGTAGATGTTTGCAGAAATGACTTGCAGCGCTGAGCCGGGGCTCCAGGAAAAGGTGCTCTTGGGAACTGGGTGCGAATTCAAACCCCTCTGAACTGTCCAGAGCTTCCACAGAGGAGGAGCCCCTCCTGGACTTGTGTTTGAGGGGCTGCATGGGGTGACGGGGTGGGGCTAGTAATGATCGCTGTCATCTCTTCTCCCCCTTCTTGTTTTAAGACTCAAAAGTGTGAGTAGCCACGAAAGTCAATGTTTTGGTGGTGGTGGGGCAGGGGATGTTGAAAGAAACTTTTTTCCTGAGATTTCTTTTTTTTTTTTTATTAGCACTTGATTTTTAAAAAATGTTATTTATTTCAGAGAGAGGAAGGGAGAGGGAGAGAGAGAAACATCAATGATGAGAGAGCCATTGATCGGCTGCCTCCGGCACACCCCGACTGGGGGTCGAGCTCGCAACCCGGGCATGTGTCCTGACCGGGAACCGAACCACGATCTCCCGGATCCTAGGGTGATGCTCAACCACTGAGCCACCCTGGCTGGGCTGAAAGAAACGTTAAATGGTCTAGACAGACCATTCAATTTCAGTGAAGGAATCTCAGTCCCAGAGAAGCAGGGTGGCTGTCCCAAGGTCACATGGCCAGAGTGCGCAGCGCCGCTCAGACTGTCCCAATTCCCAGCCTACTGTTTTCTTGCTCGGCCACACCAGCTGTCCAAGTTAGACACCCTGGATTCCCAAGGTCACACCAGTGGAAGTTACATTCAGGTTTGTGTGTTCGTTTTGATGCTTGCTTTCATAAAATTATTTAACGCTTATACAATCAAGAAGGGAGACATGCAGTCAGGTTTTTGAAGTTTAAATTCCATGTGTCTTTCCATCGTTATTTAGATTTTCCCATTAGAGAATATGGGAAAATTCTGTTCATTGTCACCTCTTGTCCTTGGGAAAGTGCCAAAATGGCTTTTCCGATTTTCTGTTGGATCTGAGAAGTATCCCTGGGACCCCCCCCCACTTCCCCTCTAGTCTGTAACTGGCTAGATTTTATTTCATAGATAAGTCCGGGCCACCGCCTGCTGAAAGGCCCTTCTTTGTGGGTTCCCAGGGGGTCACTCGGTGTCTCTCATTCATTATGCCACCCCACCTTTCTGAGTTTCGAGGGTATGGCCTGGGGCGGAACGCTCACGGACGGGAACATTAAGCACCAAGTTGTACCATGTTCGTGTTCATTCCAACCCACTCTCGCCTCCCCTGAAGGTTATGACCACGGCCCAATTCTCCAGTGACTCATTCCAGGTAAAAGACACGTGACAAGAACCTGGCTCTCATGGGACTGCTGGCCAGGGGGCCAGGACAGAGGTGGCATTGTTCAGGGAAGATGCAGGAAGTCGAACATCCGGAGGCGGCTGTGCGTGGTCAAGTCACCCACAGGCTGGAGGGGAACACGCGGATCAGTCTCTGTATTTGTGTCTACAAGGGCACTCAGAGGACTTCTGGACTCTCTCTTTCCTTTGCGTCTCAGATGTAGCATCCTTGGTGGGCCGGGAGGGGAAGGGACTGGCATTCCTGCTAAATGCCGGGTGCTTTACCTGCTGTCACCTTTGGTTCCATCCTTCCAACAGCCCTTTGAGATCAGCATTGTTACCATCCCCGCCTTACGGATGAGGAAACTGAGGCGCACAGGGGTTAAGGAGTTTGGCCAGGCCTGGCCAGCTGCTAAACGTCAGGCCCGGGTCTCGGTTTACACTGAAGTGAATTTCCAACGTCAGAAAGGTCCCCCCCTCCATGCTGGTGCCCAGACTTCCTCTGAGACAAGTCCCGGCGGCTACTGAGGGGATGCTCCCGGGAGCTTCTCTCATCGCTTCCAGCCCGTCTTTGTTCCGGCCTCTTTATCTCTATCTTTGGACCTTTCGAGGCCTTTGCAAAGTCCACCTTCCCCTGGGAGACTTCCTGAGCAGGCAGTCCTGAGGTGACCCCCTGCTCTGCTGCGCCTCTAACCCCCTGCTCTCCTGCGCCTCTAACCCCCTGCTCGCCTGCGCCTCTAACCCCCTGCTCGCCTGCGCCTCTAACCCCCTGCTCGCCTGCGCCTCTAACCCCCTGCTCTCCTGCGCCTCTAACCCCCTGCTCGCCTGCGCCTCTAACCCCCTGCTCGCCTGCGCCTCTAACCCCCTGCTCTCCTGCGCCTCTAACCCCCTGCTCGCCTGCGCCTCTAACCCCCTGCTCGCCTGCGCCTCTAACCCCCTGCTCGCCTGCGCGCCTGGCCTGCGCACAGAATGGGGCTCGGCTCATGTGGAAACTGCCAGCTGTCCTCCAAACTCAAGGGCACGGCCCAGGCCTCCACTCTGTTGAGCCCTGAGAATGCTCAGCATAACAAATAACGCCGGGAAGTTGCTGGAAAACGTGTGCTGAATGATGAACCGGTTGATTTTTAGGAGAGGCTGTGGGAGTCTGTGCGCCTGAGAACCCTCTCCCCAACTTTCTGGGCTTTTCAGAGGGACTGTCATTGTCCTTTGCTAAATCCATGCCTCGGCCATCTGCCGGTCCTGGGGGTGGGAATGGGGAGCACCCTGTCCGCCGTGTCCAGGGGCCGCACAGTCGGGGCTTTCCTGTTCCCTTAGTCTTTTCCCAAGTCTGGGCGCTCCGTCCCAGCTCTGCCCACAGCAGCCACCGCCACCACCCCGAGTCTCCTCCAGGGCCACACGTGTCTGCACAAACCCCAGATTTTCGCTCCTTCCCCCACTGGGCCTGCCTGTGTTCTTTCCCTTAACGTGTCGTCCCTTCTCTCCGAAAGGCCTGTTCATCTCCAGCGCCTGCAGAAGAATGGTAGTGTCCACAGGCCGGGCGGGCGTGCGTGTCTGTCCCCCCTTCCCCGCTCCCCATGCCCAGGCCCCTGGGCAGCCCTCCACGGGGGCCTCCAGCCTTTCCTTCCAGCCAGGTGCGGGGCATGGGGAGGGCCCTGCAGCCGCCCCCGAGTCGCCCTCCCCGGGCCCCAGTGCGCTCAGTCCACAGCTGCGAGGGCCCCAAGGGCGCCACCACGTCTTACCTTGATTCCCAGTGCTTGGCTCTGTGATGGTCACGCACTAGGCGGTCACTCAACGTCAACTGAAGACAGAAATGAACGGCGATGAGTAGACGGTCTTTGTCCTGCTCTATGAAGACACTCCCGGTCACAGCGAGGACACTTACAGTGGTCGCTGACGGTGGCCTCTGCCCCAGCCGGACAGGGGCAGGGGCAGGCACTGTCCCTGGAGGTGACTAAGCCCCACTGCCTCACCTACGCGATGAGCTCCAGGACAGGCGGCGACTTGACCAGGGTCACCCATGTGAGTGGCAGACGCAGGCAGGACCAGACTCGGATTCGCTGACCGAGTCAGGCCTCTGGAGCAATAATGCGCTTCGCTCCGAAAATACCTTGTCATCCAGACTTGCCTCCCTTATTTCCAATCCGTGGGGGCTGCACGGGGCTGCCAGCCCCTCACGCCCGTCGGTGAGTCCTGGGAACGTGCGTGTGCGAGCGGCGAGCGGGGGCCGCGGGCCCGCTGGGTCTGCAGGCTGCCCGGCTGCCTGGCGTCCAGCTTGTCCCTTTTCTCTTCGCTAGCCGGGGCGCTCACGGGGAGGCTCGTTCTTCGTCACTCAGCGGTTTCAATTGTTTCT
This sequence comes from Miniopterus natalensis, assembly GCF_054644295.1. Lineage (NCBI taxonomy): Eukaryota > Metazoa > Chordata > Mammalia > Chiroptera > Miniopteridae > Miniopterus > Miniopterus natalensis. Next base: position 8,561,175 of record NC_142099.1, read on the forward strand.
TCTGTTCGCAGCCCACCTGGAGTCCGAATCCTGTCCCTGGGACAGAACAGTTGGTTGCTATGGAAATGGCTGTACCACCCCAGGCAGCAAGAATGCTGCACGGCGGGGGTGGGGTGGGGTGGGGGCGGGGCCTTTGAGACTAGTGCCGATTTCTCTAGGCCAACCTGGTCCTTCTGCTCCTCCACCTGCAGGAGCTCTGTTTGTGCGGCTTCCAGGACTCAGGGGCCGCGTGTGGCTTCCCTTAGCCGCACCGCACACCCACCACCACTGCCCACCGGCCGAGGAGGAAGCCTTGCCCCACCCTCTCTGCAGCCCCGAGCCCCGCGTGGCGCGCATCTCCTCCATCTGTGGCTCACCCGCGGCTGATCCTCTCTCCAGCCAAGACCCACCCCTCCCGGAGCGGTCGCACTTAATGAACTCGAGTGGAATCACTTGCTCTTTTCTCAGCACACCTGGGCCGTTGGCTGCCTCCTTCCACGGGCCCCGGGGGCTCTGCGGGCCGCAGCCCTGCCCCGGGAATGAGGGTTTGGATAGTGACTGCTGGGTTTTCTCGTTCTGCCCTGACTGGAAAGAGAAGTGCCCTGGGCATCTCCCCTGGAACATGCCCCCACTCAAGCCCACTGCCGTTGTTTATGGAGCCGTTGCCCCGGGAGTCAAGGCCTCTCCCAAACCGACTCTGCTGGGGGACGGGGCAGCATTCAAGCAGGGCCGTGAGGGGGCCGTTTTGGAGACAGACCCGCCAGGGGGCCTTGGAGCCCGACAGCCCTCACCCTTCAAGGGCACAAGGACAACCCAAGCCAGGCATCCGGGCAGCTTCCGAATGCGGTGCTTTGTCATTTCCAAAGAAACCATTTCACAGCAGCTCTTCCCAGGACACAGAGGGAAAACAAAGCTCAAATACCAGAGCCACAGAAATAGCCGGGGGCTGATTAGCTGTGACAGGCCGGTAGCTGTGGCCTCCCGCCGACAGCTCGGCTGAAATAATAGAGATGCTGCGGGCTGGTTGGCAAAATGAGTCCCTCAGGCTCGGCCCGGCCCGGCCCCGGGAGTCAGACGGACACCACCGGCAGGCGGCTCCATCTCAGCACGTTAAGAAAGCAAAGGGGCAGGTTTTAGGAGACTAGGCAGGGGGACAGGGGGACGTGCAGCCCAGGAGAGGGGAAGGACCCGCCTTCGGGAGCCCCTGGATCGGGTCTGACTGCAACGGGAAAGATGGAAAGGTTAATAAGCCGGCCGACGCCGAAAGAGCACAGTTAGGAAGGTCCAGGGGCTCCCTACGGGGCTGACGGCTGCTGGGGGGGAAGCCTCACAGCTTCCAGGAAAGACGCGCGGCTCAGGCAAAGCTTTTCAGCTGCTGGCTTTTGTTCTGCTTTGTGGATGTTTTTCTTCCCGGTACTTGCGAGAAAATTACCGTCCGATCTCCCCGCCCTCGCTTTTCTTTGTCTGGACAGGTCTGCTGGACTCCAGGCTCTGGCATGAAGTCCGGGGCCCCGCCTGCTCAGCACGCCTCGCCCCACCCTCGTTCCCGCCTGCAGGGGTCTCCCTCGGGGGCATTCGTGGTGCCTTAGAAAAATATTTGCACCAGTGTGGGTCGCATTGGGGGTGGGAGGGGTCGTATTTCTGGCCACTAAATGGCTTCACAGATCGAGAGCTCAGTCCAGGAGAGGCCTTTCGACCAGGAGCTCCCTCTACTCTTAACAGCTTGGAATTGCTATTGAGGAGCAAAAATATGTCACCCCCAAACAGGCCAGCTAGACATAGTGATTCTTTTTCATTAAAGGCCCCCAAGAAACCACCAGTGTACAAAAGAGACTCGGACCCTCCTCTGCCCCCCGGGGGCAGGCGCTGAACCCCCCACGTGAAAGGTGCGCCCGCTGCACCTGGAGGAAGGAGACATCCCATCGCCAGAGGCGGGGACTCCCGGGCAGAGAAGTCTGTACAAATGAACCCCGTGACCTCGGCACCCCTATGCCAACCCCTTGTCCTTGTCGCTCCCAGATGTGTTGCTTCTTTGCCTGGAAGGTATAGAAGCAATCGGCCCTGGGCACCTATTTGGGTCTCCGTTCTCTTGCGAAGGCTCCCACATACCTCATGTACGTGAACACTCAGTACAATTTGTGGACCCCCCCCCCCAATTGGTCTGTTCATGTCAGTTTAATTTTCATACCCAGCCAGGGACCCTAAGTGGACACGGAAAACTCCCTGCCCACACTATTCCAATAACCTAGCCGGTCCCCCAGGTTCATCCTTGCCACCGCCCAGCCCTGTCGATTTCCCATTCAGCGTCCAAAATGATTTCAAAACATAAGGCCGGTCGGGCCACCCTCCTGTGCAAGAGTCCGCTGGATTCCCATGTCACTTGCCAACAGACCCAGACCCTCACCGTGGCCCACAAGTCCCCACGTCCTCGCCTGGCTGCCCCCTGCCTCCTCTCCTGCCACACCCCTCCCTTGCTCACCTGCTCCAGCCCCGCCGGCCTCCTTCGCGGCCCTGAACGCACCAGGCAGGCTCCTGACACACTTCTGTTCCTTTTGCCTGAAACACGTGCTCCAGACACCCACCCAGCATGCTCCCTCTCGTCCTGACCACCTCCCAAAAACGGTGCCCGGTTCCATCAGCCTCCAGGCCCTTCTTCCACTCTACTGTCTGTCTCCTCTACTAGACTAAATATTAGCTTCATGAGAGCAGTATCCTCAGCACTGAGAACAGGACACAGTAGGTGCTCAATTAAATCATTGTTTCCTGAATTAATCGGATTGATTTTCAGTCTAATTATTTGGTCCGTTTTCTTCTTTACAGATGGCAATATTTTCCACATTTTTTGCAGTACACGTGTATTCGTTTTAGCCACCAAAAGCAATAAATGACACAGTTTGGTCTCTGTCACCTATTCTTTGTTTCTTACAACCCTTTCAAACATGTAAAAAACATGCTTGGCTCACAGGCCTTACGAGAACAGGGTTTAAGGGTGGGCCAACCAGCCCACTGTGGGTTTTTGTAAAATGAGGTTTTATTGGGATGCAGTCCGGCGAGTTTATGTACCATCTGGGGCTGTGTTCATGCTCTGGTGGAAGTGGGTGGTTGTGACAGAGACTATCAGAGCTTGGAATATTTACTATACAGAAAACATCTGCCCAACCCCTGCTCCAAGGTACTGAAGCGATTTTTGAGATTAGTGTTCGTCCTATTTTGCAGATGAGGGAACTGAGGACCAGAGAGGTTAGGGCTTGCCCAAGGCCACACAGTAAGTGACAGAACCGGAACCCAGGCCCAGGTCTTTGACTTCTAAGCTGGGGATGTTTGGCCTGATAAAGCGACTCCCGAAAGGGCAGCCCCCAAAGCCTGGGATATTCTCTTGTTCAGCCCACTGGGGAAGGAGGCAGCAGGTCCTGTGATGGCAGTGTCTGAGGGACACGGCATGCAGAGCTGACCTGCACGGAAATTCTCAAGATTCTCATGAAATCCTGTTGCGTACAGAATATCTCCAAAGACTGACTGTGCTCTGAAAGGACTACAGGCTGGCTGGCTGGCAGAGTTGTCCCATAAAATCCAGGTTTGGTTTCTATAAACATATAACAGGTAGTCAGGCCACTTGAGCTGCAGGATCCTCCCACGGAGGCCTGGGCTGGCCTTGCATCCCACACCCCCTTCAGGCAGCGCCTTAACTTGTATGAGAGCGACGCCCAGCGGACATTGGTGGTATCGCCGCCCCTAACCTCTCTGGGCCTCAGTTCGCTCAACTGCAAAATAGGACAAACACTAATCTCAAAAATGGCCAGAACCACTCTCAGGTCCCAGGCCTCGCTCGCTTCCTGGGCTGGGAGTGTCCGACTGGCGTGTGTTTGAGTAACGGTCCCAGCACGTGAAACTGAGTGAGCGTTGTCCTCCTCAAGACCCTTTCTGAGGGACACTGGTGTGGGCATCTCCTAACACTGCTGCCCCTCCATGGACTGTGTTGGGAGTGCTCCCTTTGGGCCTGTCTTTATGGCTTTTCATTGCTTCTAGAGTCTTACCTGTGGGGCAACTCTGACCCCTGAGAACAGTCGGCCCTTGTTGAAGCTCTGTTTTAGTTCCCTTCAGTCCAGCTTTGCTCCAAGACCTGCTTTACGTGTCCCATAATGTTGTTTTGATTGGCGTTATTGTTTGTGGTTTTTTACTTGAATTGAATCCTAAAATTACAAATTAGGAAACCCAGCATTTCTGAAAAAGTCAGAAGACACTTCTGAGTTCTCACTCAGTAGCAGTGGCTGAAGCTGAGGAGCTGCTGCACCCTTTGGACTGGCAGATTTTCCAGTTTGCCACAGTCCCCACCACTCTCTATTGTCTCCTATTGCCTGCCTGCCCTGCTGTCAATTATATTGTCTCCCTGGTCCCTATAGAAGCTTCACAGTTATATCACACACGCAGAATAATTGCCATAATAATAGTTGCTGGCACAGGAGTAGACTACGTTAAGCATGGTACATTCCTTCTATCATTTAACCCAGTGAAATAGGCATCGTTACTCCCAGCTCACAGATGGGGTTCACCATCCCTAAGTAAGTTGCCTGTGATAAGGGAGCCAACACCTATGCCGTGCAGTTAGCCGCTGTGGTCAGGCAGGCAGGCAGGCAGGCAGGCAGACCTAGATTTAATTCCAGGAGATGGTGGAAAGCCAGGATACATTGACATAAACTATCTTTATGAGCCACAAGGTTGAAATGAATTTCAGTTATAAGCACATGCATTTTACCTTGTCAGGTAATGGCTTCCTCCCACTGGTTTAGGGGCTGTGACTGCCTCAGTAAAGTTCCCACCCAACCACAAGGTTTCCTCTTTTTCTACCCATCATGAATTCAAGAATGGCTAGCCCTGCCCCCAATTACAAAGGAGGCTAAGTATCGCTGGTGTTACAGACACTAAAATAGTTTCTCCTCCTTCTTCAGGACACCTATCTTGACCCCCTTCCGATGCCATGTGCCCAGTGCCCTGAGCTCCCCCAAAGGGACCCAGGGATCCCGCTGTGACACAGTGTCCAGGCCTGGACTCTGAGACATCACCTCACCTTCCAGATTTTTCCAACTCCTTTGTCCATCAGAATGACCCCCATCAAAACATCCTCTGCTGTGTCCCAAATTTTCAAGCTCTTGCTAAATGACCACTTAATTTGATAAACCAATGTGCAGGGAAGGTGCTGATGGAATCATTCTTTAAACAACTACTTACTGTCCATCCCTCCTTTTAAAGCCATTCCAGGGCTTCCCCTTGGTCTTGGGAGACTGAAGACAAATCCTTAGCAAGGCCTACTAGGCCCTGCTTCTTTTGACCCCTTGATTCTGGCTGGAAGGCAACCGCCTTGCCATCCCCCTGGGACAGGGTATTTCCCAGCGGCCTGTGTGGGGAACACAGGCTTTTCTCTTTGCCACTGCAGCTCCTGCAAGCGACAGCACTTCTATGGCGCCTCCAGGCTTTACAGTGCCTTCACTGACCCTCTGTGAAGTGGGTGGGGAGTGTCAGCCTTTGGTCCTAAGGGGGTCTTATCACCCAGAGGCTGAGGGAGGGCCCAGTGTCCAAGCACTGGGAGCTCAGCGGTAACAACTGCTCATTCTTTGCGGGGGCTGAGGCAACCAGTTTCTTGTGTACTTCCTGAAACTTGCTGACATGCTTCTCACCATGTGCGATGCGTCACCAAGGGGATGAGTCACTCCTTCCGCTGGGCACTGCCATCTGGGGTGCATGCTATTGCACCTCCCAGCCTCAGGACCAGCTCCAGCTCAGGGCCCCCAACAGTCTTACAGGAGTGAAACTTCTCGCCAACGGCCCCTCTGACCACACCAGTTCTCAGAAATCCCCCAACCCAGGCTTTAGCTTTTTTGACTTCTGCCCACTTGCTTTGTCAGCCTCTCTCAGGCTCTGCTGGGAGCCCCGGTCTAGGCTCAGGCTCCTTGGTGCCAGCTTTGTCCACGCAGTTTGCTCCTGGGGGGGGGGGGGTGTGTGTGCGCATCCCCTGAGCACTTCTCTTTACTGGGTTTTTTTGCCACATACCAATTTGAGCACCACAGGGCTGCATCATTTCTATCTCCTCAAGGACCCTGGTTTCGTATCTTTCTTCCTTCGTGGTGCATGGTAGCAACATGTCCATGGAACGTTTTCCAGTCTCATCCAACGGGACAGGGAATGGAAGCTGATGGACAACAGTAACCAAAGCCATATATACATATATTTTTTTAAAGAATGAAAATTTGCCAAGAACACAAATTTGGTAATTCGCAGAAGAGCAAGCCCAGATCACCAAGAAGCATGAAAAGATTTCAGGCCCCAGTAATCAGGGAAATGTAAGCGACGTAATCATGAGATGCTTCTTTGCTTCTTTCAGAGTAACTAAAATTTTGAAAGACTGGTAATACCTCTTGCTGGTAGGAATGCAGGAAAGTCAATAACTGTTCTTGGACAGCACCCTCTTCTGGAAAGCAATCTGGCAACATGCACAAAAGTTAAAATTAAAAATACATGTGCCTCGCCCGGCCGGGTGTGGCTCAGCGGTTGAGCGTCGACCTAGGATCCAGGTGATCAGGGTTCGAGTCCCGGTCAGGGCACATGCCCAGGTTGTGGGTTCGATCCCCTGGCTGCGGGGGCGTGCAGGAGGCAGCCGATCAATGACTCTCATCATCGATGTTTCTCTCTCTCTCTCCCTCTCCCTTCCTCTCTCTGAAATCAATACATATTAAAAAAAAAAAAAAATGTGCCTTCTGACCCAGCAGTTCCACTCCTAGGAACCTACCCCACAGATATAAAAATACCTGGAAAATACCAGAATACACAAGGGTGTACAATGAATTCCTGCCTATGGTGGAAAAACAAAACCTAGAAAGCAAGCAAATGTCCTTCCGAAGGGGAGTGGCTGCATCTACGACGACAGGCCAAGGAAGTCCATTAAAGGGTAACTGGAGCGATAGCAGGTGATTCACAGGCATCACCGTGAATAACTGGCCAGGGAAAGCAAGGGAAGGAAACTGGGCATAAAATTACCCCATTTTAAAATAGAAGCAATACCACCCTGCCCCACCCCACCCCCAACCGCGCATGTGCGCCCGCACACGTGAGCGGGGAGGCGCCCCGGCGGGATCCAGGCCCGGCTGTCAGCAGGTGCTGGGGACACGGACAGTCATGCGGGGGGGCGGGCGATGGGAGGAAGGGGGGGCTCAATCAGAAGGCAAGAAAGGACTGCGCTGAAACTGACACGATGCCTGAGTGTGAGTGGATGTGCGAAGAAAATTCTAATTACAGATACATCTTAAACATGTTTGTTAACCTAGAACATACCAGGGTTCATTCCTTCACCAACAGTTTGAGAGCCAAGGTCCTTTCACTGAGAGCAAGACTATTTTGGGGGAGAGGTGGAGTGGTAAAGGGGGACAAATGGTGATGGAGGAGACCTGACTTGGGGCGGTGAACACACACGCAATGTACAGGTGTGTTAGGGAATCGCACGCCTGGAGCCTCTATTTTATTAACCAGCGTCTCTCCATAAAGCTTCAGCCCCTTTCGGCCGCGCTCCCTCTGACCGGATTCCAGGCCCCGCCGCGGGTCCTGGGGTTTCTGCCATGGCTGCCAGGGGGCAGTGGGGCCGCCCACTTCCTTCTCTTGCACTTACAAGCGAGCACGTGGTTTTTGAGAGTTCTCTGCTGTTCACCGGTCAGCGTGACAGTGAACACAATACGCTACGTGGGCCAAAGATCTTCAGGGCAGGACCCTCCCTGTCCCGCCCAGGTCCCACACCTGCATTCGGATGGGGCGGTGGGGACGTGGTCTCTGCGAGGGAAACGGACGGCCCGTGACCTCGCCTCCCAGCAGCGGGGAGCTCATCTCCTCCGCTGCACTACCGAGCCTGCAAGGAATCATTTTTCCTCTGAAACAAGAGACGTGGAGTATAGATTTCAGCGTTTGCCTTTACCTCCTGAGGGACGTGACCTTTTTTTTTTTTTTTTAACTTACAGGAAAAGAAGAGCGAAGCCACCTAGTTGTTTCTGTACATATGTATACTTATTTACAAAAGCCACCTTCGCGGTGCACAGCATACGAGGACTAGGTCCTCATGAAATACAGGGCCCAAGGTAAAAAATGTTTGTCCCTGTTTCTTCTTAAAAAAATACACATCTTGTGATGAAATACTCGAGGTAACTTCATGTCTTCCCAAAGATGCCGTAATAGCTTTCAAGGTATTTTAAATTAGTGACTAAGGATTTCATTCCATCAAGTGGAGCTGTAAGAGAAAATGTCCCATGTCAGTAACTGGTAAGATGCAGTCAACCTGCGTTGCAGACCAAGAGTTGTGATTACCCTCCTATTCCAATTCGAGTGGGCCTTTTGTAATAAATCCATCCACAGCAAGGGCCCTGGGGAGCGGAAGTGAGGGAGCCTGGTCTTGAGGCCTCACGGCAGCGGGAGCTCCACCAGCGCTAACGACAGGCCCGTCTCCGCAAACCGACTCGTCGCGGAGTGTGACAGGTTTCCAACTCACAGAGCAGAGGCCCTAAGGCCCACATGTAAACGTTTACTTCCTCCTGTGCTACATGACTCTCCCGGCAATGGTTTCCTTCCCACCTCAACTTCTCTTTCAGTCACCCCTGCGGTGATGACAACAGTCCTGGGCTCTCAGAGGAAACAGGCGCACCCAGCGACGGCAAGGCCTGAACACGCCCGTTCACGCAGAACCCGCCCCTCAGCCTCCTGTCTTCTCCACAGACCGGAGCAGATCAGACAGGCCCAGCCCGGCCCAGAGTTCCCAAAATACGTGAACTCCACAACCAGCCTTCATAAAAAACTCCTGCTGTGGGAAAAAAACCCGGAGCTTTCCCTATCCAGAACCTCACAGAAAGTGACAATGGGGGCTGAGAATTTCTGAGGGATAAAACGAGTTCTGGCCAGCGCAGGACTTTGGCTTCTTTTCTGAAGAATACTAGTAACCATAGTCGCTAACATTTATTGAGCAATATTATCAGCCAGTCACTACTCTAAGCGTTTTACTTATATTAGCTTGCTTCTACCCGTTATAGATTTCTATGCTATTATTATGTGTACTATCATTGTTATTTCTGTACCACTGTTGTGCCCATTTTCCATGGAAGACAACTGAGGCACCAAGAGTGTAAGGGACTCGTCCGAGGCCTGGGAGAGATACAACTGGCGTTTAAACCCAGGGGCTTTGGTACCAGAGCTGCACTCTTGGTTCAACTCTTGTTCATATGACCTCCACACTTTCTGGCAAACCTGGCCCTCCATATTCATGTCTGCCGCGACCCCCCAACTCAGGCCCTCTCTGCTTGGCTGGGTCACTCCATTTACCCACTCCCCAGGGTCCTCATCTCCGGCCACTTGCCTATTAGTTCACCCTCCGCTTTGCTAGCAGAGCCACCTTTCTAAAGCAAAGCTCTGCTCAGGTATCCTCTGGGTGCCTAGCAAGTGATACTGACACCCTGTGCCAGGCTCACTGAGAGGGTTCAATGGAGAGATACGGAGAGTGCCTGGCACGCGGCTGCTGCTTAGTGAACTGTGGTTAGTGTATCTGTTGATGTCACTCGTTACTGTTCAAGGCCCTGGCAGACACATAGCATCTGGCTCCCCAAGTGCTAGGCACCCGGCATCGAGGCTGCTCTGGTCTGACACACGATTCACAGTTTACCCAGTGCCCAGTCTACAGGCTACTTACCTGGCTCTTCCTCTTTTACTGGCAAATATTATAAGACCTACAAATGAAGAAATTTTCATCTCATTAAAAACTGGATAGAAGCTGAAATCTAAAGTTACTAACTGCCTTGTTAGAGACCTGAAGCTAGAAAACTCCAAAACTGGGGCCCTGACAAGCTGGCATTCCTCTCTCCTAAATGCTTAAATGAAAATGGCTATAGAGTGGGTCCAAAGAGCTGTTCAGAAATTCAGTCGCCAGTTCTCCAGGGCATATGGGTTGCTTTCTAGGTTGGCCCAACACCTCTGGCAGACTAAGGTAGGCTCGGGAAGGCAACAAGGACAGTACCAGATAATTATTACTCACTCTGAGTGACTCAGCTCAACAAAAGTTCCTTCCTTCCTGGGACCTCCTCCTAGACTCTAAGACATGGACATACGGCCAGAGCAGCCAAGAGTAAAATCTGGCTTGGAGAGCAGAAGTATAACTATACGTTGACGTGGGCCACAGGCAGGAAGAGGCTGGGGGTGAGGTCCCAGGACTATTCAGCTGTGCCCCTGCCTGTAAACTCGCCGTGGCCCGAGGATTCGTTCCACCTTAAAAACAAGGCACAATCTTTGGAGGAAGCTGGCACACCCGGCAACCCAGACAACAAGTAAAACACAGAAGTTTCCGTTCCTTTCAAAATGCCTAAAATTTCAAACTTTCTTTTCATTTTCAAACGAATTCATTTTCTAGCCTTTGAAAAACCAATTCAAGCTTGAAAACGTATTACATTTTTTTAAGAAAAGTATATACATACCTGTTACAATGCACACGACTGGTGCAGCTAGAATTACATATCTAGTCCGTGAATTATCTGTAAAAAGAAAAAAGAAATACAATTAGCTGAACTGATCAAAAACAGAGATACAGAGATGACGTCTTCTGTAAATCCCTGGTTATAAGACTTCTGTTCAGCTAGTCTTCAATTGGTTATTGCGGCTGACGGTTCTATCATTTAGTTGTAATTCCAGTTCGGACCAGGGAGGAGGCGAGTGTAACTCCCACCTACTCTCCGCCTTCTTCCCCCACACCCTTCCTCTGTGAGGGACGCAGGGCGTCAGAACGCAGGCAGCCACCAGCGAGTCGACTGGGGAGGCCCCTGGCCAGGCTCGGCCGGCTGCCCGCCACGCCCGTTCTCCCGTCTTTTGTAACAGAACTCAGATCTTCAGCTGGGCCACTGACGCTCGGACTAAGAGATTAAATTCCCGGCCTTTCCGGCAGCTGGCCTTGACTGCGGGACTGGCTGGGGCAGCAGGTGCAGGAAGGGCCGGGTGGACTTCCCGTCTCCCGTCTGAGCCCCGCTGCCCGAGGCGCCTGGGGAGACAGCAGGAGCTCCACTGCTCTTGGGTCCCTGACAACTTCATAAAGCAACGCCATGCCCAGAGCTGCCTATCTCCGGTTTGGTTTTGTTTTTTTAAATATATCTTTATTGATTTCAGAGAAAGGAAGGGGGAGGGAGACAGAGAGACAGAAACGTCAATGATGAGAGAGACGCTGACCGGCGGCCTCCCGCGCCCACCACTGAGGACCGAGCCTGTAACCGGGAATCTAACTTCCATCTCCTGGGTCCTAGATCAACGCCCAACTGCTGAGCCACACCCGGCCAGGCTATCTCTGTTTTTTCAACATGAAAGAAGAAATCTACATTTTTAAGCTGCAGATACATTTTTATTTTAAACAGCTGAAGCTAATGCTAACTGATACAGTCCCTTTCAGACACCTCTCCCCCTGGGAAGATGCCAGGTGCCGTCAGCACTTTGGAACAGCAGAGATTCAGGGGCGGTCACAATACAAGTTTTTTTCTTTAATCTTCACCCAAGGATATTTTTTCCACTGCTTTTCAGAGAGAATAGAAGGTCAGGGGAGGCAGGGAGGGGGAGGGAGACAGAGAGACAAAGAGAGACAGAGACACACCGATTATTGCCTCCTGCATGAGACCAACCGGGGCCGGGATCGAGCCTGCAACCCAGGCATGTGCCCTGACCAGGAATGGAACCGGGATCTCCTGGATCAGAGGTCGATGCTCAACGGCTGAGCCACGCCGGTTGGGCATATTTTGTGTATGTTTTAAAATGATACAGGTTACATTCATTTGGCTGCACATTATGGTAGAAGCATCTACTGTTACCCACTACCCAATCTCTCCTTTTTCAGCATGAGAGTTACTGTTTTAATTGGGCACGTGGCCAGCCTGCTGACAACGACATTTCTCAGACTGCCTCAGCTAGGTGTAGCCCGAACTCAGGGTGCTCAAGGGGGTGTGAACAGAAACGATGCAAACCACACTGGGTTGATCTTTAAAGGGAACATGCACTGCCCCTCTCTCCCCCCTCCCACTTGTTATGAAGCAAGGAGAGATGGGGGCCTTGTCTGCTCGGCTCCAGAGAGCACTATTTTTAAGCCATAAATGCTATTTCAGTCTATATTTCCAAAAGATAGGTATTATTTGTAAAACATAACCATGCCATTATGATGCCTAAAAAACTAATTTTTAATATACTCAAATATTCAGTGTTTAAATATCTATTTTTTTAATCAAGAGCAAATAAAGTCGATATATTGCAATGTATATGTTTCTTAAATCTCTTTAACCTCTGTTTCCCTATCACCTGTCTTTTCCTCCCTTTACAATTTATTGATTGAAGAAACTTGGATCCCGGTCCTGCAGAACTCCCCGTAATCTGCACTATTGTTTCATAGGGTGTGGTTTTCACTAGCCGATTCCTGTGAATCAGTCCAAATTCTTCTTCATTTGATTTATATTGAGACATACAGAGAAGCAGGATGGTGTCATGGGAAAACACTCTGGAATTTGAAGACCTACATTTTAATCCTGTCTCCATTACTTAAGTGACCTTGGCCAAGTCACCCGACCTGTTGAACCTGTCTCCTCACTCTTAAAAAGTACATAACAACTCATGTGTGGGAGGCAACCAATCGATGTCTCTCTCTCATACGGATGTTTCCTCTGCCCCCCCCCTCCACTCTCTCTGAAAAGCAATGGAAAAAATATCCTCTGGTAAGGATTAAAAAAAAAAAGTAGCAGGTTAGTCAACGTGAGTTACTATGATTCACTGATAAAGCACTAGAAGGTCTGCATAAAAAATTAACACTCGAACAAGATCCGGTGTTTAAATGTTACACCTACTGTTATGATGCATGAAACTCCATAGAAAAGTATTCTAAATCATCATGGAAAAAAAGAGAGAGAGAGAGAGACTCGGACTTTTACTGTAGCACATGTGAGAACGTAAATGGTTATTAAGACTGTTATGAAGCAGTTTCATAAATAGTTCAGAGCAGGGGCTCTGGAGCCAGGTGGCCTGATTTCAAATCCAGGCTCTTCTACTTACTAGCTGTTGACCTTGGGCAGGCAACTTCAACTCCCTGTGTCTTGGTTTCTCCCCATAAAAAAGAATAATTGCTAGTATCCAACTCACTGGATTGCATGAGACTTAATTAACACATGTGTTGGAATGGTGTTTGACCTAGAAAGTGCTGAAAGTGTTAGCTTTTTCTCTCTAATGGGGTGCCTGTGAAAATTATATCTTATTTTCCATTTCAAATTTGTGAGATGTATGTTGGCCACTGTCCCTGCGGGCTGAAACCCACAAACCACCACTGGTCCATGAACCCCACTGGTGTGTGTGCATATATATATATAGAGAGAGAGAACATTTAGCTGTTTACTTACCACGTACGACACAGGTTGACAGAACTACTGATGATGTTCTGAAAAATACTGGATTTTTAACTTCACAGTATACTTCCTGTGAGAGATCATCACTCTTCTTAAACTGTAACACAGTCGGTATGCCGGGGGAAGAGGCTCCTGGCATTGAGCTTTTATTGCACGGTGCAGAAGGGCAATACCACAAGTAGGTCAATAGATCCCGATGCCTGTTGTAGCTGTCAGGAACCTCACAATGGATGTCAATGCTTTCATTAGTCAATGTGCAGTTTAGTGTTGGAGACGGAAGAGGGTCTGGAAAAAAAATGTAATATTTAGTACAAAAAAAGTAATATTTAGACTCATCTTCTGTAATTTTACGAAGAGGTTCGAACTTTCTTGTGAGTTTGAGGAGATGAGCAGCCGCTGCCCCGGGCACCAGCAGAATTCTCACTTCCTCAGGGTCTGATCTGCCTGCTCAGATTCACAACACACACGGGCCCCAAGCCCCTCCTCAATTCTGAAAGCCCAACGATCTTGACAAGACGGTGGCAAAGTCACTGAGCTGCAAATCCTCATCTGAATTGACAGGAAGGTTTATAGATTTTATTTCTCTCACATATTTCAAATATTCATTATCTTGTTTTACTAAAAATAGTCATGTGCTTGAGTATAGGGTGCTCCCCATAACTAAGTGGGGTGTTTCTTAACATTGAGAGAAAATAGTTTATATTATCTTTCAAAAATCTGAAATGTTTGCCCTGGCTGGTGTGCTCAGTGGTTAGAGTGTCATCCCAAGCATTAAAGGGTCACGGGTTCGATTCCTGGTCAAGGGTACATACCTGGGTTGCAGGTTCAATCCCCGGTCTCTGTTGGGGCACAAAGAGGCAACCAATCAATGTGTCTCTCTCACATCAATGTCCCTCTCTCTCTCTCCCCTACTCCCTTCCTCCCCTCCACTTTCTCTAAAAGTCAATGGGAAAAACATCCTCGGGGAAGGGTTAACAACAACAAAAATCTGAAATGTTTAATTCCAAAAGCTACTTGACTCACAGGGTTCTGCAGAAGGTACTATGGGCTGGCCCTGCTGATAAGTAGAGTAAGGCGTGGCACCTGTCAGGAGGGAACCTAGCACTTCCACCCGTCTCCCCTCACAGCATTTCCATATCTCACTTGACCTCGACAATGACCTTGTAAAGTATTCTGTTCCCTTTTACAGATGAAAATGAGACATATTTAGCAATGGGTTTCTCCGTTTGTAGAACAGAAGCCTGCTCACCAACAGGTATGCACACCTCTCCGCAGCACTGGGTCAGACTTCTGCACCCCAGACCTGTCTGTCTATAACCTTTCCCATTCTCTCGCTGCCATGGGACTCACCACAGCCGTGTCTAACAGATTAGTTACTTCTGTGCCTTTAGCAGCATTAAACAGGCCAGAAATGTGCCTACTTCATCCCCATAGATAACTTAATCAGTTGCTTTATAATTAGTTAATTCAGCTCACAACTCTGTGAGAAATGAGATTTTCATATATATACATATATATCAATATCAGGTGGCATTTGTATATTTCTGTTAATTTAATAAAAAGTTATACACCAGTCGGGACCATTTAAGGTCAGAACAGTTAATTCTACTTACACGAACATTACCAATGCAACAGAGGTTGTAAGGGGATGTGAAAGAACTAATAAACACTACTAGTGGAAATTCTAAGGGGAATTTGAGGGAAAAGGCACAGCAGGTAGCAACTTATGCACAGAAGGAAGAGGTGTGAGGAAATCCCCCTTCTAAAATTCCCTTCATTAAGCCTCCGTGAGGCCTGGTGTCTCCGGAAGAATACCAAGTTACTTAAGGACAACTAACGCACCCTTTAAAGCATGACTTCCCATTTCTAAAAAAAAGTGTGGCCGATCATTTTATCATTCAAGTATAAAACCTGAGTCATCTTCTGATTCTTTCAAACATCTGCAACCAATACCTCTTGTCCTACTTGACTGATCACAGTAGCTTCTAGCCTGATGACTCTTCTCCCTAATCTACCATAAATAGCTACCATCTGATTAATCTTCCAAACATATAGTTCATCAAGTCACATCCCTGCTCAGGTACTGGATACAGTGGCCCCTCACTGCCACAGGCTAAAATCCAGATTCCCGAAGCAGGACCTGAAGCCCCCCATTTAATGCTGTGAATATCACTGCCTCCCAATGGAGACTCGCCTCCCTGCACTTTGCTCCTCTGCAGGCCTTCGCTAGGCTTCCTGAGGGCCATCACAGTCAGCACAGCAGAGGAAGTGAGCTGCAAAGGGAAGGGGTGGTACACCTGACGCTGAGACAATGAGGGATCAGAACGACTGGTAATGACAAGTCTAGATTATACCCATGGGGAGCCCTGAGTAGAGTAGGGGACAAGATCATTACAGGAGAGGACAGCAAGGTCTGAGAAATCGGGACATTAAAATATCACAATCATGCCCGGCCGGGTGTGGCTCAGTCGTTGAGCGTCGACCTAGGATCCAGGCGATTGGGGTTCGATTCCCGGTCAGGGCACATGCCCAGGATGCGGGCTCGATTGATAACTCTCTCATCATTGATGTTTCTGTCTCTCTCTCCCTCTCCTTTCCTCTCTCTGAGATCAATAAAGATATACTAAAAAAATAAAATAAATAAAATAAAATAAAATAAAATATTACAATCATCAAGAATTATGACAGCTGGGACATCAGAAACAGTGAAAATGAACTAGGCACTAAAATGATCCAGAAAAATTGGGGTGATGTTCACTGCAGCATTATATACAATAGCCAAGACACAGAAACAACCTAAATGTCCATTAAAGGGTGAATGGATAAAAGGGCTGTGGTACATATATACAATGAATATTAGCCATAAAAAAGGAGGAAATCCTAGGTAATTAAAATATTGGGGGGGACACTTGGGAAAGTATATGACTATCTATCCACTATGCTGTACACCTGAAACTCATACAAAATAACAATGAATGAAACTGTAATTGAAAAATAAAATTTAAAAATATATAAAGAAATAAAAAGAGGAAATCCTACCATCTGCAACAACATGGGTAAACCGTGAAGGCATTGTGTTAAGTGAAATAAGTCAGACAGAGAAAGACAAATGCTGTCCTGTATGATCTCACCGATATGTGGGCTCTAAAAAAGGGAACCACCAAACTCATAGAGAAAGAAAAGACCGGAGGTGAAGGGTAGGGGGAGGGAGAATTGGAGGAAAGTGGTCAAAAGGTACAGACTTCCGGTAAAAGATAGCAAGTACCAGTAAGGGAATGTATGACACGATGGTGACAGTTACCTGCTGGAGGACACACAGGAAGGTTGTTAAGAGTTCTCAACTCTAGAGAAAACTTTTAATCCTTTGTAACCCTTATCGTCTCTGAGACGGGTTAGCTGAACCTACTGTGGTAATCATTTCTCAACACGGGGACACCAAACCATCACGCTGTGCGCGCCCGAAACCTACTCAGTGATGTGTCAACTGGGTCTCAATAAGACTGAAACAAACCACCACTGGGGTGCAACCATGCACCTCCAGATGCCTGCTGCAAGGGAGGGGCTTTAGAGATGGGAGAGGGAGAGTAACCTGGAGCACCCCGAGAAGCACGGAGGAGCCTGCAGCGTATCTCCAGTTCCAATTTAAAGTGACAGATGAAAAAACATACAAACAAAACCACTCCTGGGTGGGCAGCAGGAGGACACAGAAACTCAAACTTATGGAGCACCATCACCGGTCAGCGGGGCTCAGAGAGTTCCACGTCCACTGCTCTCACGACATCCTTTGCCAGGGCGTTCTAGCAAACAAGGGAGGCACCTCTGCCCAACAGGTGCTGCTCTCCCCACCTCAGTCACCTCCTCTCCTCGCCCAAAGGATGAGGGGGGAATCTGGGTACCAGAAAGGGCTCTGGGTACCAGAAAGAGAGGGAAACCATGACAATGTGATAATAAACACTTTTGTTTCTCATAAGCCATTAATTTGTATGAGTCTTTTAAAAAGCTGGAAATTTGCCATTTTAAACAAACCAAGTTATGGAATACTCACCAAGGACGATAAGATGAAATTTCAGGTCCTTTTTAAGATCCACGGATTCAATTTCAAATTCACCTTCGGCCAATGATGTTAAATTGGAGATGACAAGGTTACCTGACTTAGGGTCCAAATCAACATTCTCTGCTAAAGGTCCATAGCGTTTGACCTTAGTGAGTACACGACTCCATTCTGCGACTTTATCCTGTCCTTTTTTCCATATTATCTCTGTAAAATCTACAGTGCTTGATGGTGACAAAGTAACATTCCCATTCACGATTCCATACTGAAGTGTGCTTTTACAGGTGATGAGATCTAGGAGGGGGGAAAAAAATTGGTTAGGAAATACAATATGACTGTTCAAAACAGAAAACCATCTTCCAAGATGCTCTATGGAGAAAAGAGTTAAATGTAGTGGTGAACATTCACCAGCTACTTTGTGTGCTAAGCTGATTAACTGCTGACAGAAAGAATCCACTCTTTAATTGGGGCCCACATAAGCCCAAGAAGTGGAGTCGACATTTATAGAGCACCCACTACATGCTAGGTGCAGTGGGCAATGCTGGGAACATAGCCGCAAACAAGACGGGTATCGCGCCAGGCCCTTAAGGGGTCTTGCTTCGTGGAGAAGACACTGAAGGCAACGGCCTTCCCCAGGGAGTCATGCTGAGAGGGACATAGGGTGACAAATCACTGAGGGATGAGAGCTGGATAAGGAGGGAAGGAGAGTGGGCACAGAGAGGAAGCAGCGTTCCCAAGGCAGGTCCTGAATCAAGGAGTCTGGTCTGTTTGAGGAAATAAAAGCAGTTCTAAATGTTTGAAAAGAAGGCAGCAAGGGGGTGATGGGTTAGAAAGGAGGCTGCAGAGGCAGGCAGGGTCAGGGTCAGAGTGTGTGAGTGGGGGCTGGGGGGTGTCAGGGAAGACATGCTAGGGGTTAGGAACTTACCCTGTTGGCAAGGGAAGGGACAGCCACAGAAAGGTTTTGTCTGTTTGTTTATTTTCTTACCCATTGAGTCACCCTGTGTCTTTTTATTTGGGCATTTAATCCATTTACATTTAAAATTATTATTGATAGATACCTATTACCATTTTAATTCTTTATGCCTGTGTTTCTCTCTCTCTATTTCTACTTCTAATTACAGCATTTCCTTTACCATTTCCTGCAATGCTGGTTCAGCGGTGATAAACTCCTTTAGCCTTTTATTTGTCTGGGAAGCTCTTTATTTCACCATATATCTTGAATGATAGTCTTGGTGTATAGAGTAGTCTTGGTTTCAGATCATTGTTTCGCTTTACCTGGAATATGTCATGCCATTCCCTTCTGACCTGTAGAGCTTCTGATAAGAAATCAGTTCACAGCCTTATGGGAGCTCCTTTGTAGGTAACAGACTGCTTTTCTCTTGCTGCCTTCAAGATTCTCTCTTTGTCTTGAATTCTTGGCATTTTAATTATGATGTGTCTGGGCATGAGCCTCTTTGGATTCTTCTTGCTTGTGCCTCCCTGTGCCTCCTGAACTTGTGTGACTTTTTCCTTGACCAGGTTAGGGAAGTTTTCTGCCATTATTTCTTCAAACATGTCACAGAAAGGTTTTAAACAAAAGATGAGTGTGACATAATTTAAGTTTCCACGGGCTAACCATCTGCAGAGTGGACAGTGGTTGATGGAGGCAGAGAAAGCAGAGCATAGGCAATGCAGTAGCAAGGAGAGAGAGGCAGATGGGACAGACCAGACCAGGGACACGCGAGTGGACACACTCAAGAAGTCACAGGAGTTAGTAATTGGATGTGCGGGACGAGGGAGAGGGAGGAGTTAATAATGTTGGCTGTTTGAGAGCCCTTTTTCTTGGCTGACAGGGGTTGCTGAGGTCAAAAACAATGTCAGGAAGCTGGCCGGGGGAACAATGGGGATTAAGGACTATGTGCAGTGGAGTGCTGGAGCTGATTCCAACCTTCTGCTGCCGGCCAATGGTTACCATCTCATCAGATCATACTGGTGGAGTTCTTTCAGCAAAACACTGACAAAGGATTTAACAAATGAGAGCCTCCCGCCCCCTCCACACCAATTCAGTCATTAAACATTTACCACCACCGCTGAGACTGGGTTATTCTTGATACCCCCAAATGGGTTTAAATGCATCTTGCTCCAGACTTGACTTTCTTGTTAAGAGCAAAGATCAACTGCTAAGGGAGAGAATTAAAGATAAACTGAAATTTGAAGTTTTTGCCTAGTAGCAATCAGGGTAACGTGCAGGAGCGCAGGAAAAATCAAGACATTCAATAGCCCAATTGTCGGCAATTGTGTGCAGTAATTTCAAATAAGCAGCAAATATCTGGGGAGGAGGTGGGTGCAGGGAGGAGGGGATCAGTGGGGGTGGGGGCATCTGTAGAACTTTCAACAATAAAGATAAATTTTTTAAAAAGGGTATACACTCTAGAGAGAAGAAATAACACAATTATTTTTATATTATGTAGACATCTAATAGGGGAATATAAAATGAATGATTTTGGTATTTAAATTAAAAAGCATCCTTTAAAAAAAGCAGTAGCAGCAAATATCCCCCGTTTGTCTATTTGCAGGGATTTTTAGAACCCATCTCCCTTAATTCAGGGAGACTGCCTTCAAAAATACACCTGCATCTTTCTGTTGCTCTGCTGATTACACACTATCTTTCCGATTCAACAACAGTACGTGGGAAGACAGATGGAAGGAGCAGGGTTCGAAGTCAGAGAGTCTGTCCACTCACTGCAGCGGGGCCTGAACTGTCTTGTGAACGAGTGAATGGAAGGGAAGGGGGTGAACTGCCTCGCCCAGGCTTCGTGAAGACAGCATCAGCCTTTTCCAGGGGGAGCAGTGTTCCCTGGGCTGTAAACAGGAAAAAGAAAGCAGCCAGGAACGGGGTGGGGAGACACAAGGAGGGAGACAGGGGAGACTTCAGTTTGGAAAGAGTTATGAGAACGCTGAGCTGGAAGAAACTCTGAAAATTATTCAAATTACCCCCGTTTTACAGGCGAAGTGACAGAGCACCGAGAAAACAGAAACAGCGTGGCACTGAACGCCCCCTCTCCTCCAGCTGCGTGTCCATATCGTCCTGAACCCTCTGCACCTCTGGGCGCAGTGGGGGTGCTAGCCCATTTTAAAGCCGGGGAAACATGCCCCGGGGGGCACGCCCGCTGCTCAGCGTCTCAGCAAGTTCCCGGCCGCAGAGGGACCAGGACACAGATTTTCTGACTCCTTGCTCAGCTCTCCTTCCACCACAGCATAGTTCTGTCATTCATTCATTCATTCATTCCGAAAATATTCTCTGGGCATCTATTCTGTGTGGCAGAACCAGACAGACACACTCCCTGCCCTCTTAGAGCTCACTTTCTGTTAGAAAAGTCAGACTTCATACAAATAATTAGGCAAACATCCATGCAGTGAGTTTTTGCTGTTTAAAAGCAGAGATAGATAGAGGGGAAAAATGTATTCTCCCTAATGTGATTGCCTACGCAGACATTCCACACTAGTCGAATTTGTTTTTTTTAAACTACTGGAGTTCTATTTGTTTTAAAGAATTTTGAATGCTCTTTTCTTTTTAAAGAGATGAAGTTACCTGACGCCTCCATGGGGAGTGATATCATGTACCTAAAAACAACTTCAATTTCAAATAATTAGTTGCAGTATCCTTACAAAACATCATCATTACACTCCCTTTTTGATAGTTCTTATGGCTTAAGAGTGAGGAGTGAAACCCAAATATTTTACAGATGAAGTGTCTGATTTTTTATCTAGAACACACTGGGTTACTGAAAAGGGACCCCCATTTCCAACCACAAATTCCACTGCACATTTTTACTTGGGTCCTGGGATTTATATTGACTACCACTTTTAGTTTATTTAATCTAACACACACTCTCCCCTAGGCACTGCTGGAAAAGCTCAACAAATATGTATTCAATCAGTCCTCTTAAAAACCCTATTAGGCCCTGACCAGTTTGGCTCAGTGGTTAGAGCATTGGCCAACGGACTGAAGGGTCCCAGGTTCAATTCCAGCCAAGGACACGTACCTCAGTTGCAGGCTCCATCCCCAGCCCTGGTCGGGCCGCATGCAGGAGGCAACCAATCAATGTGTGTCTCTCACACTGATACTTCTCTCTTTTTCTCTTTCTCTTCCACTCTCTCTGAAAAGCAATGGAAAAATATCCTCAGGTGAAGGTTTTTTAAAAAGCCGATATTAGGCAGGTTATTTTTAACCCTATTTTGCAGAGGAGAAAACTGAGGCACACAAAGGTTAAGTGACCTGCTAGTTAAGTGATGAAACTGGATTTGATCCCAGACGGTCTGAGTCCAGAAGGCCCTTAACCACTGTTTCTTACTTGGCTTGCTATGGGGCGTGTGGCTATAACAGTGACACGACACAGGGTTTCTCAGGATGCAATCTGTAGACTATACTGGAAGAGCAGATGTTAGGGATGAGAGTCAAACCGCTCTACTTGGGGTTCAAGCATACTTCTAACACCTAGATGAGGCACCAAGCTCAATGGTCCCCAAATCATGGACTGTCAGGGCTAGAGAGGACCTCAGAGAACAACAGACTGTGCCCCTCCCCAGCCCCCGCTCATGGAGGTGAGGAAATGGGGAAGGTTTGACTGAGCACGATATTGAGGACCCCAAATCTCCAAAATGTTACATGAGAACCCAAGTTTAAACCCAAGAGTGGTGGTGGTTTTTGGGGGGGTTTTGTTTGTTTTGCTTTGTTTTTAAAGATGTTACCAAGGAAAATGAAACAGGGTTTTGTAACTAAAGACCATGAGAAGCTAAGTTGAAAGGAAGGCCTGAATAAAATGTGAGATATGGATTTTTTCCCTTCATACGGCCAACCAGAGCAGAGCCCTCCCTTCACATGGCCAAATCTTGGTCTGTTTGGGCCTAATAAACTCTGCTGGCCTCACCCTGAAAACTCCCTGGGACCCTGCCCCAACACAAAAGTGTGCAAGCAACCAGCAGGTGGCAGCTAGACTTGGTATACCTGGGGACATTTGCTCAGTGGCCTCAGACCCAGCACCAAGTTTGAACTTGTATCAGTCCGGTGAACACCACTCTTCCCTACCTGGTGACTCACTGAGAACCTATCTCATGCATCTCAAATACAGCCAGAGGCTCTTTCAGTGACTGAGCTGAATAGGCAGAGGCAGGTGGAGGAAATCTCAGGGTGCCCTGGGACTTTAACCTGCACCAGGGCCTGGTGCTGGTAAAAGATGGCCTTGGTGCGCAGCCTGGTCCCTCCCATGCATACCCAGGCCGAGCAGAGACAGCCACAAACTGTGGATCACTTGTAGGTCCAAGTCACAGGAAGCGTCTAACACTGGCCTGCACCAAGTCCCTCCCAAGAGGCCCAGAACCTACATAAACCAGTGGTCAGCTTCAGACAACATCAGAGCAAGAACCAAAAAGTTTCACAAGCAGGATATCCAAAGGGAGACCTCAGCAGGCACCAGACCCTGCTGAGGTAAATCCTGCTTTGTGACATGGCGTGCACAGCAGCTCGCACACCATGGTTGGAGTTGAGTCTCACAGCCAGCCAGCCTGAGGGTCGATTCCATACACAAACAGGCCAATAGCAATCAAGACTCAGTTATAACAGAAGGGCCAACATAACCCACACGAGGGACATTCCTGGAGCACCCAGCTCAGGTGATCAAGGAGAGTGCACCACTGGACCCCACAGGACACCTACTACATAAGGCCACCCCACCAAAACTGGGAGTCATAGCTCATCTATCTAATACATAGAAACAAATACAAAGAGGCAGGCAAAGTGGGGAGAGAAAGAAACGTTACCCCAAATGAAAGAACAGGAGAAATATCCAAAAAAAGAACTCAATGAAATGGACACAAGCAATTTACCAAATGTAGTGTTCAAAGCAATGATTATAAGGATGCTCTACAGCATGAAAAATGACACAGAAACCATCAAAAAAGGCCAATCAGAAATGACGACTACAATATCTGAAATAAAGAATATACTGGAAGGAAGAAACAGTAGGTTGGATGAAGCAGAGGGTCAGATCAGTGACCTGGAAGACAAGGTAGCACAAAACAACCAATCAGAGCAGCAAAAAGAAAACCCAATTTTAAAAACTGAGGATAGTTTAAGGAACCTTTGCGACGACATGAAGCATACCAACATCAGCATCACAGGGGTACCAGAAAGAGAAGAGAGAGAGCAAGGAGCTGAGAACCTATTTGGAAAAATGATGATTGAAAACTTCCCTAGCCAGGTAAAGGAAAAAGGCACACAAGTCCAGCAAGTGCAAAGTCCCAAACAAGATGAACCCAAAGAGGCCCACAGCAAGACACATCATAATTAAAATGGCAAAGGTCAGAGACAAAGAGAGAATCTTAAAAGCAGCAAGAAAAAGACAGTTAGTTACCTACACGGGAGCTCCCATAAGGATGTCAGCTGATTCCTCAACAGAAATATTCCAGGCCAGAAGGGAGTGGCCTGAAGTATTCAAGGTCATGAAAAGCAAGGACCTACAACCAAGACTACTCTACCCAGCAAGGCTATGACTTAAAATTGAAGGAGAAATAAAGAGCTTCCCAAACAAGGAAAAGCTAAAGGAATTTGTTACCACTGAACCAAAATTACAAGAAATGTGAAGAAGAAAAAGAGGATTTTAACACACTATTGACATCAACAGATAGATCTTCCTTGACAGAAAATCAACACAGAAACAGTGGCCTTAAATGACACACTAGATCAGGTGAATTTAACTGAAATTTTCAGAGCATTTCGTCCCAACATAGCAGAATATATATTCTTTTCAAGTGCACCAGGAACACTTTCTAGGACAGACCACATGTTAGGACACAAAACAAATCTCAATAAATTTAAGAAGACTGAAACCATCTCAAGCATCTTCTCTGACCATAATGGTATGAAACTAGACATCAATCACAAGAAAACTGAAAAACGTACAAAGTCACGGAAGCTAAATAACATGTTACTAAACAATGAATGGGTTAACAATGAGCTCAAAGAAGACATCAAAACATATTTTGAAACAAATGAAAATGAGAACACCACAACCTAAAAATCTATGGGGCACAGTGAAAGCAGAAATTTCCCTAAGAGGGAAATTCATAACACTACAGGCCTACTTTAAGAAATAAGAAAAATCTCAAATAAACAATATAACTTTACACTTAAAGAAACTAGAAGAAGAACAACAAACAAAGCCCAAAGTGAGTAAAATAATAAAGGGAATTATCAAGAAAGGAAATAATGAAGATCAGAGCGGAAATAAACAAAATAGAGTGTAAAAAAAAAACACTACAAAAGATTAATGAAACCAATTAATGAGCTGGTTCTTTGAAAAGGTAAACAAGACTGACAAACCTTTAATCAGGCGATGGAAGGAGGCCTGACTTGGGGTGGTGAATTGTACACCTATTTTATTAACCAATATCATTTTATTAACCAATGTCAACCCAATAAATTTTTTAAAAGGTAAGTAAAAAATGTGAGATGTGAAAAAGTGAAGGGAGGGAGAGGAGATAAGAGACTTGAATGCAGGAAGGAAGAAAAGCCAGAGCAAATCCATCCATCCAGGAACGATCAAAGAAGTCATAGGGAAACTCAATAAATATCTAAGTGAGTTAACTAAACTGATTAACATACACCTTAAATGCAGTACAAAAGGGAGCAAAATGTGAGTCTCCCCAAACCCTGAGCTCTGCAAGACCTCAAAGTGCCGTGGAACCTGGCTGAAGAGCTGTGACTCGGCCAGGACAGGTACAGACGTTTAACCGGGGCCCAAGAGTCAATGGCAGGGGACCACTCAGGTGCAGTCAAAACAGGTCCCTTCCTTTCCCCTGCCTGCCTCCAGCACCGGCACGGAAGCGAGACTATTCCCCGCCCCTGTCCCACTGCTGTCCCTTCTGAGATGTTCCCTTCGTCTCCTGCTTCCCCTTCAAGTTTCAACCAGGCAGGCACCACCGCTAAGTGTGGCGCCCTCAGGGCTCTGCGCCAGAGAAACTCCGCGATGTCAGCTGCCAACGCGAGTTAAAAGCCTGTCTGAGGTCTGAGGAAATGCTGGTCACTGGAGTCATTTCTTAGAGACGAGCTAATCGCTCTTCCAGGATTTAGAGAAAAGGTTTTACTTAGAAATGAATGATGAAGTTTAAATATCTTTTTTTTTTAAGTATGCTCTAAAATACCTGTATATAGTTCACTTGGCCTGCAGATAGTAGCAGTTAAGGAAACAATTTATTTGCTGCAAAGAAAAAAAATCCCCCAGGAGTTTCAGTACTCGAATATATAAAGCTTGGCATTCCCCCCAGTA
The DNA here is from genome assembly GCF_054644295.1 of Miniopterus natalensis. Taxonomy (NCBI): domain Eukaryota; kingdom Metazoa; phylum Chordata; class Mammalia; order Chiroptera; family Miniopteridae; genus Miniopterus; species Miniopterus natalensis. The sequence continues at coordinate 8,586,941 of NC_142099.1, forward strand.
TGTGTCATGCTGTAATGGGGATGGGCTGAGCCCTCAGTGGACCCTGGAGGAGGCAGGGTTTTGAGGCAGACATGGTTGCCTGTGACCACAATCTTGACCCTCACTTCTGTGAAATCACAGACCTCGCTTTCGGAGACACCCACAAGGAGGACTGGGATGCTGGCACTGGGGCAGCCAAGCCTCTGTTCAAACATATGCCAGACATTTAAGTCAGGAGGAGCAGCAGGGCTCCCAAAATGACTAGGCCAGTGCTGGTATCAAGTGATCTGTCTCATTAAATTCATAAATATTCTGGGATTAGTCAGACACCATGTTCCAGTTTGGGGGTTGAAATGTGCTCACCGGGTGTGTAGATGATAAGGAACAGTCCTTTTACTCAATGAAGTTTCCTGCAGCTTGTTCTTTTAACCTAGTTCTTAGTGAATCCAATCAAAAGAGCCCTAGGCCAGCTCCGCCTCAGTGATATTTAACAATAGCCGCAGCACAAACTCTCACTATATTTGGGGCTTACTGTGTGCCAAGCACTTGTTTTAAAAAAGCGAGGCCCGGCTGGCATGGCTCAGTGGCTGAGCATCGACCTATGATCCAGGAGATCACAGTTTAACTCCAGGTGGGGGCTCAATCCCCAGTAGGAGGTGTGCAGGGGGCAGCTGACCAATGACTCTCATCACTGATGTTTCTCTCTCTCCCCCTCTCCCTTCCTCTCCTTGAAATCAATAAAGACATATTTTTTAAATAGACAAATAAAGAAGTAAATAGCAAGACTGGTCTATCTATTTATCTATCTATATTCATTCATTTACTCCTCAAATCAACTCTATGAGGTAGATCTTAATATTCATGTTTTCATTCACCAAACACTTACTGAGCCCATCCTATGTCCCAGGCACTGTAATAAGCAGTAAGCAAAACACAAAACCCTGCCCTCCTGGAGTTTATGTTAGAGTGACCAGGTAGGAACACGCTAAAGGGAAAAAGTGAAGTGTCTTTATGTTGGGCGATGTTAAAGGCTACTAAGGAAAACGAAGCAGAGTCTGGGGGCGGGCGCTAATGAGGGTGCTACCGTGTGTGAGGTGGTCACAACTGGCATGAGAGCAGGGCCCAGAAAAAGTGAGGGCGTGAGCTTGAGGAAATGGGGAAGAGTGAGAACCACTGGGTCACGGGTGAGGAACCTGGGGCTCAGAGAGGTGCAGAAGCTCACGGAGTCACTCTGGGTCCCAGGCAGAGCTGGGGCCGACCCGGGCAGCCGGGCCCTGGAGCCTGCGCTGTTAGCACCATGAGATGCCGCGGTCTCTCCGGGTTGACCCCCCCGACCCAGACCCAGTCAGTCATTTCTGTGTCCGTGACTGCTGAAGGCACGAATCCACTGGTCTCGGCTGCAACAGCACTGCTTGCCTGTCTCCATCTAGTTCAGACCCAAACCGCAGCCACCCGATTCCCAATAAGCAATATATTCCCCGGTCCCCCAGTCCCAGCAACTGCCCAGAGCTTGCCTTGCACGGGCTCTCGCTGTCAAGCTACTCTTTGCCTCCTGGATGAAGTAATCCAGGATTCAGACCAACTTCCTTTTCAGCTTTTCGGTCTCCCATACTCTTAAGTTCCTGTGCTTACAGAGGTCTCCTTTCCCAAGCCACTGCCCCAGGCAGTCCACTAACCACATGCGGCTTGTTAGCACATCAAATGTGGTCTGAAGTGAGATGTACGTGAGTGTAAAGTATTAACCAGACGTTGAGCATTTAATATGAAAAAGAGAATGTAAAAATCATTTATATCAACTATATGTTGAAATGAAACTATTGCACCTGTATTAGGTTAAATAAAATATATTATTAAGATGAATTCCACCTGTTCTTGTTCTATTTCTCTCTGACAGCACTATTTAGCCTGTGCTTTCAAGATAACCACATTGCATCATGCTCAAGAGCTGCATTTACCTTTGACCCTTCTTAGAATACACCTGAGACCTACATACAGCCTGCTTTGGGGGCAAAGGTTCTTACTACAACAACTTAAGACTGTCAGTCTTTTTACATCTATTCTCCAAAGTCTGATGCAAGGTATTTCAATAGACGATTGATCATTTCATTAAAAAAATTTTCTTTATAATCCCTTTTATTTTCCATTCATTCAGTTTATAGTTGAGAACTCCATTACAACTAATTTACGGCATAGCCTTATTAGTTTCTCATTCATCTGAGTTTCTTATTATTTGCTGAATGTGTATAGTAACCTTGATTTTTTTTTTCTAGTTTTTAACTGTTATACGGGGGGAAATGTTCAAGAAACAACCAGTGAGCCTGATGGGAGTTCAGGCACTAATCTCAACAGGCATTTTGGGAACATTATGAAAAGGGAGTGGATGGTCACTAGGAACCAAAGGGGTTCATTTCTGAAGAACAAGCCTATCAACATAATTTGGTTTCCTCAGGTGGAGACTTGGTTGACAGAGCAGATCAAAGTCACAAAGGACAGACCTTTGATTTTTTTTTTTTTTTTTTTTTTAGAGCTAAACACTGATCGGCTGCCTCCCGCATGAATCAAACCTGCAACCCCGGCATGTGCCCTGACCAGGATTCGAACCAGCAACCTTTTGGTGCACAAGACAATGCTCAGCCCACTGAGCCACACCGGCCAGGGCAAGGATAGACCTTTGGATTAACAGCTCCCAATCAGGGGCAGAGAGCAGACATGAATTTATTTCAGTGACTCTCAGCAAGAGATTTTCCTTCGCGTCCTCTGGTTTCCTTTGGAGCCTCCCAGTCCGTCAGGGGGAAGCCAACGGGCACAAGGGAAAGGGGCCAAAGGAGAGGGTCCGGCGCATAAAGTAACTGAAGGGCACTCTCCTGGGGGGCCAGCGGACCGACAGGGAAACCACCTCCAAAGAGGAACTGCTAAAACGTTTCCTGTCCCTCTCCCGGGGCCGGTCTCAGGCTGGCGACCTCACGCACACATGCGAACCTCAACCTGTCTGAGCACACGGGAGGGGGGGTCCTGGTTCCACATTCGATCCTGAGAAAGTCTGACTCACGACTGCAGAACCTAAGGGCTGTGGCCTCAAGTGAAAGCTGTAGAAAGGCTTCTGCGCCCGGGAAGCACCCGGGAGACAGAAGCCCCGGGCCAGCCTTCTGCTCCTCAAGAGAACCACCGCTCCCCTCAGCACCTGCCCCTGAAGAACGTGGGCGTGACCCAGGGCAGCAGCGCACATTCCTCGATCTAGTTTTTCAAAAGTGGCTCTAAGTCTCTTCCAAGTTTCTAAGATTCCTATCAAAATCAAACCAAGAACGCAATGCGTAAAATTTGACCAAATCCTGTTCTGTTTTTTTTTTTTTAAAGACATCCTTGTGACAAGTGAGAAAATTTGCATAAGGATACAGGTTGGGTGACGGGAGATTATCATAATTTTCATAAATACTACAATGTCTTTGGGATTATGCAAAAGTACTTAGGAGTGAAGCATGGGTGTAAGAGGAAAACTATGGCAACCTGATAATAAATAGATAAGTATGTAAATAGCTGTCCTTCTGAATTCTAAGGCCCAAAGGTTTTCTCACCTCCCACCCCCTACTGTAGATTATGATACGAATACAGTCTGATGGGAAGGATAACTGTGCTGGCCTATATAATTTCACGTGCCTTAGCAAAATTAATATGTATCCAGGTCCTATAGAGAGACCACCCATGGCTTCACCAATCAATCATCAAGCAGTTGTTCATCTAATCTTGGGTTCGGAATGCATGGACTGAGGCAAACAGACCTGGCTTCTAGCACACTCTGCCATGTATTTGCTGTGCGAACTTGGACAAGGTACAAACCTAAGCTCTGTTCTCCTCTTTAATGGTCCAGACCTTAAAAAAGCAAAAAGGCAGTGACAATGAAGTGAAAACAAAAATCTAAAGTACTAAGCACGGCGCCCAGGAGCTGCGGATTTACACTCTGTGACCACGCTGGGTCTAGTTTTCCGACAGGAATGCACCACACTATCAGACTTGGGTTCTTTCCTAAACGCACCTCTGAATCGTGACTGCAGCAAAGCTTATGAATAAGGGTCACATGCTAAAGGGAGGTAACTTAAAACGGAGATACGCTTGACAAATACTATATCATTTAATGCCCAGATCTAACAATCTGCACTGCTAAAAAAAAAAACAAAACAAAACGGCAACATTAAAACAAATCAAGGACAGGGATTTTTAAAGAAATAGTATACGACTTGGTTCCTGCATACAAGGAACTAAAATCTAGTTGGGGAGACAGCTGGGAAGAAAAAGTATCCATAAAAAGTCCACAGCGTCAAAACAGGGCAGACTCTGCTGAGAAGAGCTGAAACAGTAACAGCTCCTGGTTCCTTGCTGTCTTCATAGTAACAACCCAGCACCAAAATCCTGCGGGCTTTACCTTCAAACACATCCCAGTGGCTCCCGTTTCTCACCTCCTCCCCGCAGCCTTGACTCATCTCCGCAGTTCCTGCAGCCTCAAATCCTCTCCATGCTGCGCCTTTCCTCCCTGCCCTCCACAGCCTCTTCTCCACCCAGCACCCAGAATAATTTGTTTAAACACTCTGGCTGTCATAATTTCACTTCAAAATTTTCCATTTCACTCGGAGTAAAAAAGCCACAGTCTTTAAAGGGAACCACAAAACTTGATCTCTAGGGTCCAGCCCTGACCACTTTCATAATTTCCTTTTCAACTACTTTTCAGTAAAATGATCTCCTGGAAGTTCCTCAAATGCTTGAAGCCTATCGCAGGGCTCTGCTCCCACCCCTTCTGCCTGGAACACTGGTACCCCGCCAGTCACCTGGCCTGCTCCCTCACTTCCTTACGTCTGCCCTGTCACCCTTTATAGAGACCCTCCCCTGACCACACTATATAAAATACTAACCACCAAAAAGTGGCCAAGTGAAATATCACCCCTCCGCCCGTGGAGTACTATGCAGTTGTACAAAAGGAACAAGGGTGATGTCTATGAAGTGACATGGAAGGATTTTCCAGACATGTGGTTAATTGACAAAAAACAAGGTACAAAAGAGTACACAGTAGGTGTTACCTGTTTAAGAAAGGGAGTTAGAAATAAACATATGTTATCTGTTTATATCAGCAAGTAGAAACAAGAAAAATAAAACAGAAACAAATTATATGCTATGGGCAACAGGATTTCTCTGGGCATACCTTTTTATATAGTTGTGATCTGAACCACGTTAATACATATTTTAAAAGGGGGAAACCCTGAAAATTGAACAGAAGCAGAAACAAATTAATGCAACTATATACAAATCAATAACATAACCACAAAGAAGAAGAAAAGATTGAATTCAAGTAACTTTAAAATCTCGTATTCTGTAAATATCCAGTGGGATATACAAAAAAATAAACAGAACAGCAAAGAAATCTTGAACTATACTCAGTAACGGTTGCGCTTGGTAGTGGAACTGGTATAGCAATTATAAAACTCTTCTGTTTAATAGAGATTAGGAAATGCACTGATGCTACTAAGAATAGTTCTCACTGTGGCGAAGCAAGATGCAAAGATGGAAGGGAGCAGGTGAAAGAAGAATGGAATTATTGGATTAGCCTTAGTGGTAACTGTTCCCTAGCTCTGACGACAGGCAGGGCCTGGAAGCCACGAGTCAGTCCCTTGAGCACACCCAGCACTCAGAGCATGATTTCTACATACCACCCCCCACTAAAGGGAACAAGGGAATGTACTGATTCCAAGCCCGAGGCAGGAAAGGTACGAAAGGAGCCCAGAATTTCTTTCTGTGCTAGAAAGGAGGTGCTCAACTCACCGAAACGTGACAAAAGGGCACTGAAGCTTGGAGGGAGTCCCACTTGCAAATTTGGGGTCACTGAGCATCAAAATACACAATGATGGGAATGCCATCTTTAACATCCATGAATCCATGCTAGTAATAAGTGAAATGAGAAAGGGAGGTGTAGTACTGAAGAAGGTCAAAAATGTATAAAGAAAAACAGGCAGAGAAAATTGCCATCTACAAATATTTTAATGACAGACTCGGGGAAGAATTGCCACTGGATGCTGAACCACTGTGTGAAAGAATGTTGGGGAACAGAATAATTACACAATCTCAAAATGTCACTTAGTGAATCACATACTAGTCACAAAGATGAAAAGGAATCACATACTAGTTACAAAGATGAAAAGGTGCCTCTACAACGGAGCAATGAGGTGAACCTCACCTTATACAAATAACTGGAGTTAACATCTCCAACTGGACTACACCTGCCGCTGAAAAGATGCAGTAAGGATACTACACACCTACCAAAAATCCCTGCCTGAGAAAGTTTCTAATCATGAGGACACAGACAACCCAAACCCAGGGACATTTTATAAAACAACTGGCCTAAACCCTTCAAAAATGGTGATAAAGTACCAAAAAATAAAGTACAAAAAAAAAGTTAACCGTTTTAGGTTGATTAAAGAGGCATGACTTCAAAATGCAGGCTCTCTGACAAAACAGGGAATCAGTCTGCATTTCCAGTGACAGTGGTTCTGTGACTTAATGAAATATTTAGGGGTGAGGTGTCACACGAGCAGCAACTCTCAAATGATTTAGCATAAAAATAAATCTCAGTATAAAGAGAGAAGTAAACCAACTGTGAAAGAATATTACTCACTGGTGATTCACGGAGAAAAGCATGTAGGTGTTCACTATACTATTTAAATGATACAAAGTTTTAAAAACTTAAAAAGAAATGTTAACCACTTCCCCTCCCCTTTCCTCTGCATTACAGATTAGTAACTGTTTACCACCCCCAAATATTTACTAGTTTACTTATTTCCTGTCCCCCCCCCACTACAATGTGAGCCTCTCAAAGGCAGGGAAGAGTCTGTTCCTTGCTGCACCCCCAGCCCTGACACAAAGCGCCTGCCACAAAGTTGCCACTCAGTAAGTATTTACTGAATGACTGATGTTCACAATCATTCTGTGAAGTAGATACTGTCGCTATCTTTTCCGTGGCGAGTGGTGCTCCCTCTTCCAAGGCAAAGACAGAAGTCAGGTCACTGCCAGAACTTCTAACTCGGGCGCGGGGCGGGGGTCTGAAGGCGGGCATGCGGCTCCAGAGCCGCCGCTGCCGGTCACCTTCTCTGGTGGGGCGCGCTCCACCCGCAAAGGGCTCACCTGCGGGGAGCGCCATTCACTCAGTCCGACGGGCCCGCTGCCCGACGAAGCGACCTCTGCACGAACACATGAATCAGGTGGCAGACACCACCAGGAGGGGACTGTTCAGAGAATGCTGCTGGAGGACAGGGGACTTGGGTAAATCGGGTTTTCAGGGGAAGAGATCACAGGTTCAGGCAGCAGCCGACAAAGGCGCGTTCCGGGACCCGGGAGAGATCGGTTCATCTGGAAGAGCCACGCCACCCATTCCACCTCTGCCACGGCCACCAGCATCTGAAGCCGGCCAGCTCGCTGGGCCCTGGCTCCCCCGCCTGCCTCCAGCCCTCTCGACCGCACCCAGTCCTTCCTCTTTATTGAGTCCGGTTTATCAAGTGCACGGTGTGAGCCTGACAGGCCCAGAAAGACTTTTCCTTCCCCTGAAGAAGAGAATCTAACCTCCCAAGTGGACATTCAGGGCCCCTAGCGGGGCCTCACCTTGAGGGGGCACGCTGACCCTGCAGTGGCACGGGGGCTCTGCTGCCCCAGGTCGCCCTGGACACGCCACTCTGCGGCTCTTTCGTACCTGCTCCCCGCCTGGAACGCTGCCTCCAATCGCAGCACGGCCGCAAGCCAACAACCTCCCTTCCACAAAGTCCTTGTTTCACAGAAGACACTGTGAGGCGTCGCCTGCGGACACTTCCTCCTTACGCTTCCTCCGAGAACCACTTTCCCGCTAACCTCTCTCACCTTCACTTCTGTGTCTTACAGGTAGGTACCTGGAGCCCATCTCAGCGCCCCCGCACGGATGCTCGGCGCAGCGGGGATGGCGGGTTCGTCCGGGGGGATGCGCAACGGGGCGCCATGGGAAACCCCAAGGAATGGGGAAGAGCTTCCGAAGCGTATTAATAGTATGGCAACCACCCCGCTTAGTAATCTCGAAGTGAGGCCACCGCCTACGGACACTTCTGCCCAGCGCAGAACAACTGCGTCGCCGCCTCTCGAAAGTGGGCGCTCGGCACCCAATCGGCGCCGGCGGACCGCAGGGGCGCGCCCCGGCCGCGCGCGGCTCTCGGCGCAGGTGCACGGACCCCGACTCGCCCCCGTCCCCGGGGTGAGCGCACGAGTTACGAAAGGGGTGATAAAGCCCGTCCCCCCGACCGACAGCCCCTGGGCAGGCCAGAGTCTGAGAAAACGCCCATCCCCGCCCGGGGCGCGCCGCGCCGGCGGGGCTCAGAAAGGGGTCCAGGGAAAGGAGCGCGCGCGGGGTCGGGTCCGCCGCTGGGCCCCGCCCCTCTCCCGGCCCACCCAAGGGAGACTTGCCGATGCGGTGTCAGCTGTGCCTCCCTGAGGACAAGGTTCGCTGGCTGCGTTTTTCCGCCCGCGCCCCGCGCCCCGCGCCCCGCGCCCCACTGGGCCGAATGGGCAGTCAGTCGCCTCCGGCCCGGCCCCGCCCGGCCACCCGCCAAAGCGCCCTGGGCCGGCCCGCGGAGCCGCGCCGGCCCGCGGAGCCGCCACTCACCCAGCAGGAGCGCCGAGCAGCACAGGAGGAGGCCCGCCGCCCGCCCCGGGGCCGCGCCCGCGGCCATGGCCCGTCTGGAGCTCCGCGACCCGCCGCCGCCCAGCTCTAGTGCGAGGCCCGCGCGGGCAGGAAGGGGCGGGCCGGGGCGGGGCCGGGGCCGGGGCCCCTCCTCTTCCTTCCCTGCCTGCGGCCGGGCCGGGCGGGGCGGGGCGGAGCAGGGGCGGGGCGAGAGCTTTTGCTCCCCCGGAGCTGCGCCCCCTCGGCCACGCCCCGGAGGGTCGGACCCCGCGCGGCGCTCGCGCTCCCCGCGCAGTTCCCGGCTCCCGGGGCCGCGGCCGGGGACCTCCGTGAGCCGCCCTCCCCTCAGTTACGGGAGGAGAACGGGAAGTGTCCGGCCGGTGGCGCGAGGACTGGGGTGACGGCGCGGCCCCTCCCCCGGGCTCCGCCTCCCAAGGCGCGCGGGGCCGGGGCTTCCTTGGCCTGCCTCCCTCCCCCCGCCTCCCCGCCGGCGCGTCTCCCTGCCCCGTCCCCGCTTTGCGCGCCTCCGCCGTCTCAGCTGCTGCCTTGCTGGGCTGAGCGGTCACGTCTGTCCCCTTCCTCTTTGGCCAAAGTCTCTGCCCCTCCGCGGGGCAGGCGCTGGGGGTTGGTCTTTCTGATGGGCCTGTCCCCCCCCCCATCCACCTGACCCCAGACCAGATTACTCCCAGACCCAGCTCCTCGCGTTGCCCCCAGCTGCCACCTGCCTTTGGGAGGGAAGCGCCCTGCCCACCCGCGGGCGTTCAGGGAGCCCTCTGCGGAGCAGGGCGCCGCCCAGACACGGTAAACACCAGCACGTGGCCGGCTGGGAAACAGTGGAAGTGAGCTCCTCAGGGCCCGCCCCAGACCTCTCAGGACACTGGAACCGGACCACGAGAACCTCCTCTCAGTGACCTCTCTGCAAGTGGAAGACGGTCCTTATCATCTGAGAAGGTTGGGAACCCAAGGCCGGTGCCATGCATTGTGGAAAATGTGAGAAAGTCAAGTTTCTCTTCTGCCCTGGGCTGGTGGGAACTCGGGGCCAACTTGGAAAGTCAGACCTTTCCCTAGACACGGGGGAGCCCCTGAAAGTTTTTGAGTTGGGAAGCGACCTCACAGCAGACACCTTGAGCACTTACTGGGGGCCAGGCCCTGTGTTAAGTGCATCACCTGAGTTAATTTAATCTTATCGCTGTCATTTCTACAGCCGAGGAAGCAGGCTCAGAGAATGTGAGCGACTTCCCCAAGGACACACAGTGAGGGGCAGAACTGGGAGTCCAACCAAGGCTAAGTCCAAAGCGCCGCTCTTGCCCTTGCATACAGGAGCAGGATGCAGCTTCTGGGTGGGCAGCCATGCGGCTGTTTGGATTGGCCGGCAGGAGCGGCCAGCCCATTCAAGAGCAGGGCTGAGGAAAGGGCTGCCCATCGCCTGGGGCTGAGAAGTAACCCCCAGGTCATGGTCTCCAGGCATGAGGAAGGATTGGTTGGACACTCCAGTGCCTTGATTGGACACTCCTTTGACCAAGGAGCAGTGCCAGCTCTTTCATCAAGCCTTCTAGATGCACTTACATCCCTGGTCCTGAAGACTTCATGAATCACAAGTGGCTTAGAAAGGCTGAGCCTGAACTGTGTCACGCAGATGCCCAAACAGGCCCTCTTCATATACAGCGGACTTGCCCCCAAAAGGAGGGCTGGATGTAGTTTTCATCCTGTGACCAGTCATGGGAGGTCCAGTTTTATCTGCTGACACTGTAGACCATCAAGGACGAGAAGGTAAGAAAGGAGCCCTCATTCCCCTGCTCTTGTAGCATGGGGTGGGTGCTGCTCTCTGGGTCCCTGACTCTAGTTCCTCCCAACCTTGGAACTACTCCCAGGAAGCTTACAGATCCTAGAACATAAAGAGGGAAGCACTGTTCCTAAACCTGCAGATGTGAGAATCATCTTGCCTCTTGTAGAAGTGTCTACTCATTTCATTTATATAAGCACTGGGTGGATTTGCACCAAGGGTGAAGAGGGGTAAGCTTTTTTTGTCACACTCTGTTTTCCTGTTTTCCCTGGCAGAAAGAGAACATTTGGGAAGAGGGCTGGGTAGGTAAAAGCCGTACTCAGATCCTCCCACAACCACATCAAAATTACAACTAAACCACAGAACCACCATCATTCAGAACTGCCTGTAATCTAGCTGAACAGAAGTCCTACAACTGAGGATATACAGAAGCCACATGGAGACTGGTAGTGTGTTAGGCAGTTAGACAGACATGAGCAGAGCACGGACAATGGGCCAGGTACAGAAGGTTACCAGGCCGAAAAGCCCTGGGTGCCTAGCAAAGGACAATTGTAGCATGGGACCTTGTCCCCAGGGTGACCTTTCCTCCCCTAGCATATCTCTGGTCATGCAGTTTGGACCCCACCCTTTCCTCCACAGAGATAACATCTAGACCTCAGTTGTGTTTCCCCTCCAGGCCCAGAAGAGCAGCAAAGCCAGACAAGTCACCCCATCGCTGACCTCAGGATCAGTTGCATTAAATAATAACGCCCTGCCCTGGCACCGATCAATCAGTGGAGACTCCAACCCCAACCCTGACAGGACACACCTGGAAAGCTGCTGAATATTCTATTGATATTTTCCCTTGGGACCTCTCCTAAAATCTCCACCCTTAAAACCCTTAGGACAGAGGATCCAGTGTGCTCTGTCTCCTGGGAGCATCCCTGTGCCTTTCCCCTCCCGGTAGGCGCCTCACCTTTGCTTTCCTCACTCCCAAGCTTCAAGGGCCCTTCCTTTGCCTCTATAACATGTTCCCTCAGCCCATTTCTTCTACAAATTACTACTTCAACCTCTGTGATTTTCTAAATAAACTTTCTCTTATAGTCTGGGTCTTGGCTCTGAATTCTTTTCTAGCCAGAACCCAAGTACTGAGGCTGCTGAACCCAGGTCCGGTCGGTCCTTGGGTATGGTTGGCAAACAGCACTAATTAGATTTCTGCTCTCTCTCTCTCTGAGTAGGGTGACTTAAGCTATTTATTCTCTGGATGCAGAAGAAAAGTGCAAACCATTTACTCTTAAGTGTCCTTGGTTTAGGGAAGATAGGATTTCCTAGTTGACTGCAAACTGCTTGGCATCTAGATTTACTAGATGGCTGCAAATTGCTGTTTAACTCTCTGCCTCAGCTTCCCTATTCCACTTGCCAAGGACTTTTCCTAGCTTCTTACTCTCCTGCCTCACCTAAAGAACCCCTACTGCATAAGGCCACTCTACCAAGCCCTGGAAACGTAGCAGCTCTATCTGATACATAGCACCAACACAGGGAGGCGGCCAAAACGGGGAGACAAAGAAACATGTCCTAAACAAAAGAGCAGAACCAGGCTCCAGGAGAAGGAACTAAACAAAATAGAGACATAAGCAATCCACTAGGTGCAGAGTTCAAAACACTGGTTATAAGGTTGCTCAAGGAACTTTGAACTTCAACAGTATAAAAAAGGACCTGGAAACCATAAAAAGGATCCGGTCAGCAATGAAGGATACACTAACTGAAGACTAATTCACAGGGAATCGACAGTAGAGGAAATGAAGCTGAGGCCCAAATCAGAAATTTGGAAGGGAGCAGAAAACACCCAATCAGAACAGCAAAAGAAAAAATAATCCCCCCAAAATGAGGATAGTGTAAGGAGCCTCTGGGAAACTGCAAGTGCACCGGCATTTGCATTATAGGGGTGCCGGAAGAAGAGAGAACAAGAAATTGAAAACCTATTTGAAAAAATGATGACAGAAAACTTCCCCAACCTGGAGAAGGAAATAGACATACAAGTCCAGGAAGCACAGAGCGTCCCAAACAAGGAACCCAAAGAGGCCCACACCCAGACACATCATAATTAAAATGCCAAAGAATCTTAAAAGCAGCAAGAGAAGAGCAGTTAGTTACCTACAAGGGAATTCCCATAGGACTGTCAGCTGATTCTTTAACAGAAACTTTGCAGGCCAGAAGGGAGTGGCAAGAAGTATTTAAAGTGACGGAAAACAAGCACCTACAACCAAGATTGCTCTACCCAGCAAAGTTATTTAAAATCAAAGGTCAGATTAAGAGCTTCTCAGACAAGGAAAAGCTAAAGGAGTTCATCACCACCAGACCAGCACTCTATGAAATGTTAAAGGGTCTTCTTCAAGAAGATGAAGATAATATGAACAATAAAATGGCAATAAATACATATCTATTAATAATTGACTCAAAAAAATGAAAGGAACAAGCAGAACAGAAACAGACTCATTGATACAGAGAACATTTTGACGGTTGAAACATGGGAGGGAGGTTTGGGGGTGAAAGGGGTGAAGGGATTAAGAAGTACAAATTGGTTGTTGCAGAACAGTCATGGGGGTGTGAAGTACAGCACAGGGAATATAGTCAATAATATGCTAATAACTATGTACGGTGTCAGATGGGTAGGAGATTTATCCAGATGATCACTTCGTAAGTTATATGATGTCTAATCACTGGAGTGTACACCTGAAGTGAATATAATATTGTATGTCAATTGTAACTGAAAAATAATGATTTTAAAAAATGAGAGGGGGAGGAAGAGCATTTCAGAAAAAAAATCAGCCAAAAAGACTTAACATGGAACCGTTCTGGGTACCCAAGCTAACCTCTGTTAGCTTTTTCTTGGACTTTAAAAGGAAGAAAAAGAAAAGGAGCGCCTCCCTCTGCTTTTTACCCTCTATCCAGTTCCTTCTGCATATTCTTCGGTGGATTTTAAACAATTGCGGGTGGGTTCTGACGGGTCATGTATCGCTGCTACAGCTTTAATCACTCTGCCTTTCACTTTGCAGACAACATGCCAGTGTCGCAGTTGCATGGGGAACAGACTGGTATGCTGTGGGTTCTCACTGAGCAGCAATGCACAGCTTCTGCCTCTCCTCCATCCTGGAAAATTCTTGCTGAGTATTTCACGGTCAGGGCAACACTAGTTTGAGAAAGATGGGTGGTCTTGCTGCACAGGCCCTTGGTGGCCAAGGTTGCCCCATGTTCCTGCTCTCCTCCATCAGTCTCCTTACCCCACCCTGCCCACTCCCCCCCCCCAAGAGAAAGCTAAAGGTTATAAATTCTACATTCTGAACTGCCTAGCAGGCCTCCAGGTGTATTGTGTGCTGCACAGCACAGCCTTGACAGGGTAGTTCTGTGTATTTATGATGATACATTTTCAGCATGTGGCAGTTGAGTGTCTTGAGAAAGGTGTGTGTGGGTTTTTTTTTTTGTATCATTTGTACAAAGGCACCATTTAGGCTGGAGGCAGAGCTCACTGTGCCTCCAGGGCACAGCTCCATGGAGGTGATTTTTTTTTTTTTAATATATCTTTATTGATTTCAGAGAGAGGAAGGGGGAGAGAGAGTTGAAACATCAATGATGGGGGAGTCATTGATCGGCTGCCTCCTGCCCCCAACTGGGGATCGAGCCAGCAACCCAGGAATGTGCCCTGACCGGGAATCGAATCGCGATCTCCTGGATCCTAGGTCGATGCTCAACCGCTGAGCCACGCCGGGCTGGGCAGGAGGTGACTGAATAAGTGAGGAGAAAGGACAGTGGACTCTAGAAAATGTAAACAGTCGTATTTTCAACATAATTTATTACAGGTGTCTGAAGTGTATATAAAATGTTTTAGTGCAACATCTTACAAATAGTTTTTTTTTAAAAAAACAAAAAAACAAAAAAAAAACAAAAAAAGCAACAGCTCTCTACATCATGCATTGGTCGTTTTCTTACCCAACCTGTTTTGTTTTGTTTTTCTCTTCAATTAATGCAGAGAAACCATTGTTTGGAAAGAATATGAAAACTTGCTACAGAAACACCCCGGTGAAAGAGGGTGTGGTCGTATCCGTGTCCGGGACGGGCCCAGCACAGTGTAGGATTCATTAATGCATCGTCACAGGTGGAGATAAGTGAAGACAGTAGTGGGCCGTCTCTCTCCCGGTCTGAGCTCCCTCGGCGGTGTGCAATGAGGCCTCCCAGCCACTGGAGGGCACCTTTACCCTCACTCACACTATTTCTATTTCCACAGAAAGGGCCGAAAGGAGGGAGGTCCTGGGGATCTTCATAGGAAGTTGGAAAAGCTCACCCTTTGAAGGTATCCCCACGCCCATAGAAAATACACAGGAAAAAACACAATTATTAAAATACTGGCTTCGGTTTCTTTCCTCTTCTTTCAACTACTTCGCCTATTTAATTATGTGGCGGCAGCTGCCTTTCCGCAGCCGTGAAGCGATTCAAACTCGAGTCTCAGGTGCACATCCCAGCCTCAGGCCGCCCTCTGGCATCTTCGTGTCCAGACAGGGGAACAGTAAGTCTTCCCTCGCTGACTCAGTCTATAAATCAGGGGTCAGCGATTTCCCACTGAGAGCCCACACCCCTGAAATGACAAAATGGGGCAAAAGACCCGCCTTCTCACTGAGCCGAGCTGCACCTCTAAAGCATTCGTGCAGCGTAACACACGGGAATGAGCATGTGAGGCCTGGCGGGGTCAGGTGGTGGGGCCTGCACTCTCACAGGAGAGCGCTGGTGACCTGCCAGGGACAGAAGGCAGGCGTGTGAGCCTGTCGGGAAACAGCTGAGCACTCACCTTGCTTCCACTTCAGCTGTGACTCAGTAAAGCACCTGCTGAGCACCCACGAGCACCTGGCACCCCCAGACCCCGACCCGGATCAGCACCCACATGACTGGGGAGTCCCACAGCCTCCTCGGAGTCCGCTCAGTTCCAGAACAGGGTTTCGCAGCGATCTCTCTGGTTAGACTCAGTGCCCAAATCCCTACTCGATTTTTCCAAACTGGGAACTCCCTTGGGATTGGAGATATACAAGTTCACAGAGGAAGGGAGATGACACTCCTGGCCAGCAAAATATGGGAAAGCCGGGGCATAAAAACATCTTCGTGGAGTGGACGACCACACGCAGCCGATGCTGCTCCCGGGAGCCAAGCGTCTGGCCCAATCGTGTAAAGTAGCAGGTGACGCTGGCCTTT
Source organism: Miniopterus natalensis (assembly GCF_054644295.1). NCBI lineage: Eukaryota > Metazoa > Chordata > Mammalia > Chiroptera > Miniopteridae > Miniopterus > Miniopterus natalensis. Next base: position 8,602,597 of record NC_142099.1, read on the forward strand.
GCTGGACTTTAAGGGGCATTTAAATAAAAAGTCACCATAACAACGAACCACCATGTCACCTAAACCGCAAACAAGATCTGAGAAACGGACGTTTAAAACACCCACAAAGGCAGGTGGCACTTTCTGCTGAGACTGTAAGGAGAGGGTCACAGAGGACCGCGGGACCTCCCCTGGGTGCAGTACCACAGTGAGAAGCAGGGGGGTAAATGGTGAGGAGGAAAGACGTCCGTATCTTTGAGGAAAATCTAATGGAAAGAAAGGAAAAACCTGGTCTTCATACCGCCAGGGAGGCAGTTACTCCCGCCTGCTCTCCCGCGTCAGGCTCTGGAAAACCCCTCCCACCACGGCTGGCCCACTCTCCAAGGCCCCAGTGCCCTCTGTCGGTGTACAGGGTGGCCGCTTGGGCCGTGTGTTCAGCTCAGCGTTGTCCCCTTCCCAGGCCCACTGGCCACTTTCCTTTACAAGTTTGGCAAAGCACCTTAGCACAGAAGCCCACCTGCTCAGTTCCCAGCTGGAGACGGCCCTTAGGGAACATACCAAGCCAACAACTAGCCCTCTCCCTTCCTTCACTGACCGCTGGCTTCGATCAATCTGCAAGTCGGCAGCTGCTGGAAGCAGCCCTCTGCCCACCTTGCAAAGCGTGAGCTGTCTGGAGCTTTTGACGTTCTCCAACAAAGGTTTCTTATGTTTTTGGCAAGGCTGGGAGGAAGCCGATTTTGCCTCCCCGACAGGCAGGCTGGCCGGGCACCATCTACTCCTAATGGGGTTATGCAGGGTTTCTCTTGTACCTACACAGTTCTTTGAAGCAAAAAAAAAAAACCCTCAACGCTTTCATCTTGACTGCAAAGTGGTCCCAACAACTCCAGCAGGGGGAAGAGATAAGATACAAATTGGGCCCATACGTCACATAATTTTCAAGTTTCATTAAGAAAGTAAAAAAATGTTCGGGTGTCTTTTGCTCCAGGGGTGGCATTTTCAAGTGTGCAAAAGCAAAAGGTCTTAGAAGAGATTCCTTTGCGCCATAAAGTCCGTCTTTCCTTTTCTCATCCGTCGTACGTGAGAGAAATGCGTCCACAGCATTACGGAATCCCAAAAAGGGTAAACCAGGGGCATTTTAAAAAGAGTCCGTTACCAAGAATGGGAACCCCTGGAACATCTACCTGTTACTACCAGTGAGCAGACGTGGCACCCGGAGCTACTCACTACATCACCGGGAACGAAAACGAGAGACCGAATGCCGCAGGGGCGACACCTGCTCGGAAGTCGCGAGCCCAGCAGGGCTGCCGCCCAGAAGCAGCAGCCTGTCTCTGCGACTGGTCGGGGACTGTGGACGGTCTGAAGTCAGACAGTTTTCTGGGAGGGCTCTCCGCAGTTCGGGTGCCGTCTGCTGTCCCGTCACAGAGCGAGAGGCAGCGGGGGAGCGCCCGGGCTCGGGCGGCCGACGTCCCTGGGCCCCTCAGTCTATGGCTCCCGGGTGGATGCTGAGGACTGGCGGCTCCAGGCAGGTTGGGGAGTAGTTGAGGTGCGGTTCTTTGATCCACAGCAGGGGCACCCCATTCTTCCCGTCCGAGTTCTTGCTGGAGCCCCGGCTCTTGAAGCGAACCAGCAGGATGCTGATGATGAGGATGCCGAAGATGGGGAAGGGGTAGAAGAAGACGAAGTAGAACAGCGCGTCGTTGGCACAGATGATGGACTGCAGGGTGGAGCCTGGAAGGGCCGAGAGGGACGCAGGACGGTGAGGGCCGGGAACTGGGACCGTGGGCTTTGGCTCCCGAAGACCTTGCCCAACCCCACGGAAGCCATTTGGCAGGGTCCGCGCCCACCCTGTCTGTCCCCTACCACCACTAATCATGGGGACAAACCTTATGTGGTTTTTTTTTAAAATATGTTTTTATTGATTTTTAGAGCGGGAGGGAGGGGGAGAGACAGAAACATCGATGAGAAACATCATCGATTGGCTGCCTCCTGCACGCCCCCTACTGGGGATCGAGCCTGCAACCCGGGCAGGTGCCCTGACCGGGAATCGAACCAGAGACCTCTTGGTTCATGGGCTGACGCTCAACCACCTACCACACCGGCCGGGCAACCCTTCTGTTCCCTGTGCTCACAACAGCACCTCTTCCAGTTCACAGCTGGAAGTTCAAACTAAGCGATGCTTCCATTTCCCACCGCGAGTCAGTGGTACTGCTTGCAAAACCACATCGTAAAATGCAGCTTATCAACGGTGACCTTAACGGCATCTAGGTGGGGGTGGAAGCTGACTCTACTTCGGCCTGAGCCTCCTGCCCTGGTTCGTGTTTACTTGACCCCCTGTGCACTTAGGTCTACTTCCAAATGTCCCTCTCTGGGAATCTGCCCCGTTCTCCCCCTGCCGGCTCCTGAGAGTAGTTTTACTAGAAGTGATGCTCCTATCCCTATTTTTGGCATAAGCAATCGGGTCAATTACATGAACTGGCAGGCAGGCCCTATGTGCCCATGACAGGCGAGAACGCAGCTCATTAACCCATAACCAAGCGGCGAGTTTTAGCCTATGGGCCGCTGCAATCAGCTGTGACACCCTTCCCCTGTAAACTGGGAAAACTCACCTGCGTCCAGCACTCGGATGCCGATGGGGGCCGACTCCTCCTCTGTCAGCCGGTACCACTCCCTCTGGGGGCTGGGCAGCCACTCCTCCACGCGGCAGGAGTAGTTGCCCGTGTCTCGGGGGCTCGCCTGCAGCACCGTGAGCCTGTAGAGCAGCGGGGACAGCCTCTGGAAGCGCAGCCTGCCCTCCCAGGGGCCGCCCTCTGGGCCAAACACGGCGTCGGGGCCCACGCTCAGCAGGGCCGTCCGCTCTGCGGGGTCCTCCTCCTGCTCCTCGGCCTCCTGTTCTTCCAGGCTGGGGCTCTCCCCTTTCCCCGCAGCTTTAGTCCTCAGGGAGTACCAGGTCACAGCAAAGCGGGAGTCCTGGCTGGAGCGGGACACGATGCTGCAGTCCAGCTGGAACGCTGCCTTCTCAGACACCGTGGCGTTGGGGACCACCGTGTCCACCTGCAGGGCGGCATCTGCGGGGGCGCGGGACAGAGGAGGCTGTTTTAATTTCTTTGCTCAAGACAACCTTGATGTCCATCATTAAATACATGATAGTAATGTCCCTACAACAGAACACTGCGCACCTGCTGAAAGGAATGAAGGAGTTCTTACTACGTGCAGACGTGAAAGGAGATTCAAGAGAAAGTACTAGAGCACACAACGCTGTATGCCGAAGAAACCGTTTTATTCTGACACGCACATCTGTTTACGTTTGCATGGGTGTGTGTGGGAGAATTCACACGGAGCTGGCACTACGGCCGCCGTGGGACTCTGGGGAGGGAGGGACACTTATTTTCGCTGTAAACCCTTTTAGTGGTTGAACAGTGGCCCCCCCCAAAATTCACGTCCACCTGGAACCACCTATCTCCTAAATTGGAAATAGGGTCTGTCCAGTTGTAATTTAATTAAGATGAGCCCCAAGTCCAGTGACTGGTGTCCTTATAAGAAGAGGAGATGACACAGGGGGACACACAGAGAGGACAGGTGAAGACAGAGCAGAGGGTGGAGTGACGCAGCTAAGAGCCAGGGAGCACCTGGGGCCACGAGGAGCTGGGAGAGGCAAGGATGGCCTCCTCCCTGGAAACATCAGGGGAGCACGGCCCTGAGGACACCAGCCTCCAGAGCTGCGAGGGAACAAATTTCTCTGGTCTGAAGCTACCAGGTTTGAGCTCATTTGTTCCAGCAGCCCCAGGACATGAATTCACTTTCAGCAGCTTTTGCACTGACACTGCGCACATGCAGATTGTCACCTACGCCACAGTGAACCCACGGAGGTAAATATTCTCCAAGGATGGAAGCCAAACGCGGACACCAGACCTGAAAGGGGACTCACAGAGCGTGGACCCTCCCGGCCCCCGGAAGGTGACACAGGCAGTCTTCCCGCCTGAGTGGGTGGCACAAAGCGGCCTTGGAGAGGTGCCGGGCAGGTGAGTCGCGGCTCAGACACCATCAGGCAGGCCGTAACCTGCTCCTTTATTCTGCTGCTTTGTTTTTACTGGCTCACCGGGGTAGGTTCTCTCCCTGGCCCCCGAAAGGCTCTGTTTATGAAATGCTTGCGAAAGATGCCGACACAGCATCGAGAAGACAGAGGTACTGAACTGGACTCTGCTTGGATGGAGACCAAATCGGAGCACTTCCCAAGGACCGTCCCGGGCTTCCGGCGAATTTGGCTTAATGCCGCTCACAGGTGAACACCAAGCTGGGGTTCCCGCCGCTTCTGTGGGGCTCCGCCAAGCCCCTGGAACCCCCTCGGCCCACCTGGAGTCTCGGTGTGCACGGCTGCCATTCAGGGGCCTAGGAGCCACTACCGGGCACGACACGTCATCCCAGCTCTTCCCGGGGGAGACGGGGAAGTGCCGGGGGGCAGAAAGCAGCAGAACGGAGAGTATGAAATCAGTCCACAGGTGACTCAAACTCCCGGCTGCACTGGCTCATTCTTCCAGAGAGCGTGACTAATGCGGGACCCCAAAGCCACAGAGAGAAATACTGCAGAGCAAGAGGCAGTCTAGGGTGCTTTCCCTCCAGAACTGAACGCAGGGCCCTAACGCCCCTAGCGACTGGCCACTGTGTCAGAGGAGGTGGCCCTGGGGAAGGTCGTGCAGAACAGGCCCTGCAGCGGGAGGTCGGGCCCCAGAGTGCTGTCCCTTCTGCTCCCTCTTCATTTCTTCCCGTCTAACTGCTCAGAAATGTTTCTGGCCCCTTCAAGTGCCAGATACAATAGTATCTGCATTAGTGACAGATACAATACAATGTTTTTGAATGAATTTCCAACTTCACTCAACGCCCCTCCCCTCAACAGGCCTCTACCCATTTTGTGCCCCATGTGTGACTCCTGGAATAGGCCAAGGCAGTGACCTTGACCACGGACCCCCCGGCTCTCTGACGAAGGTGGTTTTCTCTCTTCCCCAGTTATGGGAGCCGAACACAACTGCGAATCTACCCAGCTTCAACCTCACTGAGGGCAGGAGCCTTCACTTCTTCTGTTTCATACCATGGTCGGCCTTACGCAACGCTAGGCGACTCTTAACTCTTGGAGTTTCATTATTTCAAGTCTCCTATTTGTCCAACCGATACCTCAGAGGGGAAAAATCTTTGAAGTACAGCCACACAATGAAAGTTAAGCAACCAGTGAAAATGGCGGTTACGAAATGCGAGTGAGATTACAGATAACTATCCTTTTCAAAACTATACTTTTCTGTTTTCAAAATGTTTTGTAACCAGCACGAGCAGCTGACACACAGTCATCGCCACATAACCGAGCTTCGCTCAGCGATGGACCCATACGCAGCGGTGGTCCCACAGGGCTATAAGGGAGCTGAAAACTTCCAATCGCCCGGTGACTTCGCAGACACCATACGGCTGCACCGAAACACATTAGTCACCTGTGCGTTGCGATGCAGCTGGACTGTACTCCTTCTACTTGGAATAAAAACAAGTACGCCACGTTACACCTCCTACGTCTAGTTTCCTGCGCCTCTTGGCTGCAACCCTTTCTCTTGTGCTTGATTTAGTCTTGTGTTGTTTTGTACAGAACACGCCACACAGGCGTGTAGCCCAGGAGCAAGAGGCCAGGGCACGCCACCTGGTGCGTAGGAGGCTGTACCGTCTGGGTTTGAGTAAGCGCCCTCTGATACTCGCACAGCGATGAAACTGCCCAACGATGCATCGCTCGGGACGAATCTCTGTTGGGAAGCGGCACAGGACTGTGCTCAGAAAGGGAGGGGGGTGGGTTGGGGGACCCAGCTGCTTGTTTGGCTGAACATGAGACGCAGGGGTGCAGGTTGAAGGGTCAGTCGGGAGTGCACAGTGTGGGGGGAAGGAAACGGGGGTGGCCACCCCAGTCTGCTCTAACTAGCTGTGGGCGTTTCTCTTCAGGCATCGGTTCCCTCAAAAGTAAAACGTACCGGTCAGGGTTGTTTTGAGGACTGGACGTAAACCGCCTAACCGTGGTGGGGACGCACCTGGCACTGCATAAATGTATGTCTCCTCCACTGCACCTGGGGCCTCGGCATGGTGATCTGCAAAATGGGTGGGCGCTGGGGACGGGGAAGGGGGTGCTCAGCTGCCACACCTCCACAATTTTACCTTTGGGGAAAGACGAGCAGCAGTTTCTAGGCGAGGCAGAAAGAAGAAAAAGCCCATGGGAAATATGAGTAACTCGGAACAGAGGTAGGTGATTTCCCCCACCCCTAGCAGAGACACAGGGGTAAGATAATGCCCTTTCTCGTAACAAAGGGCATATTCAGTCTCCAAAGTGTGTTCTGTGACGTGTGAGGCCGGCACGACTGTGAAGCTCTGGTGTTCTAAAGAAAAAGCTGCTCTACTCAGACACAAAAACATTACGGAAGCTTCCGACGACAACACAGAGGGACCTCGGGATGCTCAGAAAGCAAACAGGACAAGGCGTTCACACTGACACAGGTCGCAAATCCGTTTCTGCTCCATGTCCTCAGAGGGACCACTGACTCTCTGCTCAGAGATGGATGAATGATCCTATGATGGGCACAGGACACAGGGACCCGGCACAACTTTGTTTTAATTATGTGTTTAAATGTGTCACAATAATTGTACCTGGCAATCATGTGTATTCCGGTACATCAGAAACAAACAATAAAGACAAGAAAGCACAAGGCCACATGGTCTAATCATTAGCACCAATAAAACTGCTAGAAGGGAGAGATTGGAGGCTGCATATTCTTCATCTTTTTCTACTTAAAGCCTGTAAATCAGTTTTTTCCCACTGAAAATCCATGAGCTTACTTTTTGAACCACATAGCTACTGTTCTGAGGTTTCTGCATATCAGCCACTTGTCCGAATCCGAATGTACTCTTTAAAAGGAAGCTATTCTATGCTCTGGAGTAACTGACAAGTGATATTCTAGTTAAGAAACAGAATCATCTGAAGCCAAAGCCAGATGTGCAATTTTCCATTCACTAGGGGAAAAAAATTGAGCCACCACTGAATGTAAATGCAAACTAAACGCGCATATATTTAACTACAGACAATTTATTAATTAACAAACTAATTTTATGCATCGCATAAAATACTGTACTCGCAGGGGAAGCAGTCAAGGGTGCGGAGGCCTGGGGACGTTAACCCTCACCTGGTCGCATGACTGTAACGGCCGTCTGCCCAGCAGTGTCCTCCGCCCGTTTGTACCACACGCCGCTGGGGCTGGGCAGCCACTCCTCCACGTGGCAGCTGTAGGTCCCGCTGTCCTGCACCGCCACATTCTGGATGAAGAGCCGGTACACGCCGGACGAAGGACTCTCCAAATGCAGCCGTCCCTTCAGGTTGTTTCTGGCCGCCTGGTCTCCGTAATGGAAGGTGGCCTCGCGGCTCAGGCGGGCCACGGCCTCCCGCTCCGGGTGGTTGGGCTTCCACACGAACCACTCCACCACGAGCTGGGAGGCCGCGCTGGTGCGGTTCAGGACCATGCACTCCAGCTGCACCTGCCGCGTCTCCAGAACCGACAGGTTCCCCTGCACGTGGCTGAGCTTCAGGCGGCTGTCTGGAAAGGCGAGGAAACAGACGTCAGCAGCAAGAACACAACCAGCCACCTCCACGTACCCTTTCCAAGCAGAGGGGATGGGTACCTTCCGAACACAGAAGGAAGACAGCCCCCTCACATTCTGAGTTCTTGATCCTGTGCCCGAGTGTCTGGGTTTTAAGGGGTTCAATGTGACAGGGATGGCTGTCCCCTCATTTATCACCCTCATCAATTCAGATGCCTAGCAGAGAACAAGCACATCCTCTTGTCCTAGACGACTTGTGCAGGTGACTGCACATCCCACTGACAGCGGACTACGAGGCGAAGGGCTGATGGCGCAGGTGGCTGGGAAAGGACAGGAAAGGGCCTGGTGAGAACCCCTCTCCAAGCAGGAGATTTTTAAAACTGACCCCATGAAGGGAACATGCTGGGCTGTCAACCACTAAAGAGCTGCAGTGGAAACCCAGTTTAACAGGCTCACAAGTTGGTTCCAAGAATTGCAGTTCTTACTTTTACTATGAAAACAACCACATGGTTTCCTCTCAAGGTGGGAACACAACCGACCTGACAGCAACAAACAAAAGACTGATATTGAGGGAACCTGTGGTTTGAAAACTAGGCCCATCAAAAGTGTCACTAATGATGACACACCCTAATGGCATGCACGTGATCTCATCAGAGGCCCTAATGAGCATGTCTGGACCGGAGGCATCAGAAAGTTATGAAACTATGAAGGTCCAGAGGCCGCCAGGAAGGCCCCACCCAAGTGACAAAGAGGAAGGAGAGGGCCATGCAAGTTAACTTCAGAACTGTCAGGATATTTTACAACGCATGTGATTACTTTTGCAATTAAAAGGTCCAAAAATTAAAGACAACAGAAAAAAATGTTAAATAAGCAGTTTCCCCAAAACACACACACACACACACACACACACACACACACACACACACACACACACACTCTCTCTCTCTCTCTCTGGTTGTCTCTGGGTTGAAAGATTATTTTATTCTTTGTGCTTTTGTATTTTCCTAAAGTTCTAAAGTGTACTTTCTCAACAGGAAAAAAATAAGGGGAGGGGAGGGAAGAGAAGAATTGGAAGCAGGAGGGGAAAAAAAACACAAAAAATGAAAAATATACAAACCAAAAATCTCAACGGAAAAGGGGGAATGTGCTGTTCATCAGAGTCCTGTAGGTTTTCTCTTCATAGTGTTAATATTCCCCACACCAAGATTTCACGCGTTTTGACGAGAATCCTTACAGCCCCTCTGCACTGCCCCAGGTCACCTGCTCTGAGTCTGCAGGCTCAGACGGAGAAATGCCCTCGATAAATTTAGGATCTACAGAGAATCTCTTAGTTTCGGCACAGATGAGAAAAGGGAAAGGATGGGTGGTGACTAAAAGGAACCCCTGAAGGGGCGTGACCTTGTGCCCTAAGGAGGGCGAGCCCAGAACTGAAAAGAGGCAGGAAGAACAGAAACCTGAAAGAACATCTGTGGGCCTAACGGCAACCTTCAGTCTTCAAAAGCCCCTGGGACTGGACTGACGGCAGGACACAGGTCACTGGAAATACCAACGTGGAAATACCAACAGGAAGCACGGAGACCCGAGCTGCCTTTTTAATGCACCAGCAGATGGGTTAGCACAGAATGTCCCTGAGAGGCCCATGAGGACAGGGGCAGTTTTAGAAATGCAACAGCCTGAGGGAAAGGAGGGGACAGGCCCACCGCGTTCAGCAGGGGCCAGGCCACGTCTGAACTCCATCTGCTTACTGAACGCAGTGACTGGGGCCTCCGGGGAGATAAGCCGTGGGTACAGAGTGATTAGGAAAACAGGGACCTGTGCTCACTCAGGGGCTTCACGTCTGGTGGAGGAGACAGGCACAGATATGTAAATAACGAATAACTGACAATAAGTGAATTTCCATAGGTATGAAGAGGCTCATAATTACCTGTATCAACACGTAAATGAACAGAATGCCACGTGGTGTCATGTGCTGGGAAGGAGATGGGAAAGGGGGACAGAGCGCCTGGAGTGCTATTTCAGTTAAAAGGAGCTTGGAACGCCTCTCCGAGGAAGAATGACATAAATGACTATCTGTGGTCCACAGGGTCCAGGCTACAAGAACAGTCAAAGGCCCTGGGTGTTCAAGGAAAGCAACCATTCATTCCTTATTCGAACAATCTTTACCGAGGGGGCCACTCCAGTGGCTGAAGATACAAAGACACAGCCCCGTCCTCAAAGTGCTTACAGTATAGCAGGAAGGAAATACAAACACACAATTATTATGCTACGTGCTATATAAGAAACCCCTGGTGCTACGGGAGGTATCAGGGAAGGCTTCCTGGAGGTGGTGCCGAGGGAAGTCTTGGGAAAGGGGTGAGGACAGGAAGAGAAGCAGGAAAGGGGCATTCCAGGTGGAGATGGCAGCACGAGAAAGGGCGCGGAGATGGGACTCGGGCCGCCAGCACAGCACCCCGGCGCCCTTCAGGGAGGACACACAGTGACAGCCGATTGCGAGCATGCAGGAATGAGGGATGGGGGGGAGCTCAGGGCCACATTAGGGGAGAAGTTCTAGAGCTTCTTTAACAAGAAGGGGAGACTGACAGGGCACCAAGAGCTCCCTCCGTATATCGTCGTGTCAGTTAACAACAGGGATACTCTGAGCAAGTGTCCTCAGGCAATTTCATCATCACAGAGTGTACTTACACACCCAGGCTCATGGTCTAGCCTCGGCAATAGGCCTTTACAGCACGTTGCTGTACTCAGTACTGTAGGCAGCTGTAAGGCAATGGTAAGTATCTGTGTACCTAACCACAGAAAATAAAAGATAAACAGGGGTGCACCTGTATGGGGTGCGTACCGTGGATGGAGCCTGCAGGACCGGAAGCTGCTCTGGGTGAGTCAGGGAGCGAGTGGCGAGTGTGAAGGCCGAGGACATTACTGTGCGAGATTAGAGACTAAACACGGTGCCACGAGCCCTCCCCCTGCTTCCTTCCAACAGGGTCAGAGAGAGACCCTCAGAGCTGTCAGTGCTGCTCCGTGAACAGGGACGTGGGCCGGACTGGCTGGAAATATCGAGGAGAAAGTGGCTGGGTAAGGCGTGGGTCACCCTACAGTGACTGTCAGGAGGGAGTGAAAGGTGGCCCGAGGACCAGGAGGAATGAGAAATGAGCAGCTCTGGGGTGCCAGGCTCCTCTGTCTGAAACAGGTCGGCAGCTGACTGACTGGGAGGTAAAGTGTGCACTCAGAATCAAGGCGCTGTAAGTGGAGGGAATCTATTGCCCACCCCCACAGACACTGCTCCCGTCTGAGATAAAGTCCTCCTGAACCATATATCCTTCCATTTCTTACAGGAAATCAGGCTCCATTATAATTTTATAGGACCACGGTCACATATGCGGTCTGTCGTCAGCCAAAACATCATTAGGCAGTGTGTGACTGCATCGGAAAGGATATGACCCAATTCTCTCTTGGGATGTTCTAGGGGCAGATCTGAAACCTGAGAGGGAATTGACGGGGAGGGGGACTTTCAACAATGAGGGGCACCCAAAAGGCCTGGGAGGGTGGAGAGCTCGCTCTCTCCCCGAAGGCGCTCGGCCAAGGTCAGACGCCATCTGTCAGGGTGCACCCACGAGGTCTGAAAGGGGCCGCGTGGTGATTTGGTTTGGAGACAGGAAGCGTTCATGGAAACTAGAAAATGACTTCTAGGCAGGAATCCTGAGTTTAGAGCTGGCCCCACTCAAGATCCAGGGTGCGAACTGCAAACCCAGAAAGAGAGCTGTGAGCCACCAGAATCCTGCCAACCACAGCTGCCCACCAGGCCTCTCCCTGGTGAGGATGCCATCCACAACAGCAGAGTCAAGGACACTACGTTTGCCATCAGCACCAGGACCCCTTGCAGGCAAAGTGGGTGGGCCTGCAACGCACCGGGGCGATGGTCTGCAAGCGGCACCCACAGCCGGCGGGGACCCCAGGGCCCTGTGCAGGCAGCCTCTTCTCACTAAACCCACTGGCCTGGGACGGATGCACCCTTCCGCTTACCTGGCTGCTTCACAGTGACTTCTGTGCGCCCAGAAACCTCCTCTGCCAGCTTGTACCAAGCGTAGTTGGGGCTCAGCAGCCACTCCTCCACATGGCAGTAGTAGCTGCCACTGTCGCTGACCTCGGCTCTCTGGACAGTGAGGCTGAACAGGCCCCCGGACACATGCCTCTCAAACTGGAGCCTGGCTCTCAGGCCCTCCTCCTCGGCGTAGGTGCCGTACTCGAAGGCGGAGTTATGCGTGGTTTTGAGAATGAGCTTGCCGTCGGCGTCCGAGGGCTTGTGGACGTACCAGAGCACAGCGAAGTGGGAGTTCTGGCTGGTCTGAGACTTGACCGAGCAGTTCAGCTGGATGGGCCTGTTCTCCACCAGGGTGAGGGTCCTCTTGGATTTGCTCACCTGCAGCTTTGTCACTGCCGAGGAAAGGGGGGAGTTCAGCAGATTCATCACGCACCCTGGACACAGCCGTCCAAACCTCACCTCCAGGCGCCCAGAGGACGGGCGTGGATGGTGTCCTCCAAAGCATGGCTCCAAGAGGACAGCTGCGTGGGGTTGAGTTCACCCCACGCACCCCTCCCTCTGTCCCTCCGTGCACGGCCCCCACTCAGACCTCACCGTCTCTCCCCCGTCTCCTGCCTGCTCCCCCGCCTCACACCGGCCTCCAGGGGGATGCAGCTAAAACACAGATCTACACACATCTCCCTGCTTGAGAAGTTTAACGGTTCCCAAGTGCTTTAAGGTTATAAAGAAAAACATTCCTTCCACAGCACAGAGCTCCTCCAGGAACTGTCTGCCCTCACCTCCCACGACTTGCCCCTCGAGCCCCCGCACCCCACCTCGCTTCCCCCTGAGCCCTGGTCCCCGCTCAGCTGTGCTCCCTGCCTGTCTCCTCTGCCGCCTCCCTTCTGACCCTTCTCTCCACTCAGCCGGTGGCCCCCTGTCCCTCCCCTCATCCCCTCCCACTGAGCCGCATGCCCCTCCTCTGTGCTTTCACCTGCACCCTGTGTATCTTCAGGCCATTTTCCTGTCTGTGAGCTCCCCAAGGCTACAGATCAAGCTTTTTCCACTCGATGGGCAAATATTCAGAGTGTGCCCACTCTGTCCCCTCATGATGCTAAGGAGACAGTCCTGCCTAGAGGACGTTCTCCTTGCCGCACCCCCAGAGGCGGGCACAGTGCCTGGGCTTCAGAAAGTGCTAGGTCAATGCTCGGGGGAAGGGGGGGAACTAAGAAGAAATGACAAGCAGCAGGACAGAATGGAGCCAACTCCAGCCTCCCCTTCCCCTCACTATCCTGCTCCAAACCCAGGAGGGAGGGCAGACTCCCAAGTGAACCTACCTGCTAGTTGCTGACTGTGCTCACCTTTAAGGTGGCAACAAGCCACCTTCTAAGAAATATATCTTGTGAAGGTACTTTGAGGTCACACCCACTCCATCATCATCATTACACTTGGCTCTGCTTCCCTCTACCCGCTACCTACCCCCTCAACGGAAAAAGACACAATTCTAAGTTCCTCTTAGGAGGCTAATACTAAAACCATCATTCCACCTCCACCCCTCTTCACATTTTGCCTTTCGACACCAAACCACTCGCCAGGGGCAGGCACAGACGCCCCCGACAGGGAGAGGGAGCTGGGCTTCCTCCACTGGGCCTGCCCAGAGGGGAGGCCAGGCCAGCTCTGCCTGGGCCCATCTCCAGCACCCCTGCTGGTCAGTCCCTTGATCCAGACCCAGGACTGAGCCCACTGGTCATCCTGGGCACCCCCCTGCCAGCACTGGGTGGCTGGCTCGCTTGGAGCTGGGTGGGGACAAACAGCATCAAGGTCTGAGTCCCATGTGCCAAGGCAACTGAAACCTTCAAAAGGCCCAGCTGTCACTTGGGCAGCCTGGTCACACACGGACGACCCTTCTGAATGGCCGAGAGGATTCTGCAAGCTAAGGCACAGCAGCGTCCGACACTGCAGGAGCAACTCCAAGGACACATCTCCGTGAAGGACACACCCGGTAAACCAGGCGGCACTCCGCACAAGGACTGCTGCATTCACATACCTACAGGCCTTCTGGAGCCACCTAGGACACGCCAAGCAGGGGCATGAAAGAAATCTCATGTCCCATGCCCCACCCTTTTGGTTCATCTTTTCTGTGAACAAGCCCAGTCTCCTGCCTTATCCCTTCTCCAAACACAAAGGCCTCCCGGGCACACTGGGGTCTAGGGCGGGGTCTACCAGTGAGCTCCCGGGCTCTGCAAACTCCATTCCCATTAGCCTGCCAGTTGACTTTTTAGACCCGGTTCCTATAATACTTGAAACTAGCCTCTCTTTTCATTTGTTTCCAACCCGATTCACCTCATGCAAATGATATCTATGTTGTGCAAACGACACCACCTGAATTATCTGGTCCTTGGCCAAAAAAACTGGGTTGTTCAGTGTAGGGCAGAAAGAGCGTTAAAATGTATTATTAATTGGGGCCAGAATATTTTTGCAACTGTTACTAAGGAAACCTTAGTAACTGTTGCTATAGTAACTGCATATGTTAAACTGCAACCCTATGACTAAACTTCAATTTAGTCACATGGTCTGAGGACAAGTTTCCAAGGAAGTGTTTCAAAGCATTTTCCTTTTTCCTTTCCTTCTTGTGTCAAAATATTGTGAAGTGTTGAAAAGCTTGACAGAGAGGCATTTTTGGAATTTTGGTGCGTGTCTGGCAGGTGGGTGAGGGGTCAGCTGCTGCTCCAGGCTCCGAAATTTCCTCCCACGTCTCAAGGTCAGGGAGGACCTTTCCTGAAGCCCAGGGGAGGCCGCAGCCCCCGTGACTAATTAGGAAGCATTCCTGACCTGCCGGCACCGCCCTGGGCGCTGTGCAGCCTCGGGTCTGGGTCACCTTTCTCCAGAGCTAGAAGAGCCCAGCCCCCTTCAAGTCCGCAGGTATTTTCTTCTGAGAGATCAGAACAATCTTAGTATCCACCTCATATCACAGGAGTGTATACAGATTCAAAGCAACGGTCCCTAGAAAGAAATTAGCACAGAGCCTGGTATATAACAAACACACAATACATTTCACTAAGGCCCATTTCTTTTTGGTTGCTGGGCTCAGTCCCATGTTCAAAGAACACCACTAGCTTGAGAACTGTCAACCGTAAGTGACAATCTTCCTACTAAAATTGCTGTCCATGGGCCAGCAGCATCGGTGTCACGGGGAGCAGGTTAGAAGCGTAGGCTGGCAGGCTCTCCCCAGGCCCCCCAATTAGAACCTGCCTTTAACAAGATCCCTAGGTGACTCCTATGCACTTTAAAGCTCGAGGAACTGAGGACTCGGCTGTGTGAGTGAATGGAAGAGGCTGAGGACTGAGGCTTGGCTGACCCCCACTGTGCGTCAGAGGAGGACAGGGAGAGGGTCAGAGAGGCTGGGCGAGGCCCCTCCTGCGAGCACAGGCTCCGGCTCATCCCAGGGCCTGGCTGGCCCGGTTGAGGGAAGGGCCCTTTCTATCCGCCTCTGCAGTGTCCTTCCGCGGCCTCGATGGAAACGTGGAGAGCTGCGTGTCCTGCATTAGAGAGGAGGCTGCCGTGCTACGGTCAGGACAGGGTGGTCCGAAGGGGCGATGCCGGAGGAACCCGTAGCCGAGAGGGGCAGCTGCTTTATCAGCCGACCCCCCGCCCTGCGAAGTCTGCCTTCTGTGTGTGTACACATCTCACTCAAAACTCATTTCTTCCGTCAGTGACGGATTCCCTTAAACCCCACCGGAGCTCTGTGACACGCTGCCTGACGCTGAAGTTGTTTCTTTTCATCTGACGCCTTCGTATCTGTCCCTCCCGCCCCTGCTGCAGACGTGCCAGGGAGTTTGGGAGTCCCACTGGTGATGGAGCCACACCCCTGGGGAGAGAGGTTGGACCATGGGGGCTCCTTTCACCTGTAGTTAAATTAGCATCTACCATCTACCTTTTCTTGCAGAGTCACCACGCCTCGTGCTAAGCCCTTCTCATGCCCAAGCTTATCCCCACTTTACCAAATCTCAGAGTAGATGACTCCTCAGCACCATTTTACTCTGAGACAAAGTCCTTTGCCCCCTTTTTAAGAAAACTTTTCATTTTAATTTCAATTTAAAATTTTTTTTCTTTTCTATGCCCCCCCCTTGGCAACCATCAGCTTGTTCTCTATGTCTATGTGTGTTTTATTCTTTTGCTTTTGTTTCTTTTTAGATTCCACATATAAGTGAGATCATACAGTATTTCTTTCTCTGACTTATTTCACTTAGCACAATACTCTCTAGGTCCATCCACGTTGTTGCAAATGGCAAGATTTCATTCTTTTAATGGCCGAGTCATATTTCACTGTATATATATATAGCACCACATCTTCTTTAATCCACTCATCTATCAATGGACACTTAGGCTGCTTCCATATCTTGGCCATTGAAAATAACGATGCAATGAACAGTGGAGTGCAAGTTAGTGTTTTCATTTTCTCCCAATAAATACCCAGAAATGGGACTGCTGGATCGAATGGCAGCTCTATTTTAATTTTTTTAAGCACCTCTATGCTGTTTTCCATAGTGGCTGCGCCAATTTACAATACCACCACCAACAGTGTGCGAGGGTTCCCTTTTCTCCACATTCTCGCCAACACTTGATATTTATTGATTTATTGAAGTTAATTTTCTGAAGGTCTTCTTTCTCCTACTAAATTATAAGCATCTGAAGGGCAAAGACTATGACCCAGTCATCTGGCAATCAATTTAATAAGTGGATGACTGAATACATATATAATGAATCTCTTCTTGGAGGCATGGGAATGTAAACGAAAGGCATTTAATCCTGACTGTGATAGGAGGGCGAGACCTTTTCAAAAAGTATGTGACATCTGAGCTAGGCCCTGAGAAACAAATGAGTACGTGGTCCCTAAGCAGAGGAGAGTGCAAGGGCACCCCAGAGAGGGGACAGGTGAGCCAAGGTGAGACCTTCTCTGTGCACCTGTATTCCAGGAACAGCATGTGGCCGTGTGTAGTAGCAGATGAAGTTAGAAAGGCAAGCCTCCACTAGACCACAAAGGGCCTGGAGTGTGTTCCAGAGGCTGAGCACCTGTGGCTCTCAGAGTGCAGTCCATGTACCTGCAGCACCACTGTCACCTGGGGACTTGTTGAGAGCACAGAATCACCAACGCCACAGGTGGGGCCTGGCAACCTGTGGTGTCACCAGCCCTCCAGGTGATTCTGATGCACAGTAAGTTTGAGAACCACACGTGTGATGGTGAGGTGGCCGCAGGTAACTCTGGAGACAGCAGTTTCTGTGCAGTGGTGCAAACAGAAGCTGGAGGGTAGTGGGCGAGGGGATGTGGGCAGTCGGGGAGTAGAAGGAGAGAAGGAAGACACTGTTGTACGTTAAAGATCCGTGACAGTCATCAGTAATGTTAGGGACAGAGGGGACTGGTGGCTGGACAGCAGAGGTGGTTCAAATTGAGGACAGCAAGTCTGCCGAGAGCCTGGAAGATAAAGAAGGGAGAGCTACCGAGGAAAGAGAGAGAGAGAGAGAGTGTGTCCTACCCACTCTCAGGGAAGGAGGTGGCAAAGGTCCCTGCCGATCAAGCAGTTTCTACACTTAGAGTCCTACAACCTGAACACTGCCCTCAGCCCCTGCTCTTCTTTCTCCCCGTGTCATGCCCTATTCAAGGCCCTAATAATCTCCTTTTCCGACCTTACACTTGGCTGCATACAAGTCTGCCTCCAGAAGCTTGACATTCCCAGCTCAGAGCCTGCCTGCGGCTCGCCACCAAGGGTCATCATGGACATCTGCAGGCAGTCTCCTGTCACCAGGTATGCGACGGACTAGAGCCAGCGCAGATGTAAACCCTTATCTAGATGACCCCATGCAACTCATCTCTGCCTCCTGTCCCGCATGACTTTCAAATACATTCGTATGAGTGAAGCCTGTCTCTGAGCCTAGGACCTGCTTTCATTTTACTATCAACGTGACACTCTTGTGTTTTCTCGCGTAGTTTTTTAATATGCGTCCGGTAGATCAAGGGAGGTTTCTCTCTGCTTCTTTCAGCAATGTCACGAAGTTGCTCAGGATTTCAGAAACCCATCCAATTGCAGTGCTGCCAGGGGCAGCTCGGCTGCCGCAGTCGGTGACACGGGGACAGACCAGCAGCACCTCCGCCCGCGGCTGCCTCCCCCACCCTGCAGCTCTGTGCCTCCTCATGTGGCCGGCCCTGAGCACTGGCAGGTTAAAGCGCATTATTTCATCACGAACCGCACAATCCTCCTTTACGCACAATTAGGGCACTGAACAACTTTTAAAGGTTATGTGAGTAGAATTGTTAAACCGCCCATGAATTTCAGTTTAGAGTAGTAAAGGAACTATTACAAATTGTTATTAAGAGAGTATATGACCTGAGTATGATATAAAGTCCTAACTGCTCGGTTTAGAATATTCATATTTAACAAACCTATAGAATCCCATGTGCTGAGCAGTTTTCTAAGCACTTTATGAATATTAACTATTTGGTTTTCACCAGTCCTGTGAAATAAACACTGTTATCCCCAATTTCATAAAAACACTCGCCCAAGGTCACACCACCCATGAGTGGTCAAGTGAGATTCAAACCCAGGCTGGTCTGTCCTCGCTTTTAACCGCTACTATGGTGACCCTCCATGCTTCCCAGTACAAAAAGGCCCTTGTCAACCGCCTGGGATTAACCCTCCCGACCCCATGCTGCAGTCATATCAACATGTGCACACTGCCTGTTCTTCACTCAAGCCGAAAGGCCCCCTATTCCGAGCCAAAAGGCCCCGCTGCTCCTTCCCTGCACCCACCCCGGGGAAGCCCCTTCCATCCTCAGGCCTAAGGCCCACCCCCTAGGCCGGCTCCACCACCACCCCTGAAGCTTTCCTGCGCTTCTCTTTTCCCAGGAGAGCCCAGGAGGCAGGAACTGTGACACACCCATCTCGGCAGCCCCAGCACCCAGCACGGAGACTGGTACACAGTTGGTGCTTGAACGTTGCTTGTGGAAGGCACTGGAAGGAAGTAACAAAAGTCTAGAAGTGGAAACAGCTAATTAGGAGTAACCCAGCCATGCCCTGGCGGCCTCACTGCAGGTTCTCCTGAAAGACAGCAGGGGCTAATCCCTCTGAAGGATGCGGCAGCCTGTCACTTACCAGACTGTGTGACAGGGAGAGCCACTGTCACGTGCCCTGGACTCACAGAACTCAAAGAAAAAGCCCCCAGCATTCCCAGTCTGCTAGGTCAGCAGTAAGAAATTGGAGAAAACAGATTTGGCAGCATCCAGAAGGTATTAAATATTCATCCTGACTGCCCATCAATGAAATCCCAGCAGAATACACCCCTGACAAGTTGGCTCTCCAGACCGGAGGCTGTCCTCCTGGAAGCTTGTTTATTGCTTTGTCAATTTTAACGTGCAGTATTTAATAGCCAGACCAAGGTATGGTCGTAAACATTTGGAAAATGAGTGCTGACATTTCCCTTATTGCTTTTGTATTTAGGAATATGTAATTGAGGGTGTTTTGGTGCTATGGAAAATCAGAAGGAAGCAAAGCAGTGCTTCAAAATTACAAGAGAAAAGAATTGATTGAGAACTAAGAATCGAATATGTTGAACTGGCTTAAAGTCTTGCCTAAATGCCCCTTGGGGGTCACACTCTGCTATCCACGGGAGCAAGGCTGAGCAAGGCCCACACAGAATGAGAGGGAGATAGCCCTGAAGATTTCCTCGGGGCCGTGCGTATCGAATCGGAAGCTTGCACGCAGAATGGTCAGTAACAGACCCACAACCAACGGATGGTGCCGTCCAGCCAGAGAGTTTGATGAATCGAGTAGTACCGGTGATGTGGCCAGGTCAGCAGGTGGCCCTGGCAAGGTGGGCACAGACCACACTGAGCCTTCTTGGGAGCAGATGCCATCAGCTGTGGAAGGCTGACAAATGGACCCGTGAACCCACAGTCTCTCAGGTTCTATTTGATTCTCTTGGAATGAAACTATTCTACAAAATATTCTAAAAAGGGGCCTGTCTTGGGGGGCCTTCCAGAGTAGGGATAAGAATCCATGATTTGAGCGGTAAGATATAGAGAGAGAGTAGGAAGAAAGAAACCAGCGCTGGCTTTGAGCTCCAGTGTCCCCAAGTCTTAGAGCCCTCTTGTGGCAGAAATGAGAAGAAACAGAGGAGTTAGGGGAGGCACAAATTAAACTCCCATGCCATTGGCAAACTGTGTCTTGAGGAACCTCTACAGGTACCTTGTGACTCCAACGTAAAAAAACAAATTTAAATGTGTGCTAAAGGAGATCAGGAGATCAGGAATGTTACACTGGGCAGAATAGAAATTGAAAAAAGTACATGGTATCAAAGAAGATTTCTGAGAAGAAGAAAAACAGCTGTCTAGAAAATACCATAATACTGTATAATGAAATTAAGAGTGTGGGCTCTGGAGCCAGGCTGCCTGTCTGGATTTGAATCTTGCCTCTGCCCCGACTGTGGATCACAGGATAATTTATTTAACCTCTGTGTGCCTGTCCACATCTACAGAATGGGTGAAACAGTACCCCCTTGGGGCAGTGCGTGGCCAAGGGCTAAGTAAGTTTTTACAAGTAAAGCACTGGGGATGGCCAGGGGCTCATAAGAAATGCTGAGTGAGAATTATCTGCTATTGTTGTTACTGCTGTTACGACTACTGCCCCCAGGGCCAGGACTCCTCACATCACCACCTACAAAGAGTGACCTCTTCTGTAAAAGAGACTGTTAGCAGATGCACAGGAATAATTTCTGATGATACGGCCTTGAAAAAGGTCAAAGTTCCCTTTCATCCACCCAACTACCTTACACTAAGGCACATCTGTGTTCAAATTCCAACTTCCCGCTCACTATTTATTTGACTGCGGCAAGCCAGAACCTCCCTGAGCCTCAGTTACTCCATTTATAAAATGGGAAAGCAACACCTTCCTCCCGGGGCTGGAGTGAAGATGAAGGGAGATTACATGCACCACATGTCCAACACGGTTGCAGGCACAGTCAGCCCTCTCGTACTTTTCCACTTCTGCGTCCCCCAAATAAAAGCTCCAGCACCAACCAGAGTGTATGGGGAAAAGCAAAAACAAACACGAAGCTCTTTGGAACATATTAAGTGCTAAATGCATTCATATTTAATAAGGGAGAGACAGGAACACTTAAGGGATGCACTCTCCCGGTGCCTTAGCCACTCCCTGGGCGCGTGCAGCCTGGGCACTGACCCCGCTCTTGGCAGTCTCCGGAGGGCCCTGAAAATGCATTACTGGGCACCTCAGGGCACAGGCCTCACAACAAACAGCCCAGCACGATGGGACTGCACAGTCTTTCTCTACAGTGAGAACACAAACAATCCGACTCAGCATAAGCCACACCAGACAAAAAGACAGTCTTCAGAGCAGATCCTCACTCTCCACTACTTCTACTACCTACGAGGCAACACTATGGTACAATGGGAATGGAGACAGGCCCGGCCAGCATGGCTCAGAGGTTGAGCGTCAACCTAGGATCCAGGAGATCGCAGTTCGATTCCCCAGTCAGGGCACATGCCCGGGTTGCAGGTTTGATCCCCAGCAGGGGGCGTGCAGGAGGCAGCCGATGGATGAATCTCATCATTGATGTTTCTCTCTCTCTCTTTCTCTCTCCCTCTCCCTTCCTCTCTCTGAAATCAATAAAAACATTTTTTAGAAAAGAAAAGAAAATGGCGATATATGGGCGTCAGAGAGACCTGGGCTCCAATCTCAGTTCCAATGCCAGGTCCCCACCTGCCAAGCTGGCTTGCCTCCACTGAGGCTCCTTAACACCTGGGGGCCTTGCTTCTCTCCGGGGCAACTGAAATGGGGATACAAACCTCTCCATGATTTCACTGGTGGATGAACTAGAAAAGAAAACAGAAGCACAAAGCACACAGCCTGGCACCCATTTTTGTCCCCTCCCTCCTTTATAACAACGTCAGTTGCTCAGAATCGAAATAACTTGAACCTTCAATAAATTAATTCCTTATTCTTTCCTTATGAGCTACAGTCTCAGATTCCGAGGAGCAACAGAAACAAGCAAATATTAGGGATTTACACAAAACGGCAACATCAGGCAAGGTCCCGGGGTCAGTGCTCCCTCTGCCTTCCAGGGCTGCAGAGCCACGTGGGAGGCGCCTCCTCTCACAGCGCCCGACCCTGAGGGCCAGAGGAGGCCACACGAGGGGCAATTACAATCTCCAAGTTCTACTCAGGGAGGCAGAAAAGTGCGTCCCTGGGCACTTCACACAACAACGGCTTGCCGGAAATGGGGTCTCTCTGCTTAACCCTCCATTAACCTGAAAACCCACTTAAGCAGAACAGCCTCTGCCCTAACTGTCAGAGGAATGGTCCCTTTATTTATACGACTCGTTTGTTCCAAACTCTGGGACAGAACAGGACTCTATGGGGTTAGAAGGGGTGAAGGGTAAACTCAGACAATACCCTTCTGTAGCCTCGCATTGCTGAAAACAACACTGGGGCCATATGAAGTGGTCCAGCAGACCGGGTGGGACACTGACCATGGCTGTGAGCAGAGAGGAAAATCCTTTCTGTAAGATGTTCAAACCATCTTTCCAAAGTGGGTGGGTCAGAAAGGCAGATAAAAGTCTTTGCAAAGTCACTTCCCATCCACTGGCACAGGGCGATGCATGGTGGGTGCCTCGGCTCTCCTGTTCAGAGGCCAGGCACAGAGGGAAGCAGACCACGGCCTGGGCTCCACCTGTCCAGCTTCCAGCCTAGCAGTACACCAGACACCGAGGAAACCATGGGAGTGGCACATACTTAACCTCTCCCCTGCGTTAGGGGAAGTGCCTGATGAAGGCGAGAGTATTTGCAGAAACCACCCCTGACTAGGTTCCCCAAATCAGTGCACCCCCCCACCTGCTGTAAGAGACTCAGCCCCATGGGAGAATGAAGCTCAAACTCAGCACATGAGGACAGGGCCTGGGGTCAGGAGACCAGCATGAGAAAGGCAGGCAAGGGTTCAAATCCCAGCTCCATCCCTCACCAGCTACATCACCCTGTGCTGGTGAATCTTTCCTGGGGTGGCTGTGAAATTCTCATAAAATCACCACCCTACGCACCTAGTGCAAAGCAGATCCTCAGTAAGGGACCCAGTAAGTTCCCTCTTCCCTCCCCACCCCGAGGCTCCTGGTCTGCAGACGGGAGACTACAGTACCTTGTTCACATCATTGCTGCAAGGACTACAGGAGATGACATTAAGAGACAGCTTCTTACAAAACATTCATCCTGTACACTTTCACAAATGCCAGTGTCTTAACACACATGAGCACGAGCGGCCAGGCAACAGCTCTAGATGAAAGGAATCTAAAGAGACGTGACAACTGAAAACGATGTGCGATCCCTGACTGGATCTGGTTTGGAATCGGGAACATGTTAGTAACGTCCTACAACCATGAGTGTCTTTGTTCTTAGGAGATACACGCCCAAGTGTGTAGGAGGAAGCGTCCTGATGTCATCAACTTCTCCTCAAATGTTCAAAAACAACAACAAAATACCCACAGAGGGAGAAAACAAATGCCGTAAGACACTGACAATTGGCCACCAAGAAAAGGAAATATAATTCTGTCAACTTCCCACCGATTTGAAATTTCTCAACATCGAGCATTGGAAGTCACAGTGGCCACACCGAGGGCTCAGTGCTCACGCTTTGTCCCCTTTTCCGTGTCTCGCCACCCAGCTCAAGCATGGGCGGAGCCCCTTACCTGGCTGAAGCACCCTGATCTCCAGCAGGTTGGAGGTCCTCTCGGCCAGCCGCGTCCAGGAGTTGTTGTAGTTCTGTCGCCACAGCTCCGCCACGCACTGGTACTTGCCCGCCTCTGTGTCGCTGGCTCTGCTGACGCTCAGGCGGACGTTGTTGCTGGACTCGGCCTTCTCGATGGCCGTTCGGGTGCGGAAGCTGGAGGACCTGTCCCCCCACTGGACCCCTCCGTCCCGGGTGAAGGTGACCAGGTCATGGAACTCGACGGTGCCGACCGGCTGGAACCGCCAGGTCACCGACACGGGAACCCGGGCCGGGTAGTGGGGTTTGATGATGCACTGCAGGTCAAAGGAGTCACTGTAGGTCACCCCCGGCGTGCGGGAGATGGCTGTGACCGCGAAGCCCGTTTCTGGAGAGAGAGTAGACAGGCTCAAGCCAGAGGAGTCACTTGGCTCTCCCAGGGGGTGTGACATGGTGATGGGGGTCCTGGCAAAAGCTAGTGGAGCAGAGCAAAGGCCTGCGGGCCTGTTTGGATGCCCATCAATGGCAGAATCAGGCTGCAGACCTCCTGATTCCAGAGTCCTCATCAGGTTGCTTGACCCATGGGAATATGAGGCAGTGGTTAAAGGCAGTGGACCCAGCTGCCCAATTCTGACACTTTCTAGCTGTGTGACATTGAACAAGTTACTTAACTTCTCTCTGCCTCTATTGCCCTATCTGTAAAATGGGTCCATGCAAAGAGTAAAGGAGTTCATTAGTACCTGACATACAGTATAAAAAATATATTTTTTAAAAATGTATTTTGTTAAAGAAACAAAGAACCACAATGGGAAGTACTTTAGATTCCGGAGGTAAAAGACTCGGGACAGAAGGAATCCTTTGGCTTTGTGTGAGGAGGTTAAGTCAGCAAATAGGCAGGCATGATTTGCTAAAGACTCTGGGTCTCCAGTTTGGATTTCATAAGCTATCTTTATGTTTCCTATTTTTTAAAAAGGTAAGATACAAAGGCCTGTCCTTAAGCACGAAATGGCTGTGATGGTCACTTGTGCACCTGTGTGCAGACAGTGCTGCCATGAGGATGGTGGGGGACAGGACCTCAGGGGCAGGACCCTGGCCTCAACAGCTGAGGGGCAAAGAGCTTCTCTGAGCAAGAGGCTCTGTCCTGGCCTGGCACAGGCACAGCTCACAGAGCACCCAAGCTGTCCTCACTGAACAGTCATAACATCCCAGGTGCAGCTGGAGACTGTACCCACCTAATGCCTCACCTGGGCACCTGTCACTGTCACCTCCCTGCTGAAGGGGGGTCCACATCTCAATCGTACTGATACAAAAATTCGTGTGTCATTGTTTACTTTAGGCTGAACAGGTGACCTTACTCCAGAGTGAGCTTCTGTTTTCCGATGTTCCACTATGACTCTGGCTTTAGTCAGGAGCGCTCCAAGGGTGGAGACCAGGTGAGCAGAGTCAGGCCCCTGGGGCCCCAGGTCAGAGCCCCTTGGTCACCCCTGGCTGTGGAACCATCAGACATAGGCTGAGTATGAAAAAACTCAGGGGATAACCTGAAGCCGTAAAATTACTTCTAGAAAAATGATCCTAACTCTAACCAGTCCTCAGATATTCCTAACCTCACAGGACGGGAAAACTACCACTGCTGGATGCCTGGAGCTTTCCTCACAGGTCCCATTTCCACAGGTGCACACGGGTGCTGAGTGTAGGCACGGGGACTGAGCTCACCAGGAAATTCAACCGCTGGATGAAGTTTCTAGCAACGGAAATCTGAGCTGTGTGAGTACTGCAGAAAGCAGGTCAGCCTTTGGGATTTAGCTTTAGAAAGTAAGTGGCATTGTAATCTAGGGGTGGCGTGAAAATGCAGGACTCTGGGGGGGGAAACCACTCGGGGCTGCTGTCTTACTGCGGTGTAGTCAGGAGCACAGCAGCCCTGACCGTGGGGATGGGGGCCACACGGTCTCAGGGAGTGGGCCACAAAATCACAAGGACAAGTGATGCCAAAGGCTCCTGATAAACAGAAGACCTACTCCTCCAGCCAGAATTCCTACAACTTCACTCCCACCACCCAGACCCACGAGTGGTAACAGCTCCCGGCTGTCACCGGCCCCCAGGGGCCCTGCCACACATTGCTGGTCCCTTCAACCCTGCCCAAGTTTCTGTAGCGTGTTCCTTCCATTAAACTCTTTGAAGGTATCCGGCTGGCGAGGTTCAGTGGTTGAAGGTCGACCTATGAACCTGGAGGTCACAGTTTGATTCCTGGTAGGGCTCGATCCCCGTCAGGGGCGTGCAGGAGGCAGCCGATCAATGATTCTCTCATCATTGATGTTTCTCTCTCTCCCTCTCCCTTCCTCTAAAATCAATAAAGACATATTTTTTTTAAAAAAAACAAAAACCCTTTGAAGATGCCCTCGGTTTCCTGGCAGGACCCTGACTGACCTGGGAGCGGTCTCCCCAGCAGTCCCGCTGGAAGACTTCCAGGCGTTTACTCACCGAGAGCTGTGATGGAGATGGGGGTGCTGGCCCGGCGCTCTCCCACGACCTGCCACTCGCCGTCCACGGCGCGCACCCACTCGGTCACGTGGCACTCGTACTGGCCCTCGTCCTCCTTCCTGCTGTTGAAGATGCCCAGGCTAAAGGCGTTGGGCTGCACCTGCTCCATCTGCACGCCCCCGAAGCTGCTGCGCTCCCAGTAGGACGCGCCGGGCTGCACGGTGCCATCCCGGTCCAGCCACATGATGTTGCTGCGACGGTTCAGCCTGTCCACGAGCTGCCAGATGACAGAGAAGCGGGCCTGCGGCCTGCCCGCTGCGCGGATGCTGCAGGAGAAGCGCAGGTTCTCGCCCTCGAGGACGACGCTGGCATTGCTGGCCACCTCCACGGAGATGCTGCTCTCTGGGGACAGGGAGAGAGTGGCAGCTGGGGCTTCTGGGTCTCGACTGTGCCCTCCCCGGCAGATGTGAAAGGCGGGTGGGTGCCAGGGTCACCCTCTGTAGGTGCAGTGAACCTTGAAGGGTGAAAGCCCTGATGCTGCTGGGGTGGCCCTGGCTGGTTATGGGTACTGCTCCCGGGACTCTGGGTCTGGTAACCTAGGAGGCCCTGTGCCATGTGCAGAGGACCAGGGTAATGAGGGTCCAAGACCTGGGACGGTGCCAGAACCTAAGAAATACAACCAATGCCATTATGCGTAGGGCATAATACAATTTATCAGGCTATTTGTTCAGCTGGGGTTCAAGGATTTTCAATTTGGACTTTTATTAAGTAGAATTACTTGAAAATTCCACTCCCACCATTCCGTGCTACAGCAGCCAAATAGGAGCCGCCATCCATCCGTGCCATTTGAGTCCTGCAGGACAGTACCAAGAGTAAAAAAAAAAAAAATAGCCCAGCCGGGCGTGGCTCAGCGGTTGAGCGTCGACCTAGGATCCAGGCGATTGGGGTTCGATTCCCGGTCAGGGCACATGCCCGGTTGTGGGCTCAATCAATGACTCTCTTATCACTGATGTTTCTATCTCTCTTTCTCCCTCTCCTTTCCTCTCTCTGAAATTAATAAAGATGTATTTGAAAAGAAAATGACAGGAAGTGTTTGGAAGATAACACGTGCCTGGATGTGGGTAACGATGGGCACAGGCGGTCAATTTCACAGTGTGGGGAGCGGGCTTTCGCACTTGGCATTGACACTGAGGAAGAGACCTACGCCGCAGGCCGGCCACCCTGCCTATCTACGCTCAGCCCTGGGGTCCACCGCTCCTGGCCTTGAAACACCCTGCCAGCCAAAGCCTGGGGTAAGGATTCCACTCCCTTCCCTCTGCTACTCACTCAGCTCTCTGAACTCACTCAATCAAATTATTTAAGCTCTACATGCCTTCTTCCATAAGACAGAGAGTGTCACTTATCTCACGCAGTTTTTTAAAGGTTAAAAAGTAAATGAAACAATGCATATAAATCACCTAGAACATATTAAGTTTTCAAAAACTGGTCACCATGATCATGACTGATTTTACAATTCCCAATATCTCTTTGTTTTTGTAAACATCATGGATATTCTAATCTAGCTTAATCATGAGCATATTGTTTTTGTATAGTTATCTATATTGAGTTAAAAAAATATAATAATAATAAAAGAATACAAAATACCGTAACTGATTTGGCTCCAATTTTCTGGGCACCGCCCACATGAAACAGATACAGCAATTTAAAATCAATCAATAAAATCAAGTCCCAGATTAAGAGGCACAGCCAATTACAGAGGGGAAACATACCCATACCCAGGACCATGCATTTGAATCAAACTTTTGTCCCCTATATTTCCACACAGACAGAAACAGGCAAAGGTGAGCACAGAGCCCCTGTGTGTACTCTGGTTATGGTATTTCGGCTCCTCAGCCTGGATTGGATCGTTTTATGTGAAAACAAGACAAAACAAACCAAAAAACAAACAGGTCTGAACAAGGTGGGGAATAGGAATGTTCCCAGGAGGGGACCCTTCCCAGGGGCCGCACCAAGAGGATTCACGGAGATGGTAAGGCTCCCGATGAGCTGGCATCCACAGCGCTAGCAACTAAAAACGAGGATTTGGTGGCAGGCAGCCTGAGCTCTGATTCCATAATCTTGGGTTCTTACCTAACCCTACCCAAGCTTCAAAATCTCACGTGCAAAACAGCGGTACTAATAGTTCCCACTTCTCAGGGTCACAACACTGAGAGGATTAGATGGGGTCAGTGTTTTTCATCTCATCAGTAATAGTAATGATATTCTTCTTTAGATTAAAGATTCATCCCCAGTGTTGTCAATTCCAAACAAGGACAACTTCAACATCAAGGGGGGAAAAAATCCTTTTGCTGGCCTTAATCAGAAGAACATCCTGCAGGGTGTCACTCCTGTCCCCTACTGTCACCCCAATGGACCTTGTGTAAGCCCCGGCTTGTGTATTGTCAAGGCTGCTCTTTAGTGCTCTGTTGCTCTGGCAAGTCTGCAAAACTTCACAATTCGAATGTGGGACTGGGAGAAAACAAATCATCCCAGCAGCCCAGGCAAAGGCAAATACAGGCATTGCCCGGTTAGACTACTGACAGGTGTTTCTGGGCCTGAGAAAAGGCAGCTGACAATCTAAAACACTCTGGATTAAGTGCAAACTGGGTCAGAACTAATGAGAATCTGAGCGCACGGTCACAAATGAAATTTCAAATCAGGAGGTTGATGGCACAGCGCAGGCTAAGCGCAGAGCAGGGAATGTGGAGTTAGAAGCAAATTTCCCTAACGCGACCCACGCTCAGCCTCTAACGGAACAGGCTCAGCCACGTCTCTGGGTGGTGCTCTGGCTTCTTCCTTCATCGGATGGAGACAACATTGGCCTCTACAGGGATTTGAAGGGTGGAGGCGGAGAAGGAGATGATAGATGCAGAAGCACTTTGGGCTCTTGGGAGGAAAAGCGCCATTAGAATCCAAGGTATTATCATCATTACCGATGTGATCGCTCTTTGGTAGACTTACCCAAGTGGCCTTGGGACAGGATCTGGTGGTTCTGGGGGACTTTAACTACCCAGTCATCTGCTGGAAAAGCAATATAGCAGGCCACAGATCATCAAACAAGTTCTTGGAAGGGGTTGGGGGCAATCTCTTAGCACAAAAGATATAGGCAGTAAACAGTGTGGCTGCCCTTCGCTGGATCCTCACAAAACATCGAGGAATTAGTTGCAGATTTAAAAGCAGAGAGTCCGTGGTTAAGGCAAGCACTGACCGACAGGAAAGGAGTACAGAGAGTGGGCATTCAACTCCACAGTTTCAATTCTACGGATATTCAGCAAGCACCTACCCTATGCAAAGCACCATGCTAGGCATTGCAGGGGGGAAAAGTCTAGTAACAAAAGACTTTCAAGATAATTAGGGGTGTGTGTGTGTGATTTAAAAAAATAATAAGTAAGAAAAGAAAGTAATCCTGTTGGTGAGAAAAGAGAAAAAGAGTTGGCAAGACCCCTATGGGTTTTTCCCTTCATACTTGAAGAGAACTATATTAAAAATGTAAAAGTAGAAATAAAATTTCAAAGAAAGTCATGGCAAGGGTGAGAGAAAGAACAGTTTGAACAGCTGAGAAAAGGTTAATGGTTAGTTTAAAAACTTCACCATTTGTTTAAAATCAGAGCAGTATAAGTTTTTTTAATTCTCTTTTTAATAGAACTAGAGCTAGGAGAGAAACGAGATATTAATGAGAACATCCTGGGTGACTAAACACAGGCAGACAGAGTCCCCCGAGTCCCCAGCCATGACCGTGACCCACCCGGACATCGCCGGCCTCCATGGGGGCAGGGAGCCCACCTAAGGAGTCTTGGGAATCAGCTTTAAAAGTCTGTGCTCCAGGAAGATGTGAGAGATCCCAGCCACTGACTTTTAAAACCACAACTCCAACAGGGAAGAGAAAGTGAGGGAAATGCCAATCCTTCCACCCGCAAAGCCTGGATGGCAAATCCTTAAAAATGAGCTTTGAATTAAAATCCTCCTGTAAGAGACCCACCCTCTTGGGGGAGGTGTCAAGATAGGCATCTCCCCACTTCTCCTGGGGCTGAATTCCCACAAAGGAGCAAACAGCTGTCCTGAATTCCTGGTTTCCCTCCCGGCTGAGCTGGCACTGCGGGCTTTACTCAGGGCTGCTAGGGCTGGGGTCTGCGATGCTCCCTCCAGGTGCAAACAGCCCTGATGCTGCGCCTACCTGGGGGCTGCCAATGCGGGCAGGTGAGCCGGGGAAGGGGAGCGGTTAACCGGGCTTCTCCGCCAGCTTGAACCTCGAGTTCCCCCTGCCCTCCCCCCGCCCCCCAGCACAGTCTTCTCTCTCCCGACCTCTCTCAGTGATGCCAGCTGTTGGACCCGACCAGCAGGGAAGGACCAGGGAGCAGTGTGTCTCTCCACTTACTGATGGGGAGGACTATGATGGGGATATTTTTGGGACGCTTGCTCTCCTTGTCGATGAATTCCCCGGTGACTGTTTTCTCTCTCTCTGTCACACGGCAGTTGTACTTCCCGCTGTCTTCCTGGCGGAGGTGGTAGATCTTTAGCACAAAGACACCATCGTTCTCCTTGGCCACTTTCAGCTGTCCCCTGGCTTCCCGGTGGGCGAATTCGCTGTTGAGGACAGGCACAGCGTTGGGCCCCATGCTGGCGATGAGCGAGCTGTTGAAGGCCCAGGAGACGGCGAAGTAACGGTCGGGAATGTTCTGAGCCTCCAGGATGCATCGGAACTCCACCGGCTCCCCCATGGTGTACAGGCGCTTCTCCGTTTCCAGCCGGACGGTGAACTCTTTGTCTGAGGGGAAAAAAACACACGATGGAGGCTCTGGGGAGACAGCTGAGAGGACAGCCACCGGGACCCCTGTGCTGAGTCACTCCCGCACCGCAGAGGCCATCCTTCTTGGGTCGGGACCTCCTTTTTTCATACAAAATCTTTTGCGCCCAATATAGAACACGTTTGGTTGAATCAGGGGGGATTGATCAGGGATCACATGCCTTCCTCCAGAACCCCTGGCCTGCACACATGCACACGAACACCCACAGGCCACCTCGCAGGCACCTCTAAGGGGTCTCTAAGAAGAACAGCTGGAAGATACTTGGTCCACAGGTCAAGGCCAAGGGTCCACGTTACAGCATGTGGGGCTTCAGGCTCCCTTTCCCTTCTCCTCTTACCACTCGTACCTGGAACTCAACATTTCCTGATACTCAGCTTCTCTCCGCCTGCCCAGCATGTCAAACAATCTTATGCTTTTCTCCCTGCTCTCTTGTCAAACTTCAAGACTCAGCTCAAGTCACCAGGCTTGTTGGTTTTCCTGGATGTGCCTTAACACCTACCCCATCCAGGGAAACTTACAGCTGTAAGAACACTGCACATCCACCGCGTCCCCAGAGCGCCCTGCACACAACACGATTGTAGCACTTAGCACACTCCTCCTGGCCACCGACTCTGCCATCTGCAAGCACCCCGAGTGCAGGGACCGAGTGTAAATCATCCTGACTCCCCAACACTACCACCACACCTTCAGTGCTGCAGGGACCTAGTGTTTACTCAAAAGAACTATGAGAAGGCCGAGCTGGGGCTGCAACCACCGAGCCTGAACAGCACAGGCACCCAGAGTGAAGTCATCAGCTTTTATTTCATCGAGTTTTCCCCAGGCTGGCTTAGTCTGGATCCATTTGCTGGGCAAATTTGAAAACTCCTAATTCCAAATTGGTAAGATTAAAGTAAAGTAGATTAGCTGATGCAACCTAATTTAAAAGCATTAAGACTCCAAATTTGGTCCAGACTCTTGAAGCTGATATTCAAACCATCCAAGAAGGGAAAAGATAAATATGAAACAAGGTGCTTTCTGTAGACTTCTTAGTCCTGGAAGATCCAGAAGCTGCTAAGTGCTCTGGGCCCTACGGGGCAGACAAGGTGCTGCCCATTCAGAAGCCCAACCCTTCTCTTAGAAGCCCTCACATCCATTCGATGTCCCGAGAATCACTTCTGCCCTATTACCTCTACAGCTGTGCTTGACAAAACACAGACCGTGGAAAAACCACCTGGGTAGGATGCTGGAAACCCAGCTTCGGGGTCCACCCCAGGAGCCTGACTCAGGAACCTGCACTGCCAGGTAAGCCAGAAGCCCTGCTCTAGAATCACAGAACGATGAATAGACCGAGACCACCGGCCGCAGCAAGTGGGACTGGGAGGTCAGGAAACAGGTGCTGCCGGGGGGTCCCACCTGCACCTCGGGCTCCCACAGACCACATCTCTACTCACCAGGACAGCTGTAGCCTCTCACCAGAGGTCAGCAGGACACAAGGAAAGGCTCCTGGGCCACTCCCTACACCCCATTAATGACACAACGACCACCCTCAACCAAAGCGAGGGGACCCACGGCCCATGGAGAGCCGGCCCCCAGCCCAGCGGAGGCAGAAAGCAACAGCTCCCAGCTCTGACCTGGGGCAGGGCTGGATGCGGGGCCTGGGGACCACAGCGTGACACTGTGGGGGGAAAATACGAGGAGCAGGAGGATCTCAGCTCACGATGCTGCCATCACCTTGATCCAGCTCTGAACACATCACTTGGCCTCCTCAGGCAACCCCCTTTCTAGGTCTCTCCCTTGAGAAAACGTTTATGGTGGAACCCAGTGCTGTTGGGGTTGGTCTTGATGACACACCCTGTGGCTCCTCTTGGGGCCCCGCCACCAAGCCACCTCACAAGGCATCTTCTCCGCCACCTACTAAAGCATTTTGGAAATCATCAGACACCAACAAAGAAATAATATAAAAAATAACCACTGATGCCAAAATTTCTCTAGCTCAGGATTTCATACCGATGATAGAAGGCTCCTAATCTCAAATGTCTTCTACAAAGGAAACAAGATTGGTACCTGAAGCAGGTAACGTCATCAAAGGGGGCAGGCATGTGGCTAATGGGAACCCAGTCATAAGATACAAGTGCTTTCCGTGACATCTCCTGATTTTTAAACGAATTTGTACTTCAAGAAAATGTAAGACTCCATCCATGTAGGTTAAAGAACCCACGTCTGCCAGCAGGATCCAGTCTGCGCAGCTCCTCTCTGAGACTCACTTGACGTGGGTCTCAGGGTCCCTGGGCCCCATCCGTCCCTCAGGCAGGACCATCTCTAACTTCCCGTGAAAACCTTGCGTATTTCAGGGGTCACTAGAGAAGCACCTGCGCACCCTCCCCGCCCAGGTGGGGGACAGGGACAGGAGAGGCTGACCTGTGGGCTGGACAGTGACCACGGTGCCCTCGGAGCGCTTCCTGGTCATGGCGTACCACGAGCCGTCGGGGTCCTGGATCCACTCGGCGGCCTCGCAGAAGAACTCGCCCTGGTCGGCGGGCTGCAGGTGGAAGAGGGTGAGGCGGAAGGTGCTGGCCCCCAGCTTGTCCAGCCGCACCTCGCCCAGGCTCTGCCGCTGCGCGTACTCGCTGCTGGAGCGCAGCATGAAGTCTCGGCTCAGGGCGATGACCTCCACGGGCTTCTCGCTGCCTCTCCGCCGGAGCCAGGCCACGGACAGGTGGCTGTGCTGGATCGTCTCCGTGGCCACCTCGCACGTGAGCTCCAGGGGGTCCTGCTCCACCTTGTGCAGGGTCTGGGGCACGGCTGTGGTCTGCAGGGAGTCTGGGATCACTGTAACACAGGGAGGGCCCGAGCGCACGGTCACAATAAAGCCGCAGAATCGTAGGCACGGGGACAAAACTGAAGCTGTCCTGCGTCAGGCGCATCATGAGAAAGCAGGGGCTTTTGCAAAAGACAACGATGCTGGGGAAAATGGAAGTCAGCAGGAAAGGAGCAAGGCTGACTATGAGATGGGTTGACTCCGTGAAAGAAGCCCTCAGCAGGAGCCTACGGGAACTGAGCAGGGCTGTCGAGGACAGGACATTGTGGACGCCATTCATTCACAGCGTCCCCAGGGGTCACAGTTGACTCAACGACACGTAACAACAAAAAGCTCCCAGCCACACAGCCTTCAACCATTGCTGCGAGGCCACGGGGAACCCAGAGGGCACAGAAAGAGGAGCTTTCTATTTGGGTTCGGGCTGCAAGTTTTTGGCAATTACTCTCACCTGCTTGGTTATTTTCATAAGACTCAGATAAAAGGTGGGTTGTGTTTTATTTTACATAATAAATGAACTCCCTGAAAATACTGTGTAAAAGCACTTTCTTTTAGGTGAAATTAGATTTTTTGTTCATTCTGGTATTGCTTCAAGATACATGAAACTGGCTTCTGACTGATCTTCAAATGGAAATTTCCTGGGACTTGGGGAGCTTTACTTCCTTGTTTCCTCCCTTCCAGCCACCACCCCATATCCCCGCAAGGGATGTCAGCAATGCACTGCTCTAGGAAGGCTATTAAAAAAAAAAAAAAAATTGGTGAATCATCATCATCTTTGATTTTTTTAATAGGTTCAATTTTCATATAATTCATGTGCCAAGTGGTCAACAATGGTAGGGAGCCACAGTGCGGGGATGACTCAAGCCAGTGAAGATTCCCCTGTGGTCCCTTGGTCAGAGTTTACCCTGGGGACTAAACGGCACCACCCTCTGACTGATGAGGACACCCCCAGTCACAGGTAGTGTTTGTTTTCTCACGGTTGGGTTCCAGGCCTCCTGTTGGGGTGCAGACTTGTCAGAAAGAAAAAGTCACCAAAGGAAGCTGCAGGTGAAGGGAGTGGGCAGATGGCAGTGTTTACCATGGGAAGGATCCACAATTCCAGTTTTTATTATCACAATTAAGCCTGGAAATTATGACTTGGGCAGAAAACCAGAAGAGCCTCGATAGTGTTGGCCCCTCACTGAGAGACCTCTCCATCGTTCAGGGCTCAGGGGGCCAGCTGGTGCACACGCCTCGCTCACGGGGCCTGGACCTACGGCCGTCAGGGCTGGGCAAGGACCTGCAGGTGCATTCACTGCCTGAGTCTGCAGCGCCCAGCATGCCAGAGCCTGTCCGAGGGCCCATTTCCGAGGTTTCACCTCTCGGCCAGCTGATGTCATACGCTTCATTGTCCCTCGTCACCTCTTCAGATCATCAACCACAAACATCCTTGCCTTATATTTTCACATCCTCTTTCACCAGCAAGAGGGCCAGTTAACCTTCCCTGAAATACTTAACATCCACTTTAGATCTTTGTTAAGTTTCAGCCTTACAAAGGAACACAAACTGTATTCATTTACGTTACTGGGTGACCTCTAAAACATCTGGAGAGATCTTATTTTAAGTTAAAATTCTACTCTAGAAGAAGTAACTAAGTGTTATGGACTGAATGTTTGTGTATATCCCCCCCAAATTCTCATGTTGAAATGTAATCCCCAGTGTAATGGTATCTGGAGAGGAGGCCTATGGGAGGTGATTAAGTCATGAGGGTGGAGCCCCCATAATTGGGATTAGGGGACCTCAGGGACCTCCCTCATTCCCTTTCCACCCCGTGAGGATACAATGAGACGTCAGCAGTCCGCACCCTGGAAGAGGGTTCCCACCAGAACTGACCCGGCTGGCACCCTGCTCTCAGAGCCGGGAGCAATAGACGCCTGTTGTTTAAGCTGCTCAGACTGTGACACTTCGTTATGGAAGCCCAAACTGGCCAAGACACTCAGGCAGCATACTGGCCACAGGAAAACAGTTCTCTCCTTACCCACGAGGTTCATCTTGGCACTGTAGCTTCCAAAGTACCGCGTGTCGGTGTTGGGCGTGTAGCACTCGTACTCCCCGGCATCCCGGGCCTGCAGATCGGTGATGTGCAGCAGGGTAGAGTTCTCCTGGATTCTCTCCACGTAGATCTTGCCGCTGCGGACGCGCTGGGTGTAGATGGCGTACGGGAAGGAAGAGTCCACGGTGCTGACGATCTGGACCTCGCGCTCTGGGGCGGAGGGCAGGTAAATGGACCACTGGAAATTCTGCTCGGACGGCGTCTGGTAGCCGCTCACGTTGCACCAGATGGTGATGTGGGAGCCCTCCGTGCGGTACAGGGGTCCCTCCTGGACGGAGACCTGACGCTGTGCCGTCACTGCACCTACGGGAGACACGCACGCGACAGGCTCACTGACTGCTCAGACCAAGATGCACAGTAGGCAGCGGTCTTCAAAGCGTTTGCTATTTGTGTAGCATGACAGGAATATAAACAGCTTCCTGGTGCTTTCGGAGGCGCCGTGCGACTTATAAATACTAATTAAAACACTCCACGGGAAAGCACTGTCCCTAACTGGCATATAGGGGGATGTGACCATGCAAGGACGTGGCTCTGTTACTTATTCAGCAGTTGACCCTTGGGGATGTCATTTAGTCCCTCTATTTGTCATTTATGTGGCATTTTAACTACGTATTATGCTGTTTATCAGGTTTTTCATAAAATGAGCAGGAAAAGTTGAATCCTTGGCACAAATTCAGATGAAAACGAGTAAAAGCAACCTTCTTGCAACCTGGCTGTCTGTGCTCAAGGGCGCCGAGCCAATATGCAAAATGACTGACTTTCAAGCAGATCCTACAAGGACAGGCTTGTGGCTTATCAACTCTTATTTTCAAAGGACCTCTTCTTCCAAACAAAACCTTCCACAGAACCCCATCTCGGCTTCAGCAGAAGCGGGGACACTGAAGAAGTGTGTGTCGGGGGGAACAAATCGACAGATCAAAGGGGTACATTAATTTACTCGATACATTCTAGTTGACAGCAATCATTTCTATATTAAAAGTCATTGAGAAGACCACTCATTAGTTATTTCCAACATGTTAAAATTTTCTGTATCACATTTTGACTATGCATTCTAGGAGAATTTGAAAAGTGTATATAGTGACATTTGAACAAATGTTCCCAGCACTCCAGACTCCCAGAAACTCTGAGAACATCGTAACTACATTTATAACATTTAGGTCTCCTTGCCTCTCAGTGTTCCTATGACTAAGCAGCCGATCTATGACTAAGCAGCCGCAGCTATGACTAAGCAGCCGAAGCTACGCCCGGCCCGCTGCTAAGAAGGCTGGAGACAGGCCAGGACCAACCTGCATCTTGCTTTAAGGGACAACTTCTCAACCTTGGACCCGCACTGGAATCTCGGGTGGAGTTGTAATAAATAACACTGCCTGGACCCCACCCGATGTAGCTGGTCTGGGGTGCAGCCTGGCGTTAGGATTTTTTAAAATTCTAACACATAGCAGGGTCCAGGCCACTTGCCTTAAGGTGTCGCTGCCTGCCCAGTGCCAGCCAGGTGCCCAAATTAAAGAACCTATGCTAATTTAAGGCTCTCAATAGCTCTAAGTTCCTCCCTTCCGCAAAGACTCTATGTTGATTTGGATCAAGAAACTTTCTCCTTCAGCGAAAGGGCACAGAAGAAAGCAGCAGAGGCCCGACATACAGTGACTGCGGTGATGCAATACGGAGCTTACTCATAGTGTATTCTATTCACAGACCTTACAAAAACTCGATCATTGGATCATGCACATTGCTCTCCTGACAGTTAAACAGTGTTAAGTGGCCTGAGTGAGCCAGGGCATCGGGGTCAAAACAACTTGTCTGAGCTGGAAGCAGGTTATAAGCAACCCTGACAAATAAATAAATACTGGATTGTACTTTTTTTTTTAATTTTATTTTTGTTTAAAATATTACAGATGTCCCTTTTTCTTGGATTATACTTTAACCAAAACATTCAGCTGCACCCGCTTAAGAAATATCTCCTTAAGTTAAGTCCCTGAAAACATTGCTGTTCTTAGGAAGTGGACCTTAACATAGAAATCAAAATTAACTTTTCTTCTCGGCAGCTTAATTCTCCTTCCACACCCCACCTGCCCATTTCCCTCTCCTGGCGCTGGCCCTGCTCTGCAGGTCCCATTCTCCTAGACACTGCTGCCTTCAAGCAGACCCCGGTCCCCAGCCCTAACCAAGGCATCCCCTGACCTCACCGCCCCTTCCATCTTCCCTCTTAGCCTAGGACAGAAGGCTTCCCTGGGTAGGGATCACTTTTTATTTTTTTAAATAACAACTTTTACTTTTGACATCCCTGAACTCTTTGAATTACTTTGCAGTAAACCCAAATGACCTTGGGTATGGTAATGCTGTTTCAGACCCAACACCAAAGTTACAATCTATGAAAGAAATAACTAATAAGCTGGACTTTATTAAAATTAAAAACTTCTGCTCAGAAAAAGATAATATCGAGAGAATTAGAAGACAAGCCACAGACTGGAAGAAAATACTTGTAAAAGACACATCTGATAGAGGACTGTTGTCCAAATATACAACGAACTCTTAAAACTCAACAATAAGAAAGCAAAACCTGACTTAAAAATGGGCCAAAGTCCTTAACAGACACCTCACCAAAGGAGATAGATACAGAGGGTTAGGGAGCCTAAGCCTATGAAAAGGTGCTCTACATCAGATGTCATCAGGGAAATGCAAATTAAAACGACAGTGAGATAGCACTCCACATCTATCAGAATGGCCAAAATCCAGAACACTGACACCACCAAATGCTGGTGAGAACATGGAGCAAGAGGAACGCTCACTCATTGCTGGTGGGAATGAAAACGGCACAGACACTATGGAAGACAGTTTCACAGTATCTTACAAAACTAAATATATTCTTCCCATACAATTCAGCAATCGTGCTCCTTGGTATTTACCCAAAGAAACTGAAATCTTCTGTCTACACAAAAATCTGCACATGGGTATTTATAGCAGCTTTATTCATATTTGCCAGAGCTTGGAAGCATCAAGATGTCCTTCAGTGGGTGAACAGATAAATAAACTGTGGCACATCCAGACAATGGAATCATTATTTAACACTAAAAAGAAATGAGCTACCAAACCATGAAAAGACACAGAGGAAACTTAGATGCACATTCCTGAGAGAGAGAGAAGCCAATCAGAAAAGGCTACGCTGCATGAGTCCAACTATGAGACATTCTAGAAAAGGCAAAGCTACGAAGACAGTAAGAAGATCAGTGGTTGCAGGGGTTGAGGAGATGAACAGGCAAAGCACAGAGGATTTTTAGGGTAGTAAAAATACTCTCGACGATATTATAACAACGGGTATGTATCATTACACATTTGTCCAAACCCGCAGAATGTACATCATCAAGAGTGAACCCTAAGGTAAACTATGGACTCTGGGTGATTATAATGGTGTCAATGTAGGTTCATCCTTTGGTTAAAAAAAAAAAAAAAGTATCACGCTCTAGTGAGTGGTGTTGATAATCAGCGAGGCTATGCATGTGCAGAGGCTGGGGATATATGGAAAATCTCTGTATCTTCCTCTGAATTTAGCAGAGCACACATTCTGCAATCAAGACTTTTTAAAAGAGCAGTTTTAGGTTTATAATAACATTGAGAAGGATTGACTGTTGTTTCAAGCCTCAAGTTTTAGGAAATTTGTTTTATAACGATATATGACTCATATAGATACCTGCAGGTCCCAAGATTAAATTAAAAAGTGTATGACACGTACATGTGTGTGCTCTTCTAGAAAAAGGCCCATAAATTTTACTGGATTCTCAAAGACATTCAAGGCCAAGAGAAAAGATTAAGAATTATTTTCTTTAGACAATAAATGGTCAGTGGGAAAGGACATGTCCTCATAGTTTTTGTTTGTTCATTGTTGTTTTTTAATCCTAACCCAAGAATATGTTTATTGATGAGAGAGAGAGAGGGGGGAGGGGGGGAGAGGGAGAGAAACATCAACATGAGAGGAACATCAATCAGTTGCCTCCTGTATGGACCCTGATGGGGTTGGACCTACAACATAGGTATGTGCCCTGACCGGGAATCAAACCAGCAACCCTCCTAGTGTTTCAAGATATTGCCTGTCCAAGCCTGCTTCCAGTTTTTCCTTTGTGCTAAGTCCTAGATGAACCTGGCTAGGGGAGATATGACTCAGGAGTTAGTGAGCAGGGAGAGGTCGCTGCTCCTGTGAGGGCCAGCTGGCTTCTCATGCATTTTTTGGAACATGCCCAGGCTCAGGGACCCACATCTCTAGGCATGGAATCCAATGTCTATGTTCAAGGTGCGTGACTGGGCATGCCAAGGTGTCAGAAGGCGCCGCCTCACCCTTCCACATCTCTTCCAGCTGGGGCCTAACAGTCACCAGAGCTCAACTGGCACCCAGTGGTTACAATCCTTCAAGGCACTTGGCTGCGCTAGAATATTTTTCATCTGTAAAATGGGAATGATGTAATGCAATACTCAAGGGTAACCCTAGAGATCGAATAACACCGTGAAAGTCGCCAAATGAGTATTTTCAAACTTCATCTTATTTCTACCAACATGAAACAGCAATCCCAAAATGGGAAAAGCCTTTGTAAGTACAAAAGCATTAAGAAGGACATTAATATTCAAATTTCAGTGAAAGATGCAAAAATGCATCTGCAGTAAAATTATGTTAAAAAAATACTGTACCTAGAAAATAACCAAAAAATAAGCAGGCATGTGTTGTTTTACAATGAAGATAAATGGCAATAATAGTTAGCATGTTAGCGTGGCTGGCACTGTCCTAACCTCCCTGCGTACATCATCTCATTTAATTCTCACAGCCACTTAATGGGGCCGATTTCATTACAGCCACATTTCCCAGCTAAGGAAATGATCTTCAAGGCTTAGTCACCTTCTCCAGGACAAAGAGCATGACTAACAGCCTTCGTCGTCTGTGGCTCACACTGAATGTGGTCGGTGAATGCCAGTGACAACCGATGATAAACCACCGGCTGGGTTTTCTTGCCAACCTGGTCCCAAAGAGGATGACGGGGCGTCTGTCAGGCCTCAAGTGAGACATGCCCACAGACCAGGCCACCAGTGCTTCCCAGAGCGGGCAGGAAGGCCGCTCCAGGGACAGGGTCTGGGGATGCCCACTTTTTAGCCTTTAGCCAAGGTTAGAATGAGAAACGGCATGAGCCAGAAAAATCTTTCTGGACCAGGGGACAGACAGACACAAAGCTGTGGGCCCTGATCAGGTCCTGGGCGCTGTTCCAAGGGCTTTACATGCATTAATTTTAATGCTCGCAGCAACCCTATGAGTTCTATACTCCAAGGGACTTCACTTTACAGCTGCAGAACCTGAGGCAAGGAGCAGGGCTGTCAATGAAGTCGGGCTGGAGACACCAGCAGGCACTGTGAAAAGCGCCTTAACAAAGAAGGGCCCACTAGAGGTCACTGTCATCACCCTCCGGGGCAGCCCAACCAACATACACACACATGGGGGAGCCACAGAGCCAGGGCGGCGCACAGCTCAGAGAGAAGCCGTCCCTGCTGAGCCCACGTGAACCCCGCCCCACAGATTCCATGCATAATAACACGGTCGTTTTAAGCCACCGAGGTTTGGAGCAATTTGTTACACGGCAAAGATAACTAACTGGGACACACACTACACTTTCAGCCAGTGCACTTTGAGTACCTGTTACATGAAGGGTACTGGGGCAGAAACTGGGAAGGAGAAATAAATAAGCCACAGTTCAATCCTAAAATAACAATCCCAAAGGAAATTCCCATAACTAATTACCATTATACGCCAGCATGTGATGGCCAGGAGGTGCAAAGGGCAAAGTTCAGACCACTCAGAAGGAGAAAGCAGGTCCAAAAAGGCTTCACAGAAGCAGTGACATCGGAATGGGGTCTTGAAGGACGTGAGGGGAAGCGCATGCCCCACGAAAACATTTCAACACGTTCCAGAACTAGCAAAATGTTCGCCAAGGTCTTCTGTCACATGACTGGAGGGCACATCAGTGCCAGGTGGGAAAGAGCAGTGATAAGGTCAGAGCCCTCCGCTGGGGCAGGGGACGTGGAGAGAGAGCCCAGCTAGGAGAGTGAGAACACAGATCGGATTTGTGTTTTTGAATCGTCACTGGGGCACGCGGAGGACAGCAGAGGGCAAGGCTGGAGCAGGCAAGCCAAATTCACAGTCAGGTGAGACAAGAGGGGGCCTGGCCTGGTTTTTAGTTCAAGGACAGAAATATCACTCATTCATTCCTTCAATCACATCCCCAGTGGAACTTAAAATAGAGCTGGTCTGAAGATGATGATTAATAAATATTAAATAATTGATGACGCCTCTAAAAAGGTGTGACTACCCGCTACAGAGCCAGCCAAGAGGACTGCAGACTCAGGGAGCTACTTCCTCCAAACTGACTTTGATCTTCGGGACACCTGCGCTGCTGAGTCACTAGCTGCCTCGCTGTCCTCTCAGGATGTTTGGTTCCCAAGCCCCAGGGCAGGATCCCTGCCTCTGAGCTGTTGCCTAATTCACTCATTACTAAAGGTTGAAGCTGCCACCTAGAGGACTACTAACCTATGACTTCAAAAATATTTTACACATTCTAGTATTTAATGAATTAGAATGTTCATTGTAAGAATTTTAATTAAAGTATTACAAGCCTTCAATCTCTTCTGACTACCAATCCTAATCCTACTCCCCCAGCATTTCCCCAGAGATTGGCACTGCTATAACTTAGGCGTACTTCGCTCCAGACTTTTTAAAAAATACGTTTCCATACAAAATTAAAACCACTGAAAATAATGCAGTATTGTTCAGCATATTTTTACATAAACATGATCATTCCAAACATGTTCCTTGGTTTTCCTCTTCAATATATATATTTTAAAATATGTCTTTATTGCCCGCCTGGGCGTGGCTCAGCGGTTGAGCATAGACCTAGGATCCAGGCGATCGGGGTTCGATTCCGGGTCAGGGCACATGCCCGGGTTGCGGGCTCGATCCCCAGTCGGGGGCGTGCAGGAGGCAGCTGATCAATGACTCTCTCATCATTGATGTTTATATCTCTATCTTCCTCTCTCTGAAATCAATAAAGACATATTAAATAAATAAAATATGTCTTTACTGATTTCAGAGAGAGGGAGGAGAGAGAAACATTGATGAGAGAGAAACATCAATTGGCTGCCTTCTGCACCCCCCCTCCCCCCCTCCCAGGGATCAAGCCCGAAACCCAGGCATGTGCCTGCCCAGGAATTGAACCGGTGACCTCCTGGTGCACAGGATGACACTCAACCAACTGAGCCACACCAGCCAGGCTCTTCTTTGACATTTTTGAGGAAATATAATTCTAGTTCTTTCCTTTTATATAGCTGTATTCCATCATAGGATTACACCACATTTTATTTATTCCCAAAATGTGGATATTTAGGTTATCTCTAATTTGTTTGCTATAACCAAACATGCCTCCTGCCTCTTGTCCTTTCCTCACCTGAATTTATACAATCCTCCAGCTGCTTCTGCCTTGACCATTTCAACCACAGGGTAGCAAGGACGTCCCTGGCTCTTTCATCCCACGACATGCTGGGCACTAGGATCAGCCTGAAGACCACACCTCCCTGCTCTTCTATTTCAGCCCCTCCTCTCCTGTCACTCACCTCTTGCCATCCCACTCCACTCCTTTCCCAGAAAAGGCAAGGATAATGCCCCCAGAATCATACCCACCCTGTCATATTCCTCGCCACCGCCAAGGATGGCATGGAAGCAGCATCTGGAAGGCAAGGCAGCCAGAGGGAGCCCTGCAGGCTGCCCTAACCCATGGTTACTGTCACCAACCCTTCTCCCAACTCCACCAGGCTTCAAGGCAGCCAACCCAATGGAAAATGCTTATAACTGAATCTAAGTGCCAGTAT
Source organism: Miniopterus natalensis (assembly GCF_054644295.1). NCBI lineage: Eukaryota > Metazoa > Chordata > Mammalia > Chiroptera > Miniopteridae > Miniopterus > Miniopterus natalensis. The sequence continues at coordinate 8,646,060 of NC_142099.1, forward strand.
TTGCCTTCTATTTTCTAAAGGGAAAAAAAAAATTAAAAGATCAGATGATATGCCTGTAAATGCTCTCCCTGTAATTACCCCAGACCTACTGACCACTGTTTCCCTCCATCCGGTTTCAAACAACAGAAACGGCTCAGTGTCAGGCTGGCTCTTTTTACTACGGGGGCAGCCTTGTGGCACAGCTCCCGCGGCCAAGCCCAGTGGCCTGGGAACCACAAGCTTCGAGTTCCAGTAAAAGGACCATCCCTCAGAACCAGCCACTAGCATGCATTTCTTAACTGCTGCTGCTACTATTTTAGGCTGCATGTCTGGACCTCAGAAGCCTGTGTCTCCAGATTCTCAGTCCGGTTGAAAGGTGTCTGCTGGATTTCACAACCATCTCTTTACGGGGCTCCACCACCGTCCCCACATGAGGAGCAGAATAATTCCTCCTTCTGGAGGCTGGCAGGGTTCCATCTGTGTCCCCCTCGATGCTCTCATGGCCCCAGGAAGAGGTCAGTCTGCCCATCTTGTCTCTCAATGCCTAGGCCATGGAGACAGAGCTAGAAAATGGGGCTCCTAGGGGCCGGGGTGTGCAGGTTTAGAGTGGGTGGTCTTCAGAGGGGCATCGGAGCAGTTTCTACTCCAGCTCGCCCCCTCAGTAAGCACTCCTGGTACAAACACTAAGACTCCATCTCCCAACTCCAACTCCACTGAGGCCCCACCAGCCAGAGCCTTCTCCTCCATGTTCCCTTGACCTCCAAGGCCGCTGTGACTCTCCCGGGGGGTGGAATCACTAGACAATGAACAATTGTGTTACTATCTACAAACTCTGAGCAGAGCTGATTAGATACTTCAGAAAATGCTACTGGTGATGAGTGAGTGCGCCAATAAGTCCAGCAGGAAAGTGGCTCCAAGTGTCTACTTCTTTAAGGCCAGGAAAAGCCCTGAACACTCACATTCGGTTCTAGAGGTCCCCAGCCAGCTTCCTGTAGAAAAAGACGTGTGGCTCTGGGAGCTGGGGCTGGAGTGTGGACAGTGGGGGAAGCAGCTGGGCTGGGGGCAGAGATGACCACCTTCCTTGACCGTGACTGTCTCCACCGACATGTGGTCCAATCTCTTGGATGTCAGGGAGAAATCCCCAAGAAGCTGAGCCCCATCAACCAGCTCCACTCCAGTCTGCAGGGATGAGCTTCCTGTACTTGACCACAATTTCTGTGCTCCAGAAATTCAGCTCACATATGCCTTCGGTCAACTCCCAGTGGTGGCTCTCAGTGCAAATTCCCCAGACAGCAACCTCAATGGCTCAGCAACTCCTTTTTTAAGCAGGCCTCCAACACTGTGGACACCCCCACGCCCCACCCCACCCAGGTCCAGCCTGACTTGACCAGGTGGGCACTTGTATTCCATTACCTGGCATATAAGCACTCAGGGCAGCAGGGGGCCACTCCGTTTCAAGTGTGGGTGGCAGGCACCCTGAAATATATCTAGCACACTAATAGAGTGTCTACACTCATCTAAACACTAACAGTCAAGTGTACTGACTGCTTCTGTGATTTATAATAATTCATGGCCATTCCTTCTCTTGGCTTTGACTCTCACTGTTGGTGGGTTAGTCTCTTGCACCATGCCCGCCTCTGTGGGCAGCCCTTGGGTTGCATAATTTTCCAATTCTACTCAAGGAACATGCTTTGAGCAGGGTTGTGAACAGGTAGTGAGTGGAGGGCCCATGCTCGTTCTTACTGGGGGGCACAGACGCAGAGAGCAGAACAGTGGAGGTGGAGATGAGTTCTGTAGCACCCTAGAGAAGAGAATGGAGGACAGGGTCTGAGCCCAGCACTAGAAGACGTGTAGGCTGGGCTGGCAGACAACAGAAGCACCTGCCAACGAGAGAAGAGAGCCACACACAGGGCGAAGTGGGGGGCGTTCTAGAAGCAGGCACCTACCAAGAGAGACTCAGTTATGCAAATCATAGCCCTTCCCCACGTGGTGAAATCTTATACGGCTGTCAAAAAGCCGAGAAAAAATATGAATACCTAAAACTGTTGAAAGCATGTTACTAGGTTAAAGGGCTCTAAGAGGGTTTGAAATAATTTTTGCACAGAAAAACACCCCCACACCCCTGTATATATGTGGGAAAGTACTGGGCTAATATATAGGAAAATGCAAGAAGCAGGGTAGTAAGTGGCTGCTTTTATTTGCACTTTGTGTCTTCTAAGCATTTTGCACTCTGCATGGATTCTTTTGTAATGAGGACAAATGGTAAAAAGTCATTTCTCAGCCCAGCCGGTGTGGCTCAGCAGTCAAGCGTCAACCTAGGATCCAGGAGATGGCAGTCTGATTCCCGGTCAGGGCACATGCCGGGGTTGCGGGCTCGATCCCCAGCAGGGGACGTCCACAGGGCAGCCTATCAATGACTCATCATTGATGTTTCTTTCTCTCTCCCTCTCCTTTCCTCTCTCTGAAATCAATAAAATCATATTTTAAAAAAGTCATTTCTCAGACCACCTGCCCCTTCATACCCCCAAAAAGAAGTCAGAAAGGAGTGAATATGTGTGTGCAGATGAATCGGAGGTGATGTAAGAGAGGCGGGTGGGGGTGGCCCAGGGGTCTATAGTAGGTAGGGAGGGGGTTGATGAAACAGGGAGGGGCTGAAAGAGAAAATGATGGCAAAATCTGCTGGGGCTGGACTTGCCAGGTGTCCCCGCAGGCATGTGACGTGCCACATGGTTAATCAGCTGCCCTCTGTTTGAGCTTGGTACTGCTCAAGGGCCTGGTTGAACAGGTTTGGCCTCATCTCCTTTTTTTTTTTTTTTAAGCTGTTTAGTCGCTTTCCTAAAATTCTAATTTTCTGAGTTATTAAACTTTCAATTCCATGTTGATCCCTCCCGAGCCCTGTAATACGTCTCTTGCTTCTTTCCGCCTGATGCCTCTGCGCAGCACCGACAGACGCCCCGAGCCCTGATGAAAACGGTCCTTCCAGGGCACAAAGAAGGCACCTGAATGACAGATGGCTGCAGGGATCCTGAGAAAGAAGTTTAGACATTAACATGCAGGCTGCCAAGGTTGTGACACATGGCACAGGGCTGTTTCTAAGTCCCCGCTGAGAACAAGGGTGGGCTGTGCGCCCTCCGAGGCCCTGGAGAAAACCTTGAGGAACAGAGATTTCAGGATCTGGGCTCTAGACATTTGCTGAATGGCCGGCGAAGCTGGAAGGGTTGAAAGGCCTCTGCCCCCTGGTGGCCACCCAGCCCTATGCCGCGGGCACACCCTCCTAATTAGGGGCCAGGTGAGAAGCCCTCTGAAAGGAGACAAAAGATTCAAGGTAATGAGGTGCTTATCTTGAGATTGAGGCTTTCTCCAGTTGTCACCTGAAAAGGGAAACAAAGACTGAGAACCTGTTAAATCCCAGGCACTTAGCCAACCCTGCTCAGCACAGCACTTTCACAAGTGTCTTCTCCCCGTTACAGGTTAGAGGAGCAAACTTGTCTCAATGGCTGCAGAGCCAGCACCACAGCCCACAGTCGGACTCCCAGCTCCTTTCTCATTCATTCCACAAATACCGAGGGTGCCTGTTCTTTGCCAGGCACTGTGCTAGGCTGATGAGCTACAAGACCCAAATCCTCACAGTCAAGGAGACAGATGTATAAACGGAGCAGCCAAGTGCTCATGTGCCGTGAAGGACGCACGGAGAACAGAGGACTAGGGGACCGTGGGGAATCAGGAGAGGCTTCAGAGAACAGAGATTCCTCATCCCAGGTTTTAATTAGGACAAGCGGGCATTCCTGCTTGGGCAGGGCAGGAGGACACGACAGGGTCTCTGCAGAGAGTAGACTGAGCATGTGCAGAGCTACAAGAGAGAGCCGGAGGGTCCAGAGAGCTGTAGCGGTTTCCCAGCGGGGAGCCACTGAGGTGCATAAATAAGGGGATATATATTCTAATTCGTGTCTTGGGAGGATGGTTCTGGCAGGAATGATGCGAAAGGGGCCCTGGCAGAAGATGCCCGCAGTGATCCAGATGACAGCTACTGAGGCCCCAGTGAGAGCAGATCACTGGGGGCGGAGGCAGGTGGTCTGGCAGAAGAGATGCTGAGAAATGCAATCAAGAGTCAAGAGCCAGCGGGGCTGTCCGGGGAGCTGTCCAGAACAACTCGCAGATCTGGGTGTCTGGGTGGGTGTGAGAATGGAGATAGCGGAGGGGTTGGTGTGTGTGTTGGGGGGGGGGGATTGATGAGGTCATCACTGGACTGAGAATCTATTCCCTGGACCATCCAACTTTCTAGAAATCATCTCCTCCAGCCAGCCCTCAGCAGGACAGAGGAAGCAGACAGGGGTCACACAGCTGACGGATGGCAGGCATTCAGATGGGAAGTGCCTCGCAGGCCATGACAACCCACTGATCAATTTGGGAAAGATGCCAGAAGACCATTAATTCAGGGCTGCTCGCAAACACCTGGCATCCTCCTCAGTCTCCATCAGCTCTAGACCCACAGCTCCCAAATGGATGTCATCACTGCAAAAGGTCAAGACATGGCAGGAGTCACCAAGGACAGAGCCTGTTCCTGGAAAGCACTCAGGGACTCCCGACTTACGCAACACAATCAATGAAGGCTTGACTGAGGAAAGACAACCAAGATGTTCCAAATAGGAAATGACCAGGTTGACGATACAAGTGTGAAGGTTATCACTTTGCTAGAGCTGCATATTTAAAATACTCTTGGTGTCATCAAGACCAGAACACGCTGACCATCCTCGAAGGTCTCCAACCCCTCTAGCGCTGATAACTGGAGTTGCCGTCAGTCGCCTGTGTATACAGCTGGAGGAGACGTGGATCTGTGAGGGTGGTGGTCAGCGTCTCAGCACAGCAGGCTGTCACAGAATGGTGACACATTCTCCAGGATTTAAAAGCATCTCAGGAGCCGCTTTCAAGATAACCACAGAATAAGTAACCACATGACACACTGAATCAGGAGCACTGGAGATGGGAAAGAAAGCAAACCCAGAAGGCAAGCAACGGGCACATGGCTGCTGAGGGATTAGTTTCTTAATCCTCCCCAGCAATTCTTTCTTCAGCCATATATTTCTGTCTCCCCAAACTTGGGAAGCACTTGAAAGGAAATCCATGCTCTAGGGGGCAAAAGAGAGATTGTACTCATTAACTCAGAGCTGCCCCTGTCTGGCAGGATTAACTCGCCGCACCTATATAGCCAACAGACTCCGGCGCACTGGGGACTTTCTGGGGCAAAGGAGCTGCTGCTTGAATTCTTTTCACAGGGACCAACCAAGTCCAGAAGAATAAAGGGCTGCAGTGAGGAATGGGAGGCATCAGGGGCTTTGAAAACATTTTTAAAAACCATAGGTAGGGATGGTGATATCAGTGTGTTTACAGAACATCTGATATACTTTCTAAAGCAGAATTCCAGAGGTATGAGACAGTGGGACCTGAGGGCAGTGTTTCCGCACTGCAGGCATCCCTGGCAGGCTCACTGTAAAGTAATGAATTTTGTGGCCACTCAGAGACCAAAAAAAAAAATAGCTTGAGAAGCTATGGATCGATGGTGCGCAGTGCAGACACTGCCTTGGCTTTCTCCGAGCTGCACTGGGTCCTGCGCAGAGTTCAGCTGCAGTCTGTCCCCGGGAAGGCCAGCTAAGGCGAGGTCAGCCGCAGGCCTGGGCAGTGCCCATGTCCCCACACGCCAACTGTTCAGAAAAGCCTGGGTTCAAGCTGTGTCCACACTGGATCAGGTGCTTCCCACTGCCTGCTCCAGGGAATGGGGGGTCTCAGTAGGTTGCCACCCACCCCAGGAAGTACAGCAGAGTTGGTTTGGGGATTTGTTGGGGGGGAGGTTTTGGGAGGGTAGGGACTTAAGAGACTCTTTCAGTCTCCTCTCTATGGCTGAATTCCCTACATGCAAAAAAAGAAAAATTATTATTATTTTTAAACCAAACCAAAGGGAAAAAAACACCTTGACAATCTTTAAAGTCCCTTTTTAGCTCCAAGATTATATGATTCTGTGATACCAAATTCAAAGCCCCTGGACTCCCCTAACTATACACATTTCCCTCTGCCAGGGAAATGTACATGTAAATGATAGAACAAAAACCATCAGAGTCAGGATCTGGGGAGTAAAAGAACACTTAGAAACCACACAAAGCAGAAATGCACAACCGACATGGAAGGGATCTGACTTGAATTAGAAGCAACGTTTAAAATTACAGGTTTAGGAAAGCTTGGACTGAAGCCCGGGCTGAGGTTAGCCCTGTGTCCGCAGCCCCGCCTTCTCGCGAAGGAGGCTGGATTGGCCTGGAGAGAGGCCCTGGCCAGGGAAGGACCCCCAGGCCGCGGGGGCTCCAACCGGAGGCTGGAGAGCAGGAGCCCACAGTCAGCATGAGAGCAGCAACGCAAAAAGGGACCGCTTCTGAAGGATACACGTGAGCCTGCTAATGCGGGGGTCTCTGGGGGGATGGGAAGAGAACCAGACTTAATTTTCACCGTCTACATCCTTTCGTGCCCTTTTTAATTACGCACGTGAATGCATTACCTATTCGGAAATAAAGGGATAAAAGTATGCCATGCCAAAGCAAAACGGAGCCAATAAAAACAAAGATAATTTAAAAATTTTCCTAATAAAATGTGACTTAGTAATCTAAGGGGAAACTAGGGGCAAGGGCTCAAGCTAGTGAAGAAAACAATAAAAAAAAAACAAGAGCCACATGGTCCTGGCCAATCCCCCCTCTCCTGTCCTCACATCTGCCTCTGAGCTCCCGCAGCAAGCCTGGCTACAACCAGCCCATCTCCTGGTCACCTGGTTCCCCTCCTCCAGCCTTGCCATACCTCACTGGCAACCTGCAGCCTCCTCCCCTGCCTCTTGCCCAGTCACTCGGGGTGCCCACCAACCTCAGGGGGCACCCTCTACTCTCCTCTGCTTGTAATCACTGTTCATCTGTTCATGTTGAGTTCCCACCTGAGCCAAAGAGTGCTTCCCAAAGTTGGCTGCAACACTGCCTCCATCCCACATGCTCTGCTCACAATGTGACTTTGACACTGTTCCCATTGAGAGATGGGATCTGTGTTTCCTCCCCTTGACCCGGGGTGGGCTTATAGCTAGGGCAGAAGTGTCACCTTGTGACTTCAAGGCTAGGTCATAAAAATAAAAGGCTTCTACCTGGCTCCCTGGGACATCCACTTAGAGCTCTGGGCTGCCATGTAAACGGCCTGACTGCTCTGAGCCGACATACTGTGAGGGAGCCCAACCAGCCTACAGGAGTGACCAGGAGGGGCCAGGTGAGATGCAGGCCCCTAGTGCCCCAGCCACCAACTGACTGCAACCTAATGAAAGCTGCTGAGCAAGGACCACCAGCCAAATCCTTTCCCGAGGCCTGGCCTACAGAATTCTTGAAAAATAATAAAATGATTCTTGCTTTAAGCCACTGAGATTTAGGACGACTGGTTACACAGCACTAGATAACTGATAACCTCTTTCTAAACAGGAGAATCCCAAATGTCCAGGCCCCATCTCAAAACTCACTTCAGGTTCCCACTCACTGATTTGAAGTCACTGAGCTTGGCCAAGCCCTTCAGTTGCCAATTCCAGAAATCTGTTTAAATGAACTCATTGTGTCTGCCCATGATGCCTATTCCTCCAGATCGATCCCCATCGTTGTCTGCCCTCCTTAGTTCCCCTCCTGGCACAGAAGAATCCAAGCTCCCTTCTCCTTTCTTCATTTCACCCTCACTCATGGAAACTTCCCTAAATTCTGCTCATTCACAGTGACTCTTAGCCCCACTCCCTCCTCTCCTTCTTGTAGTCCCATCTCCATCCACCGCATCAGGCCTCTGCCCTGGGGCTGCATCCGCTGCCTCCCAGCTCCTCACATCCTTTCCAATATCCTTTCCAATACGGAGCAGCAAGGACTCCTCCTTATTTTACACCCACGATGTTCCAGAAAAGACCTGAAGCAGCTTAAGCAAAAAGAATTCTCATCCTCAAACACTGTGATGACCATCCTCTTTTTTGGGGGGCAGTGAAGTATATTCCCCATCATTGCAAGAATCAAATGAACGACACCTGGTAATGGGGTATCTGGCCTCCATCCACAATAAGAAAGATCCTAACGCCCTTCACCTGGAATGGACTGTCTCCACCTTACCCCTGGCCAATGCCCAGTAACACCTTAAGGCCCAGCTCATTTGTCACCTCTGCCAGGAAGCCTTCCCTTCCCCCTTAGCCGGTCAGTCACTCTGTCCTTGTGCCATGTGCCAATTTCCTTTTAGGCCTCAAGCACACCAAGAGGAAGGCTGGTGACAACTTCTCCCAAGCTCAGAACAGTTTTCACACACATGGTTCTTATGCCTGGAAGAAATGCTGCTCCCCAGTAATATCAATGAAATGGATAGTGATGTTGTTAGCATCCTAGGTATTGGCATTGCTGGATCCCCAGCTTCTAGAATGGTGCCTGGCACATAACAGGAACTCAAAAATATTAGCTGAATGAATGAATGGAAGGTGACCTGGCTTGGAGAAGCTGTGGTCTGCCAGGCTCTGCTACACCAGGCACTGAGGCCTGAGAGGTGGTACAACCAAGGTCACCAGCAAGCCAGTGAGGGAAACTGGAACCCCGGCTCTTGCCTCCAGCACATGGCCCTCCTTCTGCCCAACCCCGCTTTCCCACCACCCACCCCTTCCACGTTCCAAAGACAGCATCTCCATGAAAAGTTCTGGACAGTATCCAGGAGCATTTTTCTTCCTGGCTTTAAAACAAATTGTGACAAATGGCTCCACAGATCTGCTGGGCCATGAAGGCAGAGCAGATGGGACTGCAATTCACACTATTAACTTAAATTCTACTCGATGCTATTTCAAATTAGGGCATTTTATCTAGAAATTATAAAAAGCATTGTTGGGGGTGGGAGTGCGCTTGTAAGTAAGTTTGCCAGCAGATTCATTTACAAATCTACTTGTTCCTGGCCACCCTGAGTGATCACAGATTTTACCCCCCACCCCTTACTCTCATCCACTGAAAGTCCTGAATCATGTAAAAAAGGATTGGTGCTTGGGGCCCTCTGGTCTGACCACCCACTGTACCTGTGGACATTTCTGCCAGAGACGCATCTCCATTAATGGTAGCCTGGTGGAAACCTCTATGAGACAGTTCCTTTTTTTTTTTTTTTTTTAATCTTTATAGTTGAAAGTATTACAGATGTTCCACATTTCCCCCATTGATCCCCTCTACCCACATCCACCCAATCTTCTTTACTTTGGACTAAAATTGGGCTCAGGGGTCCTGTACACAGGACAAGCTCAGTCTCTTATCCATTCGATGGGCAATAACTGAGCACCTTGTAGAAACTGCTCAAAGCTACAGAGACATGCACAGGAACAGCCTTGGCTGTGAGGAGTTCACACCTGACGTTCAGAAGCATCTCCTCTCTGGGCAGAACAGCCTGCGACCTTTCATGGCTGCATGTGTGATGTGGATTCGGTTCTGGTCCCCGTTTCTTACAATGGGCTGCAGTCTGCCTCTGTCCCTCCAGGTGGGCTGCTCCGAATTGCATGCAGTTCCCCACGTGTGGTCTGACTAGCATGGAGCAAGCAGACTGTCACCCCCTGGTTCCAGACATTACATTTCTTTCAGTGCAGACAAGACAGCTTTGTTTGGTGGCCACATCATATGGGTGATGCCTGCCAACTAAAACCTGCCTCCGTCCCACAGCCTCTCCCTCCTCCTCTGTGCAGCTGGATTCGGAACCTTGCCTTTACCCCTGTTTCATTCGTCTATTTAACTTTCTATCTTTTTATCAACCAACATACTTGCTGTCCCTTCTTGTTTCAAAGCCATGTAGATGACTTTAAATGATTTGGATGCGTATAACCCCAACCTTCATCAAAACTCACTAGAAAAATGCAGAAAGGTCAAGGATAGAAACCTGAAACCCCCAAATCCAAGCAGAGCCCTCTGAAGACAGTGGGTGGGCACAGCATCCTCTGCTCCTGCCCTGCCTATAAGTGCTCAGACGAGTGCCTCCCGCTGGCATCCACAGCAGGTATTCTCAATAAACGCACCAATCTGATGCCAAAGACTCAGCCATTCTACACAAATTAAAAAAATAATAATTTTTTAAATGAGTGCTATCTTCACTCTTTCAGTGACTTCCTGCAGTAGAACTGGCTAGAAATCTTAGAGCCAAACCTTGAAGCTCCACCCCCTGCACCCCCTCAACTAGCCTGTGAATCCTGCTCCTCCCTCAGAATCTCCTGTCCCACTGCCACTGTCGCCAGCCCTATCCAGGCATCCTGCTCTCCAACATTAAAGGTCTTCAGCCTAATGTGCAACTGGTGTCTTTATTGCCATTCTCCCTCCGCCCTGGCCGATCCACCCTGTAAATCACTGTCAGGAACAGCTCCCAAGGCTGTTCCCACCATCTGAGCATGGCCCAGGGACTCCATCTCGCCCATCCCCCATGGCCCAGGGACTCCATCTCGCCCATCCCCAAGTCCAGTGTGCGTTCACAGAGAGGGCCGGTGTAGGCTCTGGCTGAAGGGGTAATCAGAGGCGGGTAGTGAGCAGAGGTGAAGATGGACAGGCAGGGACCAGGTCTTCAAGGTTAGGCTTCTTGGTAAAAATGGGCCCTTAATTCCAAGCCACATCTTGTCAACCACTCCTTATTATCGAAAGCTTAGCTCCTGAGGCTCTTCTGCCCTACAGCAGTGCAAACCTCAGGTGTGGCGGCAGGCGACAGTGAACACAGGGATGCGACTCTAGCACCAGTCTACACCCAGGGAAGGAAGGACGCCCCTCCTCTCCTCCTCCTACCACACTCCCCTTACCTTCTCCAAAAGAAAAGGAAAACGCAATGTGATTGCTTCTTCTGTAACTCTGTGGAGTCAAACATGAGGGCTTCATTCCTTGGCTTTTTCTAACACTATAAGTGTCTGAAAACAAGGAATCATGTGCCTCTAGGAATCCATTACATTTGGAGGGATTCATGGCCTACTTACTGTATTAGATGACAAAGAAAATATGCATTTCCTCAGAACTGGACAAGTTTCTTAGCTTCAGTGTAGACGCTAACAACATCATGTCACAACTATGGCCGTCTGAAGCTCATCAGAAGATGAAGATCGATTACACAGTTCTTAAATTAATTTTTGAAGGAGGAAGCATTTAAGACACACAGAAAAGTGTACCTGCGCTCATCCAGGGCTGTCAAATCCTGACATTTTGCCACATTTGATTTAGATTTCTTTTTTTCTAAGAAAGCAAGCATTAGAGACACTGCTCAAGTCCCTATTTCACTCCCTTCCCAATCCCATACCCCTCGGCCCCAGAAATAACATCCTGAACTTGGTATTTATCACTCTTGAGCATTTTTATGCATTTACTATCACCATATATATATATATACATAAATACCACAATTTACTTATTCACTTTCCTGCTGATGAACTTTTAAGTGGTTTCCAACTTTTCACTGCAATAAACATTCCCGTAAATGTTCATCTCGGAGCATCTTGGGTCGCGCTAGGCGCTGCCCGAACTGGCCAGCAATATCACTGCGCCCAGTTATCTCCCAAGGTCGGTGCTTGAGGGTTCCCTTTGTTCCATGTCTTTGTCAACCCCCGGTGTTGTGAGGCTATTACTTTTTCACCAATCTGATGGGGACAAAATGTTACGTCCCTGTTGTACTGAAAATTCATTTTAAGTGGGAAAATAAGATACAAATACATGCAGCTTAGTAGACCAGAGCTTTCCACAACACAGGGATAGAATATAATAGCGGTTCCTTGGATTTTCTTGAAAATGATACAGGAAGGGTAGGGAAGTAAATGAGGGTACAGAAAAAAACGAGACTGGCCACGATCCGGTAATTGTTGGAACTGGGTGACGGGTCCATCAGATTTATTATACTTTTCTCTCCGCTTTAATTTATATTTGAAATTTTCCATAAAAAGGAAAAGCAGTAGCAGCATCCGGAGCAAAAAACCACGTCCAAAGAGCAAGAGCACTGATCCCAGAGGATGCAGCCTTCCAGAGAGGCAGGACGAGGGGGCTGGCAGGCAGTCGGGGACAAAAGCTGGGAGAAGAGCTTTCCAGTTGTATTATGAATTGAGAGTTAGGAACATTAGTTATCAACTCAGTGTTTCTGATAACCCTTCACAACATGGCAGCACGAAATAAAATGTCATCAGATTTTTCAAGTATGATTGATGCAATGATCCCCATTAAAAGTCACTCAAGCTTTTGTTCCTTAAAATTCCATAAATCTTCTGAAATACAGAAGATTACATTTGTTTTCATACTCCCAGATTTGTTATTTACTATGTGCAAGAATTTTCTATTACCAAAAAATTTAGTGAAAAAAACTGGTCCTTAGGCTTTTAAAAAAAAAAATCTAAGATGACATCAGTAAGGATAAGAGGTCATGCCGCATACTTCTGAGTTAAACGGTGCTCAATCATGATGAATAATATCAGAATGCTGGATGCCTGCAAGCTGCTAGAGCAGGGAGGACCCGGAGCCCTATACTTGAGGGACAGGAATCCAGGCTGGATTCCTGGGATGTGAAAGATAAACCTCAAAGAAACAAACATAGAGTGGGATCTGGGACAGAGCACAATTTGACCTGAGGCCCTGATTGGGTAGCTCCGTTGGTTAGAGTGTGTCCTATGCCAAGCTTGTGGGTTGGATCCCCAGTCAGAGCACATACAAGACCCAACTGACGAATGCATAAACAAGGAGAGCAACAGAGCGATGTTTCTCTCTCGCGCACTCTCCCTTCCTCTCTTAAAAAAAATCAGAATCAAAAATTTAAAAATATATATATCCTAAAGTTTTTTTGACCTGGGAAGGAGCTATAAACTCCTGTCACACGAGTGGGAAGAAGCAGGTTTGCTCAACTAGATAAGAACATGTGGAAAGGTTAAATCCTCATTAAGAATTAAAGCCAGTGCTTCAGAGCTGAGAACTCTGGGGCTGTCAGGTGAAGTGTCCTGAACCGAAGGGTGTGGCAGTGGCAGGCGCAGAGCTGCTCTGGGGCAGAGCTGCCACGGAAGTGTCATCAATCCCCGACCTACCTGGGCCTTGGGAACTCGGTGGCAGGTGTCAGCAGGGGGCCACCAGGGCCACCTGCCAGGGAGCCCACCGGCAAAAAGTGCTTATCAAAGTCATTTTCAGGTTCCTCTGCATATCGTCGGTTGGAACGACCTCACCTCGGTGGACCTTGCGTGTCCCACCCGTCCTCACTTGCAGTCTTCACTACCCCCCCCCCCCGCCCCGGAGCCATTACTCATTAACCACAGGGATTTGCCATCGGTAACAAAGAGGCTGCAAACCCCGCTGTCCCGCACGCCCGGGTCCAAAACGCACGCCCGGGTCCGAAAGGCACACCGCGGACAGTGACAGGCGCTGGGGTTGTGGTGCCCGCTCCTCTGCGGAGCCTCATTCAGCAAATGCAACGTGAAGGCTGCCACGGGCTCTGGAGCTGATCACCCGTCTTGTCCCCTCATTTACAGAAAAGGAAACTGAGGTCAACCTGTCCCAGGTCACACAACTAGTTCCTAACAAAGTGTCTTTTTCTCCCGTTACTTTTCAGACAGTAGAAGGGAGGCAGGGACGGGGGGAGAGAGAGAGAGAGAGAGAAACATCCATGTGAGAGAGACACATCCTGGTGGCCTCCCGCAAGCGCCCCAACCAGGGGAAGGGAGTGAGCCCACAACCAAAGGAGGAACATGACCGTAACGGGGAATCAAACCCACAACCCTCTGCTGCGCAGGCTGACACTAACCACTGAGCCACACGGGCCAGGGCCTGACAAAGTGTCTGAAAGAACCCAGGTCACCAGCTTCCCAGGTCGGTGCTCTTGCCCCTCCCACACCTCGTCCCTCATCTAAAGATCCAGCCTCCTCAGTGTGGGCTCCCAGCTCTTTTTCTGTCCACACCCCTGGACCACTGAGAAGTCCCATTTTGGACAGCACTCCTCAGGTGACGTCAGGGGCCTGACTCTCCCCTGACAGTCCTTTGTGTCCTGCCTCCTGGCCGCCTGGTCTTCTTTCATGCATTCATTACTGTCAGTCTGAGGGAGCAAGCAGGAAGTCTCCAAGCCGGTCGCATTCTCAGCTGACACCGCCCGGGGCCAGCCTGTCAGCGTGACACCCAATCACTCCTGGTCCTCTGGCAGGTGCCTGCACAGTGTCCCAGAAGCGAGGACAAGGAGGTGGGCTTGAGTGATCTTGAACTTCTGCAGCACACTGGGGAGGTGAGCCAAGGCCTCCACTGGCCTGTGTAAGAAGGGATTTCTGGTCCACAGGGGCTTTCCCGTGCGCAGTGCGGCTGACTGTCCAACCCCTTCTGCAAATTGTTACTATTCCACAGAGAGGACACTGAGGTCCAGAAAGGACAGGTGACTCATCCAAGGTCATAAGGTTAGTAGGGGTCAGGGAAAGGGCAGGAGTCTTTTCAGCCCAGCAGGTGGGTTCACCATCCGGTGTGGGCCCTCCCGAACCCCTGAGCTGCAGAACAAACGTCTGTGCTCAGTGCTCTCACTCTGCACATCAATCCATTGGAAAGGGGGACAGTGCTTCCTCCATCAGGACCCCCACCTTGTTATCAGCCGCCCCACTCAGGAAAGTGCTGCCACAAAGTAAAAAAAGTAAAACCCACGCACATGCTCTTCAAACTCCTCTCCATTTCCCAAAATGCCACATCAGGGTAAACCTAATGTGACAACCCCTCTGTCCGGTCTGGGCTCTGTCAAAATCTCAGGACATAACAGGAAAGCAGTGCAGGAAAACACAGTCGTGAGGAGTCTGTTAAGAACAGCCGTGAGCGGAGAGGTCCAGACCTGAGAGGTCCCAAAAAGCGCTGGCCACCCGGCTCGGGCCTCCACACCAACAAATTCCCCCCAAGCACAAGGAGGCCATGGCTGTGTCCGCGCGGCTCCCAGTGGCTTCTGCACTAGGATTCCCTGGGGAGAGGGTGTCTCTAACTCCAGCTCTGGCCAGCAGCCAGCATCAACGGGAGTGAGCAGATGCAGAGTCACAGGTGTGGAATGTTCCAGGGCCCACAAGCTGCCAGTGGATCCCAGTTACAGCAGCAGGAATTCCACAGGTCAATTTCACGATGAACTCGTGATGGCAGAGAGGAAAGGAGATGTCTGCGTGGTGGCAGCCATCAGAGGAGAAGGCTGTCCCCAGAGACTCAGGGCCTCCTGGAGAAAACCTCTCCAGAACCAACTAGCTCTTAAACTTCTCCAGAAATTCCCTGTTAAAAGGGCAGACTCAGGACATGCTCATGGGATCATCAGCCACTAACGACACTTCAGCAGCTAGTGACACTATGGTATGACTGGAAAGGCCCCAGATTAGAAGTCAAATGAATCAGGCCCCCGTCATACGCTGCTGGTGGGAATGTGGGGCAGCAGCCACTTCAAAAAGCCACCTGGCAGTTTCCTCTAAAGTTAAACATGCACTTGCCACGTGACCCAGCAATCCCACTACTCCTGGTATTTAGCCAGGAGAAATGAAAACCTATGCCCACAAAAGACTTAGACACAGAATAGCAGCTGTATCCATAATAACCCCAAACTGGAAATAACTCAAGTATCTATCAGCTGGGGAATGGATAAACAAAACGTGGTAGATCGTGCAATGGAACACTGCTACTTGGCAATAAAAAGGAATGAACTGGGTATAAGCAATCACGTGGACAAATCCAAAAGCAGTGTGCTGAGGAAGAGAAACCATATTCGAGGGCGTCACACCGTAGGATTCTGTGGGGACACATCTGGACAGGGCAACACTGTAGTAGCAGAAATCAGATCGATGGCCGCAGGGCCTGAAGGTGGGAGACGGAACTTTTAGGGGTGATGGGGGTTTTCTACATTTATCTGTGACGGTAGTTTACACGACTGTTTACATCTGTCAACACTCAAAGAACTACACACTTAAAATCGATCAATTTTGTTCCACTTTGTCCATTACACCACAACAAAGTGGATTAAAACAAAATGGGGCTCCTTTTCCCTAACTAGAGCTCCAAGAAGTGCCCTGTGCTGGCTGTGACTTGGAGAAGTCACAGACCGTGCTGTGTCTCAACTGCCCCATCTGTACAAGGGGCTGCAAGACTGTTGCTGGCCAGACACCGTAACAGTGAAGTCAGAGAATGTGCGTGAACCACAGAGCCCGAGGCAACGCCGGGCTCAGCAAATATCAGCATGTGCTTCCCCACGTTCATGCACAAACCTTCCAGCCGCCCCGGCCAGGGATGAACCGGAGGACCAGGGAAGGAGGAACCACTGGGGAGGAGGCACGTAGGCTACCACCTGGGCGGGGCCGAGGGGTGAGGGGAGGGAAGCCCAAGGATGTGGCTTCGGGGGGCGAGGGGATGGGGAGGGGAAGGGCCAGGGCTGGACTGCTGCTGACTGACCCCTTTGCTCCAGGCCGGCCTGGCTGTGGCTCCCGGCTTCTCATTTCCTCTACCTTAGCCAGGGGTCATGGGCGTGCCTTCCCGTAACGCATCCTCTCCCTGCACAGGGCCGGCTCAAACACAGTGCTGAGCTGGGGCAGGACAAAGTCTCCTTTACAGCACACTGTGATCTGTTCCCACCGCCGTTTGAACCCTAGGGCTCTGTGACACAGAGCACAAGTCTCCATAGTTCTTTCACTTCCCACAGGCGCCAGGACGGAGACTCCCTCTGCCTGACCCCTGGTTAAACGCCACTGTCATTATGCTCAGGAGGAAGCTGGCAACCTGGGGGGAGGGGGGAGGTCAAAAGGAAGATGGATCCAAAAGACTTCTAGGAACTGTAATAGGCTTGGAGGTGAATGGTGCCAGTTCTTCATTACGTCCAATTTTACTTCAAAAGTTCCTCTTACCACAATGCTCGTACTGGCCAAAATGGGGTTAGTTTTTGGCTCAGAAACTGGGAAGGTGAGAAATTCCTCAAATTACTGGTGCAGAGGTAAATGAGGCAGACTGCAGAAGTCAGCGGGTGGGTGGGGGGGGGGACAAACCGTGGGTCCCTGGGGACGTGGGCCATTGCCACCCACAGGGAAGCCTGGTAGCTGAGCAGCATGTCCTTGCCTGTCAGATGCCCATGTTTCAGGTGACATTCACTCTCAGGGAACACAGCTCTCTCCCTAAAGGCCCCAGCACCATCAGTGACAAATCACTCACTTTCCCCAGCACACTCCAGTTAGACCCTCTGACACGCCCATGCACTCAAAGGGCCCATACAGGGCTCTCTCCGTGAAACGCAGTACATGAGACGATGTCAACACAGGAAATGCCAAAGGACAGACAAGACAATAGCTGTACTAACAGAAACAGGAGCGTAAGTAAATGGAGAAGGCTAGAGATAAAAACGGCTCACACACTGGTGGGACATGGAGAGGCAGAGGTGTGGCAGGTGGAGAAAGATAAAGTGAAGGTGAAGGGCAGGTGAGACCGGGCGGCAGTGCCAGAACTATGGGGTGAGGAGCCGCCTCGGGGCTCCCGATGCTCTCATCAGACTGCGCAGGCGGGTGACGCTCAGTAGCTCAGAGAGTTCTGGAGCCCAGCTACAATGGCCTCGCCAAGATTGAAGCAAGAACAGCGAGATACCCCAAGGGAGGTGACCATGTGGTCCAAAGGCCACACGTTTATGGCTTAGCAACTATGGACTATGGACTCAATCCAGCCCCCAAAGGGCCACAGGCGCCTAAGGTAAACCTGTGGCCAGTCAGCTGACCAGGGTGGCACCCCTGGCCCTGGACAACACGAATGACAGCTACCACTTACTGAGCACGGACCATGTGCCCGGCACGAGGCACAGTGCTCTGCTCAGAGGGGCCCCCGCAGGCTCACAGTAGCCCGAGCGAGCAGCTCCTCCCATTTTACAGATGAGAAAAATGGGAGGTTGGAGTGGTGAAGGAGCTTGCCCCAAATCCTACTGCTGGCTCAATCAGAAAGGCGCAAGCATGTTGGCTGCGTGGACAGATGGGTGGATGACTGGATGGACAGACGGACAAAGGAAAGGCTGGCCAGGGTCATCCTCCTCCTGGGACTAGCCCTGGGCCTCCCAGGCCTGGCGGAGGAAGCAGGGAGCACAGCGGGTAAATCAGGGTGGCTGCCCACGAACAGACCGGCATCAACAAATATTTAGGAACCTCCCACCCATTTTGTTGAAAGTGGAGGAAAAATAAAAACAATGACTTTCCGTTAGACAAGAAAAAAGAGTCCCTCCCTGTCTTTACATTTTTAAACTCATAAAAAAAAAAAAAGCCCCAGAGTGGCCAATGCCGGCTGCCTCCCAGGTCTGAAGGGGATGTCTCCTGGCGGTTATGGGGCCAAGTTTTCAGTGAGAAGAGAAACAGGACACACCTGGCTCACACCCCGAGCAGGACAGGCGCCCACAAAGGCCCTTCCCTCGCTCTCGCTCCGCTTTGTTTAAATCGAGATCAGATTTGACGTCTGCACTTCTACTCGCTGCCTGACGAAAACCAGATGCCCAGAGCCCCCAGCACTGTGCTCGGGCCTCTGCCCTCAGGAAAATAATGTGAGGCAGCCGGTGGAAACGAGAGGCGCTGCACAGAGTCGGGGCACTCCAGGCGCCGGGCACTGGGCGGAGCCTTGAAGAAAATGCACATTTTCAATCCCTTGAGAGTAGGGCCGATTACAAAGCTGGGCTTTGCACCTCACTCTTAGTCTAGTCTGGAGGTCTGGAACTTTTCCCTGAAGCTCAACTTTTAGCCAGACGACTGAGACGCTCCAGCTGGTCACCGGCGGACACTAGCCACCAAAACACTCAGCTCTGCAAGCCACTTGACATGCTGGTGACCTGCGGAGAGAAAGCCTCCTCACTAGCACAGCTCATGAACAGGGATCCCCTTCCCTGGAAAGCTAAAGGGCCTTGGGGGCGGAGAGGGGAGGGAGAGGTGAACCCACCCTTAAAATCACTGCGAGCCTCAGAGGTGGAATGAAAGCCAGCCAGCCAGCTCCAGCCCATTCACTGCAGACCCATAAGCGTATCAGGTCAGAAGTAGGTGGCAAACTATGACCTGAAGACCTCATATAACCTGGATCCTTCCCAAACAGCAGTGAGCATTGCCACCCTGTCACAGCTTCAGTCCTGGCTTGCACAGGAATTTCCTGAGTAAAGGTGGCTCCATCCAAGTCTGAACTGGAAGGGGGGCCCTCCTCCCCTTGTGGCCACACCCCGGGCGCCTGGCCCCAAGGTTGCGGTGGCACAGGAAGAAGAGATGGAGGAATGGCCACATGGCTCTCAGCTGCCTGGCCGGGAGATGACACCTGTCACCTCCTCTCCCTTTTTACTGACTAACCCTAGTCACAAGGCCCCAACCAAACTGCGAGGGAGGCAGGAAAATCAGGAGAGTGCGCGAATCTAGCGAGCTCTCACCTCTGCCACATCATCTCAAGCCCTCCCCTCTTCATTCTCAAGGACTAGCCCATATTTTCAGATGAATTCCATTACTGTCACAAAACCCGAATGGCAAAAACCAAACAGCATCTTCCTAAAATCAACTCCCTCTTCCAAATGTCCATTTCATGTCATTTCCTAAACGACCGTGCTCGAACACTTGGCGAGTTCAAGCCGAGCCTCCCTCCTCAGTGTTCCATCACGCTTCTTCTGATGGCCACCTTATTCCTTGACGGTCGCCCTGTGTCGTCGTCGCCCAGTTCCTACTGTTTTCTACTCAAATCTCACCACCTACAACGGAGTTATTCCAGGAGCGTAAGCCGCTCACTCGGCTTTTCGTTTCTTCCCTTCCAACGGTCCTGGTACATGGCTGCCAAACCCTCCCTCCCAAGGTCCCCTTCCTTAGTTTCTCCCCTGCTCAAGAGCCCATGATACCTCCCACTGCATAACTGGGGTCATCGGGTGAGCCTGCAACCGCAGCGCTCTAGACACTGCCTGTGCCATTCGGACACAATCCCACGGTTCTCTGACAAGGCCACGTCCACCCATCTCCACGGGTCTGCTCATGCCATCACTCCTGGGGCGCCTTCGGCTCCTCCTGCGCGAATCCTAGCCCTACCTTGGGATCCGTTCCAAATACAATCTCCTCACTCGGGTCCCTCCCGCCGATGCCCTCGCCTCTCTCTTTCTGTCTCACCACAGGGCTAAGCGTGGGCTCTGAACAGTAATATGTCTCCTGAGGATCATCTGCATTGTACTGTTTTATACGAATAAATCCTATTTCCTGCTCCTTGGAGGCCGTGTCTTCAACTATAAGGTGCAGAAAACACCAACTCAACGGGCAGAAACAGCGAGGACAGAAAGTGTGGAGGTTGGCCTGCTGGGTTGGCAGTGGCGGGCATCAAGGGTCCCTGTCCCTCCCATCTCGTCCCCTCTGACGGCCTCAACAGACTTGCTTTCCTCATGGTGACAAGACGGCTGCTGCCTCCTGGCCAAGAATCTAGAGGAAGGAATTGTCCTTCCTCCATGTTTCTTTTTAAGAGAGAAGAGGTCTTTCCCAGAATCCCCCCCCAGCAGACTTCTCTTTATATCTCATTGACCAAAATGGTGTCACACACCCATGTCTAGACTATGGGCCTCCATGACTGGCTCAGATCAATCGCCTTTACCCTGGAGCTGGAAGTGGGGTGATCTTTTCGTGAGTGGGTAGGAGAGGGGGAGCATGGCGTTCAAAGCAAATAAGGGCCTTGCCATCAAGAAGAGGAAAGAATGGCTACTATGAAGGCAACCAACAGTGTCTGCCATGGGCAGGAACCAATGTCAGATATTTGTGTTTTCCCTAACTTGCCACCCGCATCCTGTGCTGGTACATACGATGAGATACTCAACAAACAGCTGTGGAATTGAGCTGAACCGGAAATTATCCTGTGGGTGCGAGAAAATCGGGAGCATTAGAATAGAGTGGCACAATGGAACACGTGTGCACAGAAACCGGACAGAGGGCCAAGAAATCCAAACAGATGCAAAAAAGTACTTAGCAGAAGAGGTTTAGGAAGCGCTGGTCCAAGCCCTAGGCTGGGCCCGACTCCCAGTTCCACAGACAGGCAGCGGGAGCAGGCCAGAGCGCTGGGCTGCTCCCAACAGGGCCCAGCTGGGCCTTCTCCTCAGTTTACCCCTCGCCTCCCACGGGCCAGCAGCCCACAGCCAGCCCACACCACTCAGGCACAGTGAGGCTCACAGGGAGGGCTGTCAGTGCCTGGCAGGGGACCGAGCACTCCGTGGGCACACACAAATCCACTGAGTATGGAAACCTGAGCACTTGGGGTCTATGCTGTAAAAGCAAGTGCTGCCTTCACTCGGGATTGAAGAGCCGCTCCTTGAGCTGTGCTGATGGGTCTCCTTCCTTTTACCTGCTCCCTCTGTGCCTTCCATCTCAGCTTTCCAGCACAGCCTCCCAGATTCTCTGGGCTACAGACAGCACTACAGACCTGAAAATACACATGCTTCCACCCTGGCTGGACATGTACCCAGAACTGCACAGAACCATACTGAACACAAGGCTCTAGAGTCCCACTGATGCCCGGTGTCTACATCACAGGTCCACGGGTTTTAGCTATTTCAAGTTCTGGACTTCCTTTTCTAACATTGTAGCTGGCATTTCCTTGGCTAAAGAAAACTATTTTAAATGCAGGCTACTATTAGAAGCTCATTGATTACAATATGTATTCAACATACTGAGCAACTATTAGGTCGAGCTGTACGGCATTGCTGTTTTTGACCTACAAATGGATCGATGTCGTCTAGTTCAAAGGGGCTTGGGACACCAGGACCACAACATAATCCCTGTCCTGATGTAACTTACAGTCTAGTGCATTAAACCATTAACTAAAAAGCAATCTCAATTTAAAAGAAAACAAATATACCATCTAGCTTCACTACTATAGTTAATGTGTATTTGTTACCACTTTACTTCTTTGCTAACCTATAAACTACACAAGAAGGATGGTTGTGTCTCCATATAACAAACACACTGCCAAGCACATAGCAGAGCACATTAGATATTGGTTAACTTATTAATTCCTGTTACAAGAGACAAGGGCCGGTGCCAGGAAGCATTTGGCAGAGTGAGCTAACTAACTTGGGAGGTAAGGATCATGGACTTCCCCTACTTGGAATCTCTGACATTGCTGATATGATTGAATTAGGTCTTCGCCGAACAGGTCTTTATACCTCATACGAGCTATCAGCAGCACACGTAGGTGGGGTTTCATTGGGACCATTTAAAATATTTAAGAGAATAAACTGTTTTCAAACACAATCCAGTATTTCAGAAACACCATCTACATAAACAATTGGCATGCTAACTGCAAATCATTCTTGTCTGTCTCCTAAGGCAGGATTCCCAAGGACCTTTACTGGGCACTCTCTTAGCCTCATTTGAGTTACAACATTTACTTTAAAGCAGTAACAACGAAGTTCCTGAAAAATATTCAGTAATTGAGACACTTTACTAATTCAAACTCATCTTCCTCGTTAGTCTATGTGGTTAGGACTTCTACCCATAAAGAGAAAGTATCAAAGACTGCAGGACACTTCTGGTAGCAAGAACCTGAGCTCACATCAGAAAGTGCGGTGAAATAGAAAATAAAGAAATGACAACTTGAAGAGCAACTGTAATCCAATTTAGTCTAATAAATGCCACATGCATAAAGTCACATTAAAATTATAAATGTGAAAACTTTAGATCCTGAACCCCTGATTTTTTGATTGACCTCAGGTACTTCAACAAAAGTGCTGGTGGACACCACTGACCGGCAGGCCTGTTGTCTACTTTGCAGCATCTCCCTGAGAGCCAGCCCTGGACACACTGCACAGACACCGAAGAGCCTGCCACCATTCTCTGTAATAGCACACTGGTCACCTTCATGGAGCATCTTGAGCTCTCCTGACGTGGCCAATGATCGGCAGGCCCTGTCCCATGCCAAAGGCAAACAAACACCTGTCACCAGCAAGGGGGACACTGGTTTCCCCAAAGGATGCCAAGGTCCTCATCCAGCCTCATCTGCAGAACCTCACAAATCTCTGAGATGCAGGCAGGATGATCAGGAGCCCGCGAGATTAGGCTCTGACAGTCTTAAAAGATTAGTTCCTTAAAACCCTCCGCATGACTTCAGTCATCTTGTTCCTGATGACAGAGGAAAAGCCTCCTTGATTAAAGCTGAATGCCTACACATTTGCAAAAGGGGAGATACGCAGAAGAAAACAAGAGTCATATTACTGATGGGCACGGCACCAGCGCCAGGACATCGGGGCTGCTGAATAAATTATGACAAGGAGGCAAACACATAATCATAAATTCACCCTAAGTACCACAGCCCTCAAGCCTCACAGGTACTTACTCCCCCCCGAAGCACAGATTGAATCTGGCGTTGTCCTCGAATGAGGCCAGGCTCTCCCCAGATTCCAACTATGGGAAATGACAGCTCTTCTGTGGTGGGGGTTACGTGTGGGAAAGCAAATGTTTGGGTTGTGTAATGTTTTAATTAAAACAAAGGCGACGTGTACCAGAGTCTCCTCTTCTGCTAGGGGGTTTCCAGTCCTCCTTCCACTCTTCCCCTGACCGGGGCCAACGCAGTCTTTTCCCCACCTCCAGAATAATTCCCCTTTAAAATAAGAGGGCTGCACATGACACCCATAAAGATTCTTCCAAAACAAATTCAAGTCTAGAGGCACATTAGTTCTCGATCTACCTTCTCCCTCCTAGAAGTCCACTGCACGGGGAGCTACTCAGAGGAGCTGGGTTTGTGACAGGCCAGTGATAAAGGAGGTATGATGGCACTCCTCCCGGCCGGAGAGGAGCCGCAACACCCAGCTCCAGGCCGTCACCCACGGTGACAGAGGGAGGGAGAAAGGGCCGGGCAGGGTGCTGGGAATGCGGGCTTGATCTTTTGTAACGAAACGCCAGAAGGCAGATTGCAAAACTGTTCGGCAAGCTATCGTTTGTACAGAAACATCAGGAGACATTAAGAAACTGTTCAGCAAATCATCTCTAAACAGTGTCATAAAGGGCTGTCTGTTTCGGGGTGAGCCTAGAACGGATCTGTCTACACAATCACTCCTCTGATAAACTAACAGACGTGTCCATCTGTGAAGCAGAATTCCCAGCAGGCCATCCATCTCCAAACCAACAGAAAACCACTGCGGAACAAAACCAGCCAGGAAAGCCAGAAAGGCCCCGGGGGGCAGGACGGGCCTGCACAGGCGCTCCTGGGAGCAGCCCCCACCCGCTGGGGGCTAACGCGACCTCTGCCGGGCCCAGTGCTCCACCTGCCTGGGACCTGCAGACCAGGCAACTGGTGAAGGAAGAAAGAAGTGGCATGAGTGAGACGTGCAAATCGATGTCTTCCTAGGGTTGAGTCAAAGGGGGAGGCTACTTGGCAAGGTGCCTACCTGGAAGAGCCTGCACCCCACCGAGCTGACACAGCAGCTTCTAGAAAACAGGCCTCACACGGGTGAGCGTCCTGAGCTGTCCTTCAGCCTCCCCTCCCATGGCTTCCTGAGAGGAGTCACTTGGTGGGGACTCAGAGAGGCTGAGTACAAAGTAGGAGAGAGGACCAACCTCACCACCACCACGCCCCAGCATAAAGGTCCCGGAGAAAGCCCGGTGTGCGTGCTGGCTCCTACCTGACGGGGAAGTATGGCATTGTTCTATTTCTCATTAGTTCTGGCTTCCTAGAAATTCAGGGCTAAGTATGAAACTCCCAGTTCCCATAGATAAGACAATACCCCTCGCAGTTAATAAGGGCATTCCACATACCCAGGACTCCATGTACTTGTGTATCTTCAAAAGGAAGAGTTTGCCCTCTGGACCCTCCCCACACCTTCCCATCACTGGTGCCATCTCTTGCTCCAAAGGGCCTTCATCAGGGCTGCCCGAGGTGTTGGTAACTCACGGCTGCTACAGAAGAAAGAGTTGAGAACAAAACAGGAAGAAAAGGTTTTAAGTAATAATGAGAAAAAAGACTTACCTTAGGGATAGAAAAGAGCTCCCTAATGTCAGTGTTCTTAATTAATCTATTTGTTAAAGATTAAAATACATATCAGGTGACTCCTTAAAGCGTTCACCATGATTTTACCTCCTAATTCTCAGATAACAATGAGCGTTTGTAGCAGGCACTCAGACGGTGGGTAAATAAACAGATGAAAGGCTTAGGAAAGTATTGTGAGAAGGTTCTAACAGAACAGTGGTCTCCGGACGGGTGGCAGAGGGTCAAACGGATGTTTAGGAAGGGCTGACTGTGATATGCGAATCCAACAGCCACCCCTCCAACAGCGACTATTTTAAAAATCAGGTCTAAAGGTGAACCATCCAAGAAATCCACAGTGGCTCCGGGGTTTTAAAGAACGCCACCCCCGTGAACCTGAGAAGTAACCCACAGTTTGAAATAATAATCTTTTTACAGCGAGAACTGCTTCTGCAGGCTAGAGAAGAAAGTCCTCCCCCTTTGGTTAAGGTCTTTACTGTCTGGCGTGGAGGTGACTGGTCCAGTTCATTCTAAACGGAAGAGTCATTTGGGAATTGAAAAAGCAGGAGCACGTCTCTCGTTTGTTCTTTTCTATGAACAAACGCACACTTCACTGAATCAGACACAAAACCCAGCATTTGTGGGTGTTCTCTTAACAAGTGTTAAATAGGCTTCATTTTAATTCAACATCGTTTCAAAATCAGAACTAAAATAGTCAATAAAGTCTGTGTGCTTGTTAAATTTGTGTTTTTGGAGAAAATATTCAGAACAAACAAGTCAATTATTTTCATAAAATACATTAGAATTTAAGGGTAGTGTTTTTATTAGAACTCTTGCTCTTGATAAAGCAAGACAAAATTATTCCGTTATATAGCTATTGAATGATACTCACTACTCCCCAATGGTTTCACAAATTACAGTTTCAACTAGCTGTAAAATAACCAAATCAGTTCTGATGTGGCCATAAAATTAAGCCTGAAGATAGGGAAATAAATCACCCCTTTAAAATCGAGTTGGTGAACAATATATTCTGTATGGTTCCATTTATGTTGGAAAAATATCTTATTTCTGTGCGTATATGCATAGAACTTAAAGATAATGTCTGGAAGACTATATATCAAACTGTAAAGAACACGTATCAGACTCAACAAGGGGCATTTCACATTTTATTTTCTGTCTGTACTGTTTCTGTCTGTACAGGTGAACAGAACTATATTCACCTGTTTTCTCTGGCAAAAAAATTAAAATTCAAAAAAATAAAGCAAACAAATATAAGCCGCCTTGTGAAATTGAAACCAGTCTCTCATCGCTTTATTTTTATTTATGTTTACCCTAAAGCACTTTATCTGCTGTTTTAAATTATGACTTAATTCAAATCGAAATCAAGGTTTCCTGGTTTCCTGATAGGGGTGTTACACCTAATAGGTGGTGAAATTTCATTCTCTGGAAATCTTTAAAAAAACAACAAAAAAACCCAGGAGTAGGTTGTACGTGGCGAGGCCAGGATAGATGTGTTTTGACCTGAAGCAATGACTCAACTCCAGGTCTCCTTTTCTTCCACCTACTGAAAGTCAATCAAGGTCAATGCAACCAATTCGTGGGCAAACACACTGCATAGCCACCAATGAGCCTGGCCAGCATCTTCGTGCATGTTTGGCCTGTCACTGTTCCTTGTACCAGCACACTGGTCACATTCATGGAGTGTCTTGAACTCTCCTGACATGGCCAATCATCAGCAGGCCCTGTCCCCATGCCAAAAGCAAACAAAAACCTAGTTGCCTAAGCTCTCAGAGTAGTACTTGAGGTCCGGAAGCTGGCCACCTTAAGAGATTTCAGAAATACCTAATATGACACCACCTCCCCTAAACTGCTAAGATACAGAGCTGAGGACCTCCGGTCAGGCTTGGGTGTCCTTTGGTCATCAGCCACCCAGGGCACCAGACTAATATGGCTTTAGAGCTGGATTATGTCAAGTGTGAGGTCATACTGATTACTGCATGGGAAAAGCAGACTGACACCGCTTAATAAATGCTGTCTGTCTGGGAGATGGAAGACTTCACATGTACGGGGCTCCTGGGGGAAGGGGAGAGAAGAAGAATGGTCCTTGAGAAGGTTGGCAGCCGCCTCACGACGAGGCTCTGTCACCAACACACCAGAGGCGGGACCCAGCGCCCCGTGGGGGGTAGAGACTGTTCTTAGAAGTCACCACAGAGAAGGAGGAGCAGACTGCACCCCTGGGTATGGGAAATGGGTGTTACAAGCAAAAACAGAATTAAAACACAAAAGTAACACCTACTTAAGCAATCCTGACCATACTCCACTGTATCAAAGAATCGTAATGGGGGAAAAGCGCACCACTGGTATCAGATTTCTTCCCGTTTCAATACAGGGAAGGCCTAGGGACCTGAAGGTTGAGGGAAAGAGGCCAGACTAGAAGGCTGGACAACAATTTCTTTGAGTTCAGTTTTGTTACAATGTCTTTGCCCAGATGCTGTTTTGATAGATACACAAAAGCTCATCCTTTGGTACCAGGACAGGTCCCTTCACTTCTATTCTGGACCTGCCACCTCCAGGAATGCCTCCCGCCCTTCCTGGCCATTCCTCCCAGTGGTCCTCCAGGATACCCATGTACAGCTCTCCGGTATCTTCCATCTGTCTCTGGTCCAAATACCCAGGCCCCATACCAAACAGCTTCTCCAGTTCTTACTAAGCAACACCTTTAGGATCCTGGCCCACTGACACTGGGGCTTCTCCACCCTTGAGAAGCCCCATGTGCCCAGGGTGTCTTCCACCCCACAATTCTGCCAGGACTCACTCTTCTATTTCTTTGTTGTATGTAAGTGTTTAAAATATGTTTTTATTGATTTCAGAGAGAGGAAGGGAGAGGGAGAGAGACAGAAACATAATGATGAGAGTCACTGATCGGCTGCCTCCTCCTGGGGGTTGAGCCCGCAACCAGGGCATGTGCCCTGCCTGGGAATTCCACCGTGACCTCCTAGTTCATAGGCTGACATTCAACCACTAAGCCACACTGGCCGGGCTTTTCTATTTAAGAAATGCCTGACATTGCAGCTCTTTCAGAAAGCCTTTCCAGAATGACCACTCATGACCTAGTCCAGCCTCATCCCTCTCCTGAACACACTTGTCCCGCTGAAAACAAGAGCACACTTGCCTTGCCTTGCCTCCTTCCACAATCAACACCCACCCTCGGACAGCATATCACACCAATGTCTCCCTGGCCATTTGTAGAGGGAGTCACCATTTGCTTTCCCTCTGGCAAAGCAAACGCATCTCCTAGAGCGCAGGGTCAGGGTTGTGGCCAGCGAACAAAGCTCTGGTCACCTGGGCGATGGGGAATAGGGTATTCGAGTGAGTAAGAGAGTTGAAAGAGAACTAGGCAGAAACTTTGCTTCAACTCTCCTTATTATAAAGCCTCTTATAAAGCTTTTTAAAGAAGATCTGACCACTTTCCAGCCTGGGTTGAGTTAATATAATTTAATCTTTGGTTCAGGATCTTGCAGTGCCCTGAGGCTCATCCTTCTCTTCTGCTGCTATAATTACAGATGCAGAAGATGGAGAGTCTGGGCTGCTACGGGCCTGGAAGCTAATTTCTAGAAGACATCCTTGCTACCACATCTTGTGATTTCTGCCTTTATGAAAGCAGAGTTCAAAAGGAAAAACAAAATCCCACTTAACTGAGGATTCCAGTTAAGGGAGGTCCATCGCCAGGGTTTTGTTAAGTGCCTGCCACTGTGGCCCACTTAAAGGGCTCTTGACGAGGGAATCTGGCAATGTGACTTTCTACAAATATAAGCTTGATTTTGATGCAACCACTTATTCCTCCGAAAATCAAGGGGAATTCACACACAGGTGTCCTAAATTTCCTTGAAGTAAAAAAAACAACAAACACAACTCTTTATGAGGAAGAGCTGTGCTCACTTTGGAACGGCAAGGAAACAGGTGTCCAATCGCAGCAGATGAGACGTTCCCAAAGGAACCTAAAAATATGAATCGAGGAGCCGTAACTCAGGATGCACAAGGTCAGGGAACATGGGAGGCCAGCACCTAGAGCCATGTCATCCAGTTCCCAGGCCTGGGTTGTAGGGACCCAGTCTAAGCTCAAATTCCTAATTCAACACATCCAAGCCAATTCTCCATGAACACATTGTCCCACGTGAACTGGTACCTAAAACCACTGACAGTCACCTTTCTCGTCTCTAAAGGGGAACTCGACCACTATTATGACTTTTGTCTGAACAGCCAGGACTCTGCGGGGAAAAAAATGCTGTCCCATGTAAACCCTGCCATTCTGAAAGCCCAGCCCAAGTCCTCCCCCAGAGTGTCTCCCCCAACCACCACCACAGACACTGAACTTTGAACTTCACAAGAGTCTGTGTATAGAATTCAGGTCACATGTGAACTTAAATGGGAAAAAACAACAACAAAAACCTGATATCTTTATCTCCACTAACCTCTCAGTGAACGTTAAACAGTTCCTTTGATTATGAACATAGCCTGTGACTGCGTCACAGGAGATAACATACATACTTTCATATCACATCACAGTTGATGCGGATACCTCAAAACAGTATTTTCACTTTCATTATGCCAAAATATAATAATTGTTAGGCCTTGGTATTTAACGTGTTATTTTATTTCATTTTTAACTCTCACCTGAGGATATTTTTTTCTACTGCTTTTTAGAGAGAGTAGAACAGGAAAGGGAAAGAAACATCAATGTGAGAGAGACACATCGATTGGCTGCCTCCTGCCCATGCCCCGACCGGGACTGGGGATCTAGCCCGCAACTGAGGTATGTGCCCTTGGCCAGAATCAAACTCAGGACCCTTCAGTCTGCAGGTCGACACTCTAACAACTGAGCCAAACCGGAGAGGGCTCCGTGTGTTATTAACTACTGTATCATAACCCTGCTTTTTTAATATTTTGATAACATATTTCAGAATAATTTATTTCCTTGGTTATCCTCTGTATTTGCATTTATGCATTTTAAAATGTTATCCTAAGAAGGGGTCCGGAGGCATCACCAGCTTGCCAAGAGGATCTATGGCACGGAAAAGGTTAAGAACCTCTGGCTGGTGAAGTAAGGGCATGAGCACTGTAGCCAGGAAAACTTGGATTCAAATCCAGGCTCTGCCAATTCCTACTTTTCTTTTGAGCAAAATGATTTAAATTCTCTGAGCCTTGAATTTCCCCATCTTCACTGAGGGAGCCAACACAGAAACAATACCTACCTCCTGAAACCATCCATTCATCAAAACCTTAACTAAACACCTGCTTACTGTGTGCCAGGCACAGGGCTGAGTTCTGGGGCTATAGTCATGAACATCACAGAGCGGGCCCTTCAGTACTTTATACAGAAGGTAATGCCTTGTAGAGTGTTCAGCAGGGACTGAAGCATTCTATAGACACTATAGTACTGCGGCTAAACCCACAACATTCAGTGCTTAATTATATGCTGATTCACGTTGCCTCATGTAACAATTGTTGGTTCATCTAACTAGTGCTCTCCCAAGTTTCTCAAATGCTAAGGGCTGGGTGTCCTGCTCACAGAGGGGACAGTGTGTTAGATGGAAGAACACAGGATTTGGAACCAAATGATCCTGGCTTCAAAACCCTGCTCAGCCACTTACAAGCTCTGTGACTATAGCAGAGACTAGTAGCTGTCCCCCAAAATATGTTCTCTCCTTCCTAAACCGTAATAGAATATCTAGATTTGAGTTGGGCACATGGACACTCAGAATTAAGGATAATATTTCCCACCCTCCCTTAGAAGCAAAGTACGATCATGTAATCAAGTCCTAGCCAATGGGGATATAAGCAGAAGTGGCGTGTACAACTTCCAAGACGTGTCCTTAAAATTAAGATGGCTTGCCCTTTTCCTAGCACAGCCACCTGGTACATGAGATGACCTTGGGAATGGAGGCAGGCACATGGAACAAGATAGAAGGAGCCTGGGTCCCTACCATTGTGCACCATTTCTAGCTGGTACAGTAATCCACCTCCAGCAAGTTCCTTAATCTCTCTGGACCTCCATAGCCCTACCTGAGAAAAGGTGATCATATGAGGTATTTACCCAGCAAGGTTGTTTTGAGGACATCATGAGATAGGCCTTGGTTCACAGCAAGGGCTAGAGTTAGGAGAGGTGATATTACTACTCTCCTTTTCTTGCTACAATGAAAAATGCTGGAAACTGAGACATCTTAACACTGCCCTGGGTGCCCAGAGGTGGCTCCATGACCGCACAGTTGGAAGGCATCCCAATCACTCTAGTCCTCCGGACAAGAATTCCCTTCTCTGGCACCCTTGTCAAAAGGCCCCCAGGAAAGGGAAGGGCACTCTCTCTGGGACAACTGTTGGGACAGGGGTGTTTGTTCATCCATAAATCACTATCCTCAGCTATCCCTTCAGAATCCTAACCCACCTCCCTTCTCTCCTCTGCCTATTCCTCCTCTCTGCCTTTGGCCGCCTCTGGCCTGCCTCTGGGTGCACTCCCACCAGGACATCAAAGATCCTTTCTTTCTCCTTTGGAAGCTCCCTCTGGCCCCTCCCCTCGGAAGGCTTCCCAAACTAACTGGGAAGTGGGTGATCGCTGCCTGAGTCCCATCCTACTCAAACAGAGGCTTCCCACTTTCCATATGAAATTCTCTCCCACTGGGGAGCACATAGGATCATCGGCCACCAAGAGGTTCTCCTGCAGGGATCCAGAGAGGTCCCAGTCTCCTCCATGCTTTGCTGCTGACACTCGTAAAGCTATTTCGTCTTGTTTGCAGCATCAGCACTGATCTGGGAGGCATAGCTCTTCACGGCGATGCAAAATCGAAATTTGCTTTATGTGCCTAAAGCCCATATTCATCTTTCCTGATGGTTCCCTTCCTGCTCCACAGACACAAATCCTAGTCTGTCTCTCCCACATAGTTGTCACGGCCCATGTCACTGTCACCCATGCAGGCTGCTCCCAGGCACAGGCACAGCCACAACCACCTCTCCTCTCCCAATTCCCTTTTTCATACTCATACCATTCACACCAGCCCCTGCTCGCGTGCGCGCTCTCTCTCTTTCTCTCTCTCTCTCTCTATCTTCTGCCCTGTGGCTCCACCCCTTCTCAGTGATGGAACTTTACTGTCATCCTCATGGTCCAACCAGGTCCAGGCTTTAGGACTGGAACAAGGGTGACTGTGCAAGCCAATGGCTCCCCAGCTGGGTGGGAGACCCAGAGCTGCAACAGGAAGAAACAAGACAGTGGTCAGGAGGGCAGGAATCGGTGCCCAGACAGGGAGAAGAGGGGGAACCTGACCCCAGACGTGGCAAAGGACGGGAGCAGGAAGCACAGGCCTGCTGATGTCCAAGGAGTCACGGGCATCTCAGAGACTCACCCTGCATCCCTCTTCCCTTCACACACGGTCACAGGGGTTTCTAACTCAAATTGCAGTTTCTGGAGGCTGGCTGCCCCCTGGGCCAGTCTCACTTTGCAGAGCTCTCAGCCTTATCCTACAGTAGCCTTTCACACACACAAAATTTTACTCCAGGGGTGTGACTCACATGGGCATAAAACCTTGGGATCCTTTGCTGTTTTAAATTCACATTACACATTAATTTGCATTACAGCAAGAATGCTGCCCTATGAATCACGTACCAGGCTGCGAGCAGGAAATAAGACCCCAACATGGGTTTTGTCCCCTCCCCAAATACCTTCTGTTCTCCAAGGTTAACCAAGTAGTACCAAGGCCCCCTCCCCGCCATGCTGTGAGTCATTGATGGATGAGAAAAGAGGGGATGTCACCAGCGGGGCTCAAAAAACCAGGCAGAGATTAACATTATGTCCACAGTTCCAAACCTTCCCACTCTCACGTCTGGTCTCATGCCACCGTTCCCCTTCAAGGCCACCTTGAGGCCCATTGTCCTCCGCGGCACCTGTTCATACACAAGGCTGGGAGTGACAGGAAAGATAACAGAGCCAGGTACCAGGGCCCAAGCTTCTACTCCAGAGAGGCCCAGCAGGGGGACCAGCCAGCCGCAGCCTTACATTTCTTGAGCAGCCAAAAGAAACAAAAGGCATAAATTTCCTTGTTTTCCCATTGGCGGTTCCCTCTGCCCTGGGCCCCACCCCACCACTCAGCCCTCTTTCCCGCTGCCTTAGCCATACAACCCGCCCACCCCACGCCCAAACCTCCCAGAGGACTTTCCTTGTTTGTCCTCTTGAATCCACATGAATCACTAATTACTGATTTAAACCCTGGCACTGAGTGAATGACAAATACAGTATGACAAATAGCAATACAATATTTAGGACTGGCGAACAGAGCGCCTCCTCCCTGCCCGAGTCTGCCTGAGCACACAGGAGACACAGACACTGTCTCCTAACCCACACCTGGGCCGAGGGCTGACTAAACTTGCCGCCAGACCAGGTGTCTGTGCCTGTGCCGGGGCGGGGAGGGCTGGCACTCGGGAACTTGCGGCTGGTTCCTTAACTCGCTGCACATTGGGATTACCTAGGGCAGCTAAAAGGCCCCTGCCTGCGTCACCCTCCCAGAGAATCTGGTTTTTTCACTGGCCTGGGGTTGCTGCCTGGACTTTTAAAAGCTCCCGCAGTGATTCCAACATGCGCCCAAGTCTGAGAACCACTGACTGAACACGCTTATTATGTGTTCGCACATTTTTCAAAGCACTCAAGATGTTAAGAACACCTTATAGCCTTTCACTGTCAAGGCAGCCCTTGGAGGCCTTGTCCCATTTTACTGGGAGTCAGGTGTCAATCCCGGTGAGGCTGAGTGGTTCTCCACCACTGAGCCAAACTGGCTAGGGCGGAACTCAGGTTCTCTAACCTCAGAGTCCGCTCTCTCCAACCATCTGTGAACTCTTCTAAGGGTGTAGACAATGCAGGAAAGCAATCTATACTGCCAGCAGGTCACAAACAAATCCCATACATATGGGAAGAGTGCTCACGTGTGAGGTCTAAGCCAATGCAGAGAGAGAGAGATCCTGGCGAGGGAGCTTATCCTAGACCTAAAACGCATCCTAAGGTACCACATGTAAGACACAGCTTAATGGCATGGAAAGTAGTTTTGAATTTGAGAATGGAAAAGTGTTAGGCAAGGGGGGAGCTCTTCATTGGGAAGAGAACACTTAAGGGAGGTGAAAAGGTTTGCCTCTCAGGGCCAGTTTCTTCATCCAGCCCTAAGCATTCTGACCTGCTGAGGGGGCACAAAAACCAATCCTAACACATCCCCAAACAGGCAGCTTCAGTCCATCAAGCGTCTCTTCCTGCAGAGCAATGATCCGAGCTTCCTTGGTGACAGGACATATAATAAGTACCTTCACACCTATTTTGTATCCCAACTACTCAGGTAGGGCAAAGCATCCCCTTCAACCCATTTTCCAACCACACCTACCTCCCCTCAAGAAAAAGCAACACTGCCTGGCTGGTGCTGCTCAGTGGTTGAACGTCAACCCATGAACCAAGAGGTGCCGGGTTGGATTCCCAGTCAGGGCACATGCCCGGGTTACAGGCTCAATCCCCAGTAGGGGGCATGCAGGAGGCAGCCAATCAATGTTTCTCTCTCTCCCTCTCCCTTCCTCTCTCTCTAAAACATATTTAAAAAAAAAAAAAAGGCACCATCATCATCATCACCAAACCAACCCTCCCAACAGAGTGGGAGAAATGGTGCCGCGTCGAGTTAGGAATTCACATGGACCATCACAGAGGTAAAGCCACTCAAGCACCATGTCTGTAACACCGGAAGGAACCAGCCCACAGGCCACATGGAGACCCCCAAACGGCTGATGAGCAGATGGGGGACCACACTCCTGCAAGGCCTGGGACAGACACTTTAAGGGCAGCAAATGTTGCTTCTTAAAGACAATAAACACGATTCCACCATTCCTCCTGGGTCAGAAACAGGCCTCTTGGTACTCCATTCCAACCTGTGTCATACACCGGCTGCCTCCTGGTGTCTCAACAGCCAAGTGTTGATGGGAAAGAACCACAAGGAAATTACAGGAACCAACAGCACGTTAAACTTGCCCATCCATCGATCGATCCCACTGAT
Source organism: Miniopterus natalensis (assembly GCF_054644295.1). Classification (NCBI taxonomy): domain Eukaryota; kingdom Metazoa; phylum Chordata; class Mammalia; order Chiroptera; family Miniopteridae; genus Miniopterus; species Miniopterus natalensis. Next base: position 8,681,047 of record NC_142099.1, read on the forward strand.
TGCAGCCCCACTTACCCAGCACAGCCAGACAGCTCAGCACTGGGATAAAGCACTTCATGTCGGCAGCGGAGAGAAGACACAACACAGGACGCTTCCTCCTCTCCCAGGGCTTAATCTCTCATTTCTGGCAATCCACCACTTGCAGCTCCAGGGGACGGTTTTGGAAACAGAACTTAACTCAGAAAATGAGGGTAGGTTAAAGAGAGCGGATCAGCAGGAGTCAGATGGGGAGGGCAGCCGGCGGCACATGTTAAACTCCCCTAGGCAAAGGAAGGGTCCAGAACAATCCGGCAGGCCCTGAGGCTTCTGCCACATCGTGTGCCTTGCGGTTTCCACTGGAATCGTAGATTGCACTGGATTAATTCTCAAGGAAAGGGGGAAAGAGTCTGAGAAAATCCTTTCATCCGCTGATTATACAGAAATGTCCTTGGCTTCCCGGTGAAGGTGTCTGCACGCTCCCTCATTCGGATTCCACGAAGGGAATAGGGCAGGTTTTGTCAAAAACCTCTGACAGCCAAACGGCCCTGGCTGGCATCGACTGCTTGGGTTTCTTCATCAAAAAGTCCGTCTCCATCCATGACGGCAGGTCAAGGAGCCGCCACCTGCCCCAGACCTGCCCGCAGCACACGAAGCAAGTTGGCGTTTGGGCGCCCGGGGCGGTCCCACGATGCCAGCAGCTTTCTAAAACAAACACAACAAAGATTTATCCAAGGCCGGCGACTGCCGCGAAACCCAGAGGCGCCGGGCCGGGCCGAACACCGGCGGCCGCTGCCGGACCGGACCGGACCGGGACCGGACCGGGACCGGCCCCCTTCACATGCTGACCTTGGGCAAGTCGCTGCGTTTGCCCCCGCCTCAGTTTACCCGCCCGGAGCAGGGCAACGGTGGGCAGCCCCACTGTTCCTGCCACTTTCGCCAAAAGCTTCACTCCTGGGAATTCCCTTCGCCTCCCTCGGGGCGCGGCGCGCGCAGCCCCACCCTCGGCGGGGCCGGTCGGGAGGGGCTCCGTGGGGGGCCCCCGCCCCCGCCCCGCGTGGGAGCTCGCGCGCGCCGCGTCCCAGGTGGCCCCGCTATTGTTTTACCTTCCCGGGTGTTTATTTTCCGCGGAGTGGAAAGAAAAAGAGAAGGAGGGAGACGGGCGCCGGGGCTCCGCTTTCCGCTGCCGGGGCGCGCTCGCCGGGCGCCCGAGCGGCCGGGGGAGGGTCTGCGGCCGACTCCCGAGCGCAGCCGGCGCGCGGCCCGCCGCCGCCCCTCCCCGCGCCCCGGGCCCCGCGCCCCGCGCCGCGCCGCGCCCCGCCCCGCGCGCTCCCCGACCCTCACCTCGCCGCGGCCCTTTCTCTGGCTCTGCGCGTCGGTCTGTCCGCGGGTCGGCCGGCCCGGGCGCACGCCTCTGGGGACGCGCCGCCCCCTCCCTCCGCGCCCGCTACGGCACCGGCCGCCGCGCCTGGCCCCGCCCCGGCCCCGCCCCCTCCGGCGCGGCTGCTGCACCGGCGCGAGCCGAGCACCGGGCGCCCGCGGCCGCCTGCGCCAGAGGCACCGCCCCCGGGCCCGCCCGTCCCCGCAGAGCCCCCGGCGCGCGCGGCGGGGCGGGGGGCCCGGCGCGGACCTGGCTGGTGGGGCACCTGCGGGGGTCACGCCGGCGCCGCACCTGCGGGTGGGGAGGGCCACGCGAGGACCTGGGCACCTCTGGCGTGCGGGCCAGCAGCCCCGAAAGTTAACCAGGGGCTCACAGGCAGCCTCCCGGTGGCGGCCAGAGGCACAGGCCCTTCCCAAAGCCCAGCGAGGACCCAAGGGCCTCCAGGAGGGCGGCACGGCACGGAGCGCGTCCTCTCTCCGCGACACACAAACAAAGCCCTGGCAGAAGACTTGGATCCGTTCATACGGTGGAACCCCATATGGCGCTTCACCCTAATTTCCTTGAGGCTGAGACTGAACTGGACTCTGAAATAGCCTGGGTTCCAGCCCTGGTTCCTCCACTTCCTCAAGGCAAACCTTGGTCAGGTACTCTCTGCACCTCAGCTTCCCCATCTGTTATATGGGGAGGTAGCCCACACTTACCAGGGTTATGTGAGATGTCCCTGACACGCTTGTAAAACAGAATGGTGCCTGCCACCTCTTATGCACTCAGTAAATGTAAGCCCTGATTAATTTATGAGGAAGTCCTATCCAAGCAAGTGCATTTGCATTCATTCAGTACCTATCCAACACAAGCAAGCGCTGGGGAGGCGCCCTCACACGGTGGGCCAGGTAGAATAGGACAGTCCTGCCCTCCCAGAGCTTGCAGTCTAATGAAGAGGCAATAAAGGCAATAAAGCAGGTATGGCAAGAGAAGCAGTGTTGAGGAAACACATGCAGGGACACAGGCCCTGTGCTGGGTGGGAGTCGCGGCATGAGGAAGACGCGGAGTTGTTAGTCACCCAGGAAGGCTTCTCAGAGGAAATGAAAACTAGGTAGGAACAAAGGAGCAGAAGGAGGCACCAGAGGATGACAGAGGAGAGAGCGAGGAGCCACAGGCCTTGGAATCAGCATCCTGGCAGACCCAGAGGAGAGAGAAAGAGTAGCCCACTTAGAGGACCAGAAATCTCTGTTCTTGTCCAAACTAGGCTGTAAGAAAGTACAAGAAATGAGCAGAGAAGAAATCCAGCGTCTGACCCAGGAGGGCTTTGTACGTGTGTTAAGGGCTTTGGACTTTAGCCCAGGGCCTTAGGGAAGCGAGGTTTTGATAACAGTGCTGGTATCAGAGGTCCATTGTAAGAAGACCACTCCGGCCTAGGTGTGAAGGATGGATGCAAGGGGAGTTCTACAGGAGCCTGGGGTATTGCTGAAAATCCAGACAAAGGCCGATGGTGACCAGGACCACAGAAGTGGGGACAGGGAAGGAGAGGAGGGAGCTGGTCCCCTTGATGTGGGGAGGTAGGCTCCTGGGGTTGAGGGTGAGGATGGGCCAGAAAAACCAGTTTCAACCTCAGCAGCTGAGATCAGGATACTAGGATAAGGCTGGCTGGATTGAGTTTGAGATGCCCAAGGGCATGCAAGTGAAGAAGTCCAAAGAGCAATTGGAGTGGGGGGTTGGGGGGGTGGAGTTCAGAACTCAGAAAGGGACTATGGTTTGTAAGAACAGTTTTCACCCCACTGGACAATATGGCAGTGAAAAGATTCAGTGAAGAAATAGACTGATAATTCACTTATTCCAAAAAACAAAACAAAACAATAAAGAAAGAAAGAAATACCCCCAGCTTGCAGGGCGATGAAGAACATGCTATGAGAGAGTCAAAAATAACTAAGGGGTCTTATTTGCCCCCACACCTCTCCCTTAGCTGTAAACCCTTTGCCGGCAGGATCTGCCCTTAAATAATCATTTATTGCAAACAACTCTTGGCATTGTGACCTGCACATAGTGATTGCACTATAAATACTTGAATTAAATTGAATTGGATTAAATATTTATGACACATGCCAAGTATTGTATTGAAATCTCCTCTTGTGTGTTAAATATTACCTCTTTCTCCTAAGACAACCCTAACTTTGGCATCTCTAACTTTTCTCTCGCTCCTAGACTCCTTCATTTATTTATTTATTGAGCATCTACTATGTGCCAAGAAAAGTCTCTGCTCTCATGGCGCTTACATTCTAGGGGAAAACACAGATGAATATATAACACAACATGACATGTATTCTGAGGAAAAGTGGGATAAGGGAACTGTGTGCATGCTTGTGGGCTGTGGAGGATCCCATTCTAGGTGTGGTGGTCAGGCAAAGCCTCACAAAGGCAGTGATACTTGAGCAGAGACCAGAATAGAGAGGGAACGAGGGAGCCTTGGGATTTCTGGAGGAAGAGCATTCCAAGGTTAAGGAACACCAAGTGCAAAGCCCCTTAATTAACATGCTCAGAAGCTAAAAATGTGCCTGATAGGACCTGAGAGAGAAGAGGGGGCAATGTTTTCAAAAAGGTCACAGAGGCCAAATCCTGTAGGCCCTCACAGGACAGGGGCAGTTTGGATCCCCCTGGCTCCAGAGAAAGGCTAGAGCTTTGGAGGGTACTAGTGGAGGAGGGGCACTAAAAAGGAGATTTATAGCCACGATGGTGAGAGATGACCACGGCTAGGACTCGGGTGGTAAAGATACGGGTTATGAGAAATGTGTGTAGTCTGGAAGCATTTTGAAAGCAGACTCAATAGAATTTTCGTGAGAGCTAGATATGGAGAGGGAAGAGAAAGAGGAACATCGAAGGATCTTCCAAAAGATCCACCTAAGTCTTGTTTGGAGTTCTCTGACCCCACCAAGCTGCCCAACCCCTTTTCCAAGCCCATCCTTCCCAAAGCAGTCACTCCCTAGGCCTCTGCCTGGGCCAATTCCTTGAACCGGTACTCAGTTACTCCTTCTCAGTTGTTTCTTCTCAACCTACCTCACCTTGTATCACCTAGACCTCTTGCATCCTTCTAAATGACCTGCCAGCCCTAGGCTGGTTCCCAGCGTAGCATCTCCCTAATTTCCACATTGATGAGCCATCTAAGATATTCAAAGAACTGTGTTAACTATAAGGCAGGAGAGTTAATTCAATTAAAAGAATGCCTCTGCCTCCATACAGAGAAACAAACCAAGTAAGAGCTGAACATGGCATGATGGTGACCCTTTCAGGAGGTCACCTGCAGGCAGAGAAAGCCATAATGAGGGAAGGAGACGTGTCAAAGGAGAGAAGGGGGCAGAGTCCCCAGTCAGCCAATGTGTCTGGTGCCTGGTCTGAACATTCAGCAAAGAGTCACAGTTGGGAACAAAGGTCCAGTGTTGCCGATTTTCCTACTTTTCAAGAAAAGCAGGAAATCCAGATTTTCGACGAATGCTTCCTAATTTTTTTCCATTGGAAGCTAGTGTTTCCAAAAAAATGAAACCCTGTGGGAACACAACAACGCAAAACGTGTTTGTGGTTAAGATATGGCCAGTGATTCTATCAGTTTGAGTCTCCAGTCCTATTGCAGCTGTAATCAAAGACTAATATAAGACCGTAAGTGACATAAAGATGTGACATACAAATGGGGGAAAACGGGGGTAGTAGCCAAGTTCTCTTTTGTCAACTGAAAGAAAGTTGGGGGCGAGGCATTTGTGTAAAGACAGCCTGACACTTGGTGCTCACAGCACGGCTGGTAATTGCTCTACTGCACTTTGAAATGCCAAGTGGAAAGAGCAAAGCTCCACACCTCACAAAACAGCCACTCAACAATTCTTCTGATAGCAAGCTCTCTTCCCGGTGATTACCCTCCTACACAGGCGAGGATCCCCGAGCCGCAGACTAGGAATAGCTCACACAGGATGCCATCTGTCTTAAAAAAAAAAAAAAAAAAAAATCCGGTTGACTGTTATATCTTGAAACCAGGGAGGTGAGGGGGCAGGTAGGTCCCCAAGGCTTTCCCCGCAGGTGGGTGCTCAGAACCTGAGGTGCGCCATCTAGCGTTGGAGACCCTGCTGGATTTGCCCCCAGGGAACTCTGAAGACTGGTTTATCCCAGAGGAGGAAGTAAGATTCTAGAAGATTCTGTCCTTCCTCCACAAAACCCCACTACTGACAGAGAGCAGCGGGTTGGGGGAGAAACCTGGGTTTGTGTCCCATCTCTGCATTTACTGTCACTTAACTCTGGTCAAGTTACTTCACCTCTCTCATCCTTGGTTCCTCAATTATAGAAGGGGATAGATAACAACAGCACCTGCCCTCACAGGGAGGTTGTAAGGATTCAATGAGCTGGTGTAAAGAAAGAACTTAGCAAAATACCTGGAACTTAGTGGTCAGTCCTCATTAGCTATTCTCTTCACTAGCCATGAATCGCACACAGTCCAAGGAGCAGGGAACCAGGAGCCAGAAAGTCTAGCTTTCAGTCCAGGCTCTGCTGCTTGTGTTGTCTTTCGGCCTCTCTAGATCCAAGTTTCTTATTTTATAAAATGAAGTTGGTTAGGCTAGTCAGAAGGTCCTAAATTGGTTGTGCATGAATTACTCCACAAGCATGAAAAATAGCAATTCCCAGGTCCCATCCGATCATCAGTGTGAGACTGAACTAGATGGGCTCTTCCAGCTCAAAATTTTATGACGGCTTTTCACAAATTCACGATCCCATCTCCTTTGTCCAAGTCCATTTCTGATTTTTTAATATATTTTTATATGTTTTTATTGATTTCAGAGAGAGGAAGGGAGAGATAAAAACATCAATGAGCAGAGAGTCATTGATCGGCTGCCTCCTGCACGCCCCCGACTGGGGATGGAGCCTGCAACTCGGGCATGTGCCCCGACCGGGAATCAAACCGTGACCTCCTGGGTCCTGAGTCAACGTTCAACCGCGGAGCCAGGCCCGCGGGGCCATTTCTGGTTTTGACCGATAGGTTCCTCAACTACATACCTTGTCACCTAGAACAAAAGTTAGAAGACTTCACCTTTTCATCAATATTCCATTCAAGAGGCCCCCCATCCTTCCCACCCAAACCTTGACTGTTTTTCATTGCTCTCCTTTCCTCCTTCCCCAAATCTCAGCAAATCCTGATTTTTTATTTTTATTTTTTAACCCAACAGCAGCCTTAGATCTCTTTCTTCTCGTGCCCAGCTCTGGCTCACTGCCCATGCTCTCCTCTCGTGTACTCTCTTTGTTAAAGAGTGCACATGACCCCGAGCCTGTGGGCAGGCAAGGATTTGGCTCGGGCTGAATGCCGTACACTTGTCATGTTGGAGTGACTTCTCTGAGCTAGCTTGGCTGACCCCCAATCTCCCCCTCACTCTCTCTCAAAGTCCCAGGGCCACTGGGCTGGCTGCCAGGCCCGGCTGCCGCTTTTCAACCATACCGTTGTCCAGGTGGAGGACTCTTAAGAATTTTGCTTGGCTCCTCTGGTGGAAAAAAGTAAATGTTCATTTGATCACAAAGCTGCTGTCCTCGCACAGGGGAAGGTGTGTCACCACAGATCTGCTGTTCTAAGAATCCAAACAGCCATGAGCATATAGCAGAACAGAGCCTTCTGGATGCGAGGGGCTCTCTCTGAGACATCTGCTACCCCATGATCGCCAGGGCTGTCTGGCCCGATCTGGCTGGCACGTTGCCTCTTTCTATAAAAGAGTGCGAAGACATTGGCAAATCTCACCCCAATGTATATGAGCCCGGCTGACAGTTTCCAAAAGTTCACTTGGAAGTTAATTATCTGGAACTCAGAACATATTTCCCCATAACAGTAATATAATAAATGCTGACTTTATTTCCAAGCCGGCATACAAGTCTGTTTAACCCTTAACATGCTTAAGAGAAAAAGAGCAGTAAACTAACAATACAGTTGAAACACCAGTGATTAAATAATACTGAAAAATAACATTAGGACAAGAATTTTTTTCTTAAAAAAAAAAATTAACGCCCTGGCCGGTGTGGCTCAGTTGGTTGGGCGTCATCCCGAGCACCAGGAGGTGGCTTGCTCTCTTCCAAGTCAGGGCACCTACTGGGTTTTGGGCTTAATCCCCAGTGGGGGGAGTGCAGAAGGCAACCTATTGATGTAGCGCTCTCACATCGATGTTTCTCTTTCTCTACCCCCCCTCTCCTTTCCTCTCTCTCTAAAAATCTGTTTTAAAAAAATTAACAAATATTTAACAAAAATGTAACATAAAGCACTGATCTACACCCTGGGGTGCTAAAGAAAGCGGGTGAGCTTCCTACCCTCACGGAGTTTAATTCTGTATTTTTCTGTTTATTGTCTGTGTCCCCCCTGAGTACGTAGGCTCCCTGCGGGCCAGAATCTGGGCTCTGTTCTCTAGTGTGCACCTAGGCCTAATAAGGTCCGGCACATAGGTTGTGCTCAAAAAATATTTGTCGAATGAGTGAGTAAATAAATTCCAGCTGGGGAGACAGAAAACAAACAAGTAAGCAAATAAATATGCCGCCGAACGTCAGGTGGTGATAAGCGCTATGAGAAAGCAAGTAGGAACTGCGGAGAGGGCGGTGGCTGTTTTTGATGGGGCAGGCATGAAAGTCTCCTCTCAGGAAATGACGTTTAGGAAATGCCATTTGCGCAGAGATCCGGGTGAGAAATTGAGTCAGGGAAGGAGCGGGGGAAGAGGGCTGCTGCTTTTGGTATTATCAGACCAGGGAGCTTGGGCCCAGACTGGCTGACATAACCATGCCTTGTGCTCCCCGCACTGAACCTGGCTCCAGCAGGTGCTCAAGCCCACGGGGTGGGCCTCTTCCTGGACCCCAGGAAGTGCAGCAGCCAGGTCTTGGGGGCATTTCATGGGCTTCCTCTGGGTAACTTAGTCCTTGGTGTAGCAGACACCAAACTGCTTTGGACAGGTAGTTCATACAAACAAGTAGATCATATATATATATTTTTTCTTTCTATTTGTACACAAAAGCCTTCATTACTGATCACCCTCTTTGGTTCCATCTACAATATCCCCTGGCAAGGGACATCAGCCCTACCCCCACCCTGCTGCCCATCGCTCTGAAATCTCCAAGTCCCACCCCAGCCCAGGCTCCTGGCCCAGACTACTGGGCCTTGGGAGAAGAGAGAGCACAGGGTAAAGAGAGAAAGTGAGAGAGGAAAAGCAAGAGAGAGGGAGGGAGAGGGAGAGGGTGGGAGGGAGGGAGGGAGGGAAGAAGGGGAGAAATCCTTAAATTAACTAACCACACATGTGGCTATGAAATATATCTGAAGTATCTCCACTTAAACAGCAGGGGCCTTACGGCAGATTTTAAATATTTAATTGACTAAAGAAGCCAATGTAGAACAAAGCCCCTTTTCTTTGTGAGCTGTCATATGATAACCCAAACGTAGTAGTCACTATTTGTCTCCAGACCCAATCAACCACAGCCGTTTGTCTTGGTCCTGGACTGTTTAGAAAAAAAAAAAATTTTTTTTTAATACGTGCATGTGTACATCAGTCACAAGACCAGAGCAGCCCCGCTGCCACAATGGCCAGCCTGTGGAATTCAGCAGCCTGGGCCCACTCCTGGCCGCCAGATGTCAGACAGCCCGTGGTTCCCTTTCATCCTAACCCACCGCAGAGCCGGGTCACCCTGTGCACTGGTGGGAATTCACAACCATTTCTGAATCCACCCCAGATCTGAGTGAGGCCTAATCTTGCCTGAGGCCAGCTGGGGGGGGAGGGGAATGAGCAAAGCTGCCTGGGAGTGCGGATGGGGTGGGGTTACATTTGTTCCCAAAGTTCTGCTGCTTATTAAAGGGCTTGTTTTCAGCCTGGGAAAGCAGTCTTTACCATGAGGGGAAGGGGACAGACCTAGCACCAGGGTTTGAAAGAAGTACCATGAGCTGGGGGGATGTGGAGGGAACACACGAGTCCTCCCATGGGTGTGTTAACCTAAAAATAAAATCCAGAGTGAGAGGCAAGAAGCATTTATTTGAGATCCAAAAAAATAGCTATTCTGAAAGCACTGATTCAAGCAGAAACCCAAATAGTGTTCCAATTAGGAGACAAAGGCAAGGGGGCGTTTATGAGAAAGGAGAGGGGAACAATTACATCAATAGAAGGAAGGCATTTATTTTTAATTTTTTTGTTAATCTTCACCCGAGGATATTTTTTCCATTGATTTTTAGAGAGAGTTGAAGGGAGGAGTGGGGAAGGAGAGAGAGAGAGAGAAACTACATGTGAGAAAGCCACGTGGATTGATCGCCTCCGGCTCCAGCCACACCGGCCAGGGCTAGGAAGGCATTTCTGCAGGCCCGGATCAGCTAATTAGTGATGCTAATTCTAAACAATGTTTACTTTCAGGCCAGTAGTCATATCATCTGCTTTCTTGTTATCTTTGCAAACAGTAGTTAGGGATACAGTGCGGCTTTGGGCCCAGCCCTAAGGTTATGAAGCCCTGTTTTAACAACCCGAAGGTTCTCTTCGGAAGGCAGTTCCCGGGGATGGCGGCTCCCAGTCTGTTTTAAAGTGGCTCCCTTTTTATTACTTGCAGGTGTTTTCCTGGTGGCCCTGTATTCACCCTGCCGTCGATTCAGGAGGCAGCCGGGTGGTTCCCGGACCCCCACCTCTGTCTAGTTCCACGCTTTTCTTCCTCCTCTTGCTTCCCCTCCCCCTTCTCCTTGTCGTTCATGACTGTGGGTTGGATCAGCAATGCAACTCCAGCAAGACAGGGGGAAGGCACATCACAAAGATGTTGACTAGAGAGAGGGCCACCAAGCTGCCGGCCGCACCGCTAGGCATGAGAGAACACAGGGAAGGCAAGTGACAGTGTAGCTGGCTAGTTAAGAGCGTGCATTCCATACTCCCTCTGCCACTGGCTCTGTGGCCTCAGTTTCCTCATCTGTAAAATGGAGATACCAGCACTTGCTTTATATGAGGAGATACTGTAGTGCTTTTTTTAAAAAAAAAATAGGGTCAGCATGGGGAACACACTGGATGAAATACTTAGTATATGTAGTAGATGCTCAATGAATTCAGTCATTTAACAAATATGATTAAACATCTACTAAATGCCAGGTCCTATTTCAGGTGCTTGGTAGACAAAAGAGAGAAAAAGGAACTCCTGCTCTCAAGGAGTTAAGCTTCTTGGGGGGAACACAGACAATAAACAAGTAAATAGGTAAAATATATAGTGTCAGGTGATGAAAACTGCTATTGTTGGCAGCCGCGAAATAGCACCAGGTGTTAGATGGGGGGGGTCAGATAGGACCTGGGTTCAGCAACCTCAGGACTCGAGTTCTAGCCAAGAAAGAATTCACAGCCAAGACCCAAACTATAAGAGAAAGTTTATTTAGAAAGTCAGATGTAGAAGGAGTGAGCTATAGAAGAAATGGGCTCAGGAAACAAGTTACAGAGGCAAAAGAAAGGGCCTTGGAGCTTAGGAGAAAGAGAGAGGCAAGGAAAACTTGCCTGGGGGGGGGGAGTGCTGGGTGCCCCATGAAGAGAGCCAAGCTGGATCCTCCCTCCTAGAGGCTTTTAAGGGTAGGGATTTTAGGAGAGGTCTCAAGGTCGGATCTCAATGGAATATTCATCAGCTTTCCAGGTTTATCCTTTCAAGGTCATGGTCTCCACTGATTGGTCGGAGGCAGGGCAGGAGGTCATTAGTCAATGCAGCTGGTCCCAGTGGCAGCCGTAGCATTGCTTCTCTGGTTTTGTTGCTTTCCTGGGCCTGGAGGTGAAACACAACTGAGGCCTAGATGTTATCTTTAGGTGTTAACATTCAAGGGTGTGGCTGTGCAAGGCCCTTAGGAGGCCACCCTGCAGCCCTTCATTTCCCCTCCAAGGGGGTCTACTGCAGGACTAGCTACATGCCCGGGAGGAAAGGTTACCCTGGGGCGAGGTCCTTGTTTTCCCAGTTTTGCCCACTGCTAGGCACCCAGGAGCTTTCTGCCCTGCTGACCTTCTGTACCTGATCTATTGTCCTTGCTCTGCTGACGCCTGTCTAGCTGCCTACTACACTATGAGAAAACTAAAACCAGGCAGGGGATAAAAGCATACATACCCAAGGAGGAGGAATTGCAACTTTAAAGAGAGCAATCAGAAACTCCCTGCGAAAGTGTCGCCTGAATAAAGACTGAGGGAGGTGAAGGAGCCCTGCAGGCAGATGTTTGAGGGAAGAACATTCTGGGCAACGGGAACAGCAAGTGCAGAGGCCCTGAGCCAGGAGGGCACCAGGTACGATTGAGAAACCTCTAGGAGGCAGGTGTGACTGGGGCTCAGTCAGGGAGGGAGAATAGTTGGAACTGAGGTCAGAGAGGGAATGGGATGCGCGCGGGAGGGGAGGGTGGCACCAGGGAGTGAGATCATGTAGGTACTTGTTGGCCACTGTGAAAACTTTGGAGAGTTTTAAGGAGAGGAGTGATACAACCTGATCAATGTTTTAACATGATTGCTCAGGCAGATGTGTTGAAACTAGACTGTGGGGGATCAAGAGTGGCTGCAGGGAAACCAGTTCAAGGTCAGGGCCATAATCCAGGCGAGAGATGGTGGCAGCTGCCCACCAGGGGGTAGAAAAGGAGGTGTGAGAAACAGTTGAATTCAGGATACATTTTTTGAGGAAGAGCTGGCAGAATTTGATGATGGTTGTGATGAGGAGTGTGAAAACAAGAGAAGACTTCTAGAATGCCTCTAGGGTTTTTGGCCTGAGCGACCAAAAGGATGGACTGGCCATTTACTGAGATGGGAAAGACTATAGATGAAGCCGATAGGGGATGGGGGGGGGGGGGGGGAGATGCTATGAATTCTGCTTGACATTGTGAGAGATGATTACCTTAATAACCCAATGAGTCATGCATTGGAGTTTGCCCTCTTAGAGTGCTGTGTCAGCCTTGTAAGATTCGCAGGCTAACCTGCGGGGGAGTCATATGGAGGACAACCAAAGTGTCCTGGTCAATTGCTCCAGCTAATGACCAGACACATAAGTGTAGGCATCTTAAACCATCGAGTCCCAGTAAAGACTCCAGAAGACTTCAGCTGCGTGAGTGACCCCAGGCAAGACTACCCAGGGATCATCCAGCTGAGAACAGCCCAAATTGCCACTAAGCTTTAGGGTTTGTTACATAGCGATAGATAGCAAATCAGGCTAAATGTGAGATGCCTTATGGACATTCAAACTAGGGTGTCGAGTCGAGAATCGACAGCCAGTTGGATCCAACAGTCAGTCGGATGTCTGAGTCTAGAATCCCGGGGAGATGTCCAGGCTGAAACGCATCTTGAGAGCCATCAACATATAGATCATAGTTAAAGCCGCGAGACTGGTAAGAGCACCAGGGAAGTGAGTACAGGAAGCACAGGACAGGGCCGAGGACTGAGCCCTGGGACACCATAACATTCAGAAAGGAAGAAGAATTGCACATGTGACAGGGAAGGACCACCCAGTGCCACTGGAGAAAAACCAGGCATGTGTGGTGTCCTGGAAACCAAGAAACAGAGTGTGCTTCTGGGAGAAAGCAGGACTCAATTATGCCGAATTATCATTATAATTCATCCAGTAAGATAAGGACGGGGAATTGATCACTGGATTTAGCCAGTGAACGTCTTTGGTTACCTTGAGAGGAACAGTTGTAATGGCGCAATAAGCATGGAAGCCAGCCTAGGAGGAGTTAGAGAGAGAACGGGAGGAGAGGGGTTGGAGCCAGGGCTATGGATAACCCCTTTGAGGAATTCTGATAGAAAGGAAAACAGAAATAGGTGGGTAGTGGTAGAGAGATGGGCAGTCAAGAGAGGGTATTTTAAGGTTGGGGGCATTTGTTTATGGACGGGAAGGATCTGGTAGAGAGGAAAACCATGTGATGTGGGAGACAGAAAGGAGATTTGCTGGGTGACGTCCTTGAGTACATGAGTGGCAGTGGGACCTAGGCTACAAGTGGAGGCACCAGCCCAAGCTGGGAGCAAGGTGGATCACGCATAATATGGGAGGAAAGGCAGAATGTGTGGACAGCGATGCAAGTGGGAGGGTAGATGTGGGTAGAAGGCTATGAACTTCCTCGCTTATGTTTTCTCATCAGGGTCATTGGCTGAGCTTGAGGACAGGGCAGGAGGTGAAGGAGGGAGGAGATAGAAATGAATGAATGCCGCTGTTATAATCTCCCCACGGGAGGTGAGGGCTCCCATCCTACCCATTCCTATCCGAGGTTTCAGGATTCCTATTCTGGTTGGCCAGGCTTTATATAGCCTATGATATAGAGTGACTTTGGCTGGCACGATTGTTACTTCCTCCCGGACACAGACCTCAGGTTTGTTCAGACACACAGTGGCCGTGTGCTCAGGGGAGTCTGAGCCTTTTCCCTGACCAAGGCTGTGAACCTTGGTTAGTCTGAGCCAATCCCGACAATTCTATTCCCAGGATATTCACGTAACTTCAAATAATCTCCCACAGGTTAGTTATTTATTACAAAGGCGAAAATAGTAACGTCACTGTAGAGAAACTTGGAGGACATGCCCAGGACTTGGTGATCAAAATTAACATCACCAACAGGAACGGATCACAATCACCTGCCACCTGAGAGGATGAGTGAGAAGAACACAGCATCACTTCTGGGGTATTCCTGCCACCTACGCGTAACCTGAGTCTAACGAAGTACCAGCCAAACCCAAACTGAGGGACATTCCACAAAATAACTGATCCCATCTCTTCAAAATGTCAAAGTTGAGAGGACAGAGAAAGACTAAAGGTGACCCAGATGAAGGACGGCTGAAGAGACCCGACAACTGAAAGGCGACAGGTGACCTTGGATTGGATCTTGGACCTGAAAAGTTCTTACTGCAGAGGACAAGTAGTCAATGGGTGAAATCTGGATAAAGTGTGTGGGTTGGAAAAAAGAAAAAAAGAAAAGAAAATTCTGTTCCCATTGCCAATTCTGATCAATAGTATGTGGGAGGAGATCCACTGGCCAACTCTTAGAAATGATGGTTCCTTATGATAATCACAGAAGGAAGGATTTCTTTTCTTTGCTTTCCAGTGGGGGTGTGTGTGTGTGTGTGTGTGTGTGTGTGTGTGTGTGTGTGTGTGTACACACACACACACACAACCTGGATCTGCAGCAGCCGCATGGTCACCAGGTCTAAGCGGGCCTACATGCTGAAGAAGGCAGGTCTTGAATGACATCACTGAACCACTGAATTCAACCCTGGAGGCTCCCTACCCCCAGACCCCTCAGTATGTGAGATACTGTGACATGGTCTCCTCATTGACTACGCCCTCTGTGTTGGTGTGTCTGTGATTTGCAAACTTGAAGAATCCTGATACACAGAATATCAGCAGAATAGACGCGGAATTCAGTTTCGCCGTATTGAGGACACAAATCCAATTCAGATAAAATGAGAACAATGTACCGGCCATGGTATTAGACACAGATGGATAAGGTTCCTCACCCTGAACGTCTTCTGACAAATCTGTGTATCTGTACTGTGGACTGGGGATAATAAAATACAGAAATGACTATTCTAGAAAGCAGACTCTGTTAAGTGCTAGAGACAGAGATGGAGTAAAAGACTGCCCAGGTCTAGAATATAGGGAACTATACTGGCAAAGGTAGAGACCAGAAAGTGAGCTGGTGTGGAAAGCCACAGGTAAACTCCGTTCAGCTGGTTTATGGAGTGTGTGTGGAGGAGAAATGGAAATAATGTTGGAAAGTTACACTGGGTCAGGATTTGAGAGTCTTTAAATACCAGGCCAAGAAATTGGGGTTTGCTGAGCTTGCAAATGGTTGCACCTGGAGATGTTCTCAGTAGACAATTAACACCATCAGCGCCGAACGTGGAAGACTCAGCTTTCGCAGAGGGGCTGGAGGCATTTCTGTTTTGCCCAATAATATCTAACTGTTCTAGTTATTCACCATGCCCTCAATATGCACAGGCATTAACACAGATTCATCTATAGCCTCAGCAAGAACAAACAAGAATTAACTCAGACCCGAGCAATGGGGCGGAGGGCCAAGGGCAGATCACTTGCCTTGGCCTTGTACCAATCTTGCAGACCCTTCTTCCTGCATCCCAGCTCCTTCTTTTAGGCTCCCATCACCAAAGAGAGCCCCCATTCCATTCAAAATCTGCCCCCCGAGCCCAGTTTTGCACCAGCACTGTGGTTCTTTATTTTCTCGTCTCTAACATTTTTACACAGCAGAGGTCCCATCAGTCAAGGCACCCTTTGCAGAACACCACAAAAAACTGGTAAATTTAAGATCAAAAGACAGCCTACGATTCAGCACAAAATTATATATTTAGCTACTGTGTGCTTAAGTTGCCTAGAAATGTTAAATTTAATCAAATTTACAGACACTGACACACAATATAAAACCACAACCATAAGCCCAAACACCTGTCCACAGAAAAAACAAGCTGTCAAACTTAGCACGACGTCTGGGTCCATTAATATTCATTTGCTATTTGCTAATTCCTTCTGTCATCTGCTAGCACTGGCCAGTGGACAAGCAGTAACAGGTGCCAAAGATTTAATAAAAATGTCGAGAGAGAAAGACTAAACACTGGAGAAATTCTATCCATTAACTTAATTTTTCTGGGAATCCGTATATTTCTTCAGTCAACAGAGATTGATTGAGCAGTTACCCTGGGGCAGGCACAGGGCCAGGCAGAGGAGATACAAAGAATTGAGGTTCGGTCCTGCCTGCCCAGGGATGGCTGGCAGGGGAGATGCAGGAGACAAGGCTCACAGGGCCCGAGGGAGCGAGCACTCCTGTAAGTAGTGCAGGGACCTACGGAGCCCAGAGCCTGGCCAGAGAAGGCTTCAGGAAGGGTGAGCTATGAGAGTGTCTTGAAAATACACTCAAAGGGTCTAAGCCAGTGCCTGTTGGAGTGTAGGATGTCACAGGGCCGATCACAGTGACCACAGAACTGGGGGGAGGGACAGGGCCGACTTTTCTATTTTGTGAAATAATTGTCACTCATTATTTCATCGAATATAATCTGCCATTACCATCATGTTATAGACGAAAGGATATCTTAGTACCAAAAAAAGAAGAAAGCAAAAGAAATAAAGAAATTTCAGTAAAAAACAAAAACAAAAAACACCTGTCCTTTAATTGGTGTACATTTAGCTTTGTGAAGAACCCATCACAGGGTCCTGTTTGTCTCACTTTGCTGCAGTGGGGAGAGAAGCTGAGAAGGGGTCACAGCAGAGAAGAGGGACTGGGCGGAGGTCCTGAGGCATCTGGGGCTCCTTCCTGGGAACCCTGGGTTTGGGGGTGGGGGGGAGAGTGGAGCCAACCAGACCTCAGGGCTGTGTCACGACCGTCCAGGGCCTAGGTTTCCCTCGGAGGGTGGAGAGTAGGGCTTCCTGTATAAAAAAATACTACCAATTACATTTTATGACTGTGTTGGTATCAAGAAGTATCTAATCTTTGACCCTAAAAGTTCATTATTTTTTCTCCTGATGTTAAAAGAAATAAAACATTTTTGTGGGCCCCTAACAGTACTGTGGGCCTAAGGCACTTTGCCCATTATGTCTAATGGACAAATCGGGCCTGACTGTCATGACTTTTGGGCAACAGCCAGTGAGGCGGGGGCCCACAGCGCTCCTGTGTCACCATAACCCCCTCACTGGTGCTGTGCCTGGAAAAGGCTGGCCCTGTTTGGGAGCGAGTAGTGGACTAGGGGGGAGTTGAGGAATGAAGTCCCAAGATGGCCAAATCCCATAGAGGTGTGTGAGTCTTGTAAGTGAGCACAGCCAGGACCGGATACTCCAGAGGGCCAAGAGCCACTTGCCAATGGCCAGGGGGACAGGCTGGCCGTTCTGGCTTCAGGGACAAGAAGCAGCAGGGACCTGTTCTTTCTAGAAACTCTGCCAGATGGTCCAGCATCCTGGGCTTGGCCTGATCTAATTTCAGTGGCCAGGCCAGACCAATCCTTTCACATCCGGAGCCCCTCCTCCACCAAAACCCTGTCCAAACACC
The DNA here is from genome assembly GCF_054644295.1 of Miniopterus natalensis. Taxonomy (NCBI): domain Eukaryota; kingdom Metazoa; phylum Chordata; class Mammalia; order Chiroptera; family Miniopteridae; genus Miniopterus; species Miniopterus natalensis. The sequence continues at coordinate 8,698,395 of NC_142099.1, forward strand.
ACCTCTATTGCAGGCTTGATAAACTAAAGCTAAATTTTAGCCCCTCTGTCCTATTTTGTTCAAGTGGGAGGTGTTGGGGGCTGTGCCTGGTGCTTTTCCCCCTTGCTTTTGTTCAAAGGAAGTCTTATCTAGGACATGCAGGGCTGGAGGGCAGGGACCAAGGTCATTTAAGTGCTGGGGCACTTGAGATCACTGGTGGGAAGAGAAGAGAGGAGATGAAGGAGGGAGAGAGAGAGAGGGAGAGAGTCCCAGGAGGGATACATAGCAGGAGGCCAGTTCCTGTTTTTGAAAGAATGATGCATCTTTATAAACGTGTGCTCGGATAGGGTTGGTTTTTCTAATTCAGCCAAGGAGAAAGAAGTCCAAAGACAAGTGCCCAGTATAGAGAGAACACAAACGGACGGAATGTAAACTTGGAACAGAGTCTAAGTGAGTAAATAGGATTGTCATGCTCTCTGCTGTCTTTCCCCCTAAGATTTCATAGTGAAAAAATTCAAAGTGACAGAAAACCTGAAAGAATAATGCCCTGCGCCTGGCCAGCGTGGCTCAGCGGTCGAGCATCGACCTAGGATCCAGACGATCGGGGTTCAATTCCCAGTCAGGGCACATGCCCGGGTTGCGGGCTCCATCCCCGGTCGGCGGCATGCAGGAGGCAGCCGATCAATGACTCTCATTGATGTTTCTCTCTCTCTCCCTCTCCCTTCCTCTCTCTGAAATCAATAAAGATATATTTTTTTAAAAAAATAGTGCACTGAATATTTATGTGCTCTCCCCTTGGTTCACTAGTTAGTATTTTGCCACATTTTTCTCTCTGTTATGTGTTTCTGAGTGGTACGTGTGGTGTGCGTTTACATGAGTGTATTTGTGGTTGTATTTTTAAAAGCCATTTCTAAATAAGTTGCAGACATGATGACACTTCGCTATATAACAACTCAGAATAAAACACTCCTGAAATGTCATTATTGTACTGAAGACATTTAACATTAATGCAGTAGTATTATCCAATATGTAGCCCAACTATCTAAAAAGTGTATTTTTACAGCATTTTTATAATCCAGGATTTAAGTTCACTCATTGCAATTTGGTTGTTACGTCTCCTTAGTCTTCAGTCATCTAGAAGAATCCCCTGCCTTTGACTTCTTTGTCTTAATGACACTGACGGTGTTAGTTCCGCTGGTGGCCCTGTTGCGTGGCCTATGATCTGGGTTTGGCTGACCGGCTCCTCATGATTATAGTCAGGCTGAGCGTCTGAGGCAAGAATAACTGCACCGGGGATGCTGTGTGCCTCCCACTGACACCGCGAGTGGGAGGTCAGTAGCCCTCACCGCGATGCCAAGTTTACTTGGCTAAGGGAATACCCTTCGGATCTCTTTATTGCAAGGACACCTTTCGACCTTTGCAATTAATTACGCTGAGGGTGTTAAAGTCTTTTCATTTTTTGTTATATATTATATATTTTAATTATGACATTAATTAAGGTCCACAGTTTACATTAAGACTCACCCTTTGTACTGTGCATTCTGTGGATTTGATAAGTGTATAATGTCATGTAGCCACTGTTTCATACAGAATCGTTTCACCGCCCTAAATATCCCCTGTGCTCCACCTTTTCTGAGCTTGAGTTAACCCTACAATTGGAAAGAGAAGAAGCTTTAAACGGAATGAGGACTGAAGTTTTGATTTTAGACAGACTTGGGCTTTTAACATCTCAAAATGACCAGAAAAGGCTGTGGGATCTACCCGAGATTTCATCTGGAGATGAACAGCCTAACAGTGTGGGTAGGGAAAGGCGGTGGAGGAAAGGAAATAAAGTTGGTGTCCGCTTATTCCCAACAGAATTCGCGTTTCCTCGGCTGCCCTGGCGTAGACACCTAAAATCAAGCTGTTGGCAGGGCCACGCCCCCTCCCAGGCCGCGAGGTGAGGGCCCTCCCTGGCCTCTGCCGGCCGCTGCTGGTCCCAGGTGTTCCTCGGTTTGCGGGAGCAGAACTTCACTCTCTGTCTCCATGGCCACGTGGAGTCTCTCCTCTGTGCCTGTGTGTTTCTGGTCTTCACATGGCATTCTCCCTGTGTCAGGTCTTCTTTTAGGGGACAAAAGTCATCTCCTTTTCTTGGGAAAACCATCTGTGTTCCATCGTCCCATCAAAACCCCACGGGGTGCCTCGGAGCTCACACCGTGCATCCCAGAAGCTGCTCCTATAGCAGGAAGCCTCATGGGCGGAATAATTAATAACCATAACATTTCCTAGTGTTTCTGCAGCGTCTCACAGTTTACAGAGCGTTTTCACACACATTACAGCTTTCTATTTCCCCCAAATTTCCTTTTCCTTCTGTAAGATACGAAACTGCTTCGAATCGTTCACTCCTTCATTCGCCCACCCGTTCGTCCTGCCCACGCGCACGCCAGGCACCGAGCTAGAGGCGGGGCTTTCAGAGATGAGCCACGGGATCGGGTCCCTCGGGTCTCGGTGGCGACACTAACACACAAACCGCTGTACAGCGTGAGGAGCCCTGCTAGCCTGCGCCTGGGTGCTCTGCCTGGCTCCCCTCTTCTATACTCGCAGCAGAGATGGCTGGACAGGAAAAAAAAAAGATGCCCATCGACACTCATTCAGCTGGTACGAGCACCGGTCACTTCCCCCCAGGCGGCCGAGTGATGGGCATCTCAGACTGGGTAGCAATTCCATCGAGGTGGGCACTGCTCCCGGGGACAGACAGGGCGTGTACACAGCTCATCAGCCCCAGCGGGTGAACGCACACGCTGGAGGCCACAGAGTGCCTCATGAATAATTCCCTGTAAATACGGATCCACTGTCCCAAGTTTCAGGGAGACCGATTGAGGGTATAAAAGACCGAATGGCTCAGGGAACAAGAGTTCATGGGTGGGAGGAATCTATCGGAGTGGAGGCCAGAGAGGAGGCTCAGCGTCGCCAGGCTCGCCAGCCTCCCGTGAGTTTGAAGTATGAGGGCAATTAGGGATGAGCTATTTGCAGACAGGAGGGAAAAAAGGTGAGCTAAGCGCTTAGTTCCATGTGCACGCTTGACGCTGAGGACGGTCGCCCTCCCTGGAGGCTGTAAAATGATGCAGAGGGTCATCCTCGCAGAGGGCGGGCCCGGAGTCGGAAACATTGCAGCACACCTTCTGAGCTTGCAGGAAGGCGTCACATACATAAACACGACAGTCAAGAATTCTAGACCCTTCGCTGCTGATTGCCCTGTTTCACCTTAAGTCATTTTGCTAGAGAAAGCTGACACAGCCTGCGTGTGTGTGTGTGTGTGTGTGTGTGTGTGTGTGTAGGGGAGGGCGTCGAGGGGGAGGGGGCTGTGGCATTTTTGCCAGCATTTGCCTTATTTTTATTTTTGGTCTTTTCCCCCCTGCTTGCCTCCACCCTCCCAATAAGCTGAGGCAGTGTAACTTACAATTTATTAGCCGGTTGCTATGGGTTACACCAGCGCTCCACAGATATTCCCTTCAGAAATAGTAACATTTAATGTAATGTAAAGCAGAACTACTGTATCACCACTTGGCTGGCTTCTGCTGGCTTACAATATTCTAGCCTTCCCTGCTGAGCCTCAAGCCTCGGGAAATTAGCTGGTGCCTTTATTTTATTACGATGATGGGTGGCTGCCATGCCCCTTGTTTCATGAAACAGAGAGCTTGCTAACCAAGGGCGCCGGCAGGACCTGGGGTGCCACCTCGCAGCGCCCCGCAGCGCCTGGGGACAGAATGTTTATTCCATCTTCCTGGTCACTGTTTAAGGCGACCTTCCCGAAGCCGTGTCCCTGTGAGCCCGAGGCCAGTTTCCATGTCAGGGAGGTTCGCCGTGACTACCGACAGGTTTTATTGATTTTGCTGCCTGTATAATATTAGTAGCAGGCTGATTAACAGAAATGTGTGGGCTTGGTAAATTTTTAGGAGAATATTTAGCTGGAAGGGTGATTTAAAAGGAAATGGTGAGATGGCAACCCTGAGTACAGCCATTCAACGTAAAAAATAAACACAGTATGAGAGAGATTGGTATTTTTGGGTCACCTACATTCTTTTTTCTGCCCACGGTCTCCATCAACCACACACCTCACCCCTGGGGAAGAAAGGAACCCGCCCAGGAGAGAAGGTCTGCTCACCCACGTTTCCCTTCTGCTTGCAGAGCTGTGCCCTCTTTCGCTGCGGGCACTGGGTCCGTGTGTGCGGCCCAAGCAGGGACTCCTGTAGGAGGAGGGCTGGCTGGTAGAAAGACTACGGGGTCTGGAGCCCAATGGTTTGTCACAACTGTCAGGAGTCTCGGTTTCCATATTGTAAAACGGGATAAGAGTATTTCCCATGCACACACACCCTAAAGATGAGAGAGGCCGAATGTCCGTTCTATCACGGTGCCTGGCTCACCGTAGGTGCTTGAACCGTGGCCCAGCTTACTGTTTCAGTTCTCGGGAGCATGGGACATTGTTGTTCTCTCTGCCTGACAGACTTTCAGAGGGGAGAGAGCGAGCATGGAAACAGATAAGCAAGGTCTTTATAGATCGTCGCGTCTAAAGGAACAAACTGGCCAGTAGAGCAGAGCGTGAGCCGGGGCTGCACTACCCTGGGTGGCAGGGGCAGCTTCTCTAAGAAGGTGCACTTGATGGAGGAGGGAGCACAAGTCAGGCAAAGATCAGGAGGAAGGGCATTCCAGATAGAGCGACCAGCAAGCGCAAAGGCCCTGAGGCAGGAATGAGGCGACTGCCAGGCTGGGGCAAAGTCTGCACTTAATGACTGATCCAAAGTTGCTCCTGGCACCCAGCCCGGCTCCCGCCTCAGGCTGGGAACAGATCACCCGCAACAACTCCAGCTTCCCGAGCCTCTCCTGCTCAGACTTGCAGCCCTGCCTAGGTCAGAGGCACAGCTGCAGGGGCCAGGACAACGGGCGTGGCCGTGGGCTCAGCCCAGCGAACGGAGGAACAGCCAACATGGCTTGACCAAGAGCTCCTGGGGGTCGCAGGCCTCTTTGGGCACCGCCTACCTCGTGCAGCCCAGAGGTCCTCGGTCACATCTACTGGGGGTATAAAAAGACGGGCGCACAAATCGGAACTACTTCTTGTGTGTATGTCTTTCTGTGTCCCCAGGGTCTTGCATGGCTCACAGCTACCCCATTGTGCAGGGGGCCCAGCTGCTCCTGCTTCACGTTAGCTTTTCTATAGCCCACTTCTGGGCAGGCATAAGGATTGACTGACGTACTGGGTCCCCAAATCTCATTCCTTTTCAGGGACTGGGCATTCCCCTTGCCTACAGTGAGAGCCTCTCCCAGATGCCCACCACAGCCTGGCCGGCCAGAGAGCACTGAGCCCTCCTCCTTCCCTCCTCTGTCAGATGGGACATCAGCAGGCTCACTGGCTCCCTCTGGGAAAGGGTCTCTTTTCATCCCTCTTGCAGGCAGCCACTTCCCCAGAATGCAGTCACCAGACCCATGCAAAGTCTTGGTTTCCTTTAAAGATTTTGGGAGACTAGTGGAGGCTTATGGGCTATCCCAATGAAGCCACACTGACATCAGTGCCCTGGCCCTGGCCCTGGCCCTCCGCCCCAGGACACCAACCTGCCCAGTGTTTTTCATACCCTCGGTCGATCTGACTTACCCATGTCGGCAAGTTGCTTGGCCTTCGGCTCTGGGCAGTCTGCTTGGGATTAGGAGAGCGGATCCCTGCCCCAGGGTAACTATGTCACAGGGCCCTAGAGCAGGGCCACCTGGCCTCTGGGGGCTGGGACACTGGTGAGCTGCCCCATCTGTCCGCTGGCCCCCAAGTGCCAGTAGACATGACCACACTAGACGGGAACACTGCTCCCTCCTGACCTGAAATTGCTGCCAAGTCTGCCCGGCTCCTTTCTCGAGGCTGAACCGTCTCCTAGGGGCTCCATGTCTGACTCCTGCCACCACCCTCCCTCCTCCCCTCCCTGTCCCAAGTTCTGCAGGTAACCCTGTTACTGACATGGTGGGGCTCTTTCTCTGGAGCTCCGGACATCCAGGTGGATATGGGGGGAGAGGTCACTCCACCACCTAGAACTGAATTGTGGCTCTAGTCTAGCCTGCTCCAGAGTATTGGTGTGAAAGGGAGTTTGCAGGTCATTGAGACGACTGGCTCTCTTTGCAGATGAGCAGCAGACTTTGGAGAGGTGAAGTGCCTAGGCTCAGGCCACGGACCGCGGGAGTCACGGCAGGGTGGGCCCAACCACGTCTCCTGACTCTCAGTCCGGGTCTCTGGAAGTCCACTGGATCTCCTGCCCTCTCCCCTTCAGACTTTTATGAGGTCCTTTTAGATTGGAGCACTCTGTCCTTCAGTGCCCCTGCCCCCACCAACCTTGTCCAGCACCTGGTAAGGGGCCAAGGCAATGAGTGGAATTCCTGGTTGGACTTAACGATAGAGACCACCTTTGGCTCTCCTCCTCTAACACACACAGGGGAATCGGCACACACTTATTGAATGCGAGTAGGACACAATTTCCCACTTTCCGCTTACTGTGTAGTATATAATAATAGTACTGTGAAAATAAAAGTGCATATTTCCTGCTCAAACAATTAAGGTAAACAAACTTAGGTGGTTGTTTTTACTGCAGGACTAAGAGCTTTATAATGAGCTAAAAGGCACTGTGGCTATGGCCACCTAACATGAACCAATAGCACCTCCAGACAGTACTCTCTGTACCACATGGAAAATCTGGGGTTCCCCTGGATTTTCCCCTCCCAGGGCCTTCAGGTTCGGGTTCCCTGGGATAGCTAACCCTTTGATTGTCTCAGGGAGATGAGGGTTCCCATTCCCTGCTGAAGCTGCCTCTCCATGTCCTCAGGGTTGCCAGGGGGCCGGGCGGGGCTCAGGTCACCCCATTAGCACGGGTGGGGCTTCTGAAACGACTGAAACACTTCTACACCCCACTCCCCGCTTCCTGGAGCAGAGTTTAGGAAGCCAGTCGGCTTTGGGCCCAGGAGGCCAGACATGAAACGAAACCTGTCTTCTGATGGGCATTCTTCTGGCTTTTCCTTCAAGTGGGATTTTATGTGCAGAATTGGGTTTAAACATTGAATTTCAATTTTATACACACACACACACATACACACACACACACCAAGAGGCCCCGGGGCAATGGGGCCATTTGAAATGAACACCAGACCCAGTCTTCTACCTGCCAAGTGTTCGATTAAGCCGCTTAGGTCTGTTTCCACCATCCTGTCTTTCAAATATTTATGTGGCAGATTATAGGCGAGCTTCAAAGGCGAGGAAATGCAAATCTGCTCTATAAATCATAGAATAACACAGCTGCTGTCCTCAGAGTGACAGTTTACGAATGCCAGCGTTTCTGTCTGCAGAGGGGGTGGTGGGAGGTGGGCTTCTTGCTCTCAGCCAGGCCTGGCGCACGCCTGTGTGTGTGTGTGTGTGTGTGTGTGAGTGTGTGAGTGTGTGAGGTGGGAGAGAGGGTGGGAAGTTCTAACACTGTTTGCCTTTTTGCAGAACAGTGGATTTTACTTTTTGTTTTTGTAGTTTCCCGGCAGTTAAGGAGTTACCGTAGTCTGCTAATCCTAACGAACTGTGAAGGGATAGAACCTCTCTAGGCCTCGGAGGCCTCCAGGGAGTAGAGACAGAGAGTGGCTTTCAGCTCGGGGGAGAATGCACCTAGAACACGAAGTAAAATGGGAAGAAGTGAAAAAGCGATAACTTTGAGAATTCCGAAATGAATTTAATTTAGTCTAAATGAGTGAAAAGGAAATTGTGCATTGCAAATAGTTATGCACATTAAGCTCTGCCCCCAGGGTCTTAACAATCTGGCAGCAGAGGCCCCGTGCTCTGAAGATTAGACTTCCACGGGCTCTTTTCAGCTGTTGCCATGAGCACATGGGTTTGGTACCCTGGTGTTTGGTGACGCGGGAACATCCACCAGGACCAACGCTGGGGTTTATGGTCCTTGGCTGACAGCTGGTTCTGGCTGGTGTCATCCCGTGGAAGTACCTGGGAGGGTGCGGAGACCCCGGGGTGCATCAGAGGAAACACGTGGGGGCAAGGTTTCCTGGGGATTAGTCAGGATTCTGTTGCAGGTGACTCAAGCTCGCTTAGGCAACATGGGGATTTTCTGGGTCACGGAACAGAGCATTAAATAAGCGAATCATGGGAAAGGAAGGGGTGCAGTTGGGCTTGGGAGCAGCTGGGATGCGCTGGAGCACTGCCCGGACTCTCTTCCATCACCTGTCTTCAGTTTTTCTCTGTTCTGGTTTCTACCATGGCTGGCAACAGCTAACAGATTGTGTACCCAACACCGTCCGCCACTGTAGCGACCCTTTTGTACCTAAGGACGTTTGCACCGTCAGGTCCTCTTTTGAGTAATGGGTCCAGCGGGGACCAGGTGTCCATGCCTAGAGCAACCGGCTGCAGGGAGTGGGCACGGGGGTCGCAGGGGAACAGGCAGCTCTTGCAGTTTCATGGGTAGGAGAGGTCTTTCTAGAAAAAGGGGTGGGGACCTTTTGGACAAAGGATCCAAAAATCATCTAGGACAGCCAAGAGAGGGCTGGATTCCTCCTCCCTGCACTCAGTCCAGAAAATGTGCTAAAGTGAAACGCCAGGGCGATGGTAGGGCTCGCCTGGTTTGGCTCTTTTCGCTCAGGAATCACAAGTCCTGAAATGCCTGATGTTCAATATCTGAAAAATAACTATGGCATATATTTTGTGTGGTTTTCTAGTTGTGTATACTTGGTGGACTAGTTGGGTACCAGCTACTTCATTATGTCCAGAAAGTGTCTTATTAAAGTTTAATTTTGTCCTTTCATGAACACTCTGTCCCAGCCAAACTGAAGCCAGTTTGCTTCCTACACACAATTTGTCTGTCAGTGTGTTAAGACCTTCCATATCTTCCTCTTTTTGCGTCCCACCTCTTACAAAAGCTCTCTCCCAAATACCCTTTCCAGAAAGCCTCCTGTGATGAACCCCCCACCCCTCCTTGTTCATCAGTCTTTTGTTGCGATCCATAAGTAGTTTCTACTGCATTAAATTGCACTTATGGAGTTTTGTAAAAGAAAAATGTTGGCAGTTATATGTGACTTTTTCTGATTATATACAGGAGTGGCTTATAAATGGGGAAAGCCCATCTTCTACTTACTCCCTCTGCTGCAAACCCCCCGAAGCCAATTGGGCTGTTCCCAATTAGGTAAACGTCAGTGGCCCTCAACAGCCTGGTGCAGAGGCCATGGACCACGAAACGGATGAATCTAAACATGAGAGCTCTCATTTGACGGGTCTCCTCCAAGGCCCTGGGTCCCTAGCAATCTGTTTACATGGTAGATGTTTTTATAAATTTTGCAAAGGACAGATATTTGAACCACAGTCAATTAAGGCACTCTCCCTTTTTTTAAAGAATTCCTTTCAGCCAATCTCCCCTCTTGTCAGGGGGCCTTGAGTGGCCATAAGCTTGTGGGGGACCTAGCTAAGGAAAGTTGAAGTGGCAATACATTTACTTGGGGTTCCTGTGGGATGTATCTGTGTGGTTTGCAGACATGCCATGTATAGATAGTTAACTTATTCCCATCTGCCCTTTGCCGGACTATTCTTAGCACCCACTGGGCAAACTTACCCATCGACGTCATGGGAAGATTCAGGCTCGAAGAGCCTGCTCGAGGTGACCATGTTCTACAGCGTCCCCCACTGGGTGTCTATAAGGAGAGGAAAAGAAACAGAGTTTTAATTGTGTAAAACCAGAAGCTAATCTGTAGAATTATTTTTAGTGTTGATTCTTTTCAATAAGGTAACGGTTTAAAATAACGAGCTTCCCAACCACAACACAGAAGCGGATAATAAAAATCTGTTACTTCATTTACCTCCAGCCCCTTTCTTTCCGTTAGCTCTCTACCCTGTGTGGAAAATTCTTCTGATCAAGGTACATAAGGTTATAACTGGAGCATTCAGTGCTCATCAATTCCTAGCCAAGGAAACTGTCAGAAATACACTCTATCCATGGTGTATGCGATTATAAACAGTCCGTGGGTTTTTCTCTTTTGAAGGAACTGCAAAATCAAACCGATCAGAATTTCTCTATTTATAGGGCACAAGTCCTGCAGAAGACCTACAGTGAACATGTCCACTGAAGTTGCGTATTTTATGAATTTAAAAATTTAATAACACACAAAATTTTGAACCACCAAGTTAGAACAAGGGCTGAATTATTTCATTTTCTTCATAGAAAATATTACAGAATAGTTATCCCATAAAGAGGTCATCCAAGACCATGCAGCCCAAAGTGTAGGGATGTATATTATAGAGCTATACCAGCCATTAATTAAAATATCGTGTTGTTCTCTAGATCCTTGTGGCATTTCATAACTTTATAAAATTCCAAATGTGCTACAATTCCTTTTCTCATTCTGTATAAATATTTACTTTTGTACCTAATTTTGTATTTGTAATTTGTAATGCTTTTTCTCAAAGAAGGCCCTCTGACGCTGGGTGAAGAGTGAAACTAGACACACACTTCTTTCCCATTGGTGGGTGCAGGACAGTTAACAGTGAACATTCCCAGCACGTGGAGATGGTATTTGGGCAACAATGAGAGGCTCTGTGGTCCCTCCCTCTGGTGGGAGATTGTGCCCTGAGGGGTCTGGAAAAAGGTGATTACTCTGACAATTCCCAGGATAGGTTATCTTAGATGCAAACAGACAGTAGACAGGCTCACTCAAGGCAAAGACTGACCTTTGTAAAGGAAGATACTGGCCTAGGATGTGAGTACACACCAGGACTCGCCCCGGCCGGTGTGGCTCCTGTGGTTAGAGCTTCGGCCCACAGACTGAAGGGTCAAGGGTTCAATTCCTGGTCAAGGGTGTGCACCTGGGTTGCAGGTTCGATCTTTAGTCAGGGCGTGTGCGGGAGGCAACCAATCGATGTCGCTTTCACATCTATGTTTCCCTCTCTCTCTGTCCCCCCTCCCTCCCTCCCTTCCACTCTCTCTAAAAATCAATGGGAAAAAAAATATTCCTGGGTGGGGATTAACAAAAGAAAAAAGGGAGAAGTTTTCGTTTTAGACCATCCTATGTGGCTACGTTTGGTCTCTGAATTTGTAAAGCTACCATGCAGGCCTCCGCTGAGCTTGTCAGGTTTAGTATGTGACCCCTTTTTCATAGTCCACACTATGTTTTACCTACAAAAAGCATTTTTACTGAGGTCCAAATCTCCATATCAAGTTGCCAAGTGTAATTTTATGTGTCAACTTGACTGGGACATAGGGTGCCCAGATATTTAGCTAAATGTTATTTCTGGGTGTGCCTGTGAGGGTGTTTCTGAAAGAGATTAGCATTTGCATCAGTGGACTCAGTAAAGCAGATTGCTCTCCCAAATGTGTGTGGGCATCATTCAATCCACTTGATACCATTGTCATTAGCTAGTTATTAATAATAGGAAAGGAGTAAAAGGGAGGTCAGACATTATAGGCATGTCATTTGGGCAGCTTCACCAAGAGCTGCAACTTCACACACCCCAAGGAACCACCAGCCCATTCCCTGCAGATCACTGGGGGAAGGGACTGGACAAAGGGGAAGATGGTCCCGTGCTCAGTGAGTCGGGGTGACACAGGGAAAGTGCCTGTCAGTCAAGCCTGGGGAACCATGGATTGGCTGGAGTAGGCAGGGACATTGCAGGCCCATGAAAATTTGGGAATACACGATCCCCTAAACAAAGGAATTCTCTCTCTTGGCTCTCTTGCATGCGCCTGTGTGGCTCACAGCCATGCAGACCCCACATGTCGAAATGGACTGATGGACGGCAACAGGGAACGGCCTGATGCTGGACTGGACGCTGCTCCAATATTAGGATGAAAATTCTGGACTCTGGCTTTGGTTCTAGCCCTACTGAGGTCACAGCTGCACGTCTCCCTTGGGAAATGGGATCTTGGAAACTCGGGTTTGAGTCCACAAAAATAAAGCTTTCTATAATATCTTATCCTCCTGGGTGAGCCTCAGAATATTCCTTTTCTTGGGATATCACAAGAAGCCCACTCCCACCAGCAACTGGGAGCAAAGATCGAGGACTTCGCAGCATGGAAGCCAGGCCAGGAAGCAGCAGCAACTGGCTGGGCAGCAGGCAGCTGGCAGCCGGCACCTGGCAGCCGGCACCTGGCACAGGCACGCTGGGAGCAGGAACTACGCGATGCAAAATGGATCCATTCAAGGGCAGACAAGTACAGGTTCAGGGTCAAGGACAGAAGCCAGGTGACACGAGTGAGTCAGATCTATGAAGAGAGGCTGACGCGGGTAGAGGGAGGAACCCAGCAGAGGCTAGAAGCCAGAAGCGGCTCAGCTGGGAGGTGTGGACACGGCGAGCAGTGGGGATCTGCAGACACCGGCTCACACAGAGTTCCCCCCGATGGCATCTGTGGTGTGCTGTCCCTTATCTGCGGTGTGCTGTCCCTTTTAAGCTTGTCCTCATGCACACGGGCGGCTCTGCCCTCAGGGCACAGAGGCACCAGCAGACCTTGGGGTGGCTCACAGGACAATGCTGGAACGGCAGCCACGTAGAGCGGGGACAGCTAGGAGTCTCATTTCACTACACACGGGGCATCTGATAGATCCTCCTAGTGCCTCTGACAGTTTCATCTTTTATAATTTAAAGAAAGAAATGAGAACTGCTCCATTGGACCTCACTCTGAGCATCCTGCTCAGCAGGGTGGAAGTCACAGGGACCCCAAAAGGGGCCCTCCCAAAGCTGGTGACATCCGGGGCCCGGCCAGATGAGGGCCCTGAACCCATCGGGAAATCGGGGTTTGGAAATAGCCAGAGAAGGGTTGGGTGGGGCTCGGCAAGGCTCTCAGTGAGCAGACAGCTCAAGAGGACACAGAGGCTAATTGGGGCTAATTGGACTTAGTGACCAGATGATGGCAAGAAAGCAGAACTCTCCGAATTGTACTTTACTTCCACACTCTCCATCAAGAAGACTGATGTTCAGAATGGAAAAGGCAGAATTAACGCTGGTTAGAGGGAATGAAGCCACATCTAATTACCATGAGCAGATGTCACGTACCCATTAAATATCTAACGGCCCCAGCAGGATTTCACCCCCTCGGAGTATTCCTCAGATCAGTCTGAGATGCCCAGGGCACCAGGCTCTGCATGCTTGTCCCCCACCCCGAATCGGCCCCTGCTGCTGACGATACTCAACAGACCGGCCCTCTGCAGGCCTAGGCCAGCAGGTTCCATTGCCGCCACCACCAGGCAGGCCTCGGGGTGAGCAATGCCAGCTCCCCTCTGCCTGTCCACCCTAAGCACAGGACACAGCATTCCCTAAATCCCCCAGAGCACACCCGAGACCAGTCAACCCTCTGTCTGGAGCACAAGGGCAGGGAGACTTGTCTGTCCTTCCCCTCCCCCCATGCAATCCAGGACACACTCATTACAGGGACATAACCAAGGGAACGTGAAAGAGCTTCTTACTATCGGACATGCTGTTAAGTTTCCTGGCCTGAAACTCTTGAACTCTTGCATGTGACAAGATCTCCCAAGTGTCCTGGCTGACTTCCGTCAGTAATCTTCTAGAGATTGTGTAGGACGAGACTGCCACGAGACTATCCAGGCAAGTGTCCTGAATGCAAGGACTGGGAGAAGGTAAATTCTGAAAATCACAGAATGGCAAGCGACCTAGATCCTGGGGAATATTTATGAACAAATTGTTTAAAGGGAACTTCTGAGCACCTACAAAAGGGAAGTAGACTTATTCAGAGCCAGTATAGACTCGCCCCTAAAGCCAAGGCACAGGAACGTTTTTCCCTTTTTGAGAGCATCGAGCTCAGGGGACTGAGCCGGGCCTGTGTTGCAGGAAGAGAGCGAGACCGTTCGCTCCATCTGTGACCCTGGAAATTAGAGGCTGCAAATTGGAGTCCCACTGGTTCCTTGTGTTTTGTTTGGCTCTGCCCAGCATTTATGACGTTTTTGATTCTGTTGCCAACATTTAAAAAGAGGGAGTGTGGCAGGGCGTAGTCTTGCCCTAATGATGCTCTGCCCTCCCGCCGGCGGCCATGTGAGCAGCAGTATGTCCCCAGGAGGTGGGGAAGGGGGGGTCCATCCTCTGCTCACTCGGGCTTGGCCAGGGCACATGCTTTGGCTGATGGGGTGTGAGCAGAAGTGACCCCTGGCATGGCGTCTGCTCTCATCCTGGATCAGGAATGAGAAGACACACGGAGCACAGCCATGGCCACGGATGTGTAACAGGAACAGAAATGAACCTTTATTGCTATAGGTCACTGATATTTGGGGGCTGTTTCTTATTACAGCCTAACCTAGAAAAACTGACTGATGGAGGAGAGATCCCATGAGAATCTGGGTCTTCAAGAGCCAGAAGATCCGATGGCCCTGTCCCCCAGGTCCCCAACAAATGACTGGAGATGAAGGGTGGCTCCCCCTTCATCGTCCTAAGCTCCCAGCTGAGATCCCCATGCCTCCCATGTGTAACCGGAGCCACAGAGAGCCTGTGAAAGCCAGTCATGGGCAGTAATGCCCTTGGTTTCAGACATTTGTCGAATCCCCCACGTAGCTTAGTCGGCTTCCAGCTTCTCTCATACACCCACCCCCGTCCCCCTCCACTCCAGCCTCCGAACTTCCCTCAGCCCCTCGAATGCAGGGGGCTCTCCCACAGCACAAACCCCATGAGAAACAAGGGCTGTCTCGACCCTCTCCCAGCTTTCATGACGCATCCCTGGAAGCCAGAGCCCTAGAGGTCACCCTGAGGGACTCCACTGCCCCCTCCGCCCATCCCGGGATCCTCAGCACCTGCTCCACGGGTGGGTGAGCCTGGGAGACAGTGGAAGCGAAGAGTTCTGCTGTGTGGATGCCGTCCCTGGAAGCCACCGCATCTGGGTGCAAACCAGGAATCTCAGGAGATCTACTGCTGACATTTTGGTGGCCACAGCTTGATGACCTCTCCACATCTCCCTTGGCCTCTCCCAAGTGGAAAGTGCCAACCCCGCTCATCTGAAATGCAGCTGCAGAGTCTACACACCCTAAGTGTCCCCTCACTGGGCACCTTTCAGGTGCCGAAGACCTGAACGCCTGGGCCTCTCAAATGCCCTCCCTTTAGCTGGACTCCAGGTCCCTGGCATAGTCACAGGCACTGGTGTGTGTGGGCCCACCACCAGGGTCCACCATCCCTGAGGGTCGCTGCTGGGTAGCGAGGGGAGGCAGGAGGCAGAGCTCAGTCAGAGCTCAGAGGTGCCGCTGCCTAAGACCCTGCCTTCTCCTGGAGCCCACAGTTTTATGAAACTGGACCCAGATAGCACCTGCCCCCTCGCCTGGCACAGGGAGGAAGTGGAAGCAGTTTCCCAGGCTCCCATTGGCTCGAGCCAGGCCATGGGGTTCATGTTTTCAGCAGTTAGGCCTGGGGTCCTGGACCGGCCCCAGGTCATCTCCATACGTTGGCCTCTCCTGGCCTCCAACCTCATGCCTGTGCCAATCCCATGGGCGGGCTGCTGCCAGGAAGAGCCTCGTAAATGCACCCCTGGTTACGTCATTCTCAGCTTAGCCCCCTCTCGCCTGGTTCCCATCGCTTGCAGGGCACAGTTCAAGCTTCTTACATAACTAGCAAGTCTGTTCATGATCTGGCCCCACAGGCCTTCCTGCCCTCCCTACCCCACTCCCCACCTGCCCCAAGCTCACGCTGCAGCAAGCTGCGCAGGGCTCTGAAAACCCATCAGGCTGTGGCTCGTCCCCTGGTCCCCCTTATGCCAGGAACACGGCTTCTGGCTTCTTCTCCCGGCCAATTCCTCCTAGGAGTTGTCTCCTTTGGCAAGCTTCCCCCGACCCCTCAGGCCAGTTTTAATGCCCATCCCCTAAGCTTCTGAGCACCCTGCGCTCCCTGGGACAGAGCTGCCTCCTACGCCCCACCCCCCGAGCAGGACCCCACATGCCTGGTGAATGTATTGTCTCTGGCATCAAATAATACTTTAATTAACATTAAAAATGGCAAAACAAAAAGCCTTCCACTTGTATCGCCCTTTCTTCCCTCCAGGCCACGACCTGCTCCAAACCTTACTATTTTCCCCGTTAATCCTTGTACACTGAATCAGGAAGACAGTCCTTGGGATCGCTGGTCTGTTCCTTCCTTCCTTCGTCGATCCCTTACTGAGCCACTACACTATGGCGGGCGCTGTGCCGAGCGGTGGGGACATGTGGGACCTTATTTCTAGTGGAGTGAGAAAGACGGCACGCAGCTCAGAGCCTGGGCAGCAGCGAGGGAATGAAGACTCTCAGGTGATGAAGAAAAGGAAGACAGTCCAGGGCGCAGGGTGCTGGGGTAGCAAGTGATGACTGGCTCTTTTATTTAAGGTCACCTGGGAAGGCCTCTTGGATAAGAACGCATCTGAACAGAGACCTGAAGGAAGTGAAAAGTCATGTCAATACTTGGGGAAGAGCATTCCAGGCTGCGTGAACGGCAGGAGCAAAGGCCCTGAGTTAGTCACGGCAAACAAATCCCCAAACTGCTCAGTAAAAATACGGCGCAGTAACTATTTACTTCTTGCGCACGTTCCAGTCCAAAGTCCTGCTGCTGGTCGATGGGCAGCATTCTTCACTTGGGTCTGGAAACGCTCATGCCTTCTCGGCTTGGCCGTTTCAAAGACGTCCCCATTCGGTGGGCGGGTGGGAGTGGAGGAGGCACAGACCTGCCCCCTGCCCCCAGCTGGAAGTGACAGGGACCACGTCCTGTTCCATTGGTGAGAATCAGCGCCAGCCACACTATGGAGAGGCGTTTTGGGGGCCAGCTGGTCGCCTCTGCCTGTGAGAGGAGACAGCCGGGCAGTTCAAGGTTAAGTAAGGAGGCTGGTGTGGCCGGGGCAGAGGGAGCCAGGTGGAGCACACAGCGCAGGGAGGCAACGCAGTGGGTGGTGAGCGGAGGAGACTGGGCCCCGCAGGTCACTTTAAGGACCTTGGATTTTATTCTCTATGCAATGGGAGCCCTTGGAAGGTCCTGCACAGGCGGTGATGTGAAATGGCTTTAGTTTCCAGGGGCATTCCTCGTGGAGAACAGGCTGCAGGTAGACCTGGGGGGCACAGGTAGGCAGGAAGTGGGCCAGAGCAGTCACCCGGGTGAGACGACGGTGTCCTGGGCCAGGCGGGGGGCAGGGACAGGACCGAGACCCGGCTACTCCAGCGCCTGGCCTCTGAGCCTGGGGCTGGGAAAGGGTCGGGCAGCACTTCCCGCTTTACAGGCCACACTGTGTCTGCGGCAACTGCTCAGCCCTGCCGTTGGGGCATGGAAGCAGCCCCGGCGACGTGTAAATGAACGAGCATGACTATGCGCCAATAAAGTTTTATTTACAAAAACCGGTGGTCAGGCTGCAAAGTCCGCTCACCCTGATGAATGAGTCACCATCGGGCTAGCCTTCTCTCGTCACACATTTGCAGCTGGGACAGCGGTGGCCGGTGCGGAACTTGGCTGAGAAACTGTCAAGGCTTCAAGTTCATGCAACAGCCACTCCCAAGGAACTGAGTTTCTTGTAGTAACACTTGTGGCCTAAGAATGAATCACGGCTTCCCGCTGTCTTCAAGCAAGTTCCCTCTTGACAAAGGAAATGGCTCTCCGCAAGACCTTTTCATTACAGTTCAGGCTCATCAGCTATTCTTCTATAACTAGATACCTTTATTATGTGTAATTAAGGCAGCAGCCGAGAAGAGATGCAAATGTGTTCTTAAAACCTGACTTCGCAGCAGCTGGGAGCTTCGCAACCTTTTAAAAGAGCAGGTTTAAACTGACTCATGTTCGCAGGTGCCGAGATGGAGAAAGGAGAGAATCAAAGCTAAAGAAAGAAATGAAAAGATAAGAGGCTGCTGCTTAGTTTTCTTAGTGGTCACCCTGTGCGCCGAGGTGACTGCTCACGCCAGGGGCACCCTGGGCACCGACATCGACAGCAGCTCTGCCCCCGCAATGCTCCCTCCCGAAACTAAGCAGTGCAGCAGCAGAAATGTCACCCACAACCCAGGTAGGTACCCTGACTGGGAATCGAACCCCTCACTGATTAAGTTCTAATTGGTTTACTCAGCATGCAAACATTTAACAACCATCTGTCATTCGGGGGCAGTCCAGCATCTGACCCTCTTCCTATATTTGGGAAATTCCCCCGAGAGAAGGAGTCTCTGAAGACCTGACACTAGCCCGTATCCAGCGAGGACCTCTCTTCTCCGGCAGCTGGACACAAGCACAGAAAGCTGAAGATTAGCCAACTGGATGATCTCACCTGGATGCTGCGTCTGGAGGGAGTGACACAAAGCAGCAGCCACGGTTTGGAATCCACGCCACCAGGCAGCAGCATCCTATGTCCTGGAGTGATGGTCCCAGTGGGTCAGTGTCTGCTGTCCAGCAGCACCCCAACCAGGCTGCTCCTCTGGGGTGACCTGGGCCGAGCGCCTCATTGCTCAGTTTTCCCTGTTTATTGCCGGTTTCCAGAGCCTGGGCCTCCCGGACACAGCCTCTCGAGGAACTCAGGGTCAGGTAGGAGAGATGGATGATTCGAGCGGATGTAAAATCCTCCCCTTCTGGAGAAGAGCTTTGGGGAAACAAAAAGACCCGAGTAACATGAAGAAGGGCCAGTAAAGATATTCAGAAGGAGATGTCAGTGATGAGAGCAGACAAATGCGCCTTCAAGCACAGGCCTGGCAAAGCGGCAGACGCTGACCTCTGTTATGGACCAGATGAGGTCGGCCCAGAGCAGGTGGGATTCCAGAGGGCAGCACTGGAGAAGAGGTTTGGTAGAAAGCTTCCGAAGTCAGAGAGTGAAATCAATAGACGCTGTGTCCTGCTGTAAGAATGTGTGATTAGAAATGTCCGAACCTGCAAACTAGATTTTTGAGATTGCTCACTTTAAAAACGGGTTCTTTATTGATTTTTTTTTTTTAAATATGTTTTTATTGATTTGAGAGAGAGAGAAACATCAATTGGCTGCCTCCTGCACGCCCCCTACTGAGGATCAAGCTTGAAACCTGGGCATGTGCCCTGGCCGGGAATCGAACCAGTGACCTCTTGGTCAACCAACTGAGCCACACCAGCCAGGGTAGGTGAGTGATTCTTCACTTTAAAGAGAGGAAGGTACATCTATTTCCTAGGTTGCAGAAATTTTGTTTTGCTTATTTATTTTCTACAACATCTTGAGGCGGTGGTATTATCCCCATTTCACAGATTAAAAAAACAAACAAACAGGGCTGGTAGATCAAGTAACTAAAGTTACACAGCTTGTAAGAGGCAGACCCGTATCTGGGTGGTGTTATTGTCTGACTCCAAAGGCCCCGTGTTTCCCACTCTCCTCGGCCGCCTCCCCCAGAGCACCTTTAAATAATGACACTCGAAATGCATTCAGAAAGCACTTCTCATTGAAGAGACTCAATTCACCAAGATTGGGTTTGCCCACAATTTTGAGAACGCATCCATCACACAAAGCGTTATGTAACAATATAAGGATAAATATGGATCCCATACAAAAGAGAGAAATAATAGAGGAAGTGTGGTTAATTAATGCAGTAGGAACCAAAGCACTCCAGGAGCAGGAGAACAGCACTCCCGGAATAACACACAATAAGCAGCTTCATTAGGGAGACAATGCATGTGGTAAGAGAGATAATAGCAAGAGAGAGGAAAATGCAAAAACAAATTAGCCTACTAGAAAACACTGGCTTGGAAATATTTTATAATGATTGATTTGTAAGAAACCTCTCTGCAATAAACATCCATGGAAACCCTCGCTTTCAGAGATCTTAAAAAAATAGGTCAGCGTCTCTGGGTTGCACATATTTAGGTGTGATTTTCCTCTTCAGCAGGGAAAGGGACCAGCTGGGTATTTTCAAAAGTCCCATTTAGTTTATGATTCTAAGGTTCCGCTTATGGGCACTTTCGATGACTGTCATTTTTTTAAAGCTGGTTAACTCCGTGGTTTTATTTTTTCCCCCCCTTCTAAATTCCCCACAGGGCTTAAACTAAATCAGTGGGAGTCTGTGTCCCTTCTGGGCACCACATCTGAAAGGGACATCGACCCGCTCTGCCTCCAGAGAACAGAACGGAGACAAATGGGTGGAAGTGGCTCAGAGATAAATCCAGGCTCAGTGCGAGGGAGCCGTCTCCTGCTATCGGAGCCCCCACCGCGGGCCCGGCTGCTTTTTGAGGGGCTTTGCTCCCAGGGACTGGAGACACTGAGGCAGGGGGTGTAGCAACAGCTGTCAAAATCGCTCTGGGAGTGATTTTTTTTTTTTCTTTTGTAAGTTTCCCTTCAATTCCAACACCGGGTGACTGATTCATCATCTCACTCTTCAGCATGTTCTCCATGCTCCTTCTTAGTTCCTCCGTCATCAAGGTCTTGCTGTCCAACTGTGTCACATTCCCTCCGTGGGGTTAGCTGTCGGTTATCAAACTGCCGTTGGAGAGGACAATCAGGGCGATGGCGACGGCGCTGGGGCCTTCGAAGGATCCTCGGGCGGGTGCCGAGGCTGAGGGGACCACACGTCCTCTCCCAGAGTCCGCCTCTTGGTTAGTGGCGCCGACCTCCATCCAGATAAGCGATGCCTTCCCCTCCGTACCCCACCCGCACCGCGCTTCGGCCCATCACCGCATCCTGCCCACTTTCCGAGCGTCTCCACTGCCTCCGCACTGGCCCACGCCCGCCCTCAGCCGTCCTCTGAACCTGCACTCGCCTCAGGCGGGCTCGCTCCAGTTATTGTTCCCAGGCCCAAACCCATCCTGTCCCGCGGCTCCTTCTGCCTCTCAGCGGCCGCCCAGTGTGTTGGCATAAGGGGCCTGGGCCTCGCCCTGCCTGCTCTGGCCCCTGCGCGTCTCCAGTTCTGTCTGACCTCGTGCCCCACCCCAGTCACATGACCTTCTTTCCACCCACATCTTCTCCCACGGGGGCTCGGGGAGCCTTTGCCCCTGATCTGCCGGATGCCGGGTGCCGCGGAGGAAGGCTCTTCCCACCCCTCCCGGCCTGGTAAAGGCTTACCGTCCTTCCCCCCCCCCCCCCGGGCAGCCGTGCTTCCTCGGGGCCGCCTCCCCTGACCTTCCTGCCAGACCACGTCCCCCTGGGGTCCCCAGTCACAGCGCCCACGCTCTCCCTCCCAGCACGTCCCCCGTTGGCAGGTGTAGCTTCATTTCTGTGACGAGTTAGTCTCCGGAGGGTGGGAACCATGCCAGGTGTGCCCCCTGAACAAATGAATGAGAAGCTGTTTGAGACGCCCTGAGCTTCCAGTGGCTTCCAAAGGCCTGAGAGCCATGTAGACACAGGAGGAGGCCATTGGCATGTCACTATCCAGCCCTCGAGTCCCCTCCCCCACTCACCCCGAATCTCTATAACCACCAACTCAGAAAGCCCATTGCCCAGGTGAGCACTGTCCTCATGATTTCGTCTTCTTTGTAATACAATTAAGGGAGGTGAGGGTGTCCCTAACACTTGAGTTCAGCCAGCAGTTTAATCTATTCGTAGAATTTTTCTAGCAAGAAATATTTGAGTTTCAAGAGAATATTGGGCAGCCAGGGGGTGGAGGTCAGGGAAAGACTTAGGAAGGAAGGCGGATGACTGACGCAGCGGATGCCATCCACTGTGGGGGCCTCCTGGCCTTCGCATATGGGGCTCCTGCTGTCTGCAAAGTGCTCCTTCGCCCCTTGTCAGGATCCCAGTCAGGAGCGAGGACCAGAGACCTGCCGCAGCCTCCACTGGTCTTCCTGAGCAGGGTGGCTTCGCCGCTCCGACCGCCAGGCGCCGTGCCCGTAGGCCCACCAGCACTGCACTGGTCAGGCCGCATTGCCAAGGTCTGCGTGCACACCGCCTCCCCAGCCGGGCCGTGAGCTCTCCGGGAGCAGCACCCTTGTCACACCTTTGTTCTCCCGGCTCCTGGCGCAGGGCTGGCTGTATCCGTCAGGACTTCTGGCTGCGCGTTATAGAAATCAACTGGATCTCCTCACTTAAGCAAAACAGATAAGGGGGTGCCGCTCTTGTCCACTTGGCACCCCCCCCCAGGCTTACTGAACCTCCTTCCATTTCTCAAAAACGGACCGGTCTTGTGAGCGGGCTCTTTGCAGGGAATAAACTAATAGATGTGCCTGAAACACGGGAAGGTAAACACTGGAGACAAAAGGGCAGAGGGCAGGAAATGGCAGGGGCGGGGTGATGCTGAAGGCCAGCCGGCCTCCCTCCATTTGTTCGGGGGCCACCCCGATGGTCCCCAGCTCAGCCCTGGCTAGGAGAGCCTGGTCTGGGCCTCTCCTTCCAGCCTCCCCTCCTCTCTCGCCTCTTCTTTCCTCAGCTCTGCCAGTTCATTCAACTCGGGAACCAGAGGGCCAGGCTCGCCAGCCCCGGGGGCACGAGGGGCCGGAGCTGTTACATGGGCCCCCGCCAGTCAGGCCCAGAAAGCGCCGGCAGAGTTGGAGGACCACGGGGGCAGGCACCTCCTCCCTGCCAGCATCTGCTTTTCTCAACTTGTCCTTACCTTTCAATTGCGCGATTTCTTTTCTCTGTTTTTCCAGTTAAAGGCTAACAAAGACCGAGTCGGGCGTTTGGGCCGTTTGTGGTCATCATTAATTTCATGGTCCTCTGCATTCATTAAGTCTTATTTCCTCCCCATAAGCTCCTCTCCCCTGATATTTGCAAAAGCACAACTTAGTCCCCCCTTAATCGCTGCGGCGGGGGTGATCTCATTGCGATGTTCTGCCGCTTTTATCTCTGCCCAGGAAGCTTTAACTGATGCAGCAGAGTCTTGCTTAATTCTTTCCCTTTTCCTCCGCAGACGGGCGTGTATTTCTTTCTCCGTAGCTTTCTGGCCGGTCTTGGGGGGAGCTGCACGGATTGCATTTTGCTTCCCCTTTGCAAGAAGTGCTGGGCTGGGCTTTAATTATGGGTGGACCACCCCCCCCCTCCTCCGCATGCTTCTCCCTCAAAAGCCACCCAGGTTTCTCCAGTCTTCCATCTGCAGCCAGACAAAGTGCTCTTTGCCCCTCAGCTGCAGGTGATTCTTCCCTGGCTGTGTCACTGGCTGGAACAGAAGGCTGTGCCTGGGGCAAGAAAGAAGGGGGACACTGTGCAGTCAGATGGGCTCCCTATTAGCAGCTCGGGTGCACACACGGGGGGGGGGAGCTAACAGCTAAAAAAGACACTCCCCACGCAGCGGGGCCAGCGGCTTGGCTAATTCAGAGCTCGTTATCAGTGAGAGAAACCCTGCTCCCCTTCCGCTGACAGCCAGGCCTGAACGTCTCCCTGACGGCTGTCTGTCACTCCACTTCTGACCTGCAGGCAGCCCAGTGACCACTTCCCCTGTGTATTTTGCTTATTTCCTCTCATTTAACATGTTTCCTTCTGCCTTGGCTTATGGTTAGTCATTTACGTGCTTCTCTCTCCCGGGTCCAAAACCTAAGTCACCTTCTCTCTCACCCATCTGCCACCTAAACGTACTTTGGATCCCACTGTCCCCATTTCTATTAACGTCATTGCCTAAGTTATTCTAGAAATTTCTCCAGGCTTCCTAGTCCCTTGGCCCCCACACGGAACAGTTTGCCAGTTTGCACCTTTGACGCAAACCCCTTTCCATTCGCCCTGGATGCCCGCGTTAAGCTTTCCGGGAGAGCGGCACACCCTGTGGTGCCAGCCCACACCCACGCCCTTCTCCCAATCACCACGCAGGGGTTTCCTTCCATTATCTGCATCTTCCCAGCGCTAAAGGGAAGCTGAGTCTCTCCCCTACCCCGCACCCATTCCCAGGAATGGAGCCTGTGGCTTAGGCCTAACCCGGTCAATGTGACTCATCCCCCTGCAATTCTCATGGGGTCAGGGCTGAGCACTTGCCCTGCTCAGGCCAATGAGATCAGAGAGGACAGTTATTGAAGACTTTTGGAAGAGAAGCTCCCGTGCTCTTCTGAGACAGCTTCCTGAAGGGGGCACGGCTTGCTCCCTCTTTCTTTTGGAGCTCTGTTCGGTGAGGCTACCCTGGATCGCTCCTCCCTAAACTGGCACTGCCTTGTCACTCGGTGTCCCCTTCATAGCACTCTGCATTTACATGGCTATTGTTATCTGTATCTCCCATGAGTATGCACATCCTATGAAAAGCTTGGGCTGTTTGCTGCTACAGACCCAGTTCTCAGACGAGCAACTGGCACATAGCAGGGACTCAACCAGGTGTCGTCAATTGACTGATTGAATGAACGAATGAGTGAATGAGCTAACCGCTTCCCTATTTCCAGTAAGGTCTTTTCAGTTGGCTTTATGCCACTTTCAGACAAACTGTTCTAGCACAGTATTCAATTAACATGTACCTAACGAGTGGACAAATGACCACCTTAGCTCTGGTCAGTACCATCCTCATGTAGTAACAATACCTGACCTGTGACTCCCCCACTTGAGTCCCAGGGCAATGTCACATACAGTGCTCCTTAGGTGCCCACGCTGGTTTCACCAGATAAGTGGGCAAATCGTGCCCTGCCCCCGCTTTACGGGGAAAGTGGGGTTCGGAGAAGCTGGGCGCAGAGCAGGGCGCAGAGCCCACAGCTCCCGGGTCCCGGCCCCCAGCTCTCCCGCTGCTCGGCCTGCATCTCCGTCCAGGCTCCGCCGCTTCGCAGCCCATCCCCAGCCCGGGG
The DNA here is from genome assembly GCF_054644295.1 of Miniopterus natalensis. Lineage (NCBI taxonomy): Eukaryota > Metazoa > Chordata > Mammalia > Chiroptera > Miniopteridae > Miniopterus > Miniopterus natalensis. Next base: position 8,722,966 of record NC_142099.1, read on the forward strand.
GAGTGCTATGAAATCTGGTCCATGTGGTCTGTATTTGTCTAACGTTTCCAATTCCCCCTTCTCTGCAAGCCAATAAAACCCTGAATTTTTCCCACATGAGATTGTGGGCTCTTTGGGAAAAGGAAAAGCAGGCATATGGCTCTCAGGAAATCAAATCTGCCTGGTGAGAAAATCCCCCCCATAAGTCCGCGCATAATGAACATTCTTCTCAGCTGCTTTTTCCACGTCGGGGGCGCGCTCAGCAGACGCGGGTTCCCGCCTCGAGCGGCCGCGCTACGTGGCGAGAAGGCCTTCCGCAGCCCTCCCGTCCCAGAGCAGCTTTCCTGCCCCAGCGACGCCCCGCCGACGACATTAGCTCCCTTTCTAATTCCCTTCCCCTCGCTGCACACGCGGGTGTTACTCACCAACCCCCAGCGGACGTGTGGAGACTTATTCGGTTTCACATGGAATAGATGAAACAGCAGGGGCTTCTAATCGGAAAATGTTTTCCAGGCTGCAAAAGGCTGCAGAAAACCAACCACAAAGCTGCCAATATGGTCCCAAGTTTATTAATACATCTTGGAACAAGTTTGGCACCCGACACTGCCCTGTTCCCCATGGGGAAGGAGGAGGGATGCGTTTCATGTTTACAGACAAAACCCGCAGCGGGAGGAAGCCTGGAGGCAGCCCCTTCCCAGGGTCCTTCTGGGGAGCTCGTTTGGTTTTTATATCAGCATTATTATGTATAAGTGATAGACCAAGAACTGCACATGTTTAATGTAGACAATTCGATGAGTTTGGACATAGGCGAAGACCCGTCGCACCATCGCTACATCCAGGAAACAGATAAATCCAGCACCTTCTAAAGTTCCCTTGGGTCCCTTTGTTTGTTTGCTTTTGTCATAAGAACACTTAACCTGATGGTACAGTCATTACGGAAACAGGATGGAGGTTCCTCAAAAAATTAAAAATAGAGCTGCCATCTGATCCAGCAATCCCACTTCTGAGAATATATCTGAAGGAAATGTAGATCTTAAGTGTTCTCACCACACACGTGCAAAAAAAAGGGTGAACATGTGAGATGATGGAGGTATTAACAGTGTCCACCGGGTTCATCGACGGTGCCCAAACAGCAGAATCTCCTTTTTAAAGGCAGGGTGCTGTTCTGTAGCGGGCCTGCGCACTTTCTGCGTCCGTTCATTTGTCAGTGGACACCGGGCTGTTGTGAAGAGTGCACCCCCATGTTCCCTGGTCCCATTCTTCCATGAGGCTCGGAAACCCACAGGCAGCAGGCCTCTGCAGGGGGCACAGTGTTGGAGGAAACTCGTGCCCACAGTCACCTGCCTCGCCCCTGAGCTTTCCAGCTGAAACCCACATCTAGAGTAACTGCGAGGCACATTGTGGTGGTGTTTTAAAAGGCTGCTAATTCTTTGACATACTTCTCATATTTCAAGAAGTGGGGTACAGTCCCCTGCCCTGGTTCTGGGCCCTGTGACTCCTTCAGCAAGTTGAGTGAGTGGAGATGATGCTGTGGGACTCTGAGGTTAGGTCCTAACAGGCCAGGCACTGTGCCCGCTCCCCTTGGAGGATCTACAGTGGCCGCCTCCCTGGACTCTCCCTCTCAGAAGGACGCCCTACATTGTAAGGAGCCCAGCCCCAATCTCCCAAAACGCCTAGCATCACTCCAGCCCCTCGAATCTTCCCTGGGGGGGGGGACTAGCAGACACACAGGGCAGGTGAGAGCCATGCCCACAGATTCTGTGAGCATAACAGCATGGTGGTCACTTTATACCATTAAGTCTGCGGTGGTTTGTTGTGCTTTCCAAGAGCTGGACCTCCTGGGGCCCCCTGGCCTCACTCCTCACACCTCAGTCAAATCTCTACAGTCAGACTATAGAAAAGGCTCCTTTACCATTTCTTTAAACTCTGCAGGAAAGAACCAGACTTCACAGCAGTGAGAACTAAGCTGCTCTTGCTCTGAACAGAGCCTCCTATGACTTCCTGCCGGCCCGCCTGCCGCTGCTCTGCCTCTCTGACCTCTTCCCCCACCCCGCCCCTGTTCACACCTCTGTCGTCACCTCAGGGCCTTTGCCCATGCCATTCCCCTGCCTGGAGGGCGCCTCCCCCATATATATACCTGACTCTGCGCCTCGGTTCCTGTAGGCCTCTGCTCAGAGCCACATCCTCAGTGAGCCCCAGGTGCCTACACTCTTTAAAAGTGCAAATCCCCCACCCACCTCGTGCTGCCCCGTTTCTACCGCATTCTTCTTGGGAATTTTCACCATCTGAATACTTACATGTTATTTATTTCTTACTGTCTGTATCTCTATTGAATAAATAAGTGAACTCTATGTACCATCGCCACACGGAAGCTACCTGAGTCTGAGCTTCACTCCTGTGGGGCCTTCTGCCCAGGATGTCCTTCACCAACCTCTTTATAAACTTGCATCCTGTGGGTCTTTTAAGCCACCACCTACCTCTCCACCTGAACCCGACTATCGGGCTTCTCAGGGGTACTGTGGTCCCCGGGTGCAGGGCTCACCGCCCCCATCAGGCTGAGATCCCTGGGAGAACAGGGGCCCTGCGTGCCTTCCTCATCTTTGAAGCCCCCCACTCCCACCCTTTACCCCTGGGCAGTTTCAGATATAGATGGGGTACGGGGAGTTGGGGGCTGTGGTAGGAGAGGAGGTCAGGAGGGCGCCATGCTCAGGTTCTGGGAACTACTCTAGTCGCCGTAGCACAAACTGACACCCCCCTAGTGATCACAGAAAGAAACGCACGTGTTGGAATCAGAATCCGGGCTCATTTCCTGGCTAAGACTCCACAGAAATCCATTGACCTTCTCCAAGCTTTGATTTCTTCATCTGCGAAAATGCTTATGCTGCAAGGATATTGTGTGGGTGAAAGAATATCATTTTTGAGGGGGGAAAGAGTAAACTGAAAGCACGCTGTAAATACGGGTAGTTAGCATACAAAGGTTAGGGTTTCTAACCACAGTGAAATTAGCAAGGGTGCAGCTCAGGTGGTGGCCAGAGGGTGGCAGCAGCAGGCAAGGGCTTTGCCCTAAGGTCCTTGGAAATCCCGCAGACCCTGGGAGCTGCGGGAAGGGGGTAGATTTACCAGGCTGATAGCAGTGATCCCCGCGATGGTTCTTCCCACCCAACCACCGGACCCTGGATCAGTTGCGAATGCGCGCTCTCCTGGTGTGGGATCTGGCTGTGGCTGAACTAAATCCCAGAAGCCGCCCCTTGACTTCCCCATACATTTTTCAGGGCCACCCACTGCCCCGGAGTTTCTGGTGAGCAGTGTCGGTTTTTCGTCGGTGACCTTATCTAGCCCTCACCACAACTTTGTGAGCTAAATAGAGAAAGAAAAGTGATTGGCCCCTCCCCTACCTCATCAACAGAGGCTCGGAGAGAGACCTGAAGATCACACAGCTAGCAACAGGACAAGTGAGAAACCGCACGTTAACCCTGGATCTTCTAGCTTGAGGCCCACCAGGCCACCGCTCCCCTCACCTTCTCGGTTCAGTCGTTTGCACAACCAGCATTTGTGAGGCTCTGGCTGTTTGCTGGGGAGCTGGGTGGACTTCCAGCCATGCAAGCCACGTGGGCCCCTCCCCCAGGCCGGGCCAGCCCTCCTCCTCATGGGCCTCGCCTATTTCCCTCCACTCCGGGCAGCTGGCACCATCTCCTTGTGTCCGGGGCTCACATTCCCAAGCCTGGCAGCTGAGAAGCCCTCCATCTCCCTGGGTTCCCTGCGTTACACCTGAGATCACAAACTCACAGGTCCTGCCAGCATCCTCGCTAAGCAATCCTGAGGAGTTTTCTTTCATCACAGAAAGAAAAGGCAGAGCAAAGGAATCCGTGCCTAAGAAACCTTATGAAGTATCTTAGTTCCTATCAGTCTAAAGTCCCCGACTGTCGTGCTGAACAGTGTTCAGAGGCCTGAGAGCCTCCGACTTTACCGGCCTCTCGATTTTGTGCCCCCCCCCCCCCCCCCCGTTCTCTAAGTGCTCTTTCTACTCATAAGGAGAAAGTTTGCTGTGAAACAGTGGGCCGTGTTTCGCCAGCAGCAGCCTCACACATCTGGCGTTTACCACGTCTCTTGATTTCATTATGTTCTCTTGTGCCTGATTTAATCTCCTGTTGTTTTATAAATCTAGTGTAGCCTAAGTGTGGAGTGTTTGTAAAGTCCACAGCAGTGCAGAGGAACGGCCTCGGCCTTCACGCTCGCCGCTCGCTCCCTGACTCACCCAGAGCAGCTTCCAGCCCTGCAGGCTCCACCCAGGGCACGCACCCCACACAGGTGCAACTCTGTTTATCTTTTATTGTTACTGTGCCTTTTCTATGTTTCAATATGTTTAGCTACACAAACACTGAACACTGTGTTACCGTTGCCTACGGTACCGAGTACAGCAACCCGCTGCACGGGTTTGTGGCCATGGAGCCTGGGCGTGCAGGAGGCTGTACCCTCAGGCGTGTGTAGTGCACTCTGCGATGTCCACGCAACGACCGAGTCGCTTAATGACGCATTTCTTAGAACACATCCCCACCATTAAGCCACACAGCAGTGTGACAGGGAAGAAAGCTGATGTTTGCCGAGGGTCTCCCAGGGGCCAGGCACCGCCCCAGACACCGGACACATTTCACCGCCTAGGACTCCTACAATAAGCTTAAAAAATGAAGTATTTGTCCTCTTGCAAATGTGGAAACGGAGACTCAAAGACCGCATACCTCTCTCTATCCGTGTGTCTAGTGCACGGTGAGGCCGGGCCTGTTTGGTCCAAAGCGCTCTTCTCTACAATCACGTGATTGTACAGTTAGTGGCAGTCGGTCACATACTCCCTTCTCTCCGAGACATGAACTCAGGGGACTTCCAGGTTGGGTGACTCTCGTGGCGGGAACCCAGGCCTCACACAGGAACTGTTTCCGCCAGTCGGTTCTGTCTTCCCTGCTGTGTGGGTGGGAAACATAAAAGGAAAGGAAAGCTCAGTTTCTGCCCGGGGGAGACGGCACCTCGCCCAGGCGGGCGGGGCTCTCAGAGGCTGGCCCTCCACCGCGGGGTGCGCTGGGGTGCGCTGGGGGGCCGCAGGAGGCCGCTGCCTGGCATGAACACAGCTGTGGTCCTGAGCGGGTGCTGCTGTGACGCCCCGATGCAGCCCAGGGGACATCGGCGGGACCAGGCTGCCGACAGGGCTGCGGCGCGGCCTCGCCGATAGACCGTCCCTGAGGCCGGGCACACTCGGTCTCTCCTCCCTTTTCATGTTTCTCACCTGAGCTTGTGGGGAGGTCTGAAGAGGCACCAAAGAGAGGCGACGGGTGTTGCGTAGGCAGGACAGCTGGACTGGGCGACTCGGTTGAGGGGGAGCGGGAAGTGTGGGAGGCTCAATGATTGTCCATCTCCGTAAGAAGCAGGCGGGGCCCCTGAGTTGGGAGCACAGGGCACAGAGGCTGGGGATTAGGCCGCTGACTTGGATGGGGGGGGGGCACGCACACCCCAGAACCTCCCTGGGCTCAGGACCCTCAGCTGAAATGTGGAGAGGAGACCAGATCCCTTCTTGACTTTCTTTCTGCTTTAAAATCTAGCAATTCAAGACATCTAGCAATTCAAGACACTTTGTTGGGTGTGGACGGCTACAACGTTAACACGACCTGATACTGGCCACTCAGACAGAGGGAGGCGGGTGTCAGCACCCGGGGTATGTCACCAGCCGGGGATCGGAATTTAGGAATCGGCCCCAGAGCCAGACCCCTGAGGATGGGGTCTCCCTCCCCTGCTCCCCACTGGCTTCCCTTTAGCCTATTTCCCAGGAGTGCTAGTTTGGGTAAGAAAAAGAGTCGTGGCGACAGAGCAAGAGGCAGCCTCCAGCCGGCCGTGAGGATGGCCAGGGAGAAACTGGAAGTCATCGGCCGGATTTTCCCCGGAGCCTCACACAGGAAAGCTGGGGCCCGCACCCACCCTCCGTCCCAGGAGCGTTTGCCTAAGTGGGAGGCCCTCTTAGAATGAAACATAAATCCACTGAAAAGCAGCACACGTTCAAGTCAGAAACACGAGAGCAGCAGCAAGGACAGAAGGACAGTCTTTATCCCACCAGACAGGGCCGACGCCCTGGGGGACATCCTTCCAAAAATCACACGCCCAACACCCTTGTTGGAAAAACAAAAGTGGGTCTATATTGTGATCTTTCTCCCCCGTTTTCAGTTTGTCGTATCATGATTTGCTTAACCAATGTCCTCCTCTTGTACATGTAAATACGTAGGCAGGCCTTCCATACTCAAAGAGATGGAAACTGTCTTTATATATATTTTAATACTATTATAGGTTTTTTGAGGTCTAAAAATCCAATCCAATCACAGTGTGTTTTCTGTGCGTGATGTCAGGCGGGGATTTGTCACACTCATGAGGCCACTATTCTACCCAGCCTTCCTTTGACCCACCGGCTGAGATCCATTGCTCAACTTCATTTCATTTCCTGGGCAACCGTTTGGAGATAATATCTATATTTGTACCTAAAGTGGAAACAGAAAGCAAGCTCAATTTTTAAGATTTTTTTTCCCCCCCACGCTCTCCTAAAGAATCATAAAGCTGGAAATTTACTTTGGGGGCCGGTCTTCGGGTAGGTGTCCCTTCTTTCTGGGCTCAGGCCTCTCTGCGCGCCTGTGAACGCTTCCATCCCTCGCCTCTCGCCCTGTATCTCCGGCCTCCTCCCTGTTTCTCTTTCCAACTCCTCCCTCCCGTCTCTTTCTCTCCTTCTCTGGTCCTTTCTTTAACCCATCAATAGTGTTAACCATCTTAAATGTGTGGGTTTTTTTTTTTTAATGATTTCTCCTGTTTGTTTAATAGCATTTCATAGTCTCTATGCATTTTTATTTGTTTTGGGACACACTTTTATTTACCCAGCTGAGGATTTTCAATAGAGTGACAAAAACATAAGATTTGGGTATCTCACGCATTTATAGCTAAGACTCCATGTATATTTGTTTCTTTTTTTTATCATCACAAAACAATCTTAGAACCTCAAAAAATGCCTTTTGAGAAAGAGGGAGGAAAAATCCACTTTTATCGTTATTTCCTATGGATTCATTTTCTAATACTTATAATCACAGGATAAAGAGCTGTATTCTATCAGCTTTGACTACGTACCTACGTTTCTATGTGGTCTGGTCGGAGACATTATAGCAGAATAGAGATGATTTGGCTCCTTGCTAACTAAGGGGTGATCCCGGGTGATTTTACTCAGCCTCTCAGTTTCTGTCCCTCCGATGGGTTAATAAAACCCACCCAAGGTGGTTGTGGGGATTAAAATGTGAGAAGAAAACACACACTCCTAAGTGTGCCCACGCTGGCGAAGGAGCACCGCGGCCGGGCTGGCGTGTGTGTGTGTGTGTGTGCGTGTGTGTGTGTACCAACCGCTCTGGGTGCTACTGTAAAAGGAACACAAAGGAGAGACACGTGGTTACGCTCTTGGGGGTGGGTCCCACCAGCCCTACTTCAGTTCCTTTTCACAAAAGCTCAGAATCACAATAAGGAAACCAACCCCGAAGATGAACATCGCATGTAAAACCTTAGTAGCCAGTTTCCTTTTGATGTTCACCCTGTCTGCCAAAGGTAAGCCGGTGCGTGGGTCTCCGCCATCACGGTTCGAAGTGGCTTTGGGGACTCTGGAGCGAGCGCAGAGTCGGAGGGCCTGCGGCCCCACTTTCCCTGGCAGGAGCCTCGAGGCCTCAGTAACTGTCTCGCTTTCTGTAGGTGCAGCTGCTACAACCAAGGAGGTCCACGGTACCCTGCATCTTGATATCAACCTGGACGTTCCTATTCTTTCCGTGAAGGGTAAAATTGATGACATACAATGGAAAAAGGGAGATGACAGGATTATACGATTCACAGAAAGCAAGATAACTCACCGGACAAAGGCAACGTACCAAGTGTTTGAAAATGCAACTCTGAAAATTAAACGTCTGCAGATGAATGACAGTGGATACTACACGGTGTTCTTATACGATGTGAATGGGAAACAAATCCTGAGCAACACATTTAATTTGAAAGTTCTGGGTGAGTCTTTTTGTTTCCTGAACTCCTCCATCTCAATACGGGTGCTATTTAGCAAGTTGGGGAAAGGCATTTATAAAGTGTCCCCGGCCCTGACTGCAGCCTTGGGCGAGCCCGAGGGAAAACTAATGCGGCCCTCCCGCCTCAGTGGAGGCTCCTGTCCCGGGGGAGGTGAGTCCGCCCGTGGAAATGCTTCTGCCTGAAGCTGTCTGTCTCTTCCCTCGTTATGGGGATGCGGGGCTGAGTGAAGAACCGGGCTAAGGTGGCACTGACCAGGAAGAGGGAACACGTGGTGCCGATGAAAAGGGTCACCATTCCGGGTGGAAGGTGAAGGGGCTGGTGAGGTGTGGAGCAGGGAAGCTGGGGCTCAGCGCAGAGCAGTGGGTCTTCCAACTACATGGAGGGCCAGGGAACCTTTTTTTTCTGCCAAGGGCCATCTGGATATTTATAACATCATTCGAGAGCCATACAAAAATTATCAACTTAAAAATTAGCTATGCAAAAAGCTCCTAGATTTATTGAATTTAGAGTCCCACCTGCGGTTGCCTGGGCAAGGCCAGACCAAATGATTTCAGGGGCCGTGTGTCGCCCTTGGGCCAGATGTTCCCAACCCCTGAACTAGTGAGACAATTTCAAGCCAGGATGCCCTGAAGAAGTAGTTGTCTGGCAGGAAAGGGCTGGAAATGATGACTTTAAGGAAGAAGGGCCCTTGTTTCTGATCCACTCCACTTCGAGTGGTCCAAGTGGTTTTTGCTGACCTCCGCAGAGAACACACAGGCCTGGCTCTGCATGTCTGCGTGTGGGCCAGGAGGGCAGAGTGCACACTGAGAATGGTGGCAAGAAGGCTCGCCAGGAAGCTGCTGCTGTGCCCAAGCGAAGAAGAGAGGGGCTGGTTTGTGATTCTTAACCCTGGTTACATGTTAGAATCAACTGAGATGCTATTAAAAGGTACCGGTGCCCAGGTTTCATCCAGATCAATTAAGTCAGGATAGACCTGGGCACCAGGAGGGTCTAATGGTCGCCAGGTGATTCCAATCGGCAGGAAAGGCCGATGCCCTCTGGCCTAGACTAACAACATTTTACAGGGTGCCTGTAAGATGCAGAACAGGGAGTCATGTGGAGAGGGCATGGGCAGGGTGGCATAGGTGTGGCACAGAGAGAACAGAAAGTGGAATTGAAATGACATTACAGTTAAAAGCCCAGGAGCCGCCTTGAAATGGGGGTGATAAGAAGCGAGAAGAGGAAGCACTTGGCCTGGAGAGGAAGACAGGAACTCCAGCGTGAGCTCAAGTCAACAATTTAGTGAGCAGATAAACATTTCTGCGCTTCACACAGGAAATGTCACGAGGGGCAGGGCCCCCTCCTTCTACCTAGGGTCAGCCTCCGGCCCTGGTCTCAGTCCGTGGACCTGGCAGCCACCCCTCTCCGACAACCCCAGGCAGTGTCAGCTCCCTGCGGATGACAACTTTCCACACCCTAGTCCCCAACCTTGAACGGCGAGTGCATTCCAGACACGGGGCGGGATGGACAACGGAGCCAGAAGGGGCCCCTGCTTATGGGCTCTGGGAGCCCCAGATCTCGAGACTCTTGCGAGCATGGCTCAGGCGTCCTGCTTTGAACACGAGCCTCCCGCACCCGCCTTTTAGTATCGTAGCGATAACAGTGCCTGCCTGCTGGGTGTCGGGAGCCTTGCTTCCATGATCTTATTTAAGGTTCCCAATAAGGAAACAGAAGCGACTTGTCCAAAGTCTCCCAGTTTGACTGCCGCAAAGTCAAGATCCAAACCCAGGGCTTTCTTTGAGCAAGAATGGTGACATTTTTTCTTTTCAAAAATCTTCATCGAGACACAATTCACATAACCGTAAAATTCACCCATTTAAAGTATATAATTCAGTGGTATTTAGTACACTCAGAGTTATGCAACCAACACCACAATCAATTTTAGAACGTTTTTAGTACCTCAAAATAGACCTCCACTCCTGGGCCCGAGGACAGAAATCTTTCCATGACACAACAGCTACCTCGCGCTGTGTGTGTGTGTGTGTGTGTGTGTGTGTGTGAGCGCTCACGCTGCACACGGCATCTTAACTCAGTTTGTGATCTGCCACCGTTACTTGCAACATGGCCTTGAGTTAATTCTCTGTCTGCCCTGAGTCTGATTTTCATGATAATAGCTGCATGGGGTGTTCGGGGAGACACGGCTTCAATGAGACGAGCGGCACAGGTGTCCCTCTGGGCCTGTTTGCTGAATGCCCTCCCCCATCTCACTGCTTCTTCATGCTTCTCCTGGCTACAGTCTTGGCACCCAAATCCCCTTCATGAGGAGGTCGCTGCCGCTGGCTGAAGAGACAGCCCTTTAAAAACAGATGTTCATGGAAGAGTTAATCTTTGCGGCCTAGAATTAAGGAGCTCCGGTCTATGCGATGAGCCCCCGTTGATCTGGAGGCTGCCAACGGAGAGAATAGGTCCAAGGGCATGACTCTGAGAAAGTGCTCACCGCTGTGTGGTTTATATCAGTGAAACACTGGGAAGGGTTGAAAAGTCCCCCACTATTAGAAAGTTATTAATTAAATGAAGAATACATCATTTAAAAAAGACGGTGGTGATATAGGCGATATTCTTAAGGGAAAGAATTTTACGAGAGGCCAGTAAAGGAACAAGGGCAGACTAAAAAATCACACGATGCAGTTTCAGTTCTTAAAACATTATTTACGGTGTATGTAATGCACAGAAAACATCTGTTAAAGATCTCCATCAAAGGATTAATAGTTACTGGCTCTGGGTGGTGGCATTGCACGTGATTTTTAGTCTTGAAACTTTTAAAATAAATTTTTACAACGGTCGGATGTTACTCTTATAAACAGAACAGAGAATATTTCCATTTTGAAAAGACAAGTGAGTGCCTTGACTCAGCCCCAGATTGTGCACTGACCCCGTCTTTTGTTGTCTGATGGGGTTTCTCCACCTTCCTCTTTCCTGGCCGCACAGAATGCAAGGATGGGGGGGGGGGAGGGCTTAATTTCTGTGTGCCTATGTATTGAGATAGAAAAGCAATTTGGTGGGAAAGTTCATGGACAAGATGTTGTTGCCTGGGAGTAGGGGAGGGAGAGAATCGTGGAAAAATAAGATGTCCATCTGCATAATGAATGGAGAGAAACTGGACTCCAAGGCCAGGCCCTGGGAAGTGGGGGTTTGCACATCAGAAAAGCAGGGGCAAGGGATTCATGATGATAAAAGTATCAGCCACCACCAGTAAGGTCAGTGCCTAACACTGCCCAGGGCCTTGCCACATGCTGTCCCCATATAGACGGGGGGGGGGGGGGGGGGGCATGTCTTCCTTGTCTTAGAGATGAGGTCCAATGAGGCATAAGGAGTGGCCAAGCAGCCCCGGGCAAGAGCCCACCCCATTTAATCTCTCGGGGCCTTGGGCATTTCATCTGCCAATAGGAAGAAAAACATCAGCCTTTCATGTATGTGAAAACGTTTTAAGGGATAAAATAGCACTTAAACATTTGATACGATACACTTTTTTACTGGTATAATGTACGTATGAACTTTATCATAAATAAATTTGCTCTGAATGGGTATCGATTTTTAAAAAATGACTTTTGAAAATAGCTAGGGGGTCTTTGAAATTGCTCCCTGGTCTCAACTGACTCTGTTTCCCCCTCTATAAGTAGGTATGTCTATGAATCAGGTCATAACCAGAAAGCTGCCTCATACAAACTGGATCTTTATTTTCTTCTCAGAGAGGGTCTCAAAACCTGTGATCTACTGGAGTTGTACCAACACAACCGTGACCTGTGAGGTAACAGAAGGGACTGACCCTCAGTTAACACTGTATCGAAATCGGAACAAAATCAAAGAAGGTCCGAAGGTCATCGTGTACCAGTGGACCACCAAACTAAATGCATTGTTCAACTGCACAGCAACTAACAAAGTCAGTAAGGACAGCAACGAGGTGAACATCAGGTGCCCAGGTACGTGGCAGGCACTAGCCAGACATCCCAAGTTCACTTCACAAACACAGCCTGCCAGGCCCATGGCAGAGGCCCTCTCCGGGGCCCCGGTGTCTGGGCTGGGAGGCAGCCTTGGTTCAGGATGAAAACACACCCCGGAAACCTTCAAGGGAAGACTTAGAGGAGAGAGGAGGGGGTGTTCGATGGTTATCCATCCGGGAATCCTCCCACAGAACACGATCAACCCTCAGGCAATTCAAAAGATCTTTTGGGAGAAAGAATTGCCAAACCGAAGATGTACAAGGAGCTGTAGAGGCTATTTCATGCAAACCCTTACTTCCCAGAGAGATGAACTTACTTACCCAAGGCCCCTCGGCTAGTCAGTAACCACAATGGTGACTCCCAGGGTAATGATGGAGAAAAGAGCAAAAAAGAATCCTTTCTGGAGGGGAGAGATGGCCAGCACCTCCTATCAGAGGCTGTAGGGAAAACAGGGAGATAGGGGGGTGGGGGAGGAAGAGCACTGGGACCAGGGAGGACCATGGACACAGTGAGGAAATGCTCCTCCTGCCTTAGAGCCCACAGCCTGGCATTGGCACCAGTACCAGGAAGTCCTGACCCTCGAAGGGTCTGAGCTGCTTCCTGGTGCCCCAGCCTGACATCACCCTCAGAAGTAAATTTTGAGGGGCAGTCTGCCATAGCACTCAGCTCTGGGGTCCAGAGGTCTGTCCGAATGTAGTGGGATGACCTTGACAGAGTTCCTGTCCTTCTGGGCTTCAGCCTCCTGGTCAACAAAGGAAATGAGCCCCCGATTCCCAAGAGTCTAGTCATCTGAGACTCTGCAATTACCTTCCCAGTGCCATCTGGTCAACCTCCAAGAGGGAAACTGAACACAAAAAATAGTTATTTGGTCAGAAGTCCTGAGTTTCTGCAGTGACAATGGCTGGTCGGTGACCCTAGGAAGCAGCCCTGGGCTGGTGTGAAGTCAGAAGTAAGGCTTTTTCATATATATTCTTCAAATTAGTTATTTGTTGCTTCGTAACAAATGATCTCACATTTTGTGACTTAAAGCAACAAGCAGTGATTCTCTCGCAGATTCTGTGAGCCATGAATCCGGGAGTGACTTAGTGGTCCTAACTCTGCGCCTTCATGAAGCTACAGTCGGGATACTGGCAGCATGTCATGTCAATCACCCCCAGGCTCTGTGGGGGGGGGGACTGTCCACATCCAAGCTCACTCACCTGGGCCATTGGGCTGCCTCGCAGTATGGCCACCAGCTTCCCTCTGAGCAACCTAAGCAAGAGCAAGAACTACGGCTCCAGACAAAAGCATGAACATTTTATAACGATCTCAGGAGTGATGGGTGTCCCAGCACTTTCGCTGTATTGTAGCAATTAGAAACAACCAATAAGCCCAGCCCACATTCAACTGGAGGGGACAGCACAAAGGCGGGAACACCAGGAGGCGGGGATTTTGGGTCTGGCTAAGAACCTGCCAACCACACGCTTAGAGTAGCATCACTTCACCCCACATGTCTGCCCATCACCACAGCACAGTGAATCCAGTGGCCCCTCCTTGACTTCACAACCCTTTTTCCCCTTTCAGGAGGCCCTTGATTAGAGTTGTCAGATTTAGCAAAAAAAAAAAAAAAAAAAAAAAAGACAGCATAAATGTTCTAAATGTTGCATGGGACATACTTAAACTAAAAATTATTCACTGTTTAATTAAAGTTTCACTGGGCACCCTGTATTTTATCTGACAACATTACTCCATGTTTTTAAAAACTAGATCCCACCAGTATAAAAATGTGTGCGCATTAGGGAGGCAGGGAGGGCCTTGGGAAAGCTGAGGTTCAAAGACTAGAAACTTTATGTCCCTTACTCTATGGTGCAGAGCAGGACCCGGCCTGGGAAGAGCCACGGAAGAGATGGGAGGAATACCTGGGGGCAGAGGAGGGTGGGGGCACTGGGGAGGAGGGCACTGCTCCTGAAGACGCTAAAAAGGATCTGAATGTTTCCTCCTGAAAGGCCAAGGCAGAGAGGAGTGATGATATGACTAACCCCTGGGCTCAGCATAGGTGACTATGTACTTAAAACCAGAACACAGGAGGAAGGACCCACCACATAGACTTCTGGGCATGTTCTCTCCAAAAAGCAGGGCAAGAAGGAGGGTGGCTGGCTTTAGATGCTGTGAGCATGTAGTTTTAAATGCCTCTGAGACAAGCTGGAATGTCTCCCACGGAGAGCACTGCCAGGTACCCCAGAGGGCCGTGCTGGACAAACCTGAGGACTGACTGTAAGTGTGCCCAAGATGAGGGTGTGGCCATGTGAGGACTCTCAGAGAGGACCAGTTGGTGGCTGGGTGGCTGAGCCCTGTGCTCCCCAACTACTTCCAGACCAGTCCTGGCCCACCTGGCACAGAACCTGGGGTGCTCTCTGCCCAGCCTGAGGGAGACCCCTGCAGCCCCAGCCCTGCCTCCCAGCCAGCAGATCCCAAAGAACCCGATAGTTTCTTGTACCCATTTCACAGCAGTTTAGGATTACGCCTGCTTTTCTAAAGGAAGCCCCTTCATCTGCAGACCAGAGGGGTTGTGCAACTGGCAGGCAAAGAACCGGTCAGAGAGACTTGAAGAAAGCAAGCACAGGTTAGCCCACCACTGCAGTCTGTTGGTTTGGTTTCTGGGCCTCTGGCTTGCTCCTGGGGCCTGTCCTGGGCTCCGTGTGTAAGAGTATCTTCCTAGGAATGTTTGGCTGGAGAAGGGTTTCTTTGTGACCTTGGGCTGAGCTCCAGTTTGCTCTCCAGATGTATGAGTCCCCTGACCCCTGGCCCCAGCTACTGCCTCTCTAGCTGCCGCTGACCCACAAAGGGCAGACGGCCCAGCAGCCCTCCCAGAAAACGGCTCCCAGAAACGCCAGCACACAGAGCTCTACAAGACCAGGACCTCGCCTCTGTGTGTGGTTTTACAGTTTACAAAGCACGTTCACATCCATTATCTGATTGACTTCCAGCAGCCACCCTGTGATGTAAGTCTCTTCATCTCCATTTTACAAAGAAAGGAACCAGCTCAGAGAGGTGGAGTAACTTGCCAAAGGTCGCAAAGCTCTCGCCTAGAAGAGCCTGGACCTCAAACCCTTTTCTCTGAGCACTGAGTCATTGTTATCCTCACTGCATCGCAGCAACTGGAGAAGGTCTGGGAGCTGAGGATCGCGTCCACTGCTGCTGCTAACTCACTGTGTGCCAGCTTCTCTCACAGGCCAGGGGAAGTCAGGGAGGGGAGGCTGGCCGCGGTCAGAGGGCAGGGCTGGACAAGGGACACATTTACCCTTAGTCTTTGGACACTGCCTGGTCAAGAGGGCGAGAGGGAAAAAAAAAGTGGGATAGGAGGGTGGCCAGAGCAGTGATGGCCCTCGCCAGGACCGTCCCTCCATCCCGCCTCTGTCCCTCTTGCAGAGAAAGAACTGGACATCTACCTCATCATTGGCATCTGCGGAGGAGGCGTTCTCTTCTTGCTCTTTGTGGCACTGCTCATTCTCTTCATCAGCAAGAGGAAAAAACAGCACAGGAGGAAGAATGGTAAGCTCCCCTTCTGTCCCCCCCACGCCCCCACCGCAGGCCTGGGCAAAATCCCCGTGGAAACGACTCCTAGGGAGGGCCCTCGAGGCTGGCAACACAGCAGCGGAGTCGGGCGGTTTCAGAATGCCGGGGTTGTGACTGGAGGTCGCCGTTTGTTCCATTTTGTGGTTAGCTTGACTTCTCCAAAACGAATTCTCAGAGACGACAGTGTGGGAACTTCAAGAAGCCGAATCCAGGTTGGCCCCCTTGGTGTCCACCCCCTGAGGCCGATTCCGTGGAAGGCTGTGTGGACATATATATTTTTTAATTTTATTTTTTCCATCACCTTTTATCCCCTCTACACCCTCTTCCTACTCCACCCATCCCCCTCCACCCCCACAATCTCCACACTGTTGTCCCTGTGTGTGGACACATTTTGAATAAGTCACTCGGTGGGTAGAAATAGTAGCTTCAAAAACACCATTTTTGTGAACAAACATCTTGTCCACTCCCGTGGGGTGGCCAAATTCCTGGGAACACTGGTGAAATTTCAAGGCACTGGGGACCCACAGGAACCCCCTTTTTCTAAAACCAGATGTTTACGCCTCTTTTTTCAGACTCACTGTTTAGTGGGATGTATTAAGGCTCTGAGTGTCCGTCCCTCAAATCAGGCCTGTTTGAAGACCCACCAAGAATACAAAGATTTTGCTCATAAATGGGGAGCTGGCTCAGAGAGCATCCAGGCTACCAGAGGCAGTGTGTTCAGATAGAGCCGCCCCCCCCTTATCTGTGGGGAATACATTCTAAGACCCCCCAGTGGATGCCTGAAATCACAGATAGTACTGGACCCTATATATACTATGTTTTTCCTACAAATACATAGTTATAATAAAGTTAAATTATAACTTTAGGCTCATAAGAGATTAACAACGATAACTAATAATAAAATAGAAAGATTATAACAATACACTGTCGATCTGAGGACTAGATGGCTACTAAGTGACTAATAGATGGGGAGCGTATATTGAGTGGATACACTGGACAAAGATGACTCACATCCAGATGGGACAGAGCAATATTCCATCATGCTATTCAGGACAGCGTGCAATTTAAAACTCATGAATTGATTATTTCTGGAATTTTCCATTTAATATTTTTGCACTGCAGTTGACCACGGGTAACTGAAACCACAGAAAGTGAAACTGTGGATAAGAGAGGACAACTCTAATGGCACACCAGGTGCCTCCATAGGTGCTGGGATGGGGCTGTTGGGACCCCATGCTACAGGTGGGTCCAGCAGGGGGCATCCAGCCATTGGGCAGCCAGGTGGGCAGGCCCCTCAGATCCTGGGCAACCTCGCATTCACTGTAGGACTGGGCCCCCTCACTCTGGGTCATTTCCTAGGATGGGCATCCCCCAAGGAAGGACCTGGTGGCCTTGGGCTACCTTCAGATTTGAAAGGACCCCCACTGTCTCACAGCTGGGAGTTGGGTCAAAGGTCACAGTCCTCTGCCCCACCTCCTGGGCATGACCTTGGGGCGGGCACCAAGGATGGCATAGAGCAGGGGTGGGGAACCTTTTTTTCTGCCAAGGGCTTTTTGGATGGATATTTATAACATCATTCAAGGGCCGTACAAAATTATCAATTTAAAAACTAGCCTGCTATATTTGGTCAAACATTTAATTAACTCATCCCTAATGGGATGGCTAGAACTGCTTCTCTTTGGTGAGGCCTTGGCAGGGCCAGACCGAATGATTTTGCGGGCTGTGTACGGCCTGCAGGCCAGACGTTCCCCAGCCCTGGCACAGAGGATGTGTTTCTCCCTTTCTGTGCGCTTTTCTTCATGTGCTTAGAGCACACCAGCCTCTCACATGTCTGAACCGCTTTGCTGCCTTAAGTCCTCACTTTGGAAGCTGCCTGAGGCCAGGATTTCCAGCAGCAGGAGGAACCCTTTGGCCTGCCGTCATCACCCCAAGTTATAGGGTGATGCTCAGTCTAGAGGGAAAGCGCTTGCGAAGCCCTCATCCCTGTGATGATGTGACCCCAGGGAGAATGTGTTCCTGCCCTCCCCGAGAGCGCTGCCAAGAAGGCCTTGGGCACAGGGACTCGATACCTCCCTGGTAGCCCAAAGGAGGTCATAAGGGCCAGTGGGGTCCTCCAGCTCTCTAGCAGCTGAGAATCTTCACACATTTTCTGGGAGTTTTTAAAAGCGCATAGGACAAACTACATGACTAGGAGTCATGGGCCTGTCTTCATGGATGACAGTCACACAAAGCAGAAAATCCCAGAGGGGTGACCAGAGGAGAAATTCTTTTCCTCCTGAGTACAAGAGGATGGGGCTTACTTTTGAATTTATGAGAAACTAGTAAGTCTCTAAGGACTAAAAAACCCCTTGTGTAACCTCCAGCCTTCTCTAGAAAGTGGGCTGCATTAGAGCAGAATTGGGCGAGAGGCAGATCTAACAGGGAAACCGTCTGAAGGAAGGTCGTTCCTCCTGCCCACTCAGCCTATTGCCAGCCTTCTAACCACGAGGTGCTCTCAGCCTGCCATTTCCAGGGTGGCACAGAGGCCGGACTGTGGGTCCGAGTGTCCTCTCTGTTCCCGGGAGACCCAGGCACAAAAGCCCCCACCTGTCTCCTTGTCTCTCATTCTACTTGCTGGTGGGCATTTCTGTCTCCCCTATAAGGCTGGGAACCCTCAGGGAGCAGGGGCAGCTTCTGCCTCCTCCCCACATCTCTGAAAGCAGCTGGCATGACGCCTTGTACAGAGGACGTACACTCGGTAAATAGCTGCATTGATCATATGTTGCCAAGATGAACTCTCCAGAGGTTTTACTGTTGCAGATGAGGAACTGGAGATCAGAGCACACAGAACCATCTCTGAGGAGAGGAGCCGGCGGCCCCAGCAAATTCCAGCCTCAGCTACTCAAAATCCAGTCATGTCCCAAGCTCCTCCACCACCTGGTCACCGGCCCCAGGCACATGGTCATCGTCCCCCGCCTCCTGGCCACCGGGCCCATCACCAGCAGCAGAAGAGGCCTCTTCCTTCCCCTGGCACCCAACTTCACCAGCAGAAAGGACCTCCCCTCCCCAGGCCTCGAGTTCAACCAAAGCTTCCCCGTGGGGCCACAGAAAACTCATAACTGTCTTCTGGCAGAGCTGTCCCTGTCCTCTAATGAAAAGAGATAGAAACTGTCCCTTCCCACAAGGGCACTGTGGAACTCCAGCACGCTGGTATGGACGCCTGCATTTCCATCAGCTGTGTCCTGCGAGTAGGGCGTCATGACCTCCCGAGGTCATGGCCCACAGCCACACCTGCACACCTATCTCAGCCACACGGTCTGATATCTGGAGTCTCCGGCTTCCTCCTAAAGTGCCACTGCACCAGGAAGGGAGAGACAATAAAAGTCCAATCGTTAGGACGATGGGTGACCAAGCATAAAACCCGAGAGCTCTCCTCGCCTCCCTGTGCGACATCCGGTGGTCACTGTGCCCATGTCTTGTTACCAGCCGCCTGCCTGTTCCAGAGACTCTTGGATTTCTTATGTACCTACTGGACACCTGCTCACCATCTCGGGAGTAGGTGTGAAATAAAAGCTTTGACATGACCCCAGTGCCTACTCATTATAGAAAGGAACCCAGCATCGCCCAGCCAGTGTGGTTCAGATGGTTGAGTGTTGTCCCATGCACCAAGAGGTCGCCGGTTTGATTCCTGGTCAGGGCACATGCCTGGGTTGTGGGCCCCATCCCCAGTAGGGGGTGTGCAGGAGGCAGCTGATCGACGTTTCTATCTCTCTCTCCCTCTCCCTGCCTCTCTCTGAAATCAATAAAAACTTTTAAAAAGTAAAAAAGAAAAAAAAGAAAGGAACCCAGCATGAAGCTGCTATATAAAGAAGAGGCTGGTGGTGTGGCAACAGGACCAAATTTGGTCACCCCAGTTTACCTGGGCCCCTTACCCACCAGAACAACCAGAACATGCTCCCCAGGTCCCAGCTTGTAGATTTGTACAATGAATTAAGCCTCCATGCGCAAACTTCAACAAGAGGCACCAGAAAACGTAATTCTGTGGGTACCACTTCCTTAACTGTTCAGACACAGTCACAATGAGAGTCATCCTGGAAAACAGAGGAATCCGTGAACACTGGAGGTGGCCTCGAGCCTATCAGGTGGCAAACAAGGGCAGGCTTTGAGGCCACTCAGTTGAATCAAATCCCACATGTCTTCAATGACCATTATTAAAAGGTCAGACCTCATACCCAGCTAGAGTCATGCTAGCTGTATTTTGGGGAAGCGGGGAGAGCAAAACAGCTTTCGGTTAAGGTTCTAAAGCGATAGGCAGTGAGAAGTCACTTGCTTTGAAATGTCGGTGCCATGGTTGTGGTGCCGTCCACCGCCTTCTCCTGGCCTCTCACACTTGCTACATCTCATCAGGCTCTGGCAGGAAGCTCTGAGGTCTAAACCACAAAGCCTGTGTGTGTATTCAGGGCTTCCTGTGACAGCTTACTGAGGGCTGAACGGCTCATTCCTTAGCACCCAGAGTTAATTATTAAGGATAATGATGAATGAAACCCCATAGCCTCCTGAAATTCACACCTGAAAGCCAACCAAATCACAGTCATCACAGGACCTGCCTAGTAGAAGAGATGGAGGTCTAAGCGCTGCCCCTTTCTCATTGCTCATTTCAGTCCCGAGCCATCCCATCAGCCGTCCTGCCAGAGTGGCCTCCATCCCATCCCCTTCATGAAGCCATCCCTGCCCTTTCCGGGCCCTGTGCTCTGCCTGCATTACATGTGATACAGATAATATACTGCCTGTGACTATTCGATCTTTCGTCATTCATTCATTCATTCATTCATCCATTCATTCATTCATTCAACAAACACGTATTGAACCTCTACTGCATTCCAGGCTCTGTGCCAGGTACTAGGAACACAGAGGTGCACGACTGTATCTTCGCTTTCAAGGACCTCACGATCTAGTTCAGGGACGGGTGGACCAATTACAGGATAAACGTAACAGGGTGATAGGTATAAGTCAGAGGCAAGTACAGGAGGCCAGAGGGAAGATTTAGGCTACAGATTGGGTGGTGGGACTGGGTGACACAGAAGGCTTCCTGGAGGAGGAGGCATTGGTTTAAGTTGTAATAGATTAGTAGAACTGGTGAAGCAGAGGTGCAGAATTACCCGTCTAGAGGGAACAGCATGAGCAAAACTCACGTCAGCTACCTGTTTATACAAGTATGTTGTTCCTTTTTCCACTACTGTGTTTCATCAGTTTGAAGATAGCATTGATTTTAAGTGGCACCGTTATTTTACATACCATAAAAAGAAAAACTCTCAACTGCATTATAACAAAGCTAAGATATAATCCATTTTTAGGCACAACCCCATTTCTGAGATGTTAAAATGTGAAAAGATGTGCATTTTATCTATTTATTATTTTTATTTTTTAAATCCTCACCTGAGGACATGCTTATTGATTTTAGGGAGAGGGGAAGGGAGGTAGGGAGAGGGAGAGAGAGACAGATAAGATTGGTTGCCTTCCCATATGCACCCTGACTGGGATCGAACCTGAAATCTAGGTATGTGCCCTGGCCAGGAATCGAACCTGCAACGTTTCAGTGTACGGAACGACACTCCAACCAACTGAGCCACACCAGCCAGAGCAAGATGTGCATTTTAGGACTGATGAAATGCACAGTTAATAAGGTTTTGAGAACAATGACCACAGCACTTTATAGAAATATCACTAGATAATTGATTCAATGTGTGAGCACAGCCTTTTTGAAAGAAAGGGAAGTGAACATACATGGCACCTACATACATAGGATACACTCCCTGCCCTGCTGGAATATCCACCAGGAGGCAGAAAACATGGGCCTTTGCTGCCTTCACCCACCTGTCTGACCTCGTGTGACCCACCACTGACCCTGTCCCAGACCATGAACTTCCTGAGAAGTGGTCAGACCAGCTGCATAAGAACAGCTTGTGAAGCCTGGAAAAAAATTAGCAATGATTTAGTAGGTTAGGTTAGGCCCCAAGCCTCTGTATTTTTAATAACCTCTCCAGGTGATTCCGACAGGCATTCAAGTTGAGGAACCACAAGTCCACAGGTCTTCAAATGATTAATCATCAGTAACTAGTCAAACTTGAAGACTTTACAGATCATGTAGCATTGTAAGAAAAACAGTGATAGTCCAGTTAGCAAATCTTCTGCAGGAAATTACCAACACTAGGCAGTCAGTCATGTTGGAAAAAAGCATCCAGGTGATTTGAGGGACTGGAACATCCTAGAGTGTCATATGAAGATAGAAAATTCTGGTTTTTTTTATAGCCTCCCTGCCCACCATAACAAGCAGTCTGAGCTTAGCCACTGGGTCATCCCAGCTTCAAGGGGGCCTGGGCTGTACACTGGCAATTTCACCCCAGTCTTTCTCTGTGAGGTCTCCAAGGGCGCTCCTCAGGGCTCACCCACTCTCGCCGGGCTGCAGCCACATGATTCCTCAAACTCACCCCAGTGCTCCCCACTCAGGGCCACTGACCACACCCTTCGCTTGTCCACACTCATCTTTCAGGGCTCAGATCTAGGGTCAGCAGAGAGGCCTTTCCTGACCCCTGACTCCTGCTTGTGAGGCCACCTCTCTCTTCTCACTCTGTGGTCATTTGGTCCAGGCTGGGAGGAGGCCTGCAGGTACTGCGGCCAGCAGGGGCTCCCTTGCTCACACTAGTTTTGCAAGTTTGAGAAATTTACTCTGCTTCTTTGAACAATTGGTTTCCTCACGTGTAAAATGGAGATAACACTTCATAGGGTGAGAGTGGGGATTGACTGGAAATAATGTATGAAAATGTAACTAGTATACCCTGGGATACAGAAGACATCTGATAACCGTGAGCTTTCCTTCTGGCTTGATACCTGAGAAAGAAGACCCTGGAGAGCAAATATAAATGACCCGGTTATTGGAAAGAGGCACCACCCATTATAAATTAATAAATAAGCACTCTGTAAGGTGAATAGTGTGCTATGACTGATTCACCTTAGCTTTCTAACATTGGCCACAATGGACAAATGGATAAAACCCAGTACCAGATGTATTAAAAGCTAAATGACAGACCTGTGAGACCATCCCTCAGAGCCTAGATTGATCCACCAGCCTGCTGAACTCACCCTGGCCCCATAAGCAGGGCCACTCTGACAACACAAGACAGCCAGGTGATTTATTCACAGCAATACAGAGCAGGGGGTGGCTCAGGGGAAATTCTGGTCTTTCTAATACCCTACCAGGCCGCATGAAATCTACCCACTGGTCGGGGCTGGCATAGGGACAGTGCTTATAGTGAATGTTTGAGTGGGCAATCAACTTTCTTGGATTCAAGCTCAGCCAACCAGTCCTGCAGGCCCTGAATGGATCGGTGCAGGAAGCTGTGGTCGGGGAGGGGTAGGGTGGGGGAGCAGTAAGGCAGGGGAATTTCTAATTGAGGAGAGCAGCTTAGTTCATGTGTTAGCCTTCACTCCCTTCTTAACCCCCTCCCCATTCCCCATTAAATTGAACAAAAATAAAAGACACAAACCACTGACAGGGACAAAGAGAACAGGAAAAAAAGAAAGCAATAGCACAACATGGGCACTTGAAAAAGCAGAGTGAAGGGTGGTGACCAAGTTGAATCAGTCTGAAGGCACCGGTGGAAAAAGTCCCGGTGCAAACTGATTTACTCTATGAAATCCTCAGAAGACAAAGGTATCTCCAGAAGTAGGGTGAGGGTGATGCTAAAGCAGGACGACTGCTTAAAGGTCTACACAAGAAGCAATTCTGTCCCCTACGCCACTCAGATCAGCTACTGCCCAGGAGAGGCCTGCAGGTTAATTCTCTGGAGAAGGGAAACCAAAGGGTTTCTGGATTGGGGCTGCCACACACCGTTGATGGAAGGAGACTACATTTGGTGGGAATGCAGACTGGTACAACCACTATGGAAAATAGTATGGAGTTTCTTCAAAAAATTAAAAATGGAACTGCCATTTGACCCAGTGATACCACTTCTAGGAATATATTCTAAGAACCCCAAAATACCAATCAGAAAGAATATATGCACCCCTATGTTCATAGTAGCATTATTTACAAGAGCCAAGATTTGGAAACAGACCAAGTGCCCATCAGTAGATGAGTGGATAAAAAAGTTGTGGTACATTTACACCATGGAATACTATGCAGCTGTAAAAAAGAAGGATCTCTTACCCTTTGAGACAACTTGGATGGACCTGGAGATTATTATGCTAAGCGAAATAAGTCAGTCTGAGAAAGACAAATATCACATGATCTCACTTATATGTGGAATCTAACAAAATAAACTGACCAACAAAATCAGTCCAGCGACATGGAGGCATGGAACAGACTAATATGTCTGGAGGGGAAGGGAGGGCATGGGAAGAGATTAACCAAAGAACTTCTACACATACATGCACAGCTCATGGACACAGACAATAGTGTGGTGAAGGCCTGGGGTGGGGTAGGGGTTGGGTGGAGAGGGGCAAAGTTGGGCAGTCGGGGAGGGGGGAATGGGGGACATCTGTAATACTGTCAACAATAAAAAATATATATTTAAAAAAAGAGAGAAAGTATGTAACTTTTCTACTGAATGTTGAGACTGAGCTCCTACTCCACCCAGCTTGCAGAAAGCAAACAATATTCATGATATTTTTCAGGCAGGATATTAGAAAAGACTTATCAGCTTGGAAAAAAATCTTAGCTCAAGGAAAAAGTTCTAATCACACTGACATTCAGGGTTTCCCAATGAAACCACCAAGTTAGCACTGTATCTAGTGAAGGCTACCCACACACAGATTTCAGCCTTTACTGTTTCCCTCTAAAACATTATCAAGAATCTCCATGGAAACAAGCCACCAACATGAAAGAAAGGGGCTCAAACAAATAAACATAAACATTAGAGGCAAGGAAGAAAAACTTAAAAGCACATTACCCTTAATGTGCTCAAGAGATGAGAAAATACTGCATCCACGAAAGAAGAACAGAGTGCTATGAAAAAGGCATATTCAAGAACATAGAGTGTTTCGGGAAAATACAAATGTAAGAGCAAAAATGGAAAACTCAACAAAAGGGCTAGAAGATGATGTTGGGAAAAACTTCTCAGGGTATAGAGAAGGGAGAGGAAGAAAAACTGCAATAAAAAGTTTTTAAAATTAGAGAACAGGTCTACTAGGTCCAAAATCTCAGTAATGGGTGTTAATCTTTAAAGGCCCTATCTCCAATACACTCACACTGGTGATTAGAGCTTCAACATACGAATTTTTGGTGGACACAGTTTAGTCCATAACGGTGTTAAAATGCTGTCCAGTGTTTCTAAGGGAAAGAAGGTTCTGACGTGCCATATGCGGAAAATACACGTGATAGAGAAGCTTCACTGAGGCATGAGTTACAGTGCTGCTGGCCATGAATTCAATGTTAACGCATTAGCAATATATCTTTAAACAGTAACACACATAAAGCAAGGTTATGTATTGATCAGTTGATGAAAATACTGTGACCAGAGGCTCACAGGAACCTAGCCCCATATTTCCCCTGGTAGAAATGGCTCAGTGTTCGCTAATTCGGTGTTCCTGGTGACTCTGTAGAACATAACTATTATAAACAACGAGAATTTGGCTGTATATATGTTTCTTTTTTCATTTTGCACTGCCTTCAGATGAGCTCCCCTCACCCTTTCTCTGCCACCACCAAGCTGACTGAGCTGTGTGTTACCCACAGTTGCTGTGGTGATGAGGTGGATGGGAGCCCCAGGCACAAAAGGCGAGAGCAAGGAGCAAGCTTACAAGGTCTCCCCTGACCTCCCCCGGCTTACAGACACCCATCCCCTCAAGTCCTGTTGCTCACATGCCAGCTCACAAGCACCTTCTCAGTCTTTTCAGAAGGCTCTCAGGTTTATGTTAGTTTTCCATAGCCATGTTTTTTCTCTTCTGGAGTTCTGTAGTTCACCGAGGGTCAATTTTGGAGGAAGGGACCAGCAGCACAAGTTGGTTCACTGGCTTGTCGGAAACTTGATCAGGTGATTTCTATGAAATGTCGGTGAGGCTGTTAATTTCTATCTTATACAAGTAATTTCAGAAAATGAAAGAAAGACTGAAAAGTGGCTGTCCAGCTCAATTTGTGAGGCTAATATAATTCTAATTCCAAACCTGAATAAGAATAATATAAAAATAAGAAAAGCATGAGTCTATTTCACTTATGAATGTAGATGAAAAAAAATCCTAGATGGAATATTAACAAATCCAACCTTATGTTTTAAAGAACACATGATCAACAAGTAGAGCTTAACCCAAGAAATGCAGGAAAACATCAACATAAAAGTAATCTGTCAATAAAATTACAACAGCCAAAAGGAGAAAAATTATGTTTTATGAGTGTATTTTAAAAAAAAAGCACATGATTAAAAGTTTTAGCATCGTAGGGCTAGAAGTTCTGGCCATGATTGCCAATTGGTCCCCTTCTAATGATAAAAGTCTACCTGGACACATGGTTGCCAAACTCTCTGTCCCAGCCACTCCTGCTGCTAGCTGTGGCCAAGCATTCACACCCTGGTCAAAGGGATGTACGTGATCTGAGACATCTGGCGGTGCTGAGTCAAATCGCGAATTTGCACAGTATTTGACTTGACAAATCGCCCCTGGGTGTGTATGAGACATATCTGCACAGGCCCATTAGGCCTGTCCTTACGTGGAATTATAGGTAATCTGGGGGACGACCAGGAGAACGGATAAGTAAAAATGCAGGTGCTTGACATAGAATTTTACGCAGCAATTAGAAACAACAAACTGAGTACCCAGCAACAAAGAGGCATCTTAAAAACAGGCCTTGGAAAGGGGCAGTCTTTTCATATGCTAAGATACAGGACATATTCGCATAGGAGGTTAGCATTTGCCTTCTGAGAGATCTTACATTAATTTTAAATATTCTGCCTGAGGGTCAGCCTGCCATGAGGGCTTATTTCCCTTTCGTTTTACTTCAGCATCCGAAGCCGCCCCTGCCCCACATCCAAGAACAGAGGGGATAAAACAGACAGTAACTGACAAGGCACCGGGAGCTTAGAGACAGAAGAGGCAGGGCTTGGGGAGAGGGATGCTGTGCAGGGAACAGGTTACAATAATTGCCTGGGAAGGAAAGGGAGGCAAGCAGCAGGAAGGTCCAGGAATGGACCCTGACACCCACAGTGGTCATTCTGTCCTAGATCCTAAGGTTGAACAGGGGGTCCTGTGCCTGTGAACTGGATTCAGTAGGAACAAATTAAGAGACAGAGTAACCATTGAGACCATGAATGCTTTCGATTATAAGGTTTGAGAGAGAAATAGAGCTGCTTTTACGTTCTATGTGGTTCCATTTGTGTGTTTGAGTAGGTGAGGCCTGCATTAGGCCATCCTTCCATTCCCACCCCCCTTTCCCCAGCACATTCTTGGGTGACAGAGGTAAAGGGGAGGTAAAGATGACCACTCCTGGAACCCACTGACCAACAACGGAAAGACCACTCTAGTTGGGCTCTGCCACCTTCCACAAGAAGAGACTGGTGCCCAGATCACAGACAGATACACAGACATTAAGTAGAACTCACAAAGCACTTTGCGAGGTTAGAGAAGGGAGGTGCTAATTAATTCCATCTGCTGGAGAGAGCGGCATTGAAAGGAAGCTTTAAAGGACAACTGTAATCTAGGTCTGTGGAGACAGAAGGGGAGGACATTTCAAGCAGAAAGAGCAGAGGCAAAATGAAAATGGAAATGAGATGTGTAGTCTTTATTTATCAGGGGTGTCATGGGATATCATGTGGAAAATCGTTGTGATTATTTATCTCTGTGATGCTGACCTCTTTGCATCTTTGTCATAATAACCTTGGCAGGAACTTACAAAAAATCCCAACTGGATCCAAATATATTCATTTCTTATTTTTAACTAAACCACAGATCAAACCAAATTTGAAGCGCACACACACATACACACACATTTTACTTTGAGCTAGACAGAATTCTGCATATATAAAAAAGCCATTGAACTAAAATTGTTGATAAGAAAGGTGTATTTTAAAATTCTAAATTATTTTTCTCTTCTAAATATAGTATCAATTTATTCTGATAATCTGAGTTTATAAATCTCTTTATTAGCACACAGAATTCAATGAGGCAGGACTATGCATAATGATATTTATTTCTGCATTTAGCTTGCAGGATTCGTCTTCATAATTAAACTTCTGTACATGGCTATATCCACAGGCTATCAGTGGGGGTCCTTAATTGAAAACACCATCCCCCACTTAGCTAGTTAAAGCAGAAAGGGAATTTATTATAGGCTATCAGGTATCTCACACTGTCTGAGAGGGCCAGAGGTTTGGGCTTGGAAGCTACACAGCCGAGAATAAGATTCATCACATGACTGTGTTGGAAAGACCACTGCGGGCAGCACTGCAATGCCCACTGGGGATGCCAGGCGCTACACATCAGAGGCTCTGCCACTGCTCCCCCAAAAAGCAGACATTCTATTTTTCTTCTGGCCAAAAGATACCCCCATGTGCTCCTGCCCTTTCCAAATCTAACTCCTACACTGGAACATCAGATAGGCGGAGTCAAGATAGTATGCCTGCTCCCTACACTGGCATGGGAAGATGGGGAAATAAATAAGTTCTGGCTTCCACCTTAGGAAGTGCAGGTCCAAACCATAGGGATTCTCCAAACATAGGAAGCTCTTCACATAACATAGGTGGTCAAAAAAGCATGGCAGAAGTCCACGACACACGGATATGTTACCATGTGCCATGGTACCATTTCAATCAATTTCATTTGTTCAATTTGCTTAGCAGTCTGGAGATTTCTGTTTCTATCAATCTTGTGAACAAAACAGCCCGAGAAAACATCCCACTACAAGACATCTAGAAATTCTAGATAAAATGTATCAAATGTTTTCTGAAAGACATTGCTGGTCTTGACCAAAAAAAAGTAGTAGAATATGTACCAAACGGAAGCTGAAACTGGAAAACCTGGTGACGAGCTGACTCCGAAGCAGTAGCTACCCTTTGGAAACTTGCTGATTTGGAGATCTGGAGACTTCCCAACTTCTGAGTTTAATGGTTGTGTAAGAACTGAAGTTAAAGCCTTGGGCCCATCCCAAGGTACAGTCAGCTCCCAAAGAGAAAAAGTGCAATAAGCTTAGCTCAGCAAGCACAGATGCTTAGCCCAACCTCAGCCACTGGATAAGTCATCTTCCCACCAAGGGGGAGAGGAAGAGAGAAGACAGAGAGAAGCCAGGAGTGTCACTTTCATATAATCTCCTCCTGGCACAGGTCCCGCTTTATTTGAAGAGCTACGACATAGAAATCTATCAACATTGACCAATCCTTAGATCAAGGAAACATAAATGCTGAACAAGGCAAATAAAAGATAATCTACACTAGATACACTGTAGTGAAACCGCAGAACACCAAAGACAATGGGAACTTGAAAGAAATTAGAGCATCAAGACATGTGACTCACGAAGGACTGCTGGAAACATCACCGGCAACAAGTAAACCAGACACAGTTCAACAAGATCTTTCAATTGCTACGAGAAAATAACTGTCAAACTAGAAATATACTCAGCAAGATTACTTTTCAAGACCAAGGGTGGCTTGGCCGGCTGTGGCTCAGCGGTTGAGCATCGACCTAGGATCCAGGCGATTCGGGTTCGATTCCCAGTCAGGGCACATGCCCGGGTTGCGGGCTCAATCCCCAGCAGGGGAGGTGCAGGAGGCAGCCAATCAATGACTCTCTCATCATTGATGTTTCTGTCTCTCTCTCTCCCTCCCCTTTCCTCTCTCTGAAATCAATAAAGATATATTTAAAAAATGTTTTTTAAAAAGACCAAGGGTAAAAGAATATTTTCAGAACCCTTCATTCCCCCCCAAAAAAGAAAAACCCAGTGAGCTCCTTATTCAAGAAACTTCTCAAATGTGTTTATTTTAGGAAGAAATGAAAAATATACTAGATGGGAAGTCAGAGATGCAAGATGAGTCAGAGTATACGGAGCCTCTTCAACCCTTCACCTTGCACCTCGTGAAGGTTCCACAGCTGCATTTGAGAATTTGTTGTTGTCTGGACATGGGAATGAGGTCTGTGACTCATCACCAGTCCAGGTTCTCCTTAGAGCCTAAATAAAGATTAAAGGGCTGGCACCTCTTCAGAAGGCACAAGTCCATGATGTTAAGGTTGAGGAAAAGGGAAATGGGGAAAGGAAAAATGTGAAGACCTCTGCTGAGATGCATTACCAAGGTGGCCAAATCTTCCCAAGGAGCCACAGAGAAAACAGATTGCTCAGGTGGAATTTCCTCTGGAAATATTGCAAGAAAAATCCACGCCTCCACATATTGTATTGTACGGAAGGGACGTTTTTATATGTTTGGCTCTTGTCATCTCCTGCTTCCCACTGGTCAAGGATTACCCAGGGCAGAATTCACTTCCCTGCACTTTTGAGTGACATCTCTTGGCTGCTCAGAAAGCCATATCCCATGCTTCATGTGTCATTTCATTCAAGTTGCAGACATAGAAATGTGGTGATGCCAATAAAGCTCGATGGATGAGAGGTAAGAACTGTGCTGATCTTAACCTAGTCTCCAGACATCTCAGAAATCTTGGCAGGGTACCAGCAGATTGATGATGGACAGCTGGGGAGGCAAGCAGTGCATTTGGAAATTAGCAGACAATCAGGAGAACTGGAGAAAGCACGAAAACTTTGAGTCCTATATAGACTCCTGAAACAGTCTTTCTCTCCAAGAAGTTAACTGACATGCATGGAGATCAAATCTGTATCTTTGGCCTTGATTACAACTATTCTCTAACCAATGAGCTAACAAAGCCAGATTCAAATATTTTTTAACGGAAAAATACAGGAAAAATCCAACACGGTACCAACCAGGATAGGATACGCTATGCTGGGATAACAAACATCCCCAAATCTCATGGTGTAACACAGAGAGGGTTTATTTGTCATTCATGCAGCATCCCTTGAGGTCCCAGGTGGCTCTTCAGGGAGGCTGTCCTTCGTGAGATGCCTCAGGGATCCAGGCCAATAGAGGCTCTGCCATACTTGGCTACTCCATCTGCGCTTGTGACCTCCTTGGTGGCTGTGGCAGGAGAAAGGGAGCACGGGGGATCGTGCACCTGCTCTTAAAAGCTCCCTCCCACAGGTGATACACATCACATTGGCTGAGAGCACTGATCAAAGTTAGTCACATGCTCTGCCTAACTTCACAGAAATGGGAACGTGTCATCTTCCACGTGTCTGGAAGGGAAGGAGACCCCTTGGACGACACAAGTAATGTCTACCAATGCATCCTTTTAAAACAGGATTTATGTTGCGATTATTTGAATCACTAAAACATCACCTCCCTCATTAGTCTTACTCTCCCTTAACTGTATTCAGCGTACGTATAAATTTTAGGAAGATTTAAATTTATTCTTTCATGATCCCATCATTTCCAGAACTATCCTAATGAGGAGTTCTACGTTTGATTTTTCTTAGAGAAAGTTTTGACAGTCAGGAGAATTGAAGTTGGCTTAGAACAAATAGATTCAGAACTGAAAACGACTTTAGAATTTCACATACAAGAGAATATGTTTTTTGGAGGATCGGCAGAACTCTCCATCAGAATAAGAGTTCAGTATTAATGTCAGTCAATACTCCCTCTGGCACTTCTGCGGTATCACCATTCTTTCCTTTCTCACTGTCTTTTTTTTTTTAATTTTTTTTTTAAATATATCTTTATTGATTTCAGAGAGAGGAAAGGAGGGGGAGAGAGAGAGACAGAAACATCAATGATGAGAGAGTCATTGATCGAGCCTGCAACCCGGGCATGTGCCCTGACCTGGAATCGAACCCCGTTCGCCTGGATCCCAGGTTGACGCTCAACCTCTGAGCCACGCCCGGCCGGGCATTTTTCCACTGTGTTATCCTTAATGTGGACTCATCATCTCTCCCTGTCCTGGTTAATTGCATCATAACGATCTCTGCATCTCCCTAGCCCCCATCCAATGCACGTCCCATGCCGAGGCTATAATCAGTATATGGTTTTAAATATTAGACATTGTCTCTAGGCCTTTCTCATTTTTTCCTAAGTGGGTTTTGTCTCTCTCTCTACTGAAAGCGCCTGTGGATTAGAACCATTTCATATATGGTTGCGGTTTCTCCCACCCTGGTTTCCTGCCTTTTCCAGCACCTGGCCCAGAACACTGTGTGTTCTCAGTGCACTCAATAAATACCAGTTGAATTGGATTCTCTAAACCATACTAATTATCCATTCAGCTCAAGTCCCTGCGTCGATGTAGAATGATGGATTTTCAGATGCCAGGACTGAGGGTCAATTCAAAGCTCTTGAGAGCCTATGGGTTTCCAGTGGCCAGCACCTTCCCCTTCCCCACGGGTAAACGGAGCCGCAGGATGAGGCTGCCCAGGATTTCTAGGCAGCTGCCCTTAGTTTGATGCTTTCCCTAGAATTAGTCCTAGTGGCAGCCATGAAAATAGACCCACTTTTTTCTAAACTCTGTCTACAAAAGGACCAATGAATGTCAAATTAATGACTCATTGAAAGTCCACTGCATCCTGTTTATCTGACTTCTTGGAGGAAGTAAACCCCAAGGTTTCCGAGAACACTCTTAGCAATTTCTCCGCTAAACACTCCTTTCAGATGTTCACAAGAGTGACACTGTCTCCATTATTGTGAGTCTGAGACTCTCAAAGGCGTTCTGGCGCGTGATATTTAGACACCGTCGTAGTCTGTTTCTAGTTGAGCAGATGGGAGGAATGCCGTGGGTCTCGCCTTTTTGCGTGTTCTTATGTAATGTAATCACGCAGGTACAAACAAGAAAGATTTATTACATGACAGAAGACACTTCTAATTGTTGGGATCAGTTTTAATACTCTAGCAAATAAATTGGCAGGACGGCGGTGCCATAGGTACTGAGAGCAGAAAGGTAACGAGAACAGCTTGAGTGGTAACGTAGTAAATGCCCCACTGCAGTGTGGTCAGTGAGTCACTACGTGCCGCAGAGGCTGACAGGCACTTCTAAAGCGACCATGGCGTCTTCCCGACGTTGGGTAAGTCCACACACCTTGTCTGACCCGATTAAGGTATGTTCTTTAAACTGCGGACTTTTCAGCATTGTTTGTAATGCTGTGGACTGTGAGTGGCAAATTTGGGTTTTTCATAGTGAAGTTCGAGACAGGCTATTTGTACAAATAATTCCAATGACAGAAGAAATCACTTCGGGAGAAGCTGATGAAGGGAGCAATTTCTCCGCAATATGACATGGTTGTACAAGCATGTGTGTCTTACAATATTTTTAATAAATTCGATAAAAGCCTTGTGATGTTGTACAGTAACAAAGTCACTAGGCTTACACTGCAAAGGGTGTCAGCAGTGAAACTGAAACCCAGGTGACGTCGATATGTAAAGGAAATTAGACTCCCTGTTTTGAAGCAGAATGCACCTCTATCAGAGACAGGGACCGAGTTATAGAAAGCTTGGTAAAAGTCATAGATTAAAATATCCTAGTATCAACAGTTATCATACAACCAAAATGTGTTTCCTTCCTAATAGTGGAGACTTATAGCATCTGAGGAGTCCATTTATTCATGCTCTCCCCACAGAATAATAGCCAATTAAAGAATGACAGCACTTATTAGATACTGTTAATGATTCAACTTTGGAACAGTCACAGGAATCTATTATCCCCTCTTCAGGCCCTTCCAGAACAGTTAATTATAGAGCATTGTTAGAGTTAAGGCAAGCCATTGTTAAATAACTTGTTTTATGATTTTTATTCTGTGTAATTGGAATTTTCTCAGTGTTATACCTTAGAAACAAAACACGGAATCAATTGACTAGCATGAGATTCAAATTGGTATCCATAACCTCTGATTTCGGGTGGAGGCGGGGTGAATGGAGGTGGAAGAGGGTATAGGCGGGATAAATAGTGATGGGGAAAAAGTAAAATAAAAAATGAAATAAACTTAAGATAAGAATTTAAATAACTTTTAAAAAATTAAATAGAGTTAATGCATTCATCAAAACAGCCTCTCTTTTTTGTTGTTAATTTTAACGGAGAGAGAGAGACACTGGGGAAGTATGAGGGGCTTCCTCTGTTTTCTCTTATTTAAAATAATGAATGTTCATGCAGCAAATAGAGCAGAAAGATTACACATAGTCCTAAACAGGGGAGGCGCTTTCATACAATGTAATGAAATTTCCTTCCAGGAACTGAGCTCACAGCTGGGT
Organism: Miniopterus natalensis; assembly: GCF_054644295.1. Taxonomy (NCBI): domain Eukaryota; kingdom Metazoa; phylum Chordata; class Mammalia; order Chiroptera; family Miniopteridae; genus Miniopterus; species Miniopterus natalensis. The sequence continues at coordinate 8,756,801 of NC_142099.1, forward strand.
TTGTTCAACCACTACAGAACATCCTGGAGCTCTGTGTTTTTAATCTTACTTTGTACCAAGTTGTACAACACATGCTCTATTAAAAGTACACAAAGGGCCCAGCTGGCCTGGCTCAGCGGTTGAGCATCGATCAAGCATAGGATCCAGGAGGTTGAGGTTCGATTCCTGGTCAGGGCACATGCCCGGGTTGAGGGCTCAATCCCCAGTGGGGGCGTGCAGGAGGCAGCCGGTCAATGATTCTCTCATCATTGATGTTTCTCTCTCTCTCTCCCTCTCCCTTCCTCTCTCTGAAATCAATAAAGGTATGTTTAAAAAACAACACAAAGTACACAAAGGGTGGGCCCAGTTATTTCCACCTCTTTGGGTTATAGAGGCAGTATTTTCTTCTATAGGTGTTAGGATCTTCTTTCCTTTGTTTTTTTCAACTTCTGTATGAAGACTGGTTAACCACTCTTTCTTCTGACATATGAAAGGACTGTGAGCTCCCTAGGGTGAAGACAACATGTTTTTCATTGAACCCCAGCACCTCTCACCGTGGACTCAGCGAACCTTTGCTGAGGGGAATGAATGAATCAATCACTGGTAAGCTCACCACTGAAATGTAGCCACTGTCTACATTTTGCTTTCCAGCTTTCCATCTTTCCAGGCTCTTAGAAACATGAATATTTGTAGTCGTTAGGAAAGGACATGCAAGAGGAACAAACAAACGCTGGCATCTTAGGGGCTCAAAATTTTATTTCTGGATAAAGGAAAACGCCACTGTGGGCCAGGTGGCTCGCCTCCAAGTGCTGACTCAGGGACCCAGGAGGCTTCCATCCTGGGGCACCATCACTTCAACACATGATTTCCATGGTTGCTGCCAAAAGGGAGGGGAAGAGAAAGATGGGAGAGGAGACCCACTTTTAGCCGCCTTGGCCTAGGGATAACACACTTCCTCCCACTCCATTATCAGTGGCCGGACTGGCCACCTGGCCTCCCCGTCAGGGAGGCTGGAAATGTGGTCACTCGGTGCCTCTGTGATGTAGTTTCTGTGCAGTGCTCTATCATATGGCCGTGCCATCATTATTTCAACCAGCTCTTCATTGTTGAACTTTATGGTAATTTTCAATTTTTGCATATTATAAATATGTCGTGGTTTAAGGGGGAGAAAAACCCTAACAATTTAAGCATGTGTCTGGCTATTTAAGATAATTTTTTAGAAATAAATTACCATTCCAAAGGAGGCTTTCTGACTTTCACAGTGGTAATTCTCAACTGGGGGGATTTAGCTCCTCTCTCCCCAGGAGCTAAATAAATAATTAATTTTAACATTTAGAAATGGATGGAAACATTTTTGGTTGTCACAATGCTGCTAAACAGCCTACAATGCACAGGACAGTCCACCACAGTGAATAAATGATCCAGCCCAAAATGTCAGTATAGCCAAGACTGAGAAAACCTTGTTTTAAACCGCAAACATGTCCCTATATGAAATACAAAGCCTTTGTCTGGTATGCATATTTTATACCTTCTCGCTGTAGAAACCCTTAACATTTTCATGGTCCTTTACAGTTTACAAAGGACTTTCTACATTTCACTTTTCTTCTTACCAAAGCCTTTCAGGTGGGCCAGAGAAAACAGTCTTTGATTCACACCACTTGGCCCTGAGAACACTAAGAATCAGAAAGGTTAGGGGATTTTATTATGCTCCCATGAATTCTGAGGTCTATACCCTGTTCTCTGGACCCCACAATGTACAATAATTTCTACCAGGCTGGTGGTACCGTAGGTCCTTCCCTGTGCACACTTGTTAGAAAGAGAGACCCTTGGCCCCTAGGTACAGAGTCAGGGTTGAAAAGAGAGCCAAAGTAAAGAAACGGGAGGAGAAAGGCTGCCCTATTTAAAAATATTCCTCAGGGACACTATCTCTTTAGAAACTGGGCTCAGGGAGTCCCAGGAATTTCAGAAGACAGTATTTCCTTAAAAGCCAAGGAGCAAGAAGCAAGGGGGTAAAGGTGTGTTTCAAACGTGCACCCTCATGTAAAAACCGGCTAACAGATAGCTGTCTGGGTGGAATTTCCCAGGCTGCCGACATGGCACGCAGGCTTTAAGCGCAGGCAGCTGAGACTCGGGAGAAGCGGAGCAGAAAGGAAGGCTGAGTGATTCTGGCCTCTAGTCCACTAGTGACACCTGGAACTGGTTTACAATTACTTTCTGAAACTATTTTTAATGGAACAAAAGCCTCTTGCAACATTTGGATTAGAAAAACAGCCTCAGTTTTGACTGATTTAACAGTAAATAAATGGTATAAATTCAAAGTTAAAAAAAAACTTAAAATATTAGGGATTCTGACCAAGAACTTAAATTTGATAAAAAGTATTTATTGCAAATAAAAATGTTATTAAAACTATGAAATAAACTTCAGTTATAAAGTCTTTGGGGTTCAAGGACCCCAACTATATTATAATGGGCACTTCATAGTTATCATTAAATAATAGGCCGATCTGCAGGATTCTAAAACTGCACGATAAAACTATACTCAGGGTTCACATAACACTTTACATGGGCCAGAACGCGTTCATCATGTGTTCAGAACAATCCTATGATACAGGAAAAAGCCTTCTCTATGGACAATGTGCCGCAGGACCAAGGACTGTGCTGAGCTACTTCAGAGCTGACGGTCAGAAGTCAATGGATTTGGGGAGGCAAGGCAGGGACAAATGCACGGTGGACGATGGTTACTGAGTCAGTGGACTCCCTGACTTTTGTACAGAATCATTCCTTGGGGGCTGCAATGTGGGCATTAGGAAAGGTAGCATCAAGGGCATCCTTCATTCTTCAGCCCTGGAGGGAGTCCATGAATGAAAGCAAACCGGAGGTGGAGGGAAGCCACTGGAGTTGCCCACTGGGGAACCCACTCAAAGCTGGTTGCACTGATGTGGTTTCTCTCGGCAAAAGGACCCATCAAAGGACTTTACCTAGAGCAGGGGATGCTGCATGACCCCTAGCCGACAGGCACACATGAAGAATGTAGCAGGAATCTATGTAGCTAAAACAAACTATGTGAAAAAAATATTTAAAAACACCTTGAAGTAGACCAGAAAAAAAAGGTTAAAGTCTAAAAGGGAGAAAACTCAGTAGGCAAAAATCACAATTTTAAACAATCAACATTTCCTGAGCTTATGTTTTTGTGTATAATATCCTTCAAACTTTCCATCAGCCCTATGAAAAAAGTAAGCCAGGTAGTCTCAGTTTCTCTCCCAATATCACATGATCATTTAAAGTGCCCTGTGTGGGATTTGAACTCAGATCTTATGACTGTGAGTCCAGGCCGGGGACTTTCCAGTTCGCTCAGCACTTTTCTGATACATGGTAAGAATATTTGTAAAGACTTTGTGTCTATGCAGGAAAGAGTTAACATAGCAGCCTAAGACTGGTATCCTTATTAAGTCCAGTTGGAATTTGAATGATAAACAGTTCCCTAGCCTGATATAAAACTCTCCCTAAATGGTAAGAGTGGCTCACTACGCCTAAACTGTTTGCGTAAACAATGTGGCTTGTGCTGGACACCTGCTTTCCTCCTGGGAATCTGGACTTTTGCAATGTGCTAGGCAGAGGGTGTCTACGTGACCGGCCCCCAATAAACTTCTTGAACACTGAGTCTCTAATGAGCTTTCCTGGTAGACAACTTTTCACATGCGTTGTCAAAGTCATTGCTGGGAGAATTAAATGTATTTTTGTGTGTGTGTGTGACTCCATTGGGAGAGGATTCTAAGAAGCTGTGTCTAGTTTCCTCTGGACTTTGTCCCATGTGCCATGGAAGACAGAGCAGACAGACCATGGGCTGAGTGTGGCTGGAGCTGGCCTATGAGGGTCACTGCAGTGAGCACCACCGGTCCTCCCACATCAATCCAAAATGGTAGGGGAAACAGAGCCAGCAGGGAAGCAATCAACTTTTAGTGTCACTCTAGTACCTTCTAGTGACCAAGCCTAATATCAAGCCAGTGAGCAAAGAAGAAACGTTCACAGGGTTCAGCTCCAGTATCACGACATCAGGGCAAAGAAGGGTGGATTTAGAAGTGAGAGGCAATAAACTGATAGCAGGCACACTCGCTCTTCTGGGGCCAGGTATCTCTGAGTTGAGAGTCTCTTTGTTAATTTCTAGAGCATAAACCTTCTTTCTACCTGTGGGGTAGGGGAAGACACCTGTGGTCGGACGGCTGTTTATGTGGAATATGAATGGATGCTCCTCTTTCCAGCTCCACTTGTCCTTCTTAATGTCAGAGGTTTCTCCAAACCTCTGTGAGGCTGAACTGAGCAGCCTGGCTTCTCACCCTCACTCCCTTCACTGCACACGGAGGTTTCTGCTTCCTCCGCACTGCACCCTCATTTACTGCTTCTCTATCCACTCTATGACTCCCAGGGTTCTGTTGACACCTTTCTTCCAGTGCCATCTTTTCTCGTTTTTCTTGATTCCTGTGGATTTATTGTTTTTACAAAAATCCACGTACTGTCCTTTAAATTGGAATCTCAGGTGTTTACCCACCTATCTTTTAGGGAAAGTTTACATATTTATTTATAAATTAAAGAAGACTAACTAGATTAAGCAGTGATTCATGACAAATCATTTTTAGTTTTGGAGGTATTCCATTTACATCTATGCGTATGTGCTTCTTCAAACTTCATTTTACAGCTGTCAAAGATTTGGTCCCAGAAACACAAGCATCAAAATCAGCTTCTGGTATTTGCTGAAAATGCACATTCTTGAGCCCACCCTAGAATTTATGTATCAGACTCTGAGGGTTGAGCCAACCAGTCTGCATTTTAAACATATTTCTGAGATGATTAACAGCTCTAAAGTTTGAGACCTACTGTTCTATTGCGTATTATTTACGAGTGACAGAGTTTTTGATTTGGCGTTTTGGGGAAAGCTGCATTTTATTAGGAAAAAGACCATAAAAAATGGTTCAAATGAGTAATGTCTTCTTTGCTTGCTTTCTAGCCATACCTGGTTAAGCCTCGCCAACGGACCTACACAGCCATCAGTGAAAGTACTCTCATTCCTTTGTTGTTTGCTACCTGAAATTGAACAACGGTCTGAGAATCCATAGATCCCTATGGACCAGCTTTACAGACTCAGACACATGGAAGCGTCAACAATGTCCCTGCCTCCATCAGACTGTGGATAAAAATGAGTGTGCATTGATGAACTCAGCTAATTATGCAAAGTGAAACTCTACATTAGTCTTTTGTTCCATGCCTAATGTCTAGCTGGCTCTAAAGTGGGAAATCAACCTTTAGTGGTTCCAGGAAGGCCTAAGCGGGTAACAATGATGAGCAACCAGCAACCGCCACCCTTTCTCCTCTAGGCCTTAGTGGCACAATGGCAGGTTTTGCCCTGTAGCGGGGTATTTTGCAGCCAAGACTATTTTCTTTTCTTTTAAAATAATAACATGAATGTTCTTGCTGCTTATGAAAGTAACCTATGCTTACTAAAGAAAAATTTGAACACAGAAAAATTGAAAAGTTTATCATAATCCCAGAGATAACCAGTGTTAACATTGTTTGTATATTTCTTTCAAGCCTTTTTTCTGTACTTATGTCTTTTGCACAATTGAGATAAGACCTTTTAGCTGGTTGTGTACCCTGTTTTTTTTCCCACTTAACATTGTAGTCATATCTCCACATAATTAAAGTTCTTCATAAACACTTTCAAAGCTTAGATAACATTAATTGCACAACTAAACATTCATTTAGCCAATCCACAATTGCTGGTTATTTTTGTTGTTTCCAGCCTCTTGCTGTTATGAGTAACATGATATGAGGCTCTGTACATAAATCTTGGCCCACATTTCTATCCTCTTCCTAAGAATACATTCCTAGGGGTTACAGATATTTTAAGGCTCTTGATAGCTGTCAACCTATTTTCCTGAAAAGCCTCAATGCATCCTTCCACCAGCAAGGAATAAGAGTCCCCCTCTCCCTACAGTGTTGACAGGTCTGGCTATTATAAATATTTTAAATTATAATAATATATGAATATTGTTTAAAAACAAATATTATCAAGAGACAAAATAAAAATGCTAGTGCCCTGACCTGCTGTGCTCTGCCCTCCTGTCCACAGCCCAGGGGAAACCCACTGTTGACTTTTTTAGCTATTGTTTAGGTGCTTACTGCTAATAATATGTTTATTCTATAATTTCAAAATTTTAGATCTTATCTATTCACTTATTGCCAGAACAGATTAGGATTTAGCCCATTTATACCAACTCCCCACTTTCCCACTTTTTATTTCCATATCCTCTCAATAAACGTATATGGCTGTGCTTAGCTTAGCCAATAATAAATCAACAACTACTTATTAAGCAATACAACAACATTTTAGTGTGATGGTCATTAATATACTTACTCGTAATTGTTATATTGTGGTTAATATAGTAATAAATTATTATAACTGCATAAATACTATTCAACACAGCCCCACGCTGTGTATTAATATGACATTTAGGTTCCTGTCCCTTTTGGTTTGGGCTGGCATTTCTAAGGGTCCTTTTCTTCTTGCATTGTCTTCTTTTGTCACTGTTCACATTTTTTGTCTTTTTTAGCCTCACCTGAGGTTATTTTTTCCATTGCTTTTCAGAGAGAGTGGAAGGGAGAGAGAGAAAAACATTGATGGAGGGACACTTCAGTTGGTTGCCTCCCACATGCACCCCAACCAGGGCCGGGGATCGAGCCTGCAACCTAGGTACGTGCCCTTGGCAGGAATTGAACCCGGGACCCTTCAGTCCTCGGGCCGATGCTCTAACCACTGAGCAAAACTGGCTAGGGCCCCTCATCTACTTCAATACTCAAATTATCACTCTGAGTCCCTACAACTCAAATTAATAAGAAGTTCACTATTTTCCAGGGTTGCTCTTCCCAAGTATTACCAAGTTCCCTGTTATTTAAATGACTGTCCTCATCACCTGCTGCCCCCTGCTGGGAGAGCAGGAACTTGCATTCACCCCACACCAGAGGGGCTGCACTGTGTGGTTGTTGGTAGCTGTCCTCTCTGCACACCCTTCTGAGGGCCCCACCTGCTGGTCTCCCATGCCTCCCATGCCACCCTTCCTCCCCTGGTGGTGGTCTCTGGTGTGCCAGACAACAAAGGAAGCCCTGCAGGCCTGCGAAGGTGGAGCCCAGCTGGGCACCTCCCTCAACCTCTCCTAGGACCCTCTTGTTTTATAGGTCTGGTGCAGGAATTGACGAACCCTCCCCCCAGGTGGAGATGAGTCTTCGAGATAAAATGAAGATCTCAGTATCCAAGTCAATGAAGAGTGTGTCACAACAAAACTGCCAAAAGTCCAAGTGAGTCAGCTCTTTAGCGATACATGTATGCTCGGTGGTTTTATATATAACATTCTTTGAACACCTACTATGTAGCAGATGTGGTGCTCAATACTTCACATGAATCATTTCATGCTTATTCCTCACAATAATTTAGGAGTTAAACACTTTATTATTATTATAATTCCCATTAATAGATGAGGCTCAGACAGAGGTAGGTGATTTGCAAAAAGACGTAGAACCACGAATCAAACTTAGAACTGTTAGTCCTCAATGCCTATGTTCTATGCTTGACTGAGGTATTTTTTTTTTCAATTTGCACAAGCATCTAGGTGATCCTTTCCTCCCTGGAGGTATGTTTACCCTCAGGAGCCACCATAGTTCATTCCTTCACTCTGGCCTCAATCAGAGCCACTCAAGTTCATCAACACGTCTATACTTTTCAACTTTTTGGTGGATTGGGGTGGGGTCAAGGTCCTAATCTTCTCCCAAAAGAAGACTCTCCCATAGTTAATAAATCCCATACCTAAATAATGGGATCTCACTGCCTCATTCCCTCTGCCCCTGCCTTCCCAGGTCCTCATAGCTGGGTGCACCCATGTGACCACCCATTGGCCGTTTCTGCCCTGAGCCAGTTCCCGACTGAGATCCCTGTGTGTCCAAGGCCTCAACACTCTCTGCCTCCTGAGGAAGTCATCAGGAAATTGCTCACCTTCTCTGACTTCATCTCAGAGGCAGGCATTGGCTCCTGTGTTCTCCCCACCTTCTCTCCATCATTACCTCCAGGTCTTTCTGACTGCATGTCAGCAGCCTAGGGGTCCAGCTCCCCCTACTCCACACTGAGACCAGGCCTGAGCTCTCACTGCCACCGAGGAGGAAGTTTCTCCCCACACCTGTCCAACTCTCCACATCCCCATCTTATGGAATCTCAGGGAACAGGACCAGTCTATAGAATCTGGGAACCTAGTTCTTAGATCTGACTGCTTATGTGTCCTGGTGCCCTGATCCCTGTCCAGAGCAAAGCATGGGCTGGGGAATCCTCGGTGCCCTTTTTTACCGTTGCCATCTGGGCCCAGACCTTTGTCCTATTGCCCATGCATGATCAGATCTCTGCATGTCACCTGCCCATCTCCCTGACCCTGAGGATTGACAACTGTGGCATCTCAGGTCAGCTGCCCATTCTTCTTGATGGGAATCCTGAGTCTCCCTATTTCCTGGTCAAGCCTGAACTCGCCCGATTCTTCAGGCACGGTGCCCTCCTTCTTTACTAACTTATCCCTGTGACCAGGCCATTTCCCTGCCCTGCTACCAAGTCCTGGCCTCTTCCCTGCACTGCAGACTCCTCCTCTAGTGGCCCTTCCTGACTGAGCCTCAGTTCTGATGGGGATGATAGTCCAGTTAAGGGGGATTCCAAGGGGCTGGAATAACAAAGCCCAGGGGGGATGCCATTCCAGGTCAGCGCGTGAGCTCCAGCCTGTGACTGAAAGGACCAGGTCTTCCAGATCTTTGTCACCTGAGTCTTTGCACATTCACTGCATAAATTCATATTTATTTGATGAGTGGGCATAAAGACAAATAAACAAGGGAGCTCCCTGTAGAAGTCCATTGGACTCTTTCTCCTTCACCCTGTCCGGTTCAATGTTCTCATCAGTGGCTGCATTTTGCGAACACCCAATAAATGGTGCTATGGAAGATATTATAAATTGCAAATGACAGAATGTGAGAGTTTATTAATACCATGTTTCACGAATTCTAAGATGCACATTTTAGTATGTCTACAATCAGATGCATCACACAATCAATTACAAGCCGTAATTTCATTGACAGTATTTCTTTCTCTTTACGGTAATTTTTTTAATGGTACGTCTTATAATTAAGAGTCTTGTATTTGATGAAATACGTTGTTGGCTGATGTCATCCAGATCAAAGACTATCAACAGGATAGAACAAATGGGAGTGACTCTAACAGGATGGAATCTTGTAGTGATAAACAATATAGATGGCTAAAGACAATAGCAAAGTCTGTGTTCAAAAAGCTAACGCAATTATAGACTTTGTTAACAGAAACATAGTGTCCCAAAAGGGGCAGAAATGTCTCATCATTTTCTCTGCTCAGACTGAGTCTGAAATATTTTATTGCTGTGTTTTAAGAGGCACATTGACAAACTGGAGTGTTAGCTTTTTTTGAAATTGTGCTTTGGAACTAAAATCTAGATCTATGTTGAGAGATGACTTTATAAGAAACAGCTTGAGTACGTGTGTTATCGAATTTATCATAAGGAAATTACTGGGTGCATTCTTCTGCAGGAGGGCTCAGAAAATTTTCTTTCCTTCCCAGATCCAAGAATAGCTGTGTTTCCTGTTTGCTCTTATGGACACACAAACTGTATAACTGCCCATGTCTCCCTTTTTTGCCTTGGTTGCCAGTAAGTTCAAAAGGCAAATGTAGGGCCTATATCTAGGCAAGTGCAGAGAACCATATGGCACAGTACTGTGTACTGCATTTACCTTGGGCTAATATTTCCTGCATTTCTTTTCCCTTCACTAACATTTCCTCCATTGCTTTTATAAACCTGCCATATCATTTATGCTTTGCGAGCTCCTTCAAGTCTCTTTTGAAATAAACTGGGGCTATGAATGAATAAAATACCAAAGTAACTATGTAAAAAACAGATGCATATTCAGAGGAGAGCTGCTGGGAAGACAGTGATGAGAAAATGGTCCCCGAGTGTTAGGAGAGGAGGCACTGGAACCATTTGGAAAGCAGAAAACTTATTGGGAAATAATAGCAGCCTTAAAAATGTTTACAGGCCTATCATACGGAAAAACGATCGAATTTATTCTGTATGACTCGAAGATGGTAAAATCAGTGGAAGTTAAAGGGAGATAGATAATTTTTTTCTCAATGTAAAAGAATAACTTGCTAAAAAACTCAAGCTACCCAAAATGAGAACGGCTGCCTCGTGAGCTGATGTGTCCCCTTGTCGCTGGAAATGCTCACTGTGAGGCTGGCTGGCCACCTGTCCAGGATCTGAAGGGCAGGGTTCCCCAAGGCTCTTGGAAGTCCACCTGCCAGTGAGTCAGCGTTTTGTGACATGCAAGCCGAGGCGAGGAAGGGGAAGCCACCTGCCGAGGGACAGATCTCATCCGAGAATCTTGCGCTTGTGGGATGGGATTCAGGGAGGCAAGGGCCTGTAGGGAGAGAGGCCACTTCCCAGGGAGGCCGTCTGTCTGCCCCATGGGGACCGTCTTCCAAGCACACTGAAAACTGCACAAAGGGAAATCGGATCACGACTATTCACGCCAAGGAGCATTGGCTTTCGCTGTCCTCTCACTGAGTCACAGGCGACCGCACAGCAATGTGGCACTTTCAATTCCCCAGGGGTCTTTTCTGTTTCCCTCTCCTCAGTTCAAGTTCTATCCTTCACTCTGATTGGCCCACAATTACCTCACTGTTCCCTCGCTTGTAGGAAAAACCACATCTGCCCTCTCGCCACCCCCTCCATCCCTCACGCTCCAGAATGACAGAGTATTTCCCTGGCTGTCAGTTCCTCCCCGTGAGTTCACAACTCCCCATTGTCCTCGACCTGCGGTCCCAGGGCTCCCAGCAGGCTCTGTCCTGACTTCATTAGTCATGCAGATTTATGCGGCGCTCCTCGCAGCCCTACACCCGCTTCCCCGCTATGCTAATATTCAGTGTTTCCCTTCTCTCCACTCCGCTCTAGCAGATCTTACTCGAAACTACCCCAGACCCTCTCTCCCAGCTTGGAGGGTGCAGCCAAATGGGGTAACTATGGGACAGTGCTTGGCCCAGGGGACAGGAAAGCCCCCCATCTGGGGCCAGCTGCTAAGAAGTTTAGCTGAGAGGAGAGCGCGAAAGAATGAGACAGCCCCACCAGCAGAGGCTAAAACAGGCCTGGCCACCTCCGAGGGCTCCAGAGATTAAGCCCCTGTTCCGCCCCCTCCTCCATTCCTGCCGTCACTCCCAACAGCTGAACCGCAAATCACACAGCCCTGTGTGGCTTCTCTTCCTGGCAAAGCCACTCAGGATGTTCATCTTCATTTCATTTTGACAAGACACAGAGAACAGGGGGAGGAGGGAGCCCACGGTGTGATTGTGCCCTCCCTCTGCCCACCGCCAAGGGCGGCCTGGGCCAGGCCAACGGGATCTACAGCTTTGGGATAATTTATAGCTTGAGACCTCAGAAGGCTGGAACTAAGCCAAGGCCATAAACTCTATTCAAAGTGTTGTTTGATAGTTTATGGCGAAGGGCAGACTCCACTTCCTGGCCCTGGGCCTCCCCTTCATTACAGAGCAACCCTGGCTGCTGCTCTTCTCACTAGATTCGCAGGCGCAGGCGTATGGTGCTGAACCACAAATGGCAAGCAGACAGGGTTCCCGTTTCCTGGGTCCTCACACACCCAGGTTCTTATCTGCCAGGCTGTCAGACACAAACACACTGGACAGAGTCACAGAGTAGGCACCTAAAGTCATGTCGGGCAGAGGTGGGCCATCAGGAAAGGGTGTGGGGCCTCCCCTGACCTTCATTTTATTTACTGGGGAAATGGTAAATGGTGTGCAAGTGAACTTCGAGAGCAGCCTTGTGGGGGAAAGACCACAAAATAAGAGGGGTGGGGGGGAGGGGCAGGTGTTTGTGGTCGTCGATGGACTGATTATATGCCAGGTTAACAAAAAGTAAGTGCTTTGCCAACATCTGTCTAAATGAAATGTCACGTTTCTATTTCAAAACAAGTTATTGGACCTATCCTAAATCCTTTTGACTACAGGAAACTTGTTTTCCCCCTCCCTAACCCCCATGTATTCCTGAGAACCCCCCAGGAATTCTCTGCTTTGCCTCCAGCCACACTGGGCTCAGGCCTTTCCTTCAATTCCCATCACAACAGGCAAAAAGCAGACAGACTGTCACAGTTAACAAGATTCTTACCTAAAGCTGATGCTAAGGGCATCATAGCCCATCACAAAACTAACATAAATGGCATGGCTCAGTGGTTGAGCATAGACCTATGAACCAGGAGGTCACAGCTCAATTCCTGGTCAGGGCACATGGCCAGGTTGCAGGCTCGATCCCCAGAAGGGGGCGTGCAGGAGGCAACCGATCAATGATGACTCTCTCATCATTGATGTGTCTGTCTCTCTCTCCCTCTTTCTTCCTCTCCGTGAAATCAATAAAAGCATATTTTTTAAAAATTAAAAACAAAACAAAACAAAAAACTAGCATAAACCTCCACGATGGATGTAGGATGGATGTAGGGTGTTCTTACTGGATATCACTCTGCCTGCCTTCCAGCCCGAGTCACTCAAGAAGAAACCAACCTTTCTCTCCCCACATCTGATCTTTAAAGTTACTCACAGCCCACCTCAGACCTGTCACACCATCCCCCTTCACAAAGCCTTGAGTGTGATCCCAACTCTATATGACAGTCTGGAAAAGGCAACACTATAGAAAATAATAAGATAAGCGTTTGCCAGGGTGAAGAGAATTAAGTGGCATAAACTTCCAGTTATAAAATAAATAAGTTGTGGGGATACAATGCACAGCATAGAGAATATAGTTGATAATAACTTTAAATGGTGACAGATGGTAACTAGACTTATTGCAATGATCATTTTATAATGTATGTAAATACCAAATCACTATGCTGTACACCTGAAACTAACAGGATATTGTATATAAATTATACTTCATTAAAATATTTTTAATAAAAAAAGAAAAGTAAAATGCAAATTAAAGCCATAGTAAAGTGCCACTTCATACCTAACAGAACGGCTAAAATAAAAAGACTGACAAAACTAAGTGTTGACAAGAATACGTAAGCTTAAGGTCTCTCATACAGTGCTGGTAAAGTGCAAACTGGCATAAAACAGATTGACTTTATTTAGCTAACTTGAATATGAGCCCAGCAATTTCACTCTGAGATACAAACCTTAGAGCATGATTCTCAAACTTTACTCTGCCATTAGCACACCTGGGAGAGGGGGATCTTGTTAAAACAGACTGCTGGACCCTTCTCCCAGCGTTTCTGATTCAGTGGATCTAGAGACGGAGTCGAGATTCTGCATTTCTGACAAGTTCCCAGAAAAACTCTTGCTCATGTGCACCAGGAAACATGTACAAGAAAGTCCATAGCACCAGTGTCTTAATAAAAAAAATTTAGAAATAAGCCAAATGCCCATCAACTGTGAATGGGACAAATTGTGGTGTATGGCCACAATACTAAATATTAATCAGCACCACAAAAGAATAAAACATAGCCACATGGAAGGATACACAGCAAACAATTCAATTTAATTAAAGTTAAAAAAACACGTTAAACTAAGAAAATGGTCTTTAGGGAGACAGATGTTAAAACTATAAAGACAAGCAATGGAACCACAGTCACAAAATCGTCGTGGTGGCTCTGTCTCTGGGGAAGGGAGGAGCTCCGACAGGAAGAAACACAGGGTACTTGATCTTGAAATTAGCGTCCTATTCTGACTGGTGATTGATGTCACAGACGTTTGTTTCATAATTGTTCTTTAAACTGAATATATTCATCCTTGAGCCAGGCTCTGAGGAACAGTACCCTAGAGCTCCCAAATGAATCCATTAAAAGCAAAAAATTCTACACCAGTACTTTCCCCATGTCTGGTTCCCTCATTCCTGGGAAAAGTGGGACATAAATAGTCCAAGCTGTGCCTGGCCGATGTGGCTCAGTGGTTGAGCATTGACCCATGAACCAGGAGGCCACAGTTTGATTCCTGGTCAGGGCACATGCCCCGGTTGTGGGCTCGATTGCCAGTAGGGGGCGTGCAGGAGGCAGCTGATGGATGTTTCTCTCTCTCTATCCCTCTTCCCTTCCTCTCTCTAAAATTAAAAATATATGTAAAAAAAAAAAGTCTAAGCTGTGTCTCCAGCTCAGGGTGAGGACGTGCTGGGCTGGCCCTCCCACGCCTCCCACCACCTTCTGCATCTCCTGAGTAACTGCTGAACAAGAACACACAGTCAGGCCTCCACAAGGACAAGCCATCATGCAGACCCACTTTAGGAAAGAAAGATTTTTCTCTCAGAAACACAATTAGTAGAGATGAGCCTTTCCCATGGAAAATGAAAATAATTTTCCATTATTATGCAATGGAGTTTAGTTCCTGAAAGCCAGGCTCTCAAACCTGTCATTCTAGAAAAGGGTCCTTGCTCTGTATTTGCATAACCAAAGGTTCTTTAGGGTTTTTGTCCACCCGGCCCCCCGGGACAATGAAGCAGTCTGCTGCAAAATTAACCTGAGCAGAAAACTGCTTTTAACCTTCAAATGAAGCCAGACTATGTTGTTACTTCTGTATAGAAGCCTCTGGTTTTTCCCTTTCTTCTCTCCCTTTCTTTCTTTTCTTGAAATCAGTAGCGACTTCTTCACACCAGAGTCATTTCCATTTGCGGATACTCTTGCTCTATTAGAAAACTCTTTCTTAATTGAAATATTTCGCACCTGGAGCTTTTATCCAGTTGGTTCTCTTTCTGCCTCTTGGCCCAGGGTATAATTCTAATACTCCTTCAACATGACAGCCTTTCAAATAGATTAAGAGAGTTACCACACTGTTCCTTAATTTTTTTTTTTTTTTTTTTGGCTCTTGGTCCCTGGGCCATGGCCCATATGGCAGTTTTAAACCCCTTCTTTTCTTGGTTGATTTGTTTTTAGGCTCCACTTTGTCTCTCCCCGACATAAAGAGGGGAACCCAGACCTGAAGGCACATTCCAGATGTAAGAAAGGAGAAACTGTTTTCCCTCTACCTATCTTATAGGCATGGGCAGGGGCTCTGCAAAGCAGTGTGACAAAAGACAGAGTAACAAGAGAAAAACAGCCCTGGCCAGTGTGGCTCAGTTGATTGAGTGCCGGCCCGTGCACTGAAAGGTCACTGGTTCGATACCCAGTCAGGGCACAGGCCCAGGTTGTTGGTGTGATCCCTGGTCGGGGTGTGTGTGGGAGGCAACCAATCAATGTTTTTCTCTCTCTCCCTCTCCCTTCCTCTCTCTCTAAAATCTATTAAAAATATTTAAGAGAAAAACAACACTTTGTTAACATATACTTCATGCCTACATATGGGAGTGCTCAGTGATGAGTAACTCAGAGAAGTGGTTAGAACTCAGGCTTATACAGCATCCTAACAAAAGAACAACAGAGTTTTAAAGAAGCAACAAGACAAAGGAAAAGAACTGTGAGTTTCTAAAGTGGCAAGTTGTGGGAAGGCAAACATTGGAAAACTAATGGTTCATAAAGGCTAATTTTAGCAAAGTTATTTATGAGTCCTTGGATGCCACATGGATAAGGGTCTCAAATTGTCTCTGGTGATTAACTTTTGCCTTTCCCGGTAGAGAGGGAAGGAGGGACACCTTTACAGATTTATGTCCTGCTTTTAGGCAAACAGGAGGGCAGAGAGCTTTTCTTATATCTGCTGCTTCTGAATTCCTTCAGCTCAAAATAATCCCTGTGCCAAACTGGCATATTCCACTACCCTCATAGGTGTAATATGACCAGTCTAGATTACAGCAGACTTACCAACCCCGCGCCCTAGGACGGTACACGCCCATTAATGCCACAGTGGTAGCCATGATAAGGTACATGGTATCAGAAGTCATTTTTGACGGATGCCAAGTAGAAGAGAAAGCAGGCAGGAAGTTCATTCGCCTTTTTAAAGGCAGAAGCTATTACAACGATGTTTGTGAAATGCTTTTTATTGATGCCTACTTGTCATGCAGCACAATACCCGCTGATGTCAGAGCCTGAAGGGCTGCCAAACAAATAAGAGATTTGTCAGATTACATTTGCCATGCATTGAATTTGACGACAGCAGTTAACTCCAGATAAGTGGTCTCCGTCTTCACAGTGTAGAGCTCATTGTATAAGTAACAGATAAACCCTGAAGGCTCAGTGATTTAACACAATAAAAAGTTTATTTCTTGTCTCCTTATATCCAATGCGGGGCTCCTGTTTGGGTGGCTCTCTCCTACTCAGAGATCCAGGGACCCAGCCTCCTTTCCTGCCACTGTCAACAGGCTGCTCCTGAGACTGTCCTGGGGGCTGGAGGCTCGGAGAAGGGGAGCCGATTTCATCCCAACCAGCCAGAGCGAGAAAGGACATGGATGGTCACCCATGGTCACCCTTTGGGCCATGTGTGAGAGCACAAGGGCATCACTTCTGCCTAAAACCTATTGACCAGAACTCAGTCACAGGGCCAACCTAACCACAGAGAGGCTGGACAATACAGTGAGGCGTGTCCCTAAGGAGAATTTCCTTGTTGTCTCGTAGCAATCCGACGTGGGGGCTCCTGTACAGGTGGCAAATAACATCTTAATACTTATGCAAAAATTGTTTTGACTCCACGGGCCCCTGAAAGGCTCTCAGGGACCTCCAAGGACCTCTGGACCACACTCAGAGATGACTGGCCTAGCACATCAGATGACCCGTAGTGGGGCCGATTTCACCACAGCGCGGTAGGACATTGAAAGGACATGCAGTGATCTTTTGCCTTCCTAAGCATTTTATACTCAGGGTTAAAGAGCCATTGATCAGTTTTCTGCCTCCTCCAGGCTTGATTTGAAGGGACGCAGCTCAGTGCCTCCCCTCCCCATTGGGGGCCCCCCCACAACGGGTGGTGACTTCTCAGCCCTTGATTCTCTCAGTGCTATGCTCGTGTCTGTGACCTGGGACCTCTTCCCATTCAGCTCAGACAACGTATGGCCCTCCCTGGGACAGAGCTCAGCAGTCTGTCCCTGCTGACACCGTTTCTACCTCTCCTCCTTGAGAGGGGCTAACAGAGAGCCAGCTGCCCTTGCCCCTAACTCCCAGCAGAAAGTCAACCCTCTCTGCCGCTTAGACCTGCGTCCCTTCTCCCGGGCCTTCCCAACAGGCACCGCCCTCCCACTCAGCCCAAACAAACTGGGCTGGCCCCTCCTTCACCCCCCAGTACCCCAGTGCCTCAGCCGCAGTAGCCGGTGCAGCCCTCCCTGCCCTCCCCACGCCCACCCGGCACAGGCACACCTGTGCTGCTGCCAGCACTCCCCGGGCGCCAAGGCATTTCCACTTCAGACCCTGTCCCTCCAACTCCTTCAGGCAGGGGATAAAGGGGGGGCAGACCTTACTGCCCCCGCACTGTCGTCGCTGGACCGTCCAGAACTCTCCCTCTCCCGTCCCGCCCGTGTTCTTTCGTGAAGTGTGTGTCTGGGGTGCGGGGGGCACTCTGGGCAGAAACCTGTTCTGCCTGTTTCTGCTTCATTTCAAGTCTCAGCCTCACAAGAGATGGTGCCTTTTGAACCCTGAAGTCAGGAACGGGTGCCCTTTTCATAGGTCTAATCCTCGCCTGACAACCCACCCACCCCACCCCACCCCGCCTGGGGCAAAGTCGAATCTCGAAGTGGTGGAGTCCGAAAAACAAAGCACTGTGCTAATGTTTCCAGGTATCAGTCGGTTGTGTACTGACATGAGCATAAACGAGTTAAGTGGTTTTTGGGGCAACAATGAGACTTAAAGTTACTTAAAAAAATTTATTGATTTGAGAGAGAGAGGAAGGGAGAGGGGCAGTGGAGAGAGAGAGAGAAACATGTATTTGTGTTCCACTTATTTATTCGTTGGTTGAGTCTTGCTGTATGTGCCCTGACTGGGATCAAACCCATGACCTTGGCGTATCAGGACGCTGCTCTAACCAACTGAGCTACCCAGCCAGCGCCAGGCTTAACGTCACTTTTGAGGGAAAGAGAGACAGGGGACTTAACCCAAAGGTGGGGCTTTAAAGTGGGCTCTTTGGGTTGTTTGTACCAGCCTGCTGGCAGCCCGTGGGGGCGCGGGGTGAGGTGTTTGGAGAGGACAAGAGAAGCAGCAAGCAGTAACCCTGAAAACGCCCCGCGTGGGGAAATGAGAAGAGCTAAGTGTCTGTCCCCCACGACATTTTCATCTGGAAAATTTCTTTCTTCCAGTCCCAGGTCCTGCCCTCAGCTCCCCAGTTTGCTGAAGCCCGAGCCAGCGTTCTTCCTCCAGCCCTCCACCCCGGCGTTCCTCCTTAACCTTGACGGGGCGTGGCTGTTGGGTAGAGAAAGCCCAGGTAGCAGGAAACGCTGGCGATGGTACAACAAGCGCCAGTCTCAGACCCAAGGCTGGAGGGAAGTGCCAGTGCTTAGTAAGTGTTCTCCTAATATCCAGATTTCTGAACACTGATTAACCCCTGCACCCCAGCAGAGACCCTCTCCTGGACCAAACTCTAGTCAGGCTCCTCTGAGCACTTCTCAAAAAGGCCCTGACTTTTGGCATCCATGTTTGTCTCTGCATTGCCTAATTTTAGCAAGAATCCCGCAAAGCCAGTTTAATGGAACCCCTACCCTTGATATCTATCTGATCATCTCAATGTCTGGTCAGGTTTTTCACCCTCCACTATCCCCCAGGGGATGTCTGAGCAAGAATTCCAACATATTTCACTTAGCATAACACCCTTTATGTCCATCTATGTTGTCACAAACAGCAAGATTTCATTCTATGTCTGAATAATAGTCCATTGTACATATGTACCACATCTTTACATGAATTAGTCTGGACTCTAACCCAGGTCTTTTGACTCTAGGTTCCATATTCCGGTCAAGGCCTTAATTCCAATTACTACTGTTGAGTTACAAGTTACCCCAAAGCTTAGGCCCTTAAAACAAACATATGGTTTTACTTATGGTTTTGTGGGTCAAAAATTCAGGAAAGGCATGGCTGGGCAGTTCTCACTGGGGGTCTCCCTTGTGGCTACAGCCAGGTGTTCGCTGGAGCTGTGGTATCTGAAAGCTCCATTGGGCTGAACGTCCAAAACAGATCATTCATATGATTGGTAGCTGATGTGGGCTGAACGGGCTGTCAACTAGAACCCACGCACAGTCCCTCCAGTACAGCAAGCTCAGGACAGCTGGATGTCATACCTGGTATTTAGCTTCCCCAAGACTAAGCTTCCCGCAGAGCCAGGCAGTAGCTGCAGGGCCTTTCCTGATCTGGCCTCAGAGTTATGTAGAACTACTTCGCTGCATTCTGTCGGTGACAAGCGACTCCTTAGACGGGCTAGATTCAGATGGGAAACTAGGCTCTACCCCTTGATGGAACTGTATCCAAATCGCATTGTAAAGGAGTCCGTGGGGTGAGATAGATTGTTCCAGCCAATTCTGGAAAATCAAATCTGTCTCAGTCACTTAATCCAATGCTCCCCAACCTTTGTCACTCTGTAGCACACACAGAAAGCATTAATACTCATGTGGCCCACGACACAGCAACCGGGAAGTTCTGACAGGCCAGCCCTCCGTGATGAACAAAGGCTGTATGGCTGGTGTGCATCCCAGGGCAAGGCTTCCCACGTGCTTCATGGCGCACCTGGGCCAACAGAAAAGAAGCCCCCCAGCTCTGATTCCTCTGTGCTACGGGTATCTCTGCTCTGAGGATTTTTGTGGCCAAAAGCTTTGAGATCGTTTTTCATCTTATCTCTCATAAACATTAAAGGAGAGAAAACATGGTCTCTGTTCGCCCTGCATCAGTTTAAAATATATGCTGCCAATCAAAAAGAATACTATCCACGATGGATTGAGAGCTTCAAATATGTTAAAATTCATGAGTTCATAATGATTTCAAGGCAACAGTGACAACAATAGAAATCATTGTGGCAATCTTCAGAGGTTTCCAGGGTACTAACTCATTCAGAAAACAAAAATAAATGGGAAGGACAAGTGTTTATCCTGCCTTTCCCGCGTGAAGTGTATTTCACGGCATGTGAGGCACCGGTGTGTTACCTCTCAGCTCCCGTCCACACTTCTCGGCTCTGTGGTAATGGTATTGTGGATATCTTTTTTTAAAGAGTGCTTTTCTCTTAGAGATACATGTTGAAGTGTTTTGGAATGAAGTGATACAAAATTTCGGCTTGTTTTAAAAAGTAATCGAACAGAGGGTTGGATAGTAAAGGTCATAGATAAAGTGCAATTGATCTTATATTGATAACTGGTGAAGCGAGGTGTTGGATGCATGGAGGTTCATTGTAAATACATTAATTATATTCCAACACACTTTATGTTTGGAAATGTCATCATAAAGAGTTTAATGGAATAAAATGAATGCTCCCAGAGATGGCATATTATCTGCATATTAATAATAACCAGATTAATAGTGTCTACTGCAGTTTACAGAGCACTTTTCATACATAATTTAATGTAACCCTAACCTCAGGCCTACAAGATAGGTTTTATTGTCTTCATTTCACAGGGAACGATTTCAGGGTGAGTGGTTGGTTAATTCAGTGGCTCAGAGGCCTGGAGCTCGGAGGAGGCAGAAAAGGGATTCAGGTCCAAGTCCCTGATTTCTAAATCCCATACTCCACCCGCTGAGGCAGAAGAGACGCCGGGTGACCCAGGTTAAGTCGCTTAGCTTCTCAGCCTTGGAGACATGGGAACAACGGTGTTTACCCTGCCTTTTTTCAGCTGTTGGGAAATTCTAGTCTAATGATTTCTAGAAAAATGCTTTGTAAATTGTAAAGTGCCTTATAAGTTTAGATCTTCATACACAGACTCGTTTTCTCTACAAAAATGGAAGAAAGCGGAGCTCTAGGGGCTGATCTTGGGCACTGCAGAGGGTTCTCTTGGCAACCTCTCTAGCTCCCCTTTCTGTAGATCTCCTCACATTCCCAAGCCCATCGCTTCCAGCGGTATGAACTGATAATCGTTAAGATGTTTTTCCTTGTGGCTCATTTGAAAGCTTGCCACTGCCCCTCGTGTACTGTGTTATGTCACTTGTGGGAACAGAGACTCCCCAACAGCTGTTTATAACTGAAAGTTTTCTGGCTTGTTTTTAGGCTATTAAAATGAGTATGAAACTGCATGGTATTTTCTGCTTTTGTCCAGAATTCTCTGATAGGAACAGATAACGACATTTGTTCTCAGCCAAAAGGACAAGAGGTGATTGTCCGGAATTCTCTTATTAGATCACTTACACGAAGCCGTCGGTACCCACACAGTCTCATCGAGCAACACTGGGACACAAGTGGGACACTTTCAGTTCTCCGGGCGGGGGGGATTGAGCCGTACAATTAAAATGGCTGATATTAAACAACAACTACTACAAAAAGCAAAAACAAAACTTCTCTGGGGACTCTGCGTAGACACATCCAAACAGCCATGTCCAAAGGCAGCTTCCAAACAACCACTTCCAAACATCTTGTCCTGAAACACACATTCAGTGATTGCAATGCAAACCTGCCGGTGAATTATTTAAATGCTAACAAGGGTACTTAGATATAACTATTTCATCTTACCTAAGCTATTTCATTCTCAGTTATTCCTTTTATAATAATAGTTTTAGCCAATAGTTTTACTAATCTTTAGAGTGAGGAGAGTAACACCTAGGTCATAAGACTGTAAGAAATGAAACTAATGCACATAAAGAATCTACCCCAAGGCCACAGTACTGGTAAGATTCTGGTTCTAATTCTGCGTCCCGTAATAGATTCATTTTATTATTATAATTTATAACACAAATATATTACTTATGTCCCTTTTATGTACCAAATATAACATTAAAATAATAAAGGGTACTTGACTGATATTATGTATTGTGAAATTCTAAGGCTATTTCAAATAGATAAACATCTTCATGCATTTACATATGTCTAAACAGTCTATTGTGGTTTCTAGTGCCTATTGGGCCATTAATAAATGGTAACTGCTATTACTTGGGAACTAGCAACAATCAATCTCATGAATTGTAGACAAACAATGGATTTGGGCTGTGAGTTACCCAGATAAATAATCAGTTCAAGGGTCTCTACTTGGAGAGGAGAGAGGACCTACGCCTGTTGACTCACCATGTAAACACAAGTCATGGTAATTTACTAACAGCAAGATTTCCTGCTGAGTGCTTCCAGCCCCACTCCCGAGCCAGACGCAGGGGAGGAGTTCAAACGTGCTCACATGGAACCCGTTCCCCTGTCCACTGACTTCGATTCGCTTGTCGCAAGGTCATCAAAATGAGACGTAGGAACTCCTTACCTGACATAAGCTAGACAGAGCTTTTGAGATGCAAACCGTATACGTTCTCAGAGGAGAGGATTGAAACAGAAGGGAAAGTCACTTTCAAAGAATCATCCCCCTGCCTTCCGCCTCCATCCACATGCTAAGCACACAGAGCTCTTGCAAGCTGCTATGAAAACAGAATTTTAAAATAAACCCTAGCCTCCTCTCTCAAATCAGAATCTAGAGGAAAACGGATTTCTATAAGGTAAATTTGTTCTCCCAAATCAGCTTCATTCACACACACACACACACACACACACACACACACACACACACACATGTCCACAAATGCAGCCTTAATTAATAGGCCAAATACAGAACCAGCAAGTTCACCCTCAGCAGGAGAGACACAGTCGATCATTACGCAGACAGGCTTGAAGCTGCATAAAAAGAAAACTCACAGAAGCCAGCAGATGGCACTTAATCATAATTTTTCCTATGATTTCTATTAATTGTTCAATATTCTTCATCCTGTCTTCCCAATAAGACAAATGATACGGTAATCTGGCATAGGAAGTAATGTTTTCCCTTTGAGAGATTAAATAGGCTTGTTACATAAAATTCCTCCACCTACCAAACAAGCCCGAGACCCAGTTTTCTCACGCGTGTATTTATCACATCGCGGTGTGCGTATGCACGCCCATGCCCCCACATCTGTGTGCTCCCAAGCAGGCAGCACACTTGATAAATGTACGAAGTACCAGCTGACACCTTCAGATATTTCCAGGAGCAAATCGAAATCAAGGGATTGTTGTTCCTGAAACAGTCCCATAAAACCATTGAAACCACACTGTCTGCCACAAATAGAAATGTAGGAATACCTCAGGGAGGCCACTTTGGCCATTTCCTTCACGGCTTCTATTACAAGCATTAACAAGGCCAGTGACCCCTTCTAGGCTGTTCCGCCTCACCTGCCTACTTGCTAACCCCCCTCCTTCCTTCCTTCCCCCCACACTTCCACAATGCTTCCCCCGTCTGCTGCCTAATTCCCTGCCCTTTTCTGCTTTCCCATTTTCTTTCACCTCTCCTTGTCCCCCTTGAGCACTGGTTTCGGTTTCCTAAGTCTTCGAGGGACAGATGCTGTACCCAGTCAGGGTTCTTGGTTTTTAACACCAGAAACTGACTCTGTTAAGCAGAAAAGAAAAAATACATATATTGGAAAGCCATCAAGTAGTTCGCAGACGCGACAGGAAGCCTGGAAAATCTGGCTCGGCCAACAGACAAGAGCCAAAGGAGACCGGCACCAGAGAAGACAGCCAAGGTCACACCACTGAAAGCCACTCAGCTGGGACGGTGCCACCGGCACCACGACCACCAGCCGCTAACAGCCACCACTGCCACTCGACTGTCATGAAAAAGCATGCGCTCGTTCCGAGGGTTTGCTTCGTTCCCTCCAGGTCCCCAGAGCAGACTCATGACTTCACGGCGTTGTTCTGGCTCAGACCAAAGGAGGGTGGGGTGCAGAGCCGGGCGCTGGGTACCCCATCTAAAAGCGGGGGAGAGCAGATCTCAAGAAACACTTGGGATTAGGAGATACCCTGTGTCTCACACACACATTTATTTTAAACCCACCTTACTCCTGGGGCACAGCGTGCTTCCGTGTGGGAATAGCTCGGGGAAAAGGAAGGCGATTGGGCAGTGTACAAGCCAGTCATGCCAATTCTGGAAAGAAAGTATAAAGTGAAATGTAGCGGATGCTGTAGCTCTGGCGGTGGACTCTGTTATTTCATACGTCCTTGGTCCGAGACAAAGCTCCAGGAGCTACAGTTGCGAATGTGAGCACCCTTTGTCTCCAGGTCCTATGTAGCCAATTTAAATTCCGGCTCCTAAACAGTATTCCTTTGACCTCCTACATCTTTAACCCTTAATGGAACAAGAAGAGCTACTTTCTAGGGATGAACACTGTAACCTGATTCCTGGCTTGGTGCAGGGGCCTCTGTTCCCATCCTGCCAGCTGGTCCCAATTATGCGCTAGTTTGAGTAATTTGAGAGCGTCGAGGGTATCTGTGCAGTAGGACTGTTTTCTGAGGGCTTAACTTCCCGTAGGATCCCAAGCCCAGCTAGAACTAATGGATCCTTGAATATTCTGAATTATGAGGTGATTTTCACTGGTTTTCCAGAAAAAAAGAAAAAAAAAAAAGAGGGGGGCAGAGGGAATAAAATATATAAATAAGATGGCTTGGTGGCGTGCCCGATAAGCACTGCCAACGCCGAGTGAAAAGTGAAGGCAGCTGCCTATGTCATTCGGGCAGAGCTCCAACTTTGCCTACATATATCTTGGGCGATTGCCTCAATTTTCCTGTGTTTTAACAGAGTGGGCCTGTGTTGCGGCAAGTTTTCTCTGTCATAGGCGACACCCAGGCAAGTCTTTGGGGGAACTCCAGCCCCGTTTTAAAGGGCCACACACTTATCTGAGTTCAAGTTTATGTTTTTAAAAGTTAAGGCTTATTAAGCATCTATTATACCAAGGCACTGAAAAGTCTAAAGTCAAACTGGGTAAGGCTCACCATCTCTTAAGATGAATCTCATCCAACCAGTGGCATCCCCAAGGTGGTGGAGGGTAGGAGAGTCAGCAGCCATTGGCGGGGAAGAGCATTTTGTCACTGACATGGTTTAGAATCGCCATGCTGCATGGTGGTAATACAAACCAGACGGCTTTTAGCTGGTTTTATTACTTTTTAAAAACTCTACAGACTAATACACCCTCATTGCCTGCACTTGGGCTGACTTCTCCCACTGGCCCCCTTGCCACACCCCTCGGCTCCCGACTGCTCAGCCCCGTTCAGGCCATCGAAGGAGCCAAGCAGGTGCAGAAGAGGGAAATTATCCTGGAAGATGTAGGCGTCACCGGGAGACAAGTGCTCATAGCTGAGGGGGCCTGGGTACCACTGGTTTCACTTGATCTTGGTGGGGCCTGTCTGACGACTCCCCTCACCCCCACCCCTTGAATCACATCATCGGCATTAATGAGCCAGCTCCTTCTCCTAAGTTATTATTTCATGTCTTTGGGCTCAAGTGTCCTCACGTGCAGAGCGTGGACCAGGAAAGTCCTTCCTAGAAGGACTGCTTTAAACATTAAATGGAAAAACACATGTAAAGCACCTGGTGCACAGTAGGGACTCAGCACATAGCAGCTGTTATTTTATCAGAAGATATAATAATACGGTGTGTAATGCCAAGGAACAATTTCAAAAATCCTTCCATGAAATTCAGTTCAGGCTCATGAATTAGAAAGATCATAAATGATTAAGGAAGAGAGCCCAGGAGAGGGACAGAGGTGGGCAACCAGGTTACTCATATCAGTGCAGGTGCGATTCTGAGGGACCCTGAGCACTGTCAGCCTCGCCGATCCAGGGATGTTCACAAGACGGGGCGGGTGCCTTGGGCCCTTTCCTCCCTCCACTGTGACCCACATTCACCACCACCCACTGGTGTTTCTCGCCTAAATTATCACACTGATGATTGCCCAATGGTGACTTCCTAATACAATTATTTCTTCTGCATATGTGGGTTGATTTTTTACTGTAAGAAATAATTTTTCTTCACCTTTATTTGTTTATATGACTCTATCTATATGGACTCATAGACTTCTATTTTACTCAATGATTTGTCATCATTTATTTTAAGCCTCAAATCTGCCCGATTTGGTCCTAGAAGCCGCTTCAAGACAGTTTCTGTGTCCCTTTGACATCTCCTCATCAGTCTTGGAGAAATTTTTTTACATTCTGGTACAATAGGACCTTCCAGGTCCATCTCATTCTTTCCCTGCCTCTCAGCCCTGGGATCAGTGATTTGTTCAAGGAAACCAAGGCTCAGGTGCTGGGAACCAAGGTCTGAGCACTAAACATACTCATTGCTCCTTGGGACGTCAGTCCTCCTAGGTTCTTTCACTGCACAGAGCTAGAAAACATATATGCGTGCATGTATACACACGCACACACATCTCTCTCATTTCTGGATCTACCTACCTACCTGCCCGTCAACCTAAACCGTTGTTTACACTGATGACACTGTGAACTGTGGTGTAACAGAATGTGAATTCCCTGAGGGTGGGATTCCCCTGAAACTTATGTATCAAAAGACAGGTAGCATCACATTTACTCCAATCCGTGTCCTCTCTGAACCACTTTCAGCCTCCCACATTTGCTCATTTTAGGAAAAATTGGGATAACTCAAGGAAGTAATTTCTCATGTATTAGTTAGGCTTAGGTTTGGCAGCAGGAGGTTGAATTCTCCTTGCCCCTCTCCCCTGCCAGGAAAACAAAACAAAACAAAACAAAAACAAAAGCAGTGGCTTAAACAACACAGATGTTTACTTCTCTATTTATTTATCCATATAAATATGGATAGTTTACAGATTGTAAAGTGCTCCACAGTATCAGGGACTCAGATTCCTTTTTCTTAATTTTTTTTTTTGCCATGCATAATCTCCAGTTCCTAAATCATCTCATAGTCCAAAGCGGCTGCTGTAGCTCCAGCCCTCACAGTCCCTCTCCAGTCAGGTGACAGAAGAAAAAGACAAAGAGGAGGGAACACCTCCTTCCCTTTAAGAACACTTGCTAGAAGCCGTTCACATTTTACTTATATCCAGTTGACCAGATCTTAATATCATGACCTTATCTTACTAAAAAGGGAGCTGAAAAGACTGGGAAATGGGAGTCCTTCCAGCAGCACATGCCTGGCTAAATATTAAGGGTACCAAAACTATGGAATAGAGGGAAAACAAATGTTTTGAGGCAATTAAGGAGCCTCTGTCACCCAGTTCAAAATCAAGATCTCTGGGTGACGTGTAATCTCCCTGTTTAAGTCCAGATTGAGTCCACAATCTTGCAAACCGCAAACTAAAAGCTACACATACAATGATGGGGTAAGATCAGGGAAACCACAATTAAAACTACCATTCAGAAAATGGGAAACCCCCAGAAGTCACAGTCCACAGCAATTATCAAATCCTGCTGAGCAGGAATAGAGGAGACTATCCTCTGGGAGGTTCTCCTGTATGCAACACCCTGCACGGCTGCCCATAGCTGAGGCAGGACGTGGCCGGTACGACCTTTTTTGGGGGGGGGGGGGGCATAGCTTTCATAGCCTGCCTCCTGCTGATGCAGATTTGGAGGCACAAGGGTTGCTGTAGACACTGAAGGGTCACAGGCTTTTGCAGGCTCAGCTGATGGTTTCTTTGACCCTGCAACTCCCCAGCCACTCAGTGGGCATCTCTTGCATTTGCCTTCTCTCAGTTCCATCACAGGTAACACCAACCAAAGATCTTGTCTAAAAATAATTTTTAAACTTGAAGACTCAGGTATCTCACTTATAGACCTTTGTCTTCTGTCTCCCCCTTCCCCTAATTTAATGGCAGTTAGTTGAGGCTATCTAAGACAATAAGTTCTAGAAGGAAAATAACATCTTTAATTGGATAACAGCTAAGAAATGTATTTTCCTTCCACATCACTGGCCAGGAGAGGGGCTCCAGAGGCTCAGGGGCCCAGACTGCCTGAGGCCATGTCTTCATAAACACAGCAGCCATCCTGGTGCAGAGGCTGAGGCTCCTGACCTAGGCCTTTGGCTATGAAGAGGTGTTGATGGAGCCTCCCTGCAATCTACACAGCGGGAAAATAAATTTTGCTAGGTACTCAAAACTCAGAGTTTCAATTAATAGAGGTGTGTGTGTGGCAACAGGGCATCTCTAATACAGATGTTCATTCTCTAAGTGAGAGTTTGGCTTCCCTCATTCCCCCAATCTGAAACCACAGGCCCAGGGAGCTACTATGAGCTTGGTACAAACCTGAATTCAAATATTCCCTACTCCCATTATTTATTAGGTATGTGACTTTGGGCAAATTGCTTAATCTTTCTGAACCTCAGTTTTCTTAACTATAGAATATAGATTAAAACCCAAAACTTCCTACATTGTGCAGATATGATTTTATTTATAGACATTTACTATATGTTTAATTTAGTATATTATCTACATATTTAAATATTTTAAATTATACAGAATGTTTGGCATTTAGTAAGCATTTACTAAATGGTAGTTCTGCTTATCTGAGGCGCACGCAGTTAGGATGTTAGAACCTGGATCTGAATTTGGACAGATCTGGGTTGGGTCCTCACTCTGCCCATTGCTAGTTTTGTGACCATGGGCAAACTCTCTCCTTGTGAATTTCCTCACTAGTTAATTGGGGATCATAACACCTACCTCAGAATGTGGTTGTGAGAATTATATACAAAAGAGCAATTAGCACATAGCATGGCAATCAGTACAAAAGAGCTGTTCCATACGAGTCATTTTTAAAATATTTTTTATTACTTTCTGATTAAGGAGGTTCCACTAAGTTTGGAAAATATAAAAAGTTAGGAAGGAGAAAATAAAAACTGACTGAACTCCCACTATCTGGGATGACACTGTTGGTATTGTATGTCAATGATTTCATTACAGTCTTCCTTTGTCCATCAGACGATTATTTGAAAAGTTGTGGACTACAGGGGACCCTTTGATTCTCTACACAGGCAGTTCCCCCACTCTGTGTTATGAAAGGGAAGCCAGAAGTCTCTACCAGTCTGAAAATAGAAACAAAAGAGCCCACTTAGTACATACCGAGTTCAAGGGAAAAGAGGGTAGCTGTTCCTAAATTAGTCCAGATTTGCTGCCACCTTGGGAAGAAGGGAACCCGAGGGGACAGGGGGCACTGAGACGATCCAAGGGTGGGTGCATCTAGGGCTACCGGAGATGCTGGGCCGATTCACAATCTCGCCTCTGGCGAGTCCTGCCGAGGAACATCCAGTGCTCATCGCAGTCAATAGGGCATTCTAGTCACAGAGGGGTTGTGAGATCTGGCAAAGAGCACAAAGCAAGAAATGCAGACAGAAGCACTTAAAACTTGCAACGTGGCCCAGAGCAGATAAAATTGCAATCTCTGGATTCACGTATTCGGACATACCCAGTTGAAGTGGAACAAAGGTCAACCATTTAAATTGGGCAGCTACCATCAGGGTTTACTTCCCCAACGGGCTGTGTAGAATTGGCACTCAAGGACTATTTTTTATAATAATCAGCAATAATCTGATAACAGGATAACAGACCAGTTTGTCATTTTTAATTTCTATACCTCCCCTTGCTATTATCACCGCCTAGACATTTTGCATCAGTCTTTAAAATGTAAATTTATCTACAGCTATTCATTCTGCCTATTCTAATGCCTGTCAAACAGAAATGAAAGAAAGCTATATCAAGGCAAGTCTGAGACCCGCGTCTCAATCAGTAAAATCTTCCGCGGAACCTTGCACTACTCAGGCAAGACAGATCTGAGCTCTCGATACCGTTAGAAAATGTGACCTACTTTAAAACCCAGCAGTGTGTGTGTGCGATGAAATGAAAGTGAATTGTTTTGCTGAAATCTGACACTAAAAATAGGGCACCGGATCCTTCCCCTGCTGGAAAAAAAAAAAAAAAAAAAAAAGGCATTAAAATGAGTGTGTGTCTGTATGTCTGGGAATATGTCTCCATAGCAACCATTGTCCCACCTCTCCTATCAACAGCATTACCCCTCTCTACAGAAAGAGGTCATATGAACGCCTTTCCCGGCACCCCTCCCAATCCCTTACTCCATGAAATCTAATTAAAGAGTGAAATGAATTTTAGTGATGGTTCTAGAGGCTGGGAGAAGTCCAAGGTGGGGGTAAAGGGGGTGTTGAGGGAGAATTGCTGGTTGGGGGTTGAGGGGGGAATGGGGAGACCTGCCCTTCCACATTGGAGCCGCAGCCTGCAACTCCGCTCTCATTTTTTCAAAGAGCCACAGCTCCCACACTGAGGGGCTGCAAGGGAGTGATAAACCTGCCATGCAACGATGTTATTACTTTAATGGATACAGGACTGGTTGAGCACTTTATTTCCACCAGGGCTTTTTACATTGTATCTTCTTCCCTTTACACAACATCTAGTTGTCCTCAGACACCACCCGCCCCCCACCCCCATCTCCCGTATTAAGGAAACTTGTCCCCGTTTCTAATCCCACTCGGGTGAGGGGGGAAGCAAGCATTCCTTGAGATAATAGGTCTGTCTCTAGAAGGAGGTGCGTGAGACAATCACACATGTGAACACCCCCACCCCCAACCTCGAACACCCTTTTCTGTGTAGATTAGAAGCCTGAAAAGACCAGGGGGGATGGGATGGCAGGGGTTGAGGAAGACACTCTGGGGAGGTTGAAGCTGATTTCTGTGAAAGTGCTTCAGGGTTTTTTTAGTATCTGCTGGGA
Organism: Miniopterus natalensis; assembly: GCF_054644295.1. Classification (NCBI taxonomy): domain Eukaryota; kingdom Metazoa; phylum Chordata; class Mammalia; order Chiroptera; family Miniopteridae; genus Miniopterus; species Miniopterus natalensis. The sequence continues at coordinate 8,787,423 of NC_142099.1, forward strand.
ACCTCCCCTCTTCCTTTGCAGCAGCTGCGCCCCCTCTTTCCTCCTCCCCGCTTAGTGTCCAGTCAGCAGCGGCCTCAGGCACCCCCTCTCACTCCACTCTGGCCACCCCTGCCCTTGGCTGTCTGGGCATCTGTTCCTTAATTCTTGCAGGCAGACGCATTCTCCAGGTTGGATGTCAGTCTGGCTTTGAGCTGCACGGGGTCTCAGCTGGAGCAGAACTGTCTTCACATGAGGCTACAGTCAGGTCTGGGCTCGCCCGCTGGCAGGCAGGAGACAGGTGGCAGGAAGGCCTGTGGGCCTCCTGGGAGAGGGGGGAGAATCTGTCACATCCAGGCTTCAGCCGGTGCCCTGACTCAGCGGCAGAGAAGAGGGGTACATGAAAAGCAGCCCAGCCTTTGTCACCCAGATCTCTCTCTCTCCTAATGGACTGAGTGTGAGTGGGCTGCTCGCCAGGGACAGGCGAAAACCAGGCTTCACCAGGACAGGGTGGTAGGGCATAGGGTAGACTGGCATGAAGCAGCCGACGGGTGACTCTGGGCATCCAGAGGAGACGGCACCAGCTGTGGCACCTGCAGTAGCCGCCACCTCACCTGCCAGCCCTGCAGCTTCAGCAGCTGGCGCCTCCCCTGTACAGGGAGGGACAACCAGCCTCTCCAGGAGCGCAGTGGGTCTCCAGCTAGGGTGGTAGGGCCTTCTTGCCAGCCAGTGGAGGCAGTGAGGACCCCTTGCTTGCCAAATACCCCCAAAGCCTCTTAGAGAAACTCAGGGAAGATCTACAAGAATGAGTATGGTCAAGCCAGCGAATCCCCGTGACTTTAGTTTTTACCCAGGCTGATGTGGCTGAGAGCACATGACTTATCTATAACATAATCACGAGAACCAATATTTACTGACTGCTCACCCTGGGCCAGGAATTTTTCTAGGCACTACACATATACTAACTCACTTAGACCGGCATTCGCCTATGAAGCAGACATCATTCTTATCTCCATTTGACAGCTGAGATAAGAATATGCTCCAGGTCCTAGAGCCAGAAAGTGGCAAAGTCAGGGTTAGAGGCCAGAGGTCACACTCCCGCTCCTCTCAGAGAGGGGTCTGCACGTTCATGGCACCACCCCGATCTCCAGTCTTCATCAGATCACCTTCCTTTGTTCAACATGCATAGGATCTTTCTGAGCACCAATATCATTATATAATGAATACCATTAAAAACATATTTAAATGAAAAAAAAAGAAGTCACAGCTAAACCCATCACCCCAAAGCAACCGATTTCCCAAAGGCCTGTTTCTTCAGCGTGTGTACTCCCATATTCACATGGCAAACATAGGATTCTGTATTCTAGTGCTTTTTAGTGTAACATTGTATTATAAAGATGTTTCCACGGGGTTATTTTACTTATTTTAATTGCTGCATAGCATTCCTTCACATTGATGTACCACAGTTGACTTAGCCAATCCCCTGTTTTGGACAGCTACACTGTTTCCAGCTTGTCACCATTTCAAAAGGAAAAAAGAAAACAATCACTGCTTCCATTTTTTTCTTTCATTGAATATTTGACTGCGTCCAGAGGAGAGCTGCTTAACCTGTGCAGGTGGAGTCATTGTGACGACCTTTGGCCTACTTCAAGGTTTACTCACAGGTTAGGAGTGTGCGAGCTGGAGGGTTTCACTGGGTGCTAGTCTTCACCGAAGGACTTGGGAGGAATGAAGCGATGGGTGGAATTCACTGAAATACTACTGCCTATGTGCAGACTGGGGAGCAGACTTGCAGAAGAGACATTTTTAATGTGGTAACAGATGGCCCACTGGTCACAGGTCAAGGGCCAGGGCTCCTTAACCCGTAGGACACAGGACTCATGATTCAAGCTCTCCACAGCAGGAGGAGCTGCCTCTGTGCACTTGCCACGGGCCAGGATGACACGTGTGAATATGCAGGAGGTATGAATTATTTCCTACCCTAACCCCTGTGATGTCACATTCCTGGCCTCAGAGACTTGTACGACTCTGAATCACCACCGACCGCAGTCCCAACTCCAGCTGGGCTCAGTCCCTCTGGGCTAACGGGGAAAATCTCAGAATCTGGAATATGCTTAGACCAGGCAATTCTGCTTAAGCCCTGGTAAAAATGAGCCATCTCCCCCATATCTTAAAAACTCACTGCTGGGCACTAAACCAGTCCAGAGAAGAAAAGGGGGCCCTAAGGCAAGGCAAACATAAGGAGGCATCACTTCCAGGGGTTGGTCCTGCACCTGCACGACTCTGAGACTGCTGCTTCCTTAAGCGTGGTGTCCTGGGCACCTCACATGCCTCACCCTGGTCCTGGTTCTGCCCTAAAATCACAGCAAGGCTCTGGCTTGATCACTGCTGCCCTTCTCAAGCCCACCTCCCTGTTAGACTCTGAATAACTAGCTAAACCTGGGCTCCCAACATTGGCAGGTTAAAAAATTAAAAAAAAAAAAAAAGCCGCATACACTAAAAGGTGGCAGCAATGAAAGTGGTCAACTGACAGCCTTCCCTTGACCAGTTTGCAAGTGTAACCTCATGGACTCCAACCCACTGCTACTCGGGCTTATTGACAAACAAGAGGGCCAGGCAACCCAAACCATGACGTCCGTAGGGACTGGCACTTGTGTTTTTAAGCCTGCCGAGAGAATTAACATTCAACAGCTGTGCATATTCACACTGCTGAATGCGTATTACACAATATTATCAGACACTCTCCTCCGCAGAGCAGCAGTCCTGCCCCACTGGGTGATTCATGACGTTCCAACACGAGAGAAAGGGAGCTATCAAGATTTTGGTGATGAGACCCGCCAGTGTGGCTCAGTGGCTGAGCGTCGGCCTATGAACCAGGAGGTCACTGTTTGATTTCTGGTCAGGTCCCATGCCTGGATTGTGGGCTCGATCCCCAATAGGGGCCATGCAGGAGGCAGCTGATCAATGATTCTCTCTCATCATTGCTGTTGCTATTTCTCTCTCCCTCTCCCTTCCTCTCTCTGAAATCAATAAAAAAAACCTTTTTTTTTTTTTAAAGATATTTTAGTAATGAGAGAAATTGTAGCACATGGTACCAGAGGAAGACAGACCAGATATCTTTTCAGGCTGGATCAAGAAAGAGCTTTTACAGAATGAGACATGATTTGCCTTTATTGGAAGTCTTGCAGGTCTACAGATCTCGGTGCAATTGCTTCGGTGTATGGAACAATGCAACAGGTATTCCACCCTGAACGGCTGGGAGAGGAGAGAGACATGAGAAACGAGAAGGGAGCCAGGTGAGTTCATGCTTGAATAATAGATTCTCTTGGTAACAACACCACAGAGAGGGCCAGGGCCGGCCCAGGTCTCAAAATAGCAAGCACTTCTTCCTTGGGTCTCCAGCAGCTTAGATTTTCTCATATGCCACCTTGACCAAACCACTCCCAGGAGCAAGACCCTTCAAAGCTTCCCCAATGTCTGAGCCAGTGGCCTCCAAAGTGGGATGTGTGTGCACTGATCTGCTGGGGTGCAGGGGGAAAAAAGGTAGAATCGTCTTTAATAATCATTTGGCCTCTGCCTTAATCCTATTTTGAAAAGGCATTATAGTATATGCCACATATTAATACAGTAATGATGAGTATTTATTTTGACAAAGAGTGTCCAAACAATGTACTAATGCGTTGCATGGGAAAAATGTTTGGAAGCCAGTGAGTGGTCTAAGTAACAAGATGAAACCCTTTAGCTTGATGTTCAAGGTTCTCTGTAATTTACTTGTTCAATGCCCCCCCCCCCCCATTTCACTTCTCAGACTATCATCCAGCGAGATAAAATGGAACCGGCCATCCAGAGATTCCTGGGATGGTTGTTTGTTTTACACTTTCTTGCTGCTGTATCTTGGCTTGTGGAATAGAGCACCAGCAAGTGAGAGTGTGCTTTCCCATTATACTGAGCCTCCAACTGCCGTAGTAGCAGAAATGTCAGTGCTTTCCAGGATACCCCTTCCTAATTAAGCTCTCTGAGGGTAACTACCATGTTCATCATTCTCAATGAAACACAGCCTACTACTGTCTGCTGGGGAGAGATGGTGACTCAGATGTAATCAAATCTCATGGACAAACACTACAATCACTGCCTCCCCTACCCACAGATTCCCCCACTGCTTGGTAGACTAGAACCCATCGGTGTGATAGGAATTATTACTAGCGGTGTACCCAGCCACGCCAGCCTTGGCGATAAGACTTTGGCATTGCAAAGTAAAAGTGATCCCAGGAGGTACCATATGGGCACCCAGAAAACACTTCCTCCCTCTGTAATTCATTCAGTCAAGAGTCGCCCAAAACAAAATGCTGCATATGGGAAGATTGCTTTTTCCAAAGCCAGCAGCCAGAACATCTCCCATCTATCATGCTCTTCTGATAATGTGACATTGACGCTCCTCCCTGTTCGTGGGTGAGGTCAAAGTCCCTTCCCTTTAAACTTGAGTAGACCTTTGTGGCTTCAATCAATAGAGTATGGACAAAGTAATGGTGTGTGACTCCTGAGGCTAAGTCATAAAAATGCCACGCACTTCTACAAAAATCTCCCCAAATCCTTCTTTATTATCTACCATCCTACCACACCAGATGAGATACGTAACTGTGGGCAAGCTGCCTAGGTTCTTGGAACCTCAATTTCTTCATCCATAGAATAGGTATAATATTAATGCCTACATCATGAGGATTAAATAAAGCAATCTGTGCAAGTCCTCCGTGCCATGCCTGGCATATAGGAAGCACTCATGACTAGTTATTATTACCAACACCTGGCATAGGGTGGGTAGCCAGTTAACTTCTGTCCATTGATTAATCAAATCGTGCTATGCCCAAACTGAAAAGATAGAGATCCAGTTCTTATCCAAGGCATAGAAGGCTCTCCGTGTCCTGGCTCTGTCAATGTCTCCAGCCTTCTTTGCACCAGCTGCCTTGGACACACCAGCACATGACATTCCCCCCCCCCCCACCTCACCTCACCACGGTGCCCCCTGCCCCAGTCTCCTCTGTATTTTTCCTCAAATTCCATACTGCCTCTTGGCATTTCCTTTTGCAGCTCCCTCTTCCTAAAGGATCCCTTTCAACTTCTCATTCTCCTTGCAACTAATTTTTGCTAATACTTCAGTTCTCAGCCTCTACGGTACCCCTTTGGAAGCCTTTCCTGACCTCAAGATTAAATAAGTCCCCCTCCCCGCTTACCCTTTCATGGCAGTAACTCATCCTATGGCAATTGCCTGCTAATTTCTCTGTCTGCTCCATCACCCAAAAGCTCGAGGAAGGCACGATCTGTGTACTGTTCACCATTGCATTCCCAGTGGTTAGGGGAGTCTAACCAATAATAGCTACTTAATAAACACCCGTCGAACAAATAGTTGCAAGTGACTAGCAACTCTAACACATTAAAGAAAGGCTACATGATGTTTAGCACCATCCCTTTAAGAAAACAGGGAGCTGTGTTGTACATTTTGAAAAGATTTCCATCAAAACAGTTTCAAATAAAATCTTGGCACTTAATGGAGTAACCTTCAGTTATCTGGAAATGTAATTTACTTGCAATGCTTTAACAGAAGATGGTAACTAAATGAGAAAATGAGAATGTTATTCTCTAGTTTTTTTCTCTGGCTTCTCAAATAGATACTCTCTTGGGAGGATGGGGGGTATGTGTGCCAGGGACGGAGCCTTAAAAACTTAGTTGCTCAATGAATATTTGATGGTAGACTGTAGAAGTTTCGAGCTGAAAGGGACCTTGATGATTGACTGAAGGATGAACTAAAAACTGAACTGTTTGTGACCCTGCGGAGTGGACCACAAAGCAGCAGTCACTGGCTGAGAAGAAGGGAATACCTCTGCTGCTCCAAGGATCTGGCCCCCAGTGCCTGTACTGAATGGCTTTCCAGGAACCCCAGCTGTCCGTGCCAAGATTGCATTTTCTGGTTTAACTACTAAGGCTTTTTGTATGGAACAAGGAAATATCTGCTATATTTTTTGTGCAAATGTGATGAGCACAGCATTCGGCAGTATTCCTTCCCAAGGAAAGCATACCCTACTTAAGCTGGGAAAACACCCAACATTTCCATTGTGATAGGCTCCACCAGGGTGAGGCTAACAGTGATTTCTAACAGAATCGAGGCCACTTTAATTTCTTACTGAACAATTTCTACCACTCGAGGCTCCACCGTGGCTTGTGTGGCCAAAACCTGTTGGAGGACTACATGCCATAGCCTGTGCCTCTCCGTATGTTGCCTGTCTATTATAAAAAAGAAAACCAACACCCAAGATTATGACATAATGGCAATAATCTTCAGAATGCTGAATGAGTCTCCTCCCTGCCTGGGAAAGCCCTCTTCTAGACAGGACGGGACATGCTGGTCTGGGAGATCTTGGGTTAAATTTTTTCTGCCACCCAGGAGAATACAGAGATTGGTATGTCCACTCACAGACTATGCTGTTGTTTCTAAATCTTCCCCCTCAAAAGACTTTCCCCAATAAAGTCTAGAACAGGCAATCCCGACACATAATTAAGTTTTAGCACAACGTGAAGAAATACGGGGGGTCCAGAGAACCCCAGCTGCTGTGTTGCACAACTCCAGGGGGCACCGTCCACACACAGCTCTTCTGCCAACAACCTAGAGTGGGCCGACTCAACCTCATCTCTTAGTTCTCTCAGCACAAATGTAAAACCTCTAACATTGGGTTCGTCGGTGCCTCTCATCTTTGTCTACAGCTCCTTCTCCTAGGCTGTGACCCTGGCAGTTGACATTTCTTCTGGTGCTTGATATCACACGAAACTCAATACTCTTGAGAAGGAGTTCGGGAGCTATTGCCCTGTTTTACAAATGAGGTCACTGACTTGCCAACAGTCACCCAAACTAGCCTCATTTCCTTCCTGGTCAAGAAAATCCATGGATAGAAATCCTCTCTCTCTCTCTGTCTCCCTCCTTCCCGCCTCGCCTCCCTCCCTCCCTCTCTCTCCCTTTCTTTCTTTGTCTCGGTCCCCTCTACTCAGTCCCTTTCTCCCCTGTGTTTCTAAACACCTATATGCACCTTGACTAATACTTAGAACATTGTACTGTAATCGCTGGCCCATGTATTCCTCTCCCCCTTAGACTCTGATCTCCCTGATTCGCTCCTATTCCCTGACCCTAATGCCCTGAATGCCGTTTTCGTACGTCGAGTGGAGAATGTGGGGTAGAGCCTCGATGCCCAGTGTGGCCTGAGGACCAGCAGCATCAACATCGCTTGAAAGCTTATGAGCTCTGCAGACTCTCAGGCTCCACCCCAAATCTACTTACTGATCATCTGCATTTTGATAGGATGCCGAGGGCATCTGTATGCACCTTCCAAGTTGGGAAGCCGTAGGTCAGCCGCTCATACAGGTGGATGATGAGAATGTGTTTATGTGGGTGTTCACACACTTTTTATGGGTCTGACCACCCATAAAGGAGGCCCTAATCGGTAGCCTCTGGCAGCATCCCCTCTGATCATTCAGTCTGGCTCTAGTCTCACCCACAGCTCTCCTCCAAAATTGTGGCTGGCCTGGGCTTGTGTAAGAAATAAAGGGAAATGAGCCTGCTCGTGGGGCTCCATTCAGGGCAATGAAACAGTTTCCACCTCCTCAGATCAAATCTTATTATTACCACAGCAACACTGGCATGGCACAATCCCTAGCATAGTAGAGATTTCTATATTCCAGCTGACTCTCTACTTCTTTCAAGGAAGACTTACACCAGGGAGTTCATCTGCTTGCTGGTGAGAACCAGGTTTGGCAATGGATAAAAATTACTGACAGGGGAAATCCTGAAAGTTTTCTAGGATCACAACTGCGAGACCGACCCACTGAGTTATTATATAATCAGGCTTCACCGGGCAATTCTCCAAAGTTTGCTCAAAAAGTCTGACGAACCTGCTCACAACTATTATAATCGACTTCAGATTGTTTTCAAAGAAAATTCTGGTCTTCCTTCAGATGTTGATTCCACTTGAGTAGCTTCTAACTCGATGTCTATTAAGGGACAAAACCGAGACTTTTCTCTTTTAGTTAAAAGGACCAGGATGGGATGGGAGATCATGTCCGCTCTAGATTTGGTCAATGTGGCAAATCACCTTGCTCACACCCAAAAGAAAAAACAACAACACTAAAATTCTTCATTTTGACTGGCAAATGAAGATCCATAGACGCAACCAAAACTTCCTCATTTCTGCTGTTATTGCAATGAGCCAACACATTGGAAACGAGATTTTCACAAACTTAAGCCCTTCATGCACCTTCAGCCTTCTAACCAGCCCTTCCAATGCCCTCCTGATTCCCAGCTACAGCTCAGAGGCTCTAACTATAGGAGCTCTTCCTAATCCCCTTAATCAGTGAGGAAGGCTGCCCTCAAAGGAGCCAATGGTAGCCACACCTTTATCACGGTCAGAGGGATATTTCCCAAATGATAACTTAGAAAAACTGCCTGGAGAAGCCCAACAATTGGCCTCAGAAAAGGAAAAACAAGATCAGAAATCCAGCAACTGATGGTTCGGTAAAAAGAGAAAGCTCTGGTTCAGGCCAAATAACAACCCAGTCCCGACGACTCAAAAACCATCCCTGCTAACTACTGTACGTGCATTAAGCCATTGGTCCCTGGACAAAGTGATAGCACTTGTGAATCAATATTGCTGGGGAAATATTAACAAAACTACCCAAAGTGCCTTCCCTACTTGTCTCACTTGTCCAAAGTACAACCCGGGGAAGCCTGTTCGCACGGCTCCCAGACGCTTTAAATTGCCCAAGAGACCAGTCGAGCTTTGGCAAATGGTTTTCATCCAGTTTCCCCATCTCGTGGATATAAATATGTTTTAGTCGTGGTTTGGATGTGTTCTCGCCGGACTGAAGCTTTCCCTTGTAGACAGGCTACTGCCTCTTCCGTGGCTGAAGGCTTTTTGGAAAAGATTATCCCTACCTGGGGAACCCCTCTCAAACTCAGAAATGATTGGGGAACCCATTTTTCTGGTTAGGTGCTTTGACAAGTCTGAGTTTTACACGTTCATTGTGCTTACTACCCTTACTCCTGAGGCTTAGTCCATTAAGACTCAACTGGAAAAATTTGTAGAAACCCAACAAGCACCTTGGCGGGAAGCATGGCCACGGGTCCTTCTAAATCTCAGAGCCACCCCCTTTGGAACTCACACACTCTCACACTTTGAGATAAGTCACAGGGCACCCAAAGCACCTGGCCCCGGCCTCGTTTGATCCGTAGCTGATAAAAGGAGAAACACTTCAATATTGTAAAGGCCTAATTGCTTCTGTCAAAATTAGCCATGTTCTGGTAGCATAATCCTTTCACAGTGCACTCCCTGGAGATGAAAACCTTAAGCAAAACACTTTGCAACCAAAAAAAAGCCCTCGCCAGTTTGATCAGTGGTTAGAGCTTCAGTCCTCAGACCGAAGGGTCTCGGGTTCGATTGTGGGAGGCAACCAATCGCTGTGTCTCTCTTACATCGGTGTTTCTCTCTCTCTTTCTCTCTCCCTTCTACGCTCTCTGAAAAGCAATGGGAAAAATATTCTCCGTTGAGGATTAAAAAAAATCTGGAGATTTATAAACTAGGTTAGCCTTGCTAAACCTCCCTACAAATTGCCCAGAAGGTGCAGCTGGAAGGTGGGCTGTAAGTCACATATTTTATCTAGGATGGGTGGACCTCTTGCCTAGGAGACTGTCAAGCCTTTGCATTTCTTTCTTTCTTTCTTTTTTTTAAAAAAGGTTACCAGGGGATGGGATTGGGGAGAGAGAAGGGAAGTTATTATTGTTTTTATCTGTTTGTTAATATGTCTTTATTGATTTCAGAGAGAGGAAGGGAGGTAGAGAGAGAGAGAGAGAGAGAGAGAGAGAGAGAGAAACATCGATGAGAGAGTCATGGATCGGCTGCCTCCTGCACGCCCCGGACTGGGGATCAAGCTAGAAACCTGGGCATGTGCCCTGACCAGGAATAGAATCTCCATCTCCTGGGTCCTAGGTGGATGCTCAGCCGCTGAGCCACACCCACTGGGCAGCCTTTGCATGTCTTGACCAACCAGCCCAGGCCTTTGGGGAAGTCTCTCTGCCCACCTGGAAGCTTCAGAGAGGAGAGATGGCCCCGTCGGTGCAGCGTGGCTTCCTACCACCTACCACAGGAGAGCCCAGCGGAGGCGAAGCCAGCAAACCGCCTTATGCCAAAGGCAGGATGGTTTCTGCAACCGGTGACACTGGCAGTAACATTTTCCAGGAAGCCGATCTCACTTAGAGACAGGGCAAACTTTGGGGAACACAGGCTGCCCAAAAGCAGCAGCGCACTCTGAGGGGAGGGCGTGGCTAAGGCTGACGTGGGGAGGTACGGGTCCAGCAGCTGGAGGCTGTTAAAATGTGGCACAGGCTCCTGTCTTTGTTCTCAGATCAATTTAAAGTGCTACTAGCCCCTTGGGCAGGGAGTTAAATTCCAGGAACAGGGACTCGGGACTATTCAGAGGAATCCTGCCTCTCAAACACAGGATGTCATTTTTAAAAAGTTATTTATTGAAGGAACAGGCTTCTTAAAAATCATCCACAGCGCCACCCTCTCCCCTTCCCCCTACCAAGCACATTCACTGTTTTCATTTTTCCGTGTTCTCTTCCATAGAGAATGCAATTTTTATTGCTCTTTCTACTCAGTCAGTCATGCCTGGATTTCTCTTGTCTCCTCCCCACTTCAGAAGGCAGTTCTACCCAAATTATTGTCATTTTCAGTTTTCTGGGATTAGTGGGAGAAGAATAAGTTTCCTTCATTCTCTGTGTTTTTTTGGCTCACCATTCCCCCCCAAACACACACACACACACACATGCACACATGTACACACACACACACACGCACATGCACATTGCCTCCCTCCCTCCAGTTCCCCTCCGTTCTGTTGATGTGTTTCCCTAACTCGCTCTAGGTTATTGCCCACCTTCCGTGGGAAAGGCACTCGTGAGGAACAGAAATGTGCGTTTTTAGCCCGGTGCCCGCTTTCATCTTGAGTCTGCCTGCAGAGTGGCTCATCGTGAAGGACGCGTAAGCAGCCGAGCTCCTGGAGCCCGGCTCTGACCATGCTGTCCTGTGACCAGTATCCCCCCTCTTCTTTCCCTGCTCCCGAGTTCTCTCTCTTCCTCCACTGATAACAGCTCTCAGAAATGTCACTTACATTAAGTGACTAAAGGAAGAGTTTTGAAAGGGTTTTCAGGGCATCTATACCACCATAATGCATTTCATAGCTCACAACTCTCAAAGTCCTAAAACTAGGACTTGGGCGTTCCTAGCAGGGACAGGGTGCCATTTAGGGACCGTAGCTCTTTCCTACACCTCTAAACTAGCACCGTTCAGGTTCCTGCCCAGAGCAGGACCCTGGCACTGGGGGCTTTCCTCAGCAACTTCTGTTTCCTTCAGCCCAGGTGGCCCTCATAACACGCTGGCTGCTTGTTTCAACCTAGCTGCACATCTGGATCTCTTAGGTTTCCTGTTCAGGTATTCTTTTTTTTTTTTTTTTTTAATATATCTTTATTGATTTCATAGAGAGAAAGGGAGAGGGAGAGAGAGAGACAGAAACATCAATGATGAGTCTTTAATTGTCTGCCTCCTGCACGCCCCCGACTGGGGACCAAGCCCGCAACCCGGGCATGTGCCCTGTCTGGGAATCGAACCACAGTCTCCTAGGTTGATGCTCAACCACTGAGCCACGCCCAGCCCGGCCAGGTATTCCTTCTTACGATTAGGCTAGCTGTCCTGACTTAGCAGAAAGTACACAAGCCTGTTTCCTCAGAAATGGGCAGGCTGGGCTCAGATTAGAACTTAATCTCCAACCACTATGTCTGGGCTAACATTCGGGGGTCCCGGGTCTCTGTCCTGAAAGGCACTTTTATTTCATTGATCAGTTTTCTCCTTTTTAGTGAAAAGCACCATGGTCTAGATAAGTTCAGCACTTAGAAACCAATATTAGGCAGATGAAATAATAGTGTATCTTGAAGTCAGAGAGGCCTGTCATTGGAACCCAGCAGTGCCACATATCAAACTTTATAAACTTGAAAAACAGGCTCTTCTGTCGGCCTCAAGTTCTGCATCTGCAAAAAGGGGTTAATCCAACTACCTCCAAGGTTTGCTATGGCGTTAAATGAGATAATGTATATAAAACTCTTAGCACACTACCTAGGTTGACAGTGCTCTACAATTTTATTTTAAAAATTACTTATTAACAATTACTGAGGGTTTAGTATTTTATTAGTACACTAATTTGTATTAATTAGTATAAATTAGTATACATTTGCTGTCAAATAACAACAACCCTAACCTAACTGGCTTAAAAATGAAGAAAAAAATTTTTTACATAGCTATTAGTCTCCATTGTGACCTCGATAAATTGAGTAAAGTGTTTTTTTTTTAAAAAAAGCATGAACACTAAAAACAAAACAAAAACAAGAAACAATTAGTCTCCACGGTGGGGGGCTCCAAGGTTGATAAATCTGGTGGATCAGCAAGGACCCAGGTAATTTTCATTGTCCTTCCCTACCATTCTTGTCACATTGGCTTTGTCTGCAGGCAGCTCTCTTCATATCTGTAACTTGGCTTACACACAACCATCATGACAACCAAGTACAACTGCATCCAAGAAAGAAGACACCATGTGTGTATGTGGGTTATGTTTTCCATTTCTGGCCATGAAACTGTAACTTCTATTGGAATTGCTTTCCTGCCATAAAAACTACAGAACTGAACAAAATATATGAAAAACACACACACCTGTTTTCCACTATGTCCACAGGCAGTGCAGAGAGGGGGGGGGTGGGGGAGATAGCTCTGCAATTGCTCTGGCTTTCTTCCTGGAGACATTTCTGGATCACAGAGCAGGAAGGTGACCAAAGCAGAACAGGGCTGCCTCTCTGAGTTTGGGAGACAGATATCAGGGCTTGGGAATGTAGAATTTGGAAGTGGGGCAAGTACTGGAGAGACGAAAGCTACACAGAGAAACAACCCCCAACAATCTGCTTAAGGGGAACCTTTGAGTCTTTGCTTAAATATTAAGCTGCGTAAACTCAGAGTAAAACTGCGCAAGGCTGGGCAATAAAACAGTGCTTGATGCCGCACAACTCCAAGTGTTTGCACAGGAATGACAGCTGTTTGCACAGGAGCCAGCTGGAGCGGAGTCTTCTCTGGAAACCTGGGCATTCAGTAGAGACTCCAGAGGGTCATGCTTTAGTAGTAAGGCTGAACTAACCACAGAGTAAAGGCTACAACTAACAAATGTAGAAAGAAATACTCAAACGTATAAAACTGTTTTTATTTTTAATATAAGTATGTCTCATGCAATATTTAGACAAGCTTGTACTAAAAAATTGCTCATTCTTTGAGGTTCAAGATTAACTGGGTGTTCTGTGTTTTTATTTGCTAACTATGGCAACTCTAGATAAACGTCCTATGATTATAGATGATGTTAATATGAAGGGAAGGTGAGTGAAGGAGATACAGAAACTCTGTGCTACCTTTGCAACTCTTCTGTACATCTAAAACTACTTCAAAATAGGCTTAAAAATGTAGTTTATAAAAGACTTTTAATGACACAAGAAAATGTTGATATGTGGGGGTGGGAGAGCAGAAAACAGAGCTGTGCATTCATTATGACATCATCTATGTATGTTTTTTTAATGAAATGTATCCTGAAAGTGTAAAAAAACACTGAAAGGAAATACATAAATATTAACAGTGGTAATTGGTAGTTGATTATATTCTATGTTGTTTTATTTTCTTTTTTATACTTTTCAGATTTTCAACTTTTATATAATAAGCATACATATCTTTTAATAATAATTTTTAAATCGTTTTAAAAATCAAGCTGATGTGCAGGTAAATTAACTGCCTGACCATATAAAGCTTATCACTCTTGAAAAGAAGACAACAGAAAAATAAATAAAAAATAAAGGAAGACAACAAAGTCCAGATACTCGGCAATGTAATCCCCCCATGCTTAGTGATCAATAGTTACCCAAAACACCAAGAAGCAGAGAAATGTGACTCTTAACTGCACAGGAGTGGGCACCCCAACCCCGTGCTATTCAACAACTGAATTTCAATAGATACTTCACGGAAGAAGAAATACAGATAGTAAATGAGCACATAAAATGATACTCCACATAGTCAGTAGGAAAATGCACATCACAATCACAGTGAGACTCTACTACAGACCCACTAGAATAGCTTAAATTAAAAATGTCTGACAGCCCTGGCTGGGCAGCTCAGCTGGTTAAAGCATCCTCCCCATACACCAAGGTTTCGGGTCCAATCCCTGGTCAGGACACATACAAGAATCAACCAATGAATGCATAAATAAGTGGAACAACCAATCGGTCTCTCTGTCTCTTTCTCTCTCAAAATCAATTTTTAAAAATGTCTGATAATACCAAGTGTTGACAAGGGTGCAGAGGAGATAAAACTCTCATGGGCCAAATAATATTCTGAAATTTTACTTTGGAATACAGGTTTGGCAGTATCTTATAAATATAAACACAAACCCAACATATGATCCAATAATACAAATTCCAGGTATTTTCCCAAGAGAAATAAAAACATGTGTCCACACAAACCCTTTCTCGCAAATGTCCATCTTACCTTTATTCACAATAGACAAAAACTGGAACGAACGCACATGTGCATCAGCTGGGGATTGGGTAAATAAACTGTGTTATATCTATATCATAAAGTACTCATCAATAATAAAAAGGAATGATCTGCTTATACATACAGCAACATGGATGAATCCCAAAGCACTGTGCTGTGTGAAAGAAGCCAAACATAAGAAACTCTAACTGTATGAATCAACTTATATGAAATTTTAGAAAAGACCAAAACTATAGGGATGGGACACGTTTCGGGAGGCAGCGGGTCATCTGCCATGGCGGAGGTGGGGACACTCACTGCTGAGTGACAAACCACTATTGAGTGGCATTCTAACAGAAAATGTGTTATTTACCTTTTCTCAATTATTCCCCAAACAATGTTTTACCATAAATATTATTACTGCCCCCAATTTACAAATGTGGGCATTGAGACCCAGAGAGGCTGTGTAACATGTGCCAGGGCAGACGGCTTTCTAAGGGGCAGAGCCCAAATGCTCATCTACCCTGTGTGATGCCAGTACTTGTTCATTAACCTTTATCCTAAATTGCCTTAAGAAAAATATCACCACTTCTTTCTTTATCAATTGACTTCCGGAGCTTCTGACTCAGGTGAATGTCAGAAGGAAAACTCCTGGGAACGGGCCACGCAGATGAGGAGCGGGCGCCTCCCTTACATTCACTGATTTCTCTTTCGTCACGGTATCATGGACCATGGAAACCCTACACCAGCCCTCGTTCCGGGAGTAATGTTGACCCACGTCTGGGCAAATAAGAAAAGTTTAGTATGAGTGTGTCTGTTCAAATAAGTTCTAACTCTCTCATTTTATAGGAATGATTAATTCCCATGACTCACCTGACAACCTCCCCCCAAAATAAATTGTTTCACTGAGTGTGTTTTTTTAATATTACCATGCAGTGAGGAGTGGCTAACTTTTCTTTTTCTTGGTTTCTTCATAATCTTTGCCCATCCCTGGCATTCTGTATAGCACACATGTGCCCAAGACTGCAGCAGAAGGATAGGCTAGAGGTAGGAAGGGCCCAAAGCACGAGGGGAGGGCCTGCTAAGGTTTTTCCAAATTAATGAGATAACAGTACCATCCACACCTCATTTTTAGTTAAAAACAAAGGCCCCACTTTGCCTATAGCTGCCACTGTTGGATGAACAGGTGGAGAAGACAATGCTAAGTACATTCATTCTGATTCAAGGGCCTTGGTACATTGCCTGCAACTGTGTTTACAGGGGCTGAATTTCTTCTCCTAAAGGAGAGTCTCACTCAAGCCATTTACCTCTTTAATCAGAGCTCAGGAACTTTCCAAGTTAATTTTTTGAAGCAATTTTCTGCTGGAAATCCAGCACAGAGGTGGTCATACCCTCCATTTGATGTGCTAATAATTCACATTATAACTCAGTCGGCTCCCTTGTCTGCACTTTGCATACTTTGTGAAATCATTTTAATATTCCATAATCACCTTAATATACTGTGTAATCTCGGACAAGTTACTTAGGCTTTCTGGGCCTCAGATGCCTCTTCTGTAAAAATGAAGGGGTTGGACTAGATCAGTGGTTTGAAATTATTTCTCCCCAAATAAAATTTTACATGGCATTCCATCAGGTAAGAAAGGTAGAACTACACTGGTGGAACCTGAAGCATTTATTGAACAGACCTGTTTGTCAAGCACTGTGCTGGATGCTGGGATACAAAGCTGAGCGGACCACAGCCTCGACTGTCATTCCAGTGGGGAATACAGTCATGTATAAATAGGACGGCTGTGTAACTATAAGGCACGGGCATTAAATGCAGAGCTAGAGATACGCCAGGGCATGTGGGGGACACCCGCCTGAGGAGACAGGGAGGGCTCTCAGAGCAGTGATGAGAGGCTGCCGCAGACGCCGCCTCTTCGTGTGTTTCCATGAAGCTTGGAGGACAGTCCCATGCAGGCTGCCAGCGGCCCACCGCAAGCACACCCCCTGCCTGCATTAGGACTGTAGATTAGGACAGGTGCACACCGGAGGTTTGGAGAAGTTAACACCCCTACTGGCCCACCTTAATTGAGTGGGAGAATCAGAGAGTGAGTGCCTGAGCCTCCCCTTCTGTCTCCTGGGGGACAGTACTGAGGCACCTGCGACAGTCGGCCCAGGTGGAACCCCCTCGGTAACGCATGCTTTACCGACTTGCTCTTGTTTCCTGACTGTCGCCCCTGCTCCCTCACCACCGCTTTCTGAGATCACTTCCCAAATCATGACTTAACACCCACGTCAGAATGTTGGGCTTGCTTTCGAGGCAACCTAACTCAAAGGAGTGGCCACGTGAGGACGTGCGACAGGCATTTCGGAGGGAGAGCATGGCAGCAGTAAACGCTCAAAAGCGAGAAGCAGCAGAGTCTAGGGGCCACTAAGCTGTTCAGTGCTGGCTGGACCATCCACGTGAGCTGGTGACTACACAGCTTTCGGGGTAAATGGTCACCCGTCTGCCCAGGATGCTCTCAGACCGCTGCGACCCTCCAATCACTGTGTGCTCGGAGAAAGCAGGCTGATTCTAATATCTGCTAACTGCTGCAGACGGATGAACAGGGCACTGGGGTCCGGGAGGAGAGGCCACTGCCTGCTGCCCTTGGAAACAATGTCCTTTCTCCCCAGCTCCTGTGACTGACAGGTCACAGTGCCCTCTGTCATCACACCAGGCCTTGAGTTCAAGGGCAGCTGACACAGTCTGCTCACATTCTAGCCTTTCCCTGGAAGCAGAATTCATTGTGATTATTACCTCATTGTATTTAATCTGCAAATGAGGAGTTAGCGTTTAAAATGTCTCTTGAAGGGCAGGAGGTGTGGGATAGAATTTTACAGTAGGGAAGACAGGAATCCGGTTCCTACATTGTGCAACCGCAGGCACATAATAAAAGAAATGAAAATGAAAAGCGTAAAACTGAGCGAAAGCGAAATTAACAGCGGCAAGGTACGGAGGAGCTAGAAGCGAGGTTATTCGAAATCCCTGCGTTTAAGACCCATTCGTGTGCTCGAGGGGGCACCGCAGATTTGATCATAAACTCTCTAATCGCCGTCGTGAAAAGAACGACTCTGGCAGTTGTAACATTCGCAGAGTCCGTGGGTAAAAAGAAACCAGCCGCTAAGGAAAAGGGCAGCTATTTATCTGTAGTGCTAACACCAGAGTAAAATGTATCCGTGTGTCCTGATGTAATGAGGCTGCTGTAAACTTGTCCTTCCCAGAAACACAGTGACAGAGTGCCTAGAGCTGTTTCTTAGGACATCCCTGCATATAGACTGATGGCGTCCTGACGAACTGCAATTTCGTCAAAGCAACTTTATGGGGGCGCTGATACGATCGAGCCAGATTTCAAGCTCACTGATGGCCTACTGAATTCATAATTCAGGGGTAGATCTTTAGGGTGTCTAGAAGAACGTACAGACCACATTTATTTCCGGTAATCTTCCACAGATACGCTCCTCTTAGCCGAGCTTTTAAAAATATTGAGGAGCGGCAAGTTCGAACTCACCCACCTGGCCGGTTAAGCACAAAACCACCTGCCCTGGTCGTGAGCCAGCCCACCTGCGGCAGGCCTGACATCCCCTTGAGAATACGCCGGGGCCACCCCTGGACAGACCGCAGTGGCTCGGAAGTGGCCCCCAGTGTGTCCATGGCAGGGGGCCCAAGATTCTTTGAGAAGGTAACTCCGCTTTCGTCTTTACTCAGGGGCAAGTGGGTGGTGGAGGCCCCACAAGCTTTACGTCATCAAGCACGGATACAACAATTTTTGTCCAGAAAAAAAATATTAAAGCGGGGGCCACGAGCCTGCTTCCACCACAAGGGAAGAAAAAGCCAGTCAGGAAAGCACAGCAGGCGCCCCAGAGCCTCAGGGGACACAGCCGAGACCCCCAGTGGGTGCCCGAAACCGCGTATACGACCGAACCCTATGCATACTGTTTCCTCCTATACGCACACACCAATGGTAAAGTTTCATTTATAAATTCGGCACGGTAAGACATTAACAACAGTAACTGGTAAAATGGAACAGTGATAACAATACAGCCTAATAAAAGCTAAGTGAATGTGGTCTCTCCAAATATCTGTTGTACTGAACTCACCCTTCCTGTGAGGCTGTGAGAGGATACAAGGTTGCGGGAGGAGACAGTGAGGTGAACGAGGCAGAAAGGCTCCTAGCAGCCTGGTTGACCACAAACGCCCGTGGCCGCCGCTGGTCTGATGACCAACATGGCGCCGGGGAGCCGTCTACCGTGTGAAGACGGTTCCAGTCTCGCTGGACGGAGCGGACATCGCGAGACTTCATCATGCAGCTCAGAGAGGCGCGCAACTTAAAGCTTATGAATTGTTTATTTCCGGAACGTTCCCATTGATATTTTCAGGCTGGGGTTGGTCGTGGGTAACTGAGACCTTGGCATGTAAAACCCTGGGTAAGGGAGCCGACTGTACCCATGAAGTGGCTGGCGGGCAACATGCCACCCCCGAGCGCCTCCCAAGTTTGACAGAGTTTGATAATGTATCCCTCTGCTAAATGACTTGCTGGGGATGGGGGGTGGGGGGCGGATTAGGAGCTACAAAGTGGATAAAAAAGGAGAGATGTCTAACAAAAATAATGGCTTGGTTTTAGAATAGTTAATTTATGCAACCTCTCCAGTGGAGAGTAGGTAGGGAGCAGGGGCAATAATCCTAGTTTTTGAGAGTAAAGCCCTAGCTTTGGGAGCTTGCTCTGTTCTCTAACACTGCAAGGCACACATCCAGCCCAGCCCCAAGGGGTGGAAATTCAAGAAAAGGGAAGAGCAGCAGAGACAAAGAGATTTGGCCGGCCTTAGATAAATGACACAGTCTTGAGGTTGGAAAGGGCTTCCTTTAGGTCAGCTTGCCTAGGGCCCACCTATTGCAGAATTCCCTTGTGGTTGCCTATATAGGTAGGCACTTAATCTCTGGCTGAATCCTCTTTAGAGAGGAGATACCACTCTGGATGAGCTAACTCTGGTCCTGACAAACGGGGCCAATTCTGTCTCCTGGCAATTTTTACCCAGTGACTCAAAACAACACCCTGAAGCAAGTCCATTCATCCTTTGAAATGCAAAAATTCAAAATAATCTGAAGACAAAGACTCAGAGCTCCCTGTTATCTTCTCCAAATCTTCCAGAAGAACCTATTTTCTTATAGGTTCAGATACATTTAGCAAGTAAAAATATGGGATGCCCAGTTGAATTTGAGTTTCAGATAAACGAAGAATCCTTTTTTAGTATAAGTATGCTCCGTGTACTATTTGGGACATACTTATTCTAACAAAAGATTCTTTGTTTATCTGAAATCCAAATTTAACTGAGCATCCCGTATTTTTAGCTAGCAACTCTCCTCTGGATGCATTTTACTTTACAAATGTTTTTAAAGTGTAGTGCCTAGAACTTAAGATAATATTCC
The DNA here is from genome assembly GCF_054644295.1 of Miniopterus natalensis. NCBI lineage: Eukaryota > Metazoa > Chordata > Mammalia > Chiroptera > Miniopteridae > Miniopterus > Miniopterus natalensis. Next base: position 8,807,493 of record NC_142099.1, read on the forward strand.
AACTGAACCCAGAAGTAGAGTTCAAGTGTGAGAAAGGCTGGAAGGGGAATGAGGGAGGACACTATCCACTCCTTCCTCCCCACCCCCACCCGTGCTTCTGGGTGAAGACTAGGGTGCCTTCCTGGAGGGCATAAAGCTCCTCCCTCCAGCTCAGTGTCAAGCCACAAGGTCAGTCCAGGGGAGGCACCTGTGGGCACCACTAAGGTTGGCTTCCTTGTTCTTAGGTAAAGAATCTCTTCCAACAACTCAAAGTCCCCTCTAGCTATTTCTAACTTGCTGTGGCAACACCTCTTTTTCATATTTGACTCTGCAGTCTCTAGTCATTGCAGGAGGTTATTCTCTGCCCAGTTGATAGCATATTTGAAAAATACTATACATGCAGGGGCTTGTGCCTCACCTATCTACTTACCTCCCTTTGGATTTCCTTCCCCTCTTCTGTCATTGATCCTTTTGATTCTTTCACAGCTACATTAAGCTGGACTATAAGCTCCTCTAGGGCAAGAGCCAAGTACACTGTTATCACAATAATAACGCCTCACTTTTGTAGAGCTTTTATTGCAATCATCTCATCCTATTTCACTTTATTTTCCCCTCTCACTCTTCCACACCAGTGCCCCTGCGGGAGGAAACGTGAGAGGTGGGTGCTCAGGGACAGTTGCAGTCATCTAAGAACACTTTCTCCACCAGTCTCCCACTTCAGCCTTTTAAGGCCGGAGGTCACAGAGCACAGCCCAAGCCTAACTCATTCCAAACAGATGAGACCCCTGGCTGTTTCGGAAGCTCGTCAGAGGAGCATTCCACAACTTCACAACTTCCCCCAAGGCCTCACCAGTACTGAAAGACTCTCTTGCTCGTCAGGAAATGAAGGCTTCCTCTCCCCACCCCTCCCTTTTTAACTCTTAATTCCATTCTCTAATTCGATGATTGAATCTTACATTTCTGATCAGAAATCCCCTATTTGACTTCAGTGGGGGAAATAGTCACCTGGAAACCAAACAAGAACTCTTTTAATGGAAATGAGCGTCGGGATGAAATGCTGCTATGGAACATACTCCTTCCTTCCCCTGCCACTCTGCTGAAGAAAGCACGGGGTCATCTGCAGACGATGTGTGTGTGTGCGGGGGGGGGGGGGGGGGGGGGGGCGGTGGCAAAGCTAACACACCAAGTCTGGGTGAATCCTAGCAGCAAATTCACTCAGTGGGACCTTTACCATCTCCACTCTCAACTTTAAATAATAAGATGATATTACTGGTCTCAGCAGGAAAACCTATTAGGAATGTGGGGGTGAAGACCCTTATGAGCTCTTCAGCGGCAGTGTCTACAGACACACACGTGTAATCAAGAGACAGTAATAGCCCGCTACTGTGACCAGAGCCTCTGAGGGTCCCCGTGACGTGGTTAAGGACACCCATGGCAGACTCACCTCCCTGGGGATGGGTGTGGGTCAGGATTGCTGAAGAGTGAGCCTTCCTGCCCCAGGCAAGCCTGTAGACTAAGCAAACTGAGAACAACTGATCGGGGCAAAAGCCTTGCCCGTCTGGGAGGTTACTCACCCTGGCATATAAATATCTTCCGCAATAAAAGCATCATCAGATTCCAGAGCCATGAATTAGCAGGTTGTGCTGGCCTGCTGCAGGTGCTATGCGGCTGTAGTTAGAAACATATTTTATTCCTTTGGTGGTCAGGGCTATCCAAAGGGTGTGGTGTTTATGACCAACTGTCTGGAGTTATTAATTTATGCTCATTTTCTGCTACAAAAGCGGCTGTCCTGGCCTGACTCTCAGAACACAGGTGACTTCCCAGCACCAACAGGTTATCGACTAGTCCACATGCTAGTAGCCCGGCCTGGACAGTATCATCTAATCTTTCCATTTCAACTATTAACCACTGTTATTTCCATGACTGTAAGATGCACCATTAATTTAATAACACCTAGGGGTGGGAAGGGGAGGGGAGAGTCCCTATCACATTAAATTTACAACATCTATTGTCAGCTCATCCCTAAAGACCTCACAGCTAAAGACCTACTGATTTTTCAAGACTCGTTTCAGCCTTCCCCTCTGAGGAGCTCTTTTGACAACCTTTCCAAGGACTGACCACCGTCTTGTGTCACAAGGCACGCTGTCACACCCACGATAGTCATGATGCACAGACTGACTGTAAGCACCTCAAGGGCAGAGACTGTCTTATATGCCTCTGTATTCCCAGGGTCTAGTCGGGTGCCTGGCATTAATTCACTCTATAAATATTGATTGAAGACCACCATGTCCCAGGGCAGACTCCCAGACTTGTATTTGTTTGTTAAATAAAAGAGTTTTTAGCAAACACTGACCCTGCAGTGACATGGGAGATACGAAATGAGACTGTGGCTGTCCCTCTGGCCCTTCCGTTACTGGGCAGAGACGGGAGCGGTAGGTAGGTTACGCCGCCTTAGTCAGCTCAGGTGGCTATGACAAACATCATAGACTGAGTGGCTTCGGCAACAAACGTTTAGTTCTCAGAGTTCTGGAGGCTGGAGGTGTAAGATCAAGGTGCCCGCCAATTCTGTTCCTGGTGAGGGCCTTCTTCCTTGCTGTGTCCTTACGTGGCAGGGGAGAGATCATCTCTCTCAAGTCTCTTCTCATAAGGGCGCTAATCCCATTCCTGAGGACTCCATCCTCAGGACCTAATTACCCCCCTGAGGCAGGTTAGTAAAGAAGCTAAGAAATGAGCGATTTACAGCCAGATACAGAAGGTCACCAGGGCGGGAAGCCCCAGGTGTGGTGTCTAGCAATGGGCAAAACTGGCACTGGATACCTTACCCCCAGGGTGGCCTTTATTCCTCTGGCATATTGCTGATCATGTGGTTTAGATCCCCTGACCTTTCATATCACTGGTCATGCGATTTAGAAGCCCCCCCTTACCTCTCCTCCCTAGAGATAGCATCTAGCTAGCCTCAGTCGTATTTTAGCTCCAGGCTCAGAAAAGCAGCAAGGCCAGGCAGGTGAAGCCAGGATCAGCTGCAATGACTAATGGTGGAGACCAAAACCCTGAAAGGACACACCTGGGAAAGCTGATGAATATTCTTTTGGATCATCCCCTAAGACCTCCCACAAACTCCCAGCCTTAGGGAAGGAGGGGGTGAGAGCTCTCCTTCCCAGGAGCATGCCCACACCTCTCCCTTCCCCCACAGGCAGGCATCTTCCAAACTCTAAGGGGCCCCAGGAGACCTGCAACCAGGGAGCAACGGGCAATGGCAGCTCCTCTGGGGCTAAACCCCCGAAGCTGTCCCCAAGGCCCCCTTTTCTCTGACTCTCCAGTGAGCTGACAGCCGCCCGGCCCTGGCTCACTTTTTTCCCATAGTCTCTAGAGAGCCAAAGCAGCCCCGCCTAGTCTCCCTCTTGTTGCTGTTTCTATCCTAAACCCTCCTTTGTTTCACTGTCTCCAGCTTTAATAAATGTACTCTCAAAATCACCTGGACTCATATTGTGAAATCCTTCCTGCGTGAAGTCAAGAACCCACACTCTACAGGCCGGCCAGAGGCAGACCCGTCCCTTTCCGGTAACATTCCCAGAAAAATTCTAGAGGCGTCTGTGGGGTGGGAAGGGGGAAAGAAAGGCAGGTGAGTGAACAGCATGAAGGAATGCTTGGCGGCAAGAATGAATTAAAATTTTTTATTATGCTAGAACATAGATAACAAGAATTTACCGTTTTAACCATTTTTAAGTGTAAAGGCCAGTGGCATTACGTACGGTCACGTTGTGCCATTGTTGAATTTTTAAGGGTCTCTCTCAGAAGGGTTCACACATCTGCTAATGGAAATAATGATGCCTCCTCAGAGTAAAGCAGGGCTCCCCTCCCCAGCTTGGGCAGTTTCCCCGCTAACATGTGTGACTTGTTTTGCGTGTATTAATGGGAAGCTATGATGTTGGGGGTGGGGCAGGAGGCACCAGGGCTGCTCCCCGTGCGTTTGAACCACGCTTGTGAAGTTTTAAACAATGGGCACTAATTCCCCCCCCCCCCATACTGGGCCTTTTGTATTCAAATCAAAAGCACAAAACCCTATTGTGTGTGTGTGTGGGGGGGGGAGTCTTTATTGGCAACCAGTCGTGTCCACTTAAAGCACTAAATGTAGTCTCATGAGTCGGTTCCCTATGAAACACTGTAGCTATTAACACACTTGGGTGTTTTTTGTTTTTGTTTTTGAACGAGTGTGTTTGTGGCAAGTGTTCTAATGGGTGCCATCAGCCCCGGGAGCGGGGCGAGGCGCACCCAGGCAGGGGCGGTGAGCACGCGGGGGCACCTGGGCTCTGGCCCGGCCGCTTGGCTGCGAAGCCCGGGCAAGTCCCCTGGACGCTGCAGGCCTCGGTGCTTGAAGAGGTCGGAATCCACGGCCTTCCAGGTCCTTCCGTCTCCGTCCCATCTGAATAGTTTTCAGCAGGGCCCTACGTGCCAGGCGGCGGGGCGCTCAGCCTGGGCCGCGGGGGGCCGCGCGCGGCCGGCGCGGCAGCAGCGGGGCGTGGGTGAGCCCGCGGCGGGGAGCGCAGGGTGTCCCGGAAAGCGGCCGAGTGATGGGGTTTCCAGACGACGCGCTCCAGGGCCAACTTTTAAAGGTCGGAGGAAAGTTTGCGGTGGGGCGGGGGCCCGAGAGGAGAGCCGGGTGGGCGCCGCCGCCGCCTCCCCTTTAAGCGCGCGGCCCCGGCGCTCCCTCCGTTACCTGGAGCGGGGAGGGGCTTGGGAAAGTTTGTGTTTGTTGCTGGCAAAGCGCCCGATGGGAGGCGCGGGCGGGCGGGCGCTGCGGTTCTTCCCTTTTGCTTTCGGGAAGCGGCCGGGGCAGCACGCTCGGCGCGGCGGGGCGGCTCTGGCGCCCGGCTCCCGGTGGCCCGCGGGCCGGAGGAGGGCGGGAAGGAGGTAGGCGGGGGGCGGGAGCGGGGGGCGCGCGTCCGCCGGGCGCCGGGATTGCTCGGCGGGCGCGGAGAGCGGAGCAGGCGCGCGGCCCGGGCGGAGCGGCGCGGACTCTGGAGCCGCCGGAGCTGGAGGCGGCGGCGGAGAGGCGGCGGCCAAGGAGGCGGAGGCGGCGGCGAGGCGCTCCCGCCCGGCGAGCATGGGGCGCCCGGCGCCCAGGCCGCTGCTGCTGGCGCTCCTGTCGCTGGGTGAGTGCGCGCGGGGCTCGGAGGACCCGCGGGCCCCGGGGTGGGGGTGCTCGGCGGGCGGGGCTGCGGCGCGCGGCCTGGGGCGCCGAGGGTGCGGGCGCCGCTCCCGGGAGACCCGGCCGGGATCCGCGGGCGGCGCGGCCGGGAGGGGAGCCGCCGCGGGGCCCCGGAGCCGGGCGCGAGTCCGGGCCGGCCGCGCGCGGGCTGTCAGTCCCGCTCCGCTAGGCCGAGCCCCGCGCGCTCCGCACACGTGCGGGGGAGTGGCCCGGACCCGCCGTCCCCAGCCCGCCCTACCTGTTGGCGCGGGGAGCCCGGCTCACCTTGAGCTCCCGGCCGGAAGGTGCCCGCCCCTGGCCGCTGTCCCCCGCTCGGGACCGGGCACGTGCGCCTTTGATCTGCCCGCCGTCGCCGGGACCGGCTCGCCCGCTGCTCGGGCACAAACCCGGGCCGACTTGCCTCCTAGGGAAGCGGGGAGCCCACCAAGTTCCTCTGCGAAGGTCAGGGTGGCCCGAGCGCTGCCCTGAAGCGCGCGCGCCCGTCCCGCTGTCCTGTCCTGTGGCCGGAGCTTCTGCCCCGGGCTCTCCCTTTATTTCTTCCTGCAGCTCCTACCGCATGTTTACGCACAAAGACCTAGGCGCCGTGGCTCGGCCAACTTTTCCTACCTGTTACTTTTCCTCCCTGTGCTGCCTGCCGCCTTCCGCCCTCCCCAAACCTGATGGCTCTGGATAATGTGGCCCAGCACGCTCCCCCAACCCAAGGAATTTGGGGGGGGGGTTTCCTCTCCGTTTTCCATGTCTTCCATGCACACAGACACCATCTTCACATAGATATAAATGGTTCTCTTAAGTGGTTATAGTACCATAACCATATGGTTATCAGCCGCAGAAGTACATCTGTTTCAAGTGCTCACCACGGTACCCAGGGCTGACCCCTGAATGCTGTGATATTGTTTTGGATCCTTTGGGTCTGTGGCATCCAGAGCCGAATGAATCCTGCGACCTGACCACCGGTTTCCTTCCAGGCCCCTTGGGGAGGCAGATCAGAATCTTTTTTGCAGAGCGCGTGGTGTGTGGTGTCTGTCCCAGCCAGGCCCCAGCTGTGCACAGGGTAAATGACTACTCTGCACTTACGGTCAGAGGGTCCCAGTGGAGGCCTTCCGCAGCCACTCCCGGCCTGCTGGCTCCAGGGCTCCCACAGCCCACACCCCATGACTCCTGCTGCTGGTGGGCCAGCCTTTCTAGCTGCTACTGTGTTTTCTTCCTTCACCTCCCAGGGGTCTTCTGGATCTCACTCCCCGAGACACATCGCCTTAGCTGCCACCGCGTGCACAAAGCTTCCAGACCTTTCTCTCCGTTTGGTAGCGTTTCTTCTGCGGTCTGGGAGCCTAGTGCTTTTAACCTTTCCCTTTCACTCCGTGGATGTTGCACACTGCTGGTGGCCAGTGGTTGCACAGATTGTGCACCGCACGACTCTAGGCGTTTGCTGTTCACTTTACAGTCTGTGTGAGAATGACTCCCCTTGGAGATGTGCAGGTCACAACCTGTGTACCACTTAAGGTGTTGGAGTCAGGTGGAGGTTTGAAAAAATGCCCTTGAGCAGCTCTGATAAGGAAGGAAAAGGGAGAGGAGAGGGGCCAAGAGAGACCAGCAAGAGCAAAAATAGAAGTGGGGGACAGCACCACTTGGGGAAGTCTTGGTTGTGTACCAGGGTATCCGGCCTGACTGGGCATCTCGGGTTAGCTACACACAGGGAACGTGGTGTCGCCAGCCAGTGCCTCTTCTCCTAACAGGTCCCTGAACTTGAACCCGATAACAGCCCCACAGAATCTCCCTCGGCGTGGCTTCAGCCTGACCTCTGGGATGCCCTCCCTGTTGTACCATGTAGCCCTGTCCTGATTCCTGAAACTTAATATATTGATAAGCAAGATCATCTTTCCTCTTGTATTGCAACCTGGGCATAATCTTGCTGCTACTTTCTTTGACCTCCAGGCCACACTGTCCCTCAGTTCTGTGGCTTTTCCCACAGCGCACACTCCGGCTTCTTCCTGTCCTTTCTGTTTCTACGGCTACTCTTCTAGCCCAGGTTCTGATACTTCTCCCTACAGTGAGCTTGGTTGGCTTTTTCCTCAAGCTTCCCTTCCAAGTTCATTATTTTCCTACAGGATGAGTTTTGGGGGAGCCCCCCCTTTTTTTTTTTAACATGTTTTTATTGATTTCAAAGAGAGGAAGGGAGAGGGAGAGAGAGAAACATCAATGATGAGTGAGTCATTGATTGGCTGCCTCCTGCACGCCCCCTACTTCGGATCATGCCGGAAACCCTGGCATGTGCCTTGCCCTGGAATAGAACCGTGATCTCCTGGTTCATAGGTCAATGCTCAACCATTGAGCCACACCAGCTGGGCAGGGGGAGGCACCCATCTTTTGCATGTTGGTTCTTTATGATTTTCTTGCACGGACATGCTTCCCCTTGTGTTCTCTCCCCTCTAGTCTTCTCTCTGATTCAGACACTTCATCCTGAGTACCCTGTTTGCTCTCCTTTACATAGAATATCTGTGAACCTTCTGGCTTTATCGTTTCCTTGGCCATGGAATGCCCCTCCCGCTTCTCTGCTCTTGCCTGTGCTTTTCCTTTCCCCCCTAAAACTCAGCTTCCTCCATGAGGCTTCCCTGACTTGGTCCAGCGATCACCATCACATCAGAATCCACTCGGCTTCGTCCAGCAGGTTTTCACTTCTAGTGCCTGTGTCTGACCTATCTCGTTTGTCCGTTCAATACAGCGTTTCTCGAATGTCCGTTAGCGCCCATACGAGTGTCCCGACAGATGGCTCACTGAGTGGTCGGCGGGGGTGGGCGGACAGATAATAGACAACGAAATACCTACATAGAAACCAAGTTCCGGTAGGAAGCAAGGGAGAGGGTGGTTCATTTGATTTGGGATTGGGGTCGATTTTGCTGAAGAGGTGGACTTTGAGCTGAGCTTTGGGGACCATAAGAATTTTGAAAGAAAGGATGGAAGGGCATTCCAGGCTCTGGGGAGAGGCACCAAGTGTGGATGGGTGAGGTACGTGGCTCCTTCCCAGATGGCATGGAAGGTCCATGTAACCGGAGGTGGGAGGAGTAACCAGAGATGGGAGGAGGGGATATGATGGGAGAGCAAACTGCAAAGGTGGCATTGGGGTGGATTCTGAAGGCTTCCTGGGCTGTGCTGAGAAGCCTCGACCACGAGGGGTGGGTTTGTTGGCCCTGTGGGGGCTGCCAGGCAGCCTGTGCTCCCATCATCACATTTACTTAGCTCACTGTGTGAGATTGTCTGTTCCTGGCTGAAATCCCCACTCTGATTATACCCCCCAAGGGCAGGGACTATGCTGGTCTTGTTCACTATAGTATCCCTGTTACTAATAGGGTGCCTGGCTCATAGTAGGTGTTTGATAAATATTGGCGCTGAATACAGGTATATATCCTTTTACTTATGGATAATGGATAGCCATTGAGAGTTTCCATGACATGGCAGTCTGTTTGAGGAAGGTAAGTCCTCTGGTGTGCAGCATGAATTAGAGAGGGGAAGGTATGGAGATCGTGGAGAGGAATTAAGATATTTTTAACTGGTGTCTTTTAAAAAATATTTGCAAATCCACTGAAGTCGTTTTTAAATGACAAAAGCATTGCCTCTGTATTTTAAAATTCACATAACATAGAAGGGTATGATATTAATTAGGCAGGCCAAACCGCTCTAACAAATAAACTCAAAGCACAGTGGTTCAGACAATAGAAGTGTCTTTCCTGACAGTCCTGAGGGGAGGTTTCAGATGAAAAGGTTGGGTGGGACCCTGCTCCGGCACAGCCATTCTGGCTCCCAGGCTGATGGCACACGTAGTTTGCCATTAACCCGTAGTTTCTAAGGCCCCTTTGGTTGTCGCCATTGTCTTCCAGCCCCGTAAAGGGTGAAAGAGCACAGAGGAGATGTATGGAGGCTTCAAGGCCAAGCTTGGACGTGGCACACGTCCTGTCTGCACACATTCCATTCCACAGAACTCAGTCCGTGCCACGCTAGCTGCAAGGGAAGCTGAGAAATGCAGAGTAGCCTGGCAGCCGTGTGCCAGCTACTATGGAAGACAAGAACAGATTTGGGAGGACAGCTAGCAGTCCCTGTGTCAGTTATAAAGGGTATAAGGTAAAGAAAAAAAGTGCTCACTCTCTCGCTGCCCAGGCACAGCGCTCACATATACTGTACGTGTGTCCATATACTGAATATTTTATTCATTCTTTCTCAGAGCTTCTGTACAGGGTTCTGCACCTAACAGGCAGCTATTTACATAGTGTGTGCAGACAAGCATCTGGCTCTTACATGTATTCTTTTTTTTTTTTTTTTAATGTGTATATTTTATTGATTTGGGGGAGAGAGGAAGGAAGGAAGAGGGATAGAGAGATAGAAACATCGATGAGAGAGACATCTACCTGCTGGGGATTGAGCCTGCCACCTGGGTATGTGCCCTGACCGGGAATTGAATCAGGGGCCTCTTGGTTCATGGGTCGGCCCTCAACCACTGAGCCACACCAGCCGGGCCATATATTCTCTTATTTAATCCTCACAACAACACTCGGAGGCAGGTACTGTTATTTTCTCCATATTTCAGGTGAGGAAACTGATGCCCAGAAAAGTTAAGTAAGGAACTTGCCTGGAGTCATCCCAGGACTCGGTTCTGCCTCTGCTGAGGAAAAGCCGGCTTCTGTTCACCAGATAACCGGATGCTGTATATTTCTTGAGGTTAGTTTAGGTGAAAAAGGGTGACAGTGGTTTGAAAGCAAAAGTGTGGTTAAAAATAATAGGATCTGGGGTGAGTGCAGCCCAGGCACAATTCTCGCAACCCCGTGGCAGGTCACCACACCTCTGAGACCAGGGACCGAAATGCAGCTTCCTCCAGAAAGCACTGAGCCAGGAGGCCTGGCAAGAGGAGCCCCGTGAATTCATCCAGCCTAACGGTCTTTGAAGTGCTGTGGCCTTCAGAGGCTCCTTGGCACTCATTTTAGCCTTGTTAACAGAATTCCTGTATCTGCCAAGCTGATTAATGCCTGCCCTTGCTATAATTATTCTTATTAGCCTGCTGAATAGAAACTCTAGTTGTCAGTGTTCATTCCTTACATGCGGCCGGGCTAGTCGGCGTTTATATGGCTATTTTGTTTTAGAGACGAGTGCTGAGCAGATTTTAACCCCAGAGATCGGACGTATGTTTTCATATTGGCGCTGTGTCTGGCAGTTAAATAAGGTGTGTGCTTGTCTGTCAGTGTGTGACTGCATCTCACTTTATCAAGCAAAGTTAGGGGGGAAGCTGTCAGGGCAGTTTATAGCTATTCCGTTTAATTGCATTGGTTTCTTAAAGGCAGGATAGCGAGGCCATTGGGCTCTCTGCTTTTGGAAAATAACTTGAACTGGCAAAAAATTCTTCATAATTTGTCTTCTGAAAAAGGCCAAGTGCTGCAGTTGGCACCGTCGGTGGTTTTTTGAGATCTTGGAAGATTTCCCCCCACGCCGACTGTAGTCTTTGCAGAGCTGCAGAATTAGACCCAGTTGTTGTTAACACTGGCCTGGGCCGGTGATGGGATTTCCAGTAGGCGAGAGATAATGGCATGTGTACATGTTCGTGTTCTTCGAATGCCGATTTCGCCACCATGCTCCCCAAGTGTTTGTGCGAGATTATGGAGTCGCTAAGCAGCGTGAATCCAGTTTAAGTACGATGGGCTGGGACCTTAATTGCCTCCTGCCTCGCACCTTTCTGAGCAGCTGGAACGTGAAAGCGTTTACATCCCTCGGTATAATTCAGGGGGTTGGAGCGACTCTCTTGGCTGCTGTTGCTCAGACTAGGAGGAATTTGGCTTAGAGCTGTGCTTAAAGGTTCAGGGCACATTTCAGAATGGGTGCTACCTTTGAATCCTAATAAAATAGAGGCAGTGTGCAGACAGATGGGTTACTTCTCAGAGGTTAAAGCAGGACTTCCCAGCTTTTGTGCCATGGTAAGGGACCCACATGGGTTTCAGGTGGGTTGTAGCTGTGTCAGGCTACCGATGCCCTCAGCCTCCAGAGCCTACAGGTCAGAGCCACCCCTGAACCAGAAGCTGTGTTTACGCTGAGAGCCATACAGATGTGATCACTTCCCACGTGTGCTGTGATTTGATGGAGGTTGGCAGTTATCTCTTTTACCTGGTGAGCCACAGCTCTTCAGCCCCATCCTGGCCTTGAGATGAGCTGTTTGAAAATGGCTGTTGAGAAGCTTGGTGACTTGGAGAGTGGCTCACTTACTCATTCAGCAAATACTGAGAGAGAGCTTACTAACCCAGGCCAGGCATTGTTCTGCATGCTGGGGACTCTGCAGTGAGCAGAGCTGACTCACACCTGCCCTCCAAGGTGGGGCAGGATGCACCAGACCTATGGTTGGTGTTGTTGCCAGAAAGTGCAGCAACACCTGGATGACTGAGGTGAGGGTCAAGGGCAAGTTCTTGGGAATGCCTGTTGGGGGACAGGAAGTGGAAGGAAGAGACGCCCTGGTCTGGAAGAGTGCTTGACACGGATTATTTGGTGGCCTGGGCTTCTAGGTGAATTCTGAGGCAAAGGCCATGGTCAGAGTCAGAGCAAGAGGAGTGTGGGGTGGGCTCCGTGGGAATGTGGAGGTGTTCAGTTAGCCTTGAGGATGGGTCAGCTTAGGCCTGTGGTGTAGGCAGTCAGCCTGGCTTCCTGACTTGATCCCACCAAGCCTGGCAGCCTGGGATCACACGGTGTGGTCTCCCCGTGCGATGAGGGTGGAAGGATGGAGGGTGCAGGAGTCTGTAGGGAGCTGGTTGGAGAAGAGTCCAGGCGGGAGAGGCAGGTGACTGAGGCTGGAAGGGCTGATAAATGGCAGAAGGTTTGAGGGACTAGAGGATGTGAGGAGGGTGAAAAGCAGATTCAGAGGCACAAGGGAGTGGATGGGCCAGGAAGGTAAGAGGTAAGGACCAAAAGAAACAACTTCTGCACCCAGGATCTTAGAAGTGGAAATCTGAGGGGTAGTAGGCTGGGTGGGCAGTAGCCAGTGTAAACATTTATCTAGAGTTTTCACCTCTCGTCATTTGAGCCTATTTATCTCTAATATCTAACTGGGTTGGGTCTGAATGGATTAGGAGACAGTGGCGTGACTTTTCAGAAGCATTAGTCCCAGGTATTATAGGAACAAGGTGTGACTAAGACGAGCTGGGGTTTGGGGACTGGTGTGCTGAGCAGGAACCAATATGAAGATTAATTTCCTCCCTAAGAAATCCCTTCCTACCTTTTTTACACCATGCACTGCACTTTTTATATATTAACTCATTTAGTAGGCTTCGTAACCCCATGAGGTCCGTACTGTTGCCCCCATTTGATAGATGAGGAAACTGAGTCACAGAGCGGTGAAGGAATCTGCTCAAGGTCACAAGTCAGTGGCAGAGCTGCTGGGATTTAAACCCAGATGGCGGGATCCAGCATCTGGGCTCATAACCGCAGTTCCACCTCTTCCGTCGTCTAGCTATTCAGAGTCCAACATATGTTTGAAAACACAGAAGAAGAGAATTGATGCAATTAGCCACAATGTGAGAACATTTGTTTCCTTGTCTTCTAAAACACAAGGTTTGGAATCTGGCCCTGGATCTTCCACTCACTAGTTTTGTGACCTTGGACAAGTTGCTGAATAGCCCTTAGCCTCTGTAACGTCAGGGGCTGGACTAGCCCATCCCGAAGGCCCCCTTCCATCTCCAGAACTCTTCGAGTCCGCGCTGACCCCTGCTGTTGGCCATATGGGCCGCTTGGTCCAGCCCTGGCTCCTCGCCCGTCTCCCCCAGCCTTCCTCCTGTCTGCAGCCTGCGCGCCTTCTCTCTCACCTGCCTGGCACCTCTCCACGGCCCGGCGGCACGGCCGCAGAGGGCTCTGGGAATTGTTTGTCATTCTGTCACTGTATCAGCGACCGCTTCTCCTTCCAGCCCGTTCCCTGTGCCGTGAGACTAGCATCTTTCTTTCTCCAGCGTTCTCTAGGTGATGGAGGTGACGGACTTCTGGGAAAGGTCACAGAAATGATACCACCAATAAGGCGTTTCTAGAAGATAGAATGTTTCTTGTTACTGACTTTTGGACCCGCTTTGCTGAGGATTTCAGCCATGAGAAAGTTGGGGTTGAGTAATCAAGGCCCAGCCCTCAGGAACATGGCTTGTGTTTTTGTCCACATGTAACTCTCAAGTCCAGACCACGGTGAGAAGACAGACAGCCTCAGGTGTGTCCACGTGTCTCCTAAAGGGTAGGAGAGTTGAAATTCAGACGTCTCCCATCAATGGTCTTAATTGGCTAAGAAATGTGCTCTCAGCGTATGGGGACTTTCTTCCTTTCCATTCTTGGTTCAAAATGATGTTGGAGACGCTGCCAAGGAAAAGCATCCGACCTGGAAAACGTCCACATCGCTAGGAGCCCGTGCGAGCTCCGTCTTCGGTGTACCCTGGTCACTTCGAGGCGCAGCCACACTGCCGACCCGGTGATGTTCTCGCTCTCGTCTCGGATGCAGAGTTTTCGAGGCTTATGAGGAACCCTCCGGGAGTGAGTTCTCAGCTGTGTTTGAAGTGGCTTGCTGTCTTTGGCCATTCTGGAGGTGAAGGGGTAGCCAGTGCTTTCTAAATGCTCTGCCCCCCTCGGATGTCTTAAGAACCGAGTATGAGCTGATTCGGTGTCTGTCCAGGGTGCTGCTGCTGCAGAGAGGAGTTAAAAAATAAAACAGCTTTTGGCACGGCTATTCATTTTTCCATTTTCTAGAGCCTGGCACGCCCAATGTTTTCTTATTTATTAGAAGGCATTATAGTCCATCATGTTTGACTGAGAAATCCATACCCTTAGTTCCAAGAGCAGACCAGCCACGGTGCCTGGCCCGGAGCCTGGCACACTCCGGGCGCTGAGTCACGTTGGTCCAAGCCACACATGGGTGCCCAGCTCTTACCCTACGCTGCATTACGAGACCTTCCTGCTTTTCCTCGAGGTCATCTTTTTTAGTACTTGTGCAGCATTTGGGGAGTATTTACAAAGGAATTAGGAAATGGAGTCCAATGTAGAAGGCAAACCAGTTATAGTGAACGGCAGAATGGGTGGCTAGTGCTTGTTAAACATCTGAGCGGATGAATTTTTAGGTAGCTGTGCATATGGGACTGTTGGAATGATGGGAATAAAACGGAGGCCTGGAGCTGTTATTATGGAAAATCTTCATGGAGCAGGTGGGACTGGAAAGCAGTTTGAGCCGGGAGCAGGAAAAGCATTTCCGGATGGAAATGACCGGTGCAGTTTCTGGGAGGTAGGAGTGGATCAGCATCTGTGGGTTGGTGTCCCATTTGGTGACTAGCTGACTTAAGCTGGAGCAGGGAGAGAGACCTCAGGGAATGTGGATATTAAACTCTGAGGAGGGAGGCGGGCAGAGCAAGAATGCCAGCAAAGTCACCCTGGAGGTGTCGTCAGCGCCCACAGAGCAACTAAGAGCCCACGTGCGTGAGGCTGGTGCGGTCTGCTGGGGCTTACAGGAAGCTCGCCTGCTAAATGAAGGTGATACGTCAGGCCATAATCCTATTTTTGGTTGTTTCTTACAAGGAAAATGGCTCATAAAACAGTTACTGATGTTCCCCTTAGGTCGTTTATCAGAGCATTTCTTCTAAGGACTATCACCTGGTAAGAGATACGGGTAAGTTTTAGAGGAAGAAAGGGGAATTTCAGATGGTTTTCTGTGGAAACACGCACGCTTTATGCAATCATGTGGCCTGTTCATCAGAGTCCTACTCTAATAACAATGTGTCCCGCAAGCATGTTTCACCTGAAACAACAGGATGAGTCCTGAAAGCTTCTTGTTGTACCTGGGTGGTAGGTAACTGGGGAAGGTACCTCCGTTCCCGCACCTCGAGGTGGTATATACTGCCCAGCTGCCCACTCGGGGACCCGCAGGCCTCACGGAGTTACCACGCAGCAGGGTGTGAGCTTGGTCCTGAGGAAACGGCAATGATGCGGCGAGCTCACTGTTGTGTCCGGTGTGGTCACTGAAGGTGTTTGGACCTCAAAGCGCAGGAGTGCGTGGAAGGGCGATTGGCCCCTCACCTCCAATTTGCAGCCAAGCACCCGGCGGTCGTCAGTTGGGAGGAAAGTCAGAGCAGAAAGAGCAAGGACAAATTAATGCCCACTAGCGCCTGTGCGTCTGTCTCTCCACCTCTAACGGTGACGACCACCGGAGTGTGCACTTCCCTTTTGTCCAGCTCTAACCAGAACTGCACAGGGAAGAGGATTCTGGGAAATGAAGTTCCAGTTTGGCTAAGTTGGCACATACAAAACCCCACAATTTTATGATGTCGAGTTAAAGGTTTTGTGTGGCTCTGGCCTCCCAGGCCCTCTCAAAGGCCACAGAACTGGAGGCCATGTCATGGGTAGAAGTCCAGTGAGCAGTGAGCCAGCCTTTAAGAAGTGACTTGCCCTTGTGTTCCTCGGTTGCTGGTGCCACCGGATCTCCTGTGTTCCCTGCCTGTCCTGTCTGTAGTGCCAGAGGTGATGGCTCTCGCAGCAGCAAGCGCTAAGTAAAGTTGCATTGACCGTAAAGAGCCTGTCAATTCCGGGGGAGTGCAAAGTCGTCTTACCAAATTCTTGTTTGACCTGGGGGACACCAAGGCTCACCCCTCCTCCTCACCCTGTGTGAAGGCTAAAAGGTTTCCAAACGGAATGACTGCAGACTAGAGCCAGAAACCGTCTGTTAAATGAGAACAAGGGTTGGCCCTCTGGACCACCTTGCTGCACTGCCACGGTCTGTAAGTCCCAGCCGCACCTTCCTCGCTCATGTTTCTGCAGCCAGCTCGGGCCAGCAAGGACTCAGGGAGTGCCTTCTGTATTAATCTTTGCCCTTGGGGAAGGAGCACACCTGGACCTTGTCATCACTGAATTCAGTCACCTTTTTGATTGTCAGCTCTGATACTTCCCTCTGTGACCACAACCTCTTCCCTCTACTCCTTTCAAATTCCTTTGTGTCTGTGGAACCCACATTCCATCCTCACGGTGGTGCCCTGATCTTTATTTATTTTTTTACCTGCCTTAATTTTATTTTAAGCAATTTTTATTTTTTTTCAATTACAGCTTACATTCAGTATTATTTTGTATTAGTTTCAGGTGTAGAGCATAGTGATTAGACAGTCATTCTTTATAAAAATGGGCCCCCAATATTTCCAGTACCCGCCTGGCACCCTACCTAGTTATTACAATTTTACTGACTGTATACATCCCGGGACTGTTTTGTAACTACCAACCTGTACTTCTCAGCCCCTTCATCCTTTCTGCCCAGTCCCCAACCCCCCTGCCCTCTGGCAAACGTCATTCTTAATGCTCTCGATCTTGAATGTTCCTTTTTTCCAGGCTACCAGGCCACTCTTCTGGGCTCCCATCCAGGGCAGACCCTGGTGGTCCACAGTTCAGCAGTGAGCTTGTTGACATCCTAGGACCCTCTGCCATATTTCTTTGCCAGTCCTCATACCATATTTGAACAATCCACACCAACCACAGTCTCTGAGCCAAGCCTTATCACCTTGCTGGGGAAAAAGTCTCCACACCTGCCCACCTGAGTTTCCTCACCAAGTCAGGGTGTCCTTGCTGCACCTCGGCCCTCCTTTGTGATCATTTGTAGATCGTTTCTTACTGTATTCATTGGAAGGCTTGTTCTAAACCTTTCTCATGATCTCCAGGATCTACACCCCTCTCTGCTGCTTGACTGAGACAAGGGAGACCAAGCTAAGGTTTCTCAAGCTTTTTGTCTCAAAAGTTTCTATGCTTTTACCCATCCCAATCTCCTAAATTCTGGAAAAGGTAAGGGCTCCCTCTCCGCTGGACTGTCAGTTGACCCTTCTAGCATGGTTCTCAGAGCTGCTGCCCTTGTGTTCCCGGCACTGCCCTTGTCCTTAGAACCTCTCCTCTGTCATCTTGTGGAGGACACCCCACTGGTCTGCCTGTGTCTGCTCCAGTCTGCTCCAATCACCCGACTCCTTACCACTCCCCAAAGGTCCCTCTGAGGTCTTTGCTTATGCTCTGCCTTTTAACTCGAGTCACCTTCCTCCTCAGTGTCCCCTGTCCAACCTTCCCTCCCTACCCCCCCCCCAACCATTTTTCAAAGGCCCAATTCCGATGTTGACAATGCATGAAGCTTTTCACTAATCTTTTTGGATGGACACACCCTCACCTTTGAACTCTGTGCACTTGTTAGTGCCTCTCTTTGGTTACTTACACCCATCCTTATATTACAGTTTTCATGTACACCTCTGACCCTTAACGCATCACACATAAGCTCCTCAAAAGAGGATCCAGAGGCTGGTTTACCTTTCTCTGTCCCATATCATCTGGCACTGGGGCTTCTTGCTCAGTCCATGTTTGTTGCATGAGTAACATTATATTTGTCTAGTGGATCTCAGTGAGGTCTTAGCTGAACCTTTTTTAAAAAAAAAAGATTGTAAGGCCTGCTCTAGTAGAACCTATTTTCGTTCAGATGGGGTTTTGAAGTGCTGCCATATGTGACTTCATTACACATTCTCTGCTGGCTGCGACTTGTTCAGTGCATACATTGCGGCATTTTCATCACTTAGGGACTGTCTAGATGAAGCTGGCTCAATCCCTTCCAGCCAGGCCTCTCGGTGGCAGACGTGAAGAGACAAAGGTTTTTCATTAGTTGAGTCAGATACAGCAATAAAGGCTCTATAAAAGTTTACAAGTTTGACCTCTGTGTTCCCTTCTAGCTCATAGTGGGCTGGGAACTCCCTGTGGAAATCCATGGGCCTTCAGTCTCTCTTAAAGGCCTTGTGAGGTCTCAGGCAGGGGGACTTAGGTGTCCTTTTATAAGGCAAACTAAAGCACTATAAGCTCTTTAGTTTCAGTATTTCAGCTCTACTGTGCCCGTGTATTGAAAACTGCCAATCCTTCCAAATGGCTCCGATTAGAAAGTCAGGCTGTTTGCTTCTAGGCAGCTCAGTGCAATGATAAAATTTGAGCAATTGCAAAAATCCTTTGCTGTACTCTGCAGATCTTGATTGAGAATAATGTTGATGATCACCCAAGAAATAAAATCTGTTTCCCGTGGATATCATGAGGGGGTGGGAGAGGGGTAGATAAATTCAGTTTAGTCTTTATTAGCTTGTCTCTTTTAATGATTCCTCACAGTTGCCAATCGTGCTTATTGAACGAAACATTGCAGGAATAGGTTACCTTGAAAAACGTGCCTGGCTTTTCTTGCCCGCCCCCATCCATTCTCCATGGCAGAAGGAAGTCGAAGGCATTTAATTATCTTCTTGAGTACTTCAAAGGTAGGCAAATGTTTATCTGGAAACACTGGCCTCTTGATTATTAATTATCTGGACTGCTGAAAAGTCAGAGCAGTGGGTTTCCAAGTCCTTCCTATATGAATTTAGAAGAAAGTTCCCTTTACCTTTTTTAATATGAAAGTATGAGATGTTAGAGTTAGCATCACTTAAAATAATGATGAAGGTTGCATCTCAGGGGGAAAAAAATTGAAGAAAAATGATTTTTAGCAATCCCATTTCTCTAATTTCTCTCATCTATCTACTTCATCTTGAGAATATATATTTCTTCTCTTAGTGACTCACTTCTGTTACTTTGCTGCCTGTCTGGTTCACATTGCCCTTGGAGAATATGAAATATTTTATTGGGAATTTCAAGCTTTCTCCTTCCTACTGAGAGCAAAGACAAAATCAATAGAAGGTGGGAATGTCAACAGCACAATTGAAGGCAAAGCACCCAGCCCATCTTTGTCTAGACTGTGCAATGTATACATAGACCAGATAAACCTGGGTTGGAGGCCCTCCCTTAATAGCTGTTAGGACCTTCAGCAAGTTGATGAACTTCTCTGAGTCTCAGTTTCCTCAGTTTTAGTCCTGTTTCCTCAGTTCTATGATAGGGGCAGTAATACCTACCTAGGGTTCTATTCTGTGGGTTAATTAAGATGGATTATGAATAGTTGCTACCTCAGTGCATGGCATATAAGAAAGACACAGTATATTTTATTATTCCAATCTTTTAAAAATTTTTTTGTTAATCTTTACTCGAGGATTTTTTTTTTCCGTTTGCTTTTCAGAAAGAGTGGAAGGGGCAGGGGGGAGAGAGAGAAACATTGATGTAAGAGAGACACATCGACTGGTTGCCTCCCACATGGGCCCCGACCAGGGGCAGGGAGTGAACCTGAAACCCAGATATGTGCCCTTGACCAGGAATCGAACCCATGACCCTTCAGTGCACTGATGCTCTAACCTACTGAGCCACACCAGCCAGGGCTATTAGTCCAATCTTATTGTTGAGAGATATTTAATGGCGACTCAAAGTGAACACATTACAAAATAAATACTTGAGAAGTGCTTGTATGATTTTAGCTGAAATTATGGATTCTTTGATTAATCAAGTATATTCTATTATTCCCTTCTGCCCTCTTTTAGTTTATTTGTTATGCATTCTTTCATTTCTGTGGTTATTTTAGAGATTAGAACATGCATTGTGGACTTACTAGTGTCTACTGGTGGGCCTTTTATCACTCCAGGATAATGCAAGACCTTAGAACAATTAAGCTCCATTTATTCCACTCATTTTTTGTACAGTTGATGTCATATATTTTAAATTCCAGAAAACATTACTGATATTATAGTATAGCATCAATATTTGGTAGACTTATCCACATAATTACCCTTTCTTCTGCTTTTTATGCCTGTCTACCTTTCTTTTTGAAGAACCCCTTTAGTATTTCTTTTTGTTATTTCTGTGGTATTTCTTTTTATTAATTCTATTTCTCTTGTTGAAAGTTGGTTGAAAGCATATTTACCTTTTTTTTTTTTTTTTTTTAAGGATTTTTTTCTGTGTAGAATTTTAGGTTGCCTGTTTTCTTTCATCACTTTAAAGATGCCATTCCATTGTCTGATGAGCATCTTTTCTGTTGAAAGTCAGCTGTCAGTGTGCCATTGCTCCCTTCTCTGCCTGTCAGCAGTTTTACTGTGATGTACCTAGGTGTGGTTTTTTTTTGTGTTTATACTGCTTGTGATACATAGCCCTTTCATTTTTAGAGAGAGGGAAGGGGGGGTGCGTGGTGGGAACATCGATCAGTTGCCTCCTGCATGTGCCCCAAACAGGGATCGAACCCGCAACCTGGGTATATTAAACCCCTCCCCCCCTTTTGGTGTACAGGACTACACTCTAACCAACTGAGCCACGCCAGCCAGGGAGATACATAGCAGTTCTTGAATCTGTGGTATGCTGTCGTTGGTTTAAGAAACCACTTAGCGGTTGTCTTCAAAAATTAACTCTGCCTAATTCTACCACATTCTTTCTCCTCCTGGGAGTCTATTAAACATGCCTGAGGTTTTTTACTGTCTCTCTTGGTGTCTCTTAGATTCTCTTCTGTATTTTCATCTTTTTTTACATCCTGGGCTTCAGTTTGGATAAGTTATACAGACTTCTTTTCTGCTGCACCTAATTTGCTATCAGATCCATTTATCGAGCTCTTAATTTCAGATATTAGATCTGTTTTTTTAGTTCTAGAATTTCAATTTGATTATTTCAATAGATTTTAGTTAAGAGTTGTAGTCTGTTTCTTTAGACAACTAATTGTAGTTAAAGTCCATGTCTGATAACACCAATATCTGGATCTCTGTGGATCTGTTTCTATTGTCTGTTTGTTTGTTTTTCTTTTCTGTCATTTTGGACTTTTTGTTTGAAATGTCTGGTAAGTTATGATTGAATACTGAAAAATTATAGTGTCTCCGTATGATATTTTCCTTTTCCCGGTATTTATTTTTGTAGTTTTCCTGGCAGGCTTGTAGAGTAAAAACAGCAAGTGAGACCATAATCCAGTGAGGAATTGAGATGCTTTGAGAGTGGACTTCAGTGTTGATGAGAGCTAATTGTTTCTGAGATTTACTCTTACTCCAAGGGTATAGCCCTTCCAGGGCTGTAAGTGAAAGTCTGCGGTGTTTACTATACTGTATATAGTCTACCTTCCTTTGTGAACTTGAAATTCCTTTTATTGTTTCCTTAGGACTGTGAGATGGTTGAAAACTTTGCTTAACCTTTCAGCCTCTTAGTATTTACTTTGTGCTTAGCTTCTCAGCTACACCCCCCCACCCCCCAAGCAGCTTTCATAATATCAGTCTCCTTGAGGGGAAAAGCAATGTGGTATGTTGGCTCACTTCTCTGCGGTTGCCTTTCCCCCTAGGATCTTGACTCCTCACATTATGACTTTCTTAGTTGGCCTGAACTTCAGTTGTCTCCTTGGCCCCATGAGGTGATGGCAGCTCTGAGCTACTAACTTGACTTAGTGTCTGACCTACACTGCTTAAAATTGGCAAATATTTCAAGAGAAAAAGCAGTGGACATTGTCAGGTCCACCTCGGGTGTTTCTGTGACCTTGGCCCCTTGATCCTGGATTGTGCACCAGTGCAGTCAATTAATCTGTTTCTTGTAGTCTGTCTATCTTTTGTAGCTGTTCTCAGGGTGGGAGTTGATCTGACATGAGCTACTGTGTTACAGCAGAAAGCAAAAATCTCCTGGAAGTGGAAATCTCAATTATTGGTCTTTTGAAATCTATGCCTTACTTGCCCCATTCTCCCAAAAAAGTATGTGAAGCAACTTGTAATGAAATACACATGTACATGCAATAAAAACCTTAAAATAAGGGTAAAAAATCAAAAGTATAAGGACAGCAGAGAAGGCAGAGGAAGGTGTAGAGACAGAGGAAGGAGATAATTATTAGAAATGTAAACTATGGGTGGTTTCCATAGTTGACCATCATTTAGTACAGGACCTTCTTAAAGCTAAGGTACAAAAGGACACATAAATTTTATATATGTTGAGGAAAATAGGACTTGGAAGTTAGGATAGAGAAAAGAGAGATGAAATTAGCAGTGACAATTGTATTAGGTTTTGTTTTGTTGGTTATTTTGTTTTTGTTTTTGTAGACTTAGTAATTTTTAAAATAGAAGTTTAGAGGCAATGGAGGGTTCTGAAACTTATTAAAGAAGGTCTGGTCTAATCAGGACGTTACACGTGCTGGACCACTTAGTAATTGGGATTGCTAATATTTTGGCATAAAGCCTTAATACCACTTCGCAAATGTGATATAAAAATGCCCTGCCCTGGCCGAGTGGCTCAGTTGGTTGTAGGTTTGATTCCTGGTCAGGGCATATACCCAGGTTGTGGGGGGTGAGTGCGGGAGGTGGCCAATTGGTGTTTCTCTCTCACATCAATCATTCTCTCTCCCCTTTACTCTCTCTCTAAAATTAATAGAAAAAACATCCTTGGCTCGAGTGAGGATAACACACACACACACACACACACACACCCCTTATTTCAAAGGTACCCTACACACACACACACACACACACCCCTTATTTCAAAGGTACCCTACACACACACACACACACACACACACACACACCCCTTATTTCAAAGGTACCCTGGGGCTGTGGGAACTGTTTTGAGTGGGAAGACACACCCTTACAGTTCTTGTCTTCTGAGGAAAGACTGTACAATGGCCCATCAACAGGTATTTTTTTCTGGTACTTAATCCTAAGGGAATTTTATCATATCGATTTTTGTGTCATTGAACAGCACAGCAGTGTCCTCAGTATTACTTTTAAGGGTGATACAGAAATGCCTTTCATATGATGGTTCCTTATATTGACCCTTGAAAACAGATTTAACCATAATTTTAAATCATTACTTAGCTAAAGACATTTTATGAAGAACTAGATTAATAATAGTTCATAGACCAACGGGTTTGGCACTCTTAATTTGAAATGCTGGAAGAATTTAGAAAACCAGAGGAAATTTTTCTTCTTTCCCCCTCACTGATCAACTGTTACAAGAAGTTTTGACAAAAATTGGCAGTGTGTGGCTATGCGGATATTTTTTTGATTTGAAAAGAGCCATATGCTTTATTTTTTTACCATTTATATTTATTTTAAAATATGATTTGAAAAGAGCCATATGCTTTATTTTTTTTGCCATTTATATTTATTTTAAAATATTATTAGCTGTTACTTAACACTATTAAAGGAAATCTGCTAAATACCAGATTGCTTATAGTAAGTTGAAATTCTGTTACCAGAATTTAGAGTCTTGATTTGCATGGCTGAGGGGACAGCCGAGTTCTGCCTACAAGACATAGCTCAGGTTTGTATCTTTCTCGATTAGAATTTGATCTTCTAAGCATCTGTTCATACCTCCTTCACTTTTCCCAGCGGCACTATAACAGCCAGAATTGGAGGTACTTTCGCAGGTTGAGCTGGAACGTGGAGGCAGGAGGGCCCGAGTCATCCCAGGGGAGCTGGCTGGGAAGGCTTCACAGAGGAAGCGGTGCTGGAGCTTCTTGCAAGAGGCCAAGAGATTGCTGGGAGGGCATTCCAGCTGACGGAGGCACAGAAGCAGAGGCCACGGGGCACATGAGAATATGGCATTTCCGGAAAATGTCATTTGGTTTGTGGGGTGGGAGAATGGTCGGAGAAGCCGGAGCTCTTACTGCGTGGCAAGCTCTCAGCCAGGCCTTTCATCTTGTGAACTCATTGAATCCTTCTTGCCCCATTTAGTAGCTGGACGGCCACGCTGAGGTCTCCCAGATTTGAACTTGGGTCTCCTTGATTTCAGAGTCCATGCTTTCTGCAGCGTATCTTATTCATAGGACACCAAGAAAGAGTAATGCATGTTCATTTGGTCTGGCTTGCAGCGCTAAACGCGGGTAGTAAACGCACTGTGGAATTGCGCCGAGTTTCATCGCAGTGAAGATGTTTCGAAGGTTGCACAGGAATGCCCGTGAACTCTTCACTTTGTCCACGGGCTTGTCCCAGGCCAAAGTGGCTGCATTCCTAACGACACCCAGCCCAGCAGCCAGCCAGATGAGGTGCACTCTCCCTTTGTGTTTTCCTATCATTCTGAATTTAAATTGGGCTGAAGAGTAGGGAGAAGGAAATGAGCCAGAAAATAGAAAATTAATACAGAAAATAGAAAATTAATACTAGGTAGAGTCGTCATATTTTAAAATTAATTTATAGGCAATGTCAGATAATCAGAGTTAAATCATTTTATCAGTAGGCTGGTGTGGGATTTAAAAATTTGACATCCATCAATGTAAATCAGTCTCAGGAGCCCCAGAGAATGGTCTCCAGGGACAAGGGCTGGTACAGGGTGCACAGAAGTGTAAATACTTGATTAGCTGTGTCCTTTCCTTTCTCACCAAACCTAAACTATTTCTACATCCCAGTGAGTGGCAATGGTATGTTAAATAGTAATGGGAGGGAAGACACTATTCAGGTTTATGGTTAGACTACTTTAAATACTTGTCGTCCCTCCCTGACAATCCTAGGGAGCTGTTGAGTGAGAGGCACTAGTTTTGGGTGTCATCCTGGCTCATGGGTCCAGGGATGACCTCCTTCTGCCCAGACACAGGCTGGATACCATTTCCCCTGGCTGCTCAGATCTCTGCCATGTGCCTGCAGACAGGAGCACCCACAGGTTGGCTACATTTGTCCAGGGAAGACCTGGCCTGATTCAAGACCTGCCTTTCTTCTCTTGTCATTGCAGCTGTCTGTCGAGGGCGCGTGGTGAGAGTCCCCGCCGGGAGCCTGGTGCGAGTGGTGGGCACCGAGCTGGTCATCCCCTGCAACGTCAGCGATTACGACGGCCCCAGCGAGCAAAACTTTGACTGGAGCTTCTCGCCTTCGGGGAGCAGCTTCGTGGAGCTGGCCAGCACCTGGGAGGTGGGCTTCCCGGCCCAGCTGTACCGGGAGCGCCTGCAGCGGGGGGAGATCCTCCTGAGGCGAACCGCCAATGACGCCGTGGAGCTCCATATAAAGAACGTCCAGCCCTCGGACCAAGGCCACTACAAGTGTTCCACCCCCAGCACGGATGCCACCGTGCAGGGCAACTACGAGGATACTGTGCAAGTGAAAGGTACATCCTCATGGGGGTCGCCGTGCCAGGGGCCGGGCTTTCCCCTGCCACTTGGCTGTGGGGAACTTTGTCAAGAAACTTAACGCCTCTGCGGCCCTGCTTCCTCCTCTGATGATTAATAGCAGCTTATCTAATTAAAGGCAGGGGATGGGCCAGGTGGCCCTGAGGGTCCTTTCTCTTTACTTTGATCCTGAGCCATCCCCTGGCTGGTGAGTTGGAGGCGACAGGGCGTGGGGGTAGGGAGCCCAGCTCTGAGCCAGGTCTCCTGCTCTCAGTGAGTCAATGACTGGCTCTGCCACTTGCCAGCTGTGTGGCCATGGACACGTGACATCACCAGCTTCCTCCTCTGCAACAGGGCCTTTCTTAAAGGCACTGAGGACAGGGAAATAGTGCCATAGAAGCATTCAGTGGAGGTTTGCGATGAGAAGGTGACGGTCAAGATGATAATGTTTGGCTTTATGGGAATTACAGATACTTCAGAGCTCATGTCCTCCTGTGCGCCCTGAAGTACCTGTTAGTTCTCGAAGTTGTGTGAGCTATAGGTAGAGGAAGAGTGTTTATGATGGGCACCGCTAGCTGATTGGCCTCGCTGTGCAAGTCATCACACCTTCCATATCGGCATTGTTTTTGTTTTGTTTTTTTCTCCATTTTCCAAGTCCTGTTAGATTTACTCACACATTCAGTTCTCTGAATTCAGCCAGGAAGGTAGGGCAGGATATTTCCTTAGTTTACACATGAGGAAATGGGAGAGCAGAGGTTAATTACTTCCTTAAAATCCCACAGCTAATCAGTAAATGAGCAAGAACAAAATTTTAATTTGGGGCTAGCCAGATAGAAACATTATTGTTGTTATTTTTATCACTTAATTATGCATTTATTTTGTACCCTGCCTTGTTCCAAAAAGAATTGATATCAGGATAGGAGTGCGTGTAACAAAGTAGAAGATGTACATGATGACATAAAACGAGGGGGTTGATTCCCACAGTAACGATTTGTAGGACCCCACCCTATCTCAGATCCTGCACCCTCATTTAACTCATGAAGGGATAGAATAGCCCTGTCCGTTATGTAGGTATTAAAACATCAAATCTACCTCTTCCTTATTTCTATAGAAAATCCTAAACATGTTTTTTTAGAAGAAAGTCCCATAAGACATTCCTGCATTGCAGTTAACTAATGCATTGCTTTTATAATCAGCACCCACATGCTGCACCTCCTTTAGGTCAGATGCACTCTTGTTTCCCCTTGTAATTGAAAGCAGATGGATGGCCCATGAAAGAGGCTGGTTGGTGCCCAGGTGGAGCCCCTGATGGCTGCCATGCATGGTCCAGAGTCCGCCTGGCCTTCAGCACAGAGCTGAGGCTTCTGTTTTCCTTGACGGGCTCCCCACCCACAGAACTCTGCTTACTCTGGTCACTTGTAGGCACTTCCCAGGCTACAAGGCACAGGGAACTCATGCCAAGCTTCCCCCTGTGGATCACGCTGCTTTAACTCTCGGAAGGGCCTTCAGGCTCCCTACTCGAGCCCTGGATCCTAACAAGGGAGTGTTGGACAGCCTTAGCGGTAGCTGTATTGTGATTGTTGAGTGCCAGCTTTGTCCTGGGCACTTTCCTGTCAGCTTCCTGAGATAGGTCCACTTGTCACCTCTTTTCAGAAATGAGGAAACTGAGGCACAGAGGGGTAAAGGGTGGCTTAAGGGTGGCAGAAGCATGTCCCCAAGGCCCAACTCCAAAAAGGGAGTTTTCACCCCCAAACCCCAGTTCTACCAGGGAGTCTTATTAGGGCCCTCTTCTTATTTTTCATTTTCAAGTCAGAAAGTCAATTAAGATTATAGATGAATCAAAATGGGAAAATGTGCCCATCTGGACATTAGAACAGGGAAGGGGGCGGGGAGAGTTGTTCTTGGTCACAGCCCGGCTCATGGCTCACGGCCAGAAAGGTGTCTGGTGCTTGCTGGGAGGGGGCTTAGGTGCTCTGCTGATGGTCTGTCCCTCCCCACCTCCAGTGCTGGCTGACGCCCTGCACGTGGCCGCCAGCCCTCGGCCCTCCCCGGGCCTGGGCCTGGGCCTGAGCCTGCACCTGGGAGAGCCCTTCGAGCTGCGCTGCGCGGCCGCCACTGCGTCGCCGCTGCACACTCACCTGGCGCTGCTGTGGGAGCTGCGGCACGGCTCCACCCGGCAGAGCGTCCTCGCCCTGACCCACGAGGGCCGGCTGCGCCCGGGCCCCGGCTACGAGCAGCGCTACCACGGCGGGGACGTGCGCCTGGACACCGTGGGGAACGACGGCTATCGCCTCTCCGTGGCCCGAGCCCTGGCCACCGACCAGGGCACCTACAGGTGCGTCGTCAGTGAGTGGATCGAAGAGCAGGGCAGCTGGCAAGAAATCCAAGAAAAAGCCGTGGATGTGGCCACTGTGGCGATCCAGCCAACAGGTGAGCTTCTGGAAATGGGTATTTTAGACTTTATTTTTCTGACCAATGATGGTGTGAGAACTGGGGGGGGCACCCCATCCCCTTCTGACAAGATTTCTGCTTCTCACGGGAGGCCTGGGGTTGAGAGGGAAGGGAGGAGGGCGGTGTTGGCAGTTGAGGAGGGCTCATTTGTTTTGTGCTTTATGTCCATAGTTTTGCTTTGTGGCCACTTTTCATCTCGATTCATACCCACGGGAAGCATGTTACCCATGATACTGAGACAGTGTTTTGACTGAAAGACAGGTCCCTTTAGGTGCAAGAACGAGGCCTGGCCTTGTGTCCTGAGGGGTGGAGCTGCTCCCACCAGCCCCCTTGGCTTTATCCTGTTTGGTGTTCCCCCTTTGGATCTGCAGTTCCCCATAGCTGTTGGGGATGTGTCTGGCTCACTTCAAAACCTCTGGTCTAACGTGCTCCTCTAGGCCTGCCTCTCAGGTCCCCTCAGGTGCCCCATCCCCTTCTAGGTGAGGAGTTCTCCAGGGCTGGGCCTTGTCTTAGTTCCTGTAGTACACCCCCCAAGGAGCATCTAGCCTCGGAGTCTCTAGGCAAGAAGTTCTCTGTCTTGTCATCTGTGAACCAGCTTAAACAAACAAAACAAAAACACACACAACTTTTAATTCTACTAGAGAGGAAGTTAGTAAAAAACAAAATACATTTTAGAAAACTCATAAAAATAAAAGAAAAACAAATGAGAAAGAAAAACAAGCCATTATTGATTCCATGTCCCACAAGCGGCAATAAAGAATCTACCAGATGATCAGCTGTGTCCTGGGCCCTAGGGTGGGAGTTGCCCGAGGAACCTTCCAGGCCCCATGGAGTGTGGGCTTCGGCAGAGACTGTGCAGAGACCTTCTCAGCATGATCTTGTTGCTGTGGGTGGGTGGATGCACTTGGTTTTCTGGGAGCCTGACATCTTCGGATCTCAGAGTACTTGGTTGCCGTAGCTGCTGCCTCCTGTTTTGTAAACTGAGAAGACCTTGGCCAAACTCACTTCCTGAGTGTGAATGTGAGTGTGTGGCCGCTCTGAGCCTCAGATGGGAAGGGAAGCAGGAAACAGTCCACATGGGGAGTATTTTTCCTCGGCAGACGGCATTGTCCTGAGCATTTCGCTGCATTTATACCACCACACAAGAGCTGGATTTGGTAAAAGCGGGACTGAGGTCTTAGTGACTGTGGTCATTGATGTGGGAGGTGCTCTTGCCACGGAGAGGAGCTGCCCATCATGGTCAGTCTTGGTTCCACTGGACTTGGGTCACCTTCCTTTTTGGAAGTAATCTGCTTAGAATCTGTCTTAAGGAACCTCAGCTATTCAGCTTGCACCAAACAACTGGGGTTAAGAATTTCAGATTTGCAGCAAGTTTTCTTTTTATGCCGGAATTTCCATTGTAAAGGTATTTTTTATTTCAAACAAGCCACAAACCTATAATACCTAGTTATAAGACCTGAACGTATCAGGCAGGTAGTAGCATTGGGCTCTCACCTGGGCCTGGGGGTGGAGAACCTTTTTGTGTCCTGAGCTGCTTTGACACTCTTTTGAACCCCACGGACCTTCCTCAGAATTAACGTGTTAAATGCATAAGATGCACAGGATGACAAAGGAAAACAATGATATTGAAGTAGTTGCCAAAATATTTTAAAGACAAATTTGTTATATAGCAATACTTTGCTTTATCAGTGCATTAAATAATAAGATATAGTGGCAGGCCTACCAACTATTTTAAGATATCTGCAACAATTGTAATGGGATGTAAAAACATCTGTGACTTTTATTGGGGCAAAATCCCAGGGACAGATACTACTACACTGGTTTGCCGCTGAGTCTCATAATGAGCAGAGATGCTATATTTCAGGTAGAGATGAGTAAAAATAGAAATGTTTTTTTCATTCGTCTGTCGTGGACCCTGTGGGCCCCAGGTTAAGAGCCCCGCACTAGACAGAGCACTGCTCTTTTGTTCTCAGCACCTGCACTGTTCCATAGCCATCTTAACCATTCCTACTGCATTGTTGTGATAAACAGCCCGGAGCTACTTAAACAGTGGGGCTGTGTTACCTGTGTGGTGGTATTTCCCCCCGTGTCACGCGTGGCCTGGTTGATGCAGACCTTGGTGTCTATTACGGATTCAGTTAATCGAACAGGAGAAAGCCTGAAACCGAGGTAGGCTTTCTTCGTCTGGGCTCCCCTCTTGCGTTGCTTGTCCTTAGAACTACTTCTTTCTTTGCTTCAGCCTGCTCCCTGTGTCCCAGGAGTGACCCTCCCCCAAATCCAGAACATGTGGGAACGATCGTTAGTGGTATGACAAGATATTTAGCCGCTTGCAGAGAAAATGACAGACATTTCTCCCAATACTCCTTAAACCTAAGACTGTTTACGCCGTATGGACAGCCGGTAGCTGTGTACTGACCACTTCCTCTCCCTCCTGGCTCCCTCCTGAGCCTCTGCCTCCTGCGGCGGGTGGCCGGCTCACAGGGACTCCGGTGGTATTCCAGGGTCTCTGACCACAGTCGTTGTACGTGGGGTGGTTCAAACTGCAGCACAGACTCAGGGCAATTGTGTCCATACTGACTCCTCTCAAAAGACATCCTCAAATTACCTTTGTCCCCTTTAAAAGGGTCAACCTCAGGAGGAGGAATTTGGAGGGTAGGTGGGGGTGAGAAATGAGACTTTGAAACTCCTTTTTCTAATTACTGTGCCCACCTCAGTTTCTGTCTTCATCAAGGGGGGTCTTGAACTTGGCCTGAAACACTTGTTTGCAGTGTTGTCGGGCTTTGGTAATATTCATGTGAAACCAGTTTGCTCCAGAGGGCGTGGGCTTTGGGGCTGGTCTTGTCTGAACTGTCACCTGCCTTTGTCACTGAGCGTCCTTCGGACAGCCGCTCAAGCTGAGGGACTCTTGCTGTAAGACCAGGACTGTGCCTGCACTTGAGTCTCCACCGGGAGATGTTGGCTGTGGATCATCTCAGCAGCTGTTCCCACAGCGTTACCACGAGTTGAATGTTTTTCTAGTCTGATTACAGATGTTCAACTTCTTTTTCAAAGCCCCCTAAATAAAGTGAAATGTTTCCATGTAAAAAGCTGCGACGGGGGAATGCTGAAACCAGATCTGCCTCGAGACCGTGGCACCAAGTCCGTCAGCGTCTCCCCTAAATATAATCTGCCTTTCATCGCCCACACTAATGAGAGAGGGCAGCGGCTTGGGTAACCCAAAAACCGTTGTTTTGGTTTGAAAATATATGCTTTGTGCTCAACTTTAAGGTAGTCTGTCTAATGGAGTAAATGATGCTCTACGTATGTTGCATTCTGAAGGCCTGACTCATAAGGCACGTGGTCAGGTTTCACTTTCCCGGGCCTTCTGTTTAGGACTTTCCCCTCTTTTACTCAAAAGATGGTTTCATCCTTGCCTTCTGCCAACCCCCATGCCCAGCCCCCAACTAATAATAGGTACCAGTCAGAACGGAACTGTCATTTCTCTGTAAAATCACCCCCATCTTATCATGCACATAGAGAAAGTATAAGTTTAGTTTTGGGATGTTCAGCAGACTTCTTTTCAGTTACGAGCAGAGTTCCTAGAGGCAGGTAGCCTGGATTTGAACTCCGGGTCTGCCACATACTAGCTGTGTGACCTTGAGCAAGTTACTTAACTTCTCTGTTCTTCAGTTTCCTTATCAGTAAAATGGAGATAATAATAGTACCTACCTCATAGGGTTGCTTTGAAGATTAATATTTATAAAGCACTTAGAACAGTGTCTGGCATATAGTAAGTGTATATACATTTTTTTTGAATTAAAAGGAAATGTGGTATGCGTTTATTAAATGAGTTTATTTAATAAATATTTCTCAAGCATTTACAACTGTACAAAGCCTTCTAATTTTAATGCCATAAATAAAAGCCTAAAAGGAGATGCTCTACTGGGGGGGGGGGAGGGACAAACATTATCCAGATTATCAAGATGTATTTTGCTTTTCATTTTCAAGTCCTGCGAGCTGCCGTGGGCAGGAATGTGTCTGTGGCCGAAGGGAAGGAGCTGGACCTGAGCTGCAACATCACAACAGACCGAGCGGATGATGTCCGACCCGAGGTGACATGGTACTTCAGCACGATGCCCGACAGCACTGTGCCCAGCCTCCACGTGTTGGCACGGCTGGACCGGGATTCCCTGGTGCACAGCTCTCCTCACGTCGCTTTGAGTCACATGGATGCACGCTCCTACCATTTACTGGTCCGAGATGTTAGCAAAGAAAACTCTGGCTACTATACATGCCACGTGGCGCTCTGGGTACCGGGGCACAACAGGAGCTGGCACAAGGTGGCAGAAGCCGTGTCTGCCCCAGCCGCTGTGGATGTGACCTGGCTCGGTGAGTGGCTTGGAGGATGGCTCTTAGCCTCCCTGGCTTAACCCCTCCTCGGGAAAGTCAGGAGGAGTCAGAGCACTGTGTGTTTCGTGTTAGGCGTTCTCGGTATCAGAACAAGCGTACTTTAGCCTGGATAGATCCCAAGCTGGGGGTGACGGCAAAACTGTCTGGAATAGAATCTGGCAGACAAGGGCAATGTTTAGATAATGTGGCCTCAGTTGTCTCAATACCCTCATTTGAGAGGATAGAGTTTCCTTTTGTTTTCGAGATTTGCAGGGTCCAGCCCTGCTGAATGGCCCTTTGAAATGGATCGCTGTGCAGGGGGACTGGTCTTCCTGTCCCTTCCTAGACTCCTAGGTGCTCTGGCAGGAGCTGGTGCTCTCTAAAGCCCAGTGCAGAAGGAGAGAGAATTCCTGCAGTTAATGGAACTTTTTTTTTTTTCACTGAATGCCCTAGAATCACCAAATGATTTTATTTGCAGATATACCAGTTAAATGGTATACCTGCTCCCCCAGCTCCCCTGGTGGGCTCTCAGGTGCCATTCACTGGAGGGGCCGAGTGGTCAGCCGTTGACCACCTTGCCACTCATTTATAACAGCTTGTCATATATGTGAAGTTCATTGCCATGTCCTTCCTTTTTTACCATTGTATCTTTCCCGCCTCTTACTGTCCTAAATGCTTGCCCTGCAAGACTGGCTTTTCCTTCTTTTTCCTACTGTCCTGAAATTAGTTACAAGTAAACTTAGGCAGGATGGGGTCGAGTGTCCACTATCACAAAGATGGAAACAGGCTGCCGGGCAGACTCTCCCCTGTCCTGAGCTTGAGCTCCCTGCCGTCCTATGACTGTTCTGAGCCCTGTTGGAGGCATTTGGCATGGCTTTGGTTATTAGGGTAAAATATCTTTAAAGGCCAGGAAAATCATTTCCACCTTTGTCTGATGCTAAACACCCCCCTGCCAGGACCCCCAACTCCTACTTGGCTCCTCCTCACCTCTGCGTTGAAATCTTCTCATGGGTTCGTGAATCTCTTTCTTCCAAATAAGCCTGTATTTGGCAAAGACGGGGAGTTGGCACGTGGGGACAGAGGGGGCAGGGAGAGAGTGAGTAATAAGAGAGTAAGCAGAAGGTACATCCAGTTCAGAGCAAGACTAGGCAGGGCGTTCGTCATCCCTGGTCGCAAAGTGATCCTTTGATATCTGGGAAGTGAAAGGAACAGGGCTTATCTGGCAGGCTTTTATTCTTGCCTTCCGAACCCCACGCAAGAGGCGCTCTCTGAAGTACTGTACTGGAACAATGTTGGCCCAGCTAGAACTCTCCTTAGCAACCTTCAAAATAAAACAGATGTTGTCAGCACCAGGAGAAGATTTTTCATCTCTGGAGCTGAATTTGTCTATCAGCGCTGATCTGTGCATTGTGTGGTGCTGTCAGATCCCAGCGCCGACTCTCCTCCCCTCCCCCTCCAGCTCAGAGTCACACCTTAAGCGGGGTTTTTTTAGGAAGTGCTGCCTGCCCTCCGATTTGAGGACCTCTTTGAAGACCTCGTGCATTGATCCGGGCATACCTGGCAGAGAACTGGAGGGGAGCTCTGGGAGGGAATGGGCTCTTTTGACTGGAAGGGATTTGTTGGTATCTGTGTTCTCCAAAGTGAGAAGAAATAAAGAGACTGAATTTTGGGAAAAGGTTCAGTGATTGTCCTAAGGATCCAGTTAGTCGTTTGTTTTTCTGCAAAGTGCCAGCACCATTGTTGCGGATGTCAACTGCGTGCTTTCCCCTGGCTGGCGCCGAGGTGCGCAGGACCCCACACCTTGCACAGTGCCGCGCACGCAGTGGGCGCTCAGTAAACGCTGGCTGGCTGGCTAGATCAACCAGAGCTGGGCACGTGGGCAGTGCTGAAATATGTGTAGGAAACTAAGAATTGCAAAGAAAGCAATGATGTTAAGCTCAGAGTTTTCAGAGACATTTGCACCTGGAAAACCTACTGGGAGTAGATGGTGTAAACCAATGGCATTCTACTACTTTCTCCCTCGTAAATCTCCCCCTTCCCTGTGCCTGTGACTCACACCATCACAGCTGCTTGGGCACTAGTCAGGAGGTACATCTGGCATGAGTACAGCCGCAGACCTTTCTCCAGGACCTCCCAGTTGAATTATCTGCCCAGAAACCCGTGGGCCTGGCCTGACATGCGGTTCTCTCTAGATGTACAATGTGTCTGTGAATGTATGCGGATATGATGCCATGAGCAACTTGGTGCCTAGTGGAGGTAATTGAGAGGTGCCTAAAAAGACAGGAAGACATGCCCTGCCAAGGACTCTGTTTGCATAGGTCACCTTATGTTGTGTGACTATGGAATGTTGTCACAAAAGAGTTCTTGAGAAAGTTGGTTCTCTAAGAAGTTGTTACACAAAACTCTCAATTTTGCTACTTGACGTATTCAAAATAACAGTTATCATTTATTGAACACCTACTGTGTGCCAGGCACCAGCCAAGGGCTTTACGTGCAGTAAGTGGTTAATCCCTGCAACAACCTTGTGAGTGAGCTGCTGCCCTATCCCACTCCGAAAACCATTGACTTTTATTTTGCTTATGATTATGAGGGTCAGGAATTAGGATGGACTCAAGGGGATTCATCTCAGATGCACGTGGCAACAGCTGGGACGGCTGGGACTGGGGATTCCCCTCCAGATGGCTTTCTCATGCACATGTCACCATGCTCCCGGGCCTCTCTCTCTGTCCCCACATGGCCTCTTATCCTCCAGGCCATTTTCATGTGGCTTGGGCTTCTCATAGCACAGTCTTCTCAGGGCGGTCATACTCCTTACGTGGTGGGTGGCTTCCAAGTGGAGGAAGTGGAAGTGGCCAGCCAGTTAAAAGCCGTCCCCTGGATGGACACAGTGACACTTCCACTGTTTCCTATTGGTCAAAGCAATCACAGAATCTGCTCAAGTTCAAGGGGGTAGAGAAAGAGACCCCGTCTCTTACTGGAGAGTAGCGAGGTCACGTGGCAAACAGGCATGTGGCTGGTGAATATTGCTGCAGTCGTCTTTGGAAAATAGAATCTATCATGGTGGTTAATGCTTTTTTCTTTTATTTCCAAAGAGATCTTTAGGATGGCTTAGAATGATCGCCCTGGGTCGAGTCTGTCTCAAGTATTGTTATCGTATGTGCAAACAGTTTTGGGAATCGGCGTCACTCTTGAAACTCTAGAGCATGGGCCATTCTTGCCCTTATTTGCTTGGGATTGGTGCTCTGAGGCGATGAGGGGTTGAAGCTGATTGGAATTTTCTCGTGTTCTGTTCTGTTAACCAGACAGAGATCAGGGCAGCAATGTGAACGGGTCTGGCAAGTCCAAGCGCCTTTGTAGCAGCTGGAAGGACCATGATGATTTTTTTTTTTTTGAGAGGGTAAGAAAAAGCCTCTTTTACTTAGGGCTTATGTCCTACTTTTGACAAGGAAAAAAGATTTAAGTTGGCTTACAAGATGAATTACAATTTAAAGCAGGAGGCAAAAATAAAATCAAGACCAAAGGAGTTTTTTTAAAAAAAATCAAAGGATAGATATTGCAAGGTAGTTGGGTAAATGAGTTACTGCATTTGAACATTGACCTTGCCTCTGATGTTTTGAAGAGTTGAGACACAAAGAAATGCAATTAGACCGTTCTCCTCTGATAAAGGAAAACAAATGCAGAGAGACAAACTTTTTCTTGGCACTGAATTTATCATGTGCTTTTTTTATTTAAGGGGCATTGGATAACAGTGCTTTCAACTGTCCTTTCACAGAAGGCCCTAAGCGATTGTTTAAATGGAGGTTTCTTATATCCACTTTCTGTACGAGCTGAGGGCATAAACTTGAAGTGTGTGGAGGAGTTTCTGCAAGGAGCTGAGTTACTGCGGAGGACACGTGTTGCTTTGTGTCGGTCCCCTTTGGTACAGAGCTAAAACTATAGAGGACGTGGAGGAATAGCGAGTTAATCTGCCTCGTAAGCCATCTCTCTCTCTGCTATCCGATGTCTTAAATGAGCCTTTGGCACGAGCTGGATACTAATCAGTTCGTGGTTGAGCTCCCTGCCCGAAGTACCAGACTTGCGTGGTGTTAATTGGAGAGGCTTCCACCGGCTTCACACAGAAGAGCAGGGGCGAAGGGGAGTTGAGCTCTGATTTGTATTCCTCCCCACGAGAGGACCGTCCCCTCCTCCAGCAGTTTGCCAGCGAGGAAGGTAATTATTTTTCTTTTAAGTGGAGCTGTTAATCTGCTAAGTAGAGACTTCAGCGTTCTGTGCCATCTATAGGCGATAAGAGTCAGATCTGCAGACTTTTCTAGGTGGCTGTTCTAGCTGCCTGTCCAGGATTATCTGAAGGCAGAAGAGCATGTGGGTAAGCATTGGACTTGTGCCCCACCACCTTCCAGGTGTGCTATCTTGGGTGTGTCGCGTAAGGTTTCTAAGCTTTGGTTTTCTTAGTTTCCTTCCATAATGCGTTGAAAAGGGTTTAGCACGGTGCCTGGTACTTAAGTGCTCAGTACACATTAGTGATGGTAGCAATGATTTATTCGTGTTGGTGGGCCGGGGGGGTGTCGACGTGTAACATTTCCTTCCTCACCAGGATCTTAACCAAGTAAGACATAGGAGTCTGTCTTAGCACATGGAGGAACCAGGAATGTGTGTGTCCTGGAAGCACCCCTCCCAAGAAGAGGGGGTTGAGCTGGACACACCCAGCCCCTTTCCTGCCCCCACCTCCAAATGTGGTAACTTACTGGTCCTTCTCTGGGAGCACTTGAGTGAAGATGAACAGAGGGAAACCACGTGAGTGTTACTTTTGGGGGGGGCATAGCTGTCCCATTGAAATGCTGTTGTCTTCATTGCTCTGATGTGGCTAAATCTGAACACAACCTCATATTAATGGTTTTACTACAGAGGGGTCAGGTGCCCCTCCAAAACAAGAGCTCCTTATTGATTGCCTCAGTTTAAATGTTAGAGACTATTTAATTGTTCTAGGCAAATGTGATAGTGGCAGCTCTTTAACAATTAATCAACTTGCTCAGCTGCCTCTAAGGTACCTGCCCGATTCAAGATAATAAAACTGCATCAGCAGAGATGAGGGCACCGCCGTTTCCTCTGGCTTGAGCATGCATCCTGTTCATCTAATTAGCTGTGCCCAGTTCACTACGCTTCAAAGGGGGTATTAGAACATGGCCTTGTACAGGGTCCGGGATTAGTGCCTGGGCTCTTATCATCACTCTCGTCTCCTGGGATGCAGCGGGCTTTGAGAAAGTGTCTCTAACTGGGTGTGTAATAAGGTTGTGTAGTTTGGTCCTAGGGGGAGGGCCATGGAGCCAGAGCCTTGCCTGGAGTTCTGCTCACATGTATTGTGCAAGACTGTAGTCTTCAAATTTAACTCCTCTGGGCTGTGGTGTTTTTTGTTTTTATTGAATTTATTGGGGTGATACAAGTTTCAGGTGCACAATTCCTCAAGACATCATCTGTACCCTGTCTTTGGTGTTTGTTTTTGTTTTCTCTTTAGGAACTGTACATGAAAAGAGTATCTATCTCATAAGTTGTTTTGAAGATTAAGTGAGACTGTGAGGAAAGTGTATGGCATGGTGGGTGCCTGGCCTATAGAAAGTCCTCGATAAATGTCATCATTGTCGTTGTCAAATGGGAATAATAATACCTTCCTTATAGAATTGTGAGGTGCACAGAGGTAATCTGTTGGAAAACCTGCAGTTAGGTCCCTGTATACAGACAGTAGGCACAAAACATCTGCCAATGATTCCAATAGTTTTCATTGCTTTGAAAGGTATCACAAAGGAGTTTCATGACCCGTATGCAAAAACCATAGTCTTTCACTTGAGGGCCATCCTGGTCTGTAGATGAGCAGACGCCGTCCAGGGAACCAGAGGAGTGAGCGGGCCCTTGCTTGTTGGAACGTTAGTGACGTCACTCTCAGGCTCCAGTGTCGGCGAGAGGGCTTAGTGACAGTGGTGCAGTTGAAATAAGATTAAGAACTTCGCACAAAAGCGGGAAGAACCACCAGCTTCAGTGATTATCAATATTTTGCCAGTCTTATTTCATCTCTCTTCCCTGCCCCAGACACACACACATTTACTTTTTTTCCTTCAGGGAGGATTTCAAGCACATCCCAGACGTCATGTCATTCTACCATTAAATTCTTCAGGGTGCATCTTGAACAGATAAGCATTTTAAACAGAACCACCATTGCATTCTTAGCTGATTTCTTGATGAGATCAAGCAGAATACAGTGGTAATCAGTAGTGGGATGCATCTGCCCGAAGTGAGCGTTTTTATGCAAAATATTAAATCTAGTCCGATTCAGCAAGCATGGGAGTATCTTTATGTGCGAGGCGTTGCATGCATAGCACACGTTTGAATACGGCAAGCAGTGCCCGACCCTATGAAGAAGGTCCGTAAGACCTATAACCAGAGTTCAAGGCCGTGTTCAGGAATAGTCCTTAGAGTGCAGGGCACCTGGCGGGGAGTAGGATGTCTACGAATGTTTGTTGACTAAGAAGTAGAGGTGCGACAGGCTGGGTGAGCGGAAAGGAAGCGTTCTCTGTTAGTAGGAGAGGCTACACAGACCAGGGATGTGCATGATGGGCCTCGGGGAACAGGCACAGTCTCTGCGGTGAAGAGCCCGAGGTCTGGAGCCAGACTGTTCAAGTCCTGGCTCTGCCATTCACTTGCTGTGTAACTTTGAACAAGTTACTTCACCTCTCTGGTGCCTCACCTGTAAAAATGGGGACATTAACGGTCACTACCTCATAATGTTGCTTTGAGGACTGAGTTAAAATATACACATAAGTACTTAGACTGGGGCCTGCTATATATGTGTTACCTGCATGCATGTGTCCACACACATATACACATGCACATATTTGTGAGCTACTATTCACATTTTCCATTTCACACCCGAGGAGGCAGAGATTTAAAGAGGTTAATCCCGTGCCCACCGAGCTCAGAAGTGGCAGATCTGAACGCAGGGCTGTGGCCTTCCCACCGCCTTTCCCGTACGTCTCTCGGATGAGTCACACTTCCCGTCTTTGAACCTTCGCCACAGCTCTTTGCTGCCTCCCAGTTTGTGGTTCAGGTTAACGTGGTGACACACGTGAAGGGTCTTCACGTCGTGCTTGGAATGGAGTCGGGGCTCCATAGTGACAGTGGCTGCTGCTGCTTCCTGCGGGCTCTTGATGTTGCGACCACCCAGGTCGGCCTGGACGGGAGCCGGGAGGGCATCTAGCTCTGCGCACAGCCAGGTCAAGCGTCTTTCCACATTCAGTGGACTGTCGTCCTTGTCTGCACTCCAGCCGCCACGCCAAAAGCTGCCTTGAGAAAAGGGTCTGCAACCCCGGATGTGGGGTAACTCGGGAGCACCTTGGCTTGCGCACACGCGGTATAAATGCATTTCCGTGGTATCCGTCCCGCCGTCACTTGATGCTAGAGAGGCAGTGCGGCGTCTGCCCTCTTCCCAGCTGTGTGACCTGCGTGTGAGATGCGGAGGCGGGATGACGGCCCAGAAGCCTTCGGTGTTTCTCTGTGGCGTCCACATCAGGGCAGGACGTGCCCCCGTGGGTGGGCAGGGCCACGTTGGTTTAACTTGAATACGGCACAGGGTCCAACCGCATTGAAACGAAGTGCTTGTGAAGATGGCAGGTGAGGGAATTCGGATTTTGAGTTCTTTCCATTTCCTGGCCCAGTGAATCATTCTTGGAGAAGTGGTCGATGTTAGACATTTCATTAGACACGTAAATCACAAAAGAACAGTTCCTTGACCTCAGCAGTTTATAATCTGAATGAGTCATAAATGAAAACAACGTTAAATAAAATGGCACTGTTGGACCGAGGTGATGTGAGTAAAGATAGAGCTGGCAAGCGGAAACTTCTCTTTAGGCAGAGTGATTTCCTCCTCGACGGCAGAGTGCTATGAAAGAAACGTGGAGCCTTTTCTCGAAGCCTTACTGTTAAAGCAGCAAACATTTACTGATTCCTACTGCATACAAGGCTGCGTGTCTGGAACTTGGGGGTGAGACTTGGAGGAGTATAATAAAGTGGGATTACTGTCCCCCAAGATCACATGCCCGTCTTATGGAAGTGTAGAGAAAGCGTCACACCCTGAGGACCCCAAGAAGGGGGCACAGGGGAGATGACACTGAGGGATGAGTGGAAGTTTGCGGGGCATTTAAGAGGAAGGGGCAACTGCAAACAGGTCCCTATAGTGGCGTGAGACTGTGGGAATTGGGAAAACTTCAGATAATTAGGGGTGACACATAGAATGGTGGGGAAAGAGGAAAGGAGGTGACAAGGGGGTTCCAATATCATCCTTGGCAAGTGTGGAGGACGGCCTTGGGGTCAGTGTAGAGTTACAGAAATGGATTAAATTAGTGCCATGAACCTCAGATGAAGGAAAGACTTTTATAAAATGAAAAATAATATAGGACCGTGGCAGTGGCCATGAGGACGCTAGGAGAGTGCTGGCTTTCCTCCCACTCCCTGTCAGATCCATGCCTGGCAGGGAAGTGGGGGCCCTACGTGAGCCAGGATCTTCAAGGTTGACAATTGCGCGGCAGTGAAAAGAATGTCATTTGGGGAGTTTGATTATGGGGTGTTTATTGACTGTGGAACAGATTCAGTGGAGAAAGTCAGAGGACTGGTAAAGTGAGGGTGAGACCACAGGGGAATGATGACCTGAGGGCCTTGCATTTGAGCCAAAGCCAAGGATGGCAGGAGCCCCAGCCCTGGTGGGGTCGGTCGGTCTCAGTGCTAGAATGTCCTTTGGGATAGGTTTTCCAGTGGGGTCTGTGGGCACTGCTTGGCATTCCAGGAGGAATCTGGGCAGAGCGTGGGCACCCAGCTTCTTTGATCTTTCTCAGAAGAGTCTAATCTCCTGGGGAAACTGACTGCAGACCCCAACCCTATGGAAAACTCAAGGCTCTGAATAGGGGACATTTGGCTTCTGGCCTTCTGAAGTGTCCTTGGGGGCAGAGGAGGGACAGAATTGTACAAGTTTTGTGATCATAGCTTTCACAGGACCCTTCCCATCCCACGCAAGAACTTCCATTTCCGTCACTGTAGTTGGTAGGGTGAGCATTTAGTGGTCGGGACAAGAGGAGGGCTCGTCTCGTTCCTTTGGCTAATGCTTGGTGTGCTGCTGTCTGGTTTTTTAACCCTGGTTCCTCTCCCTTTGGTTCAGAACCAGACTACCAGGTGCACCTGAATGCCTCGAAGGTCCCCGAGTTCTCAGACGACCTCACCGAGCTGGAGTGCCGGGTCGTGGGCATGAGGAGCGCCGAGGCGAGCGTCCGCGTCGCGGTGTCCTGGTACTACAGGATGTACCGGCGCAGTGACGACGTGGTGGCCAGCGAGCTCCTGGCGGTCATGGACGGGGACTGGACGCTGAAGTACGGAGAGAGGAGCAAGCAGCGGGCCCAGGACGGAGACTTTATTTTCTCTAAGGAGCGCGCGGACACGTTCAGCTTCCGAATCCAAAGGACTACAGAGGAGGACAGGGGCAACTACTACTGCGTCGTGTCCGCCTGGACCAGACAGCGGAACAGCAGCTGGGTGAAGAGCAAGGATGTCTTCTCTAAACCTGTCCACATATTTTGGGCATCAGAAGGTAGGAGCTTTGTTCCTGTTCTTTATTCTTGTTTTGTTTTGGCCGAAGTCACCCCACTATATGTTTTCAGATGCGTAGTCACCCTGCAGGTTTCTGTTTATGCTAGGAATCCACGCAACATATGCTCAAGCGACCACTGCCTCTTTCTGCGGCGCGCAGCCCTTTAGGATGCTGATGCGGGACAGGGGTGGGTCCTAGTGAGGGAGCTGGGCTTGGTTGGCGGCAGGTCCTCATCTCGGAGGCACTCGGGGTGTGCATGGGGTCAGCCGCTGACACTTGCTCCGCTGGGTGGTCTTAAGCCAGACTTCATACAGGCCTTCGGGATTTGTTCGTGTCCACGAGTTCCTGCTGGATGCAGGCACATGGAGGTGCCGCCGAGTGAGTGGGGACCACAGGCCGTTGCGTTTGCTCCTGAATTGCCAGTCTCCCACTCAGAGAGATTGTTTCTAGGGAGAAGTGACCAGAACACAAGGGAAACGATCTCTTTTTCTTTTTTTAATCTTCACCTGAGGATATGTCTTTATTTTTATAATTTATTTTTTAAAAAATATGTCTTTATTGATTTCAGAGAGAGGAAGGGAGAGGAAGAGAGAAAGATAGAAACGTCAATGATGAGAGAGTCACTGATCGGCTGCCTCCTGCACGCCCCACGCTGGGGACCGAGCCCGCAATCCAGGCATGT
Organism: Miniopterus natalensis; assembly: GCF_054644295.1. NCBI lineage: Eukaryota > Metazoa > Chordata > Mammalia > Chiroptera > Miniopteridae > Miniopterus > Miniopterus natalensis. The sequence continues at coordinate 8,849,728 of NC_142099.1, forward strand.
GCCCTGACCGGGAATCAAACCTCGAACTCCTGGATCCTAGGTCGATGCTCAACCACTGAGCCATGCTGGCTGGCGAGGATATGGTTTTATTAATTTTGAGAGAGAGAGAAAGAAACATCCATCTGTTGCCTCCTGTATGCGCCCTGACTGGGGATCAAACCCCCAACCCTTTGGTGAACAGAACAACACTCTAAACAACCGAGCCACCTGGCCAGGGCCTGTGTCGTTTCTAATAGCACCCTCTTCATTCTTAGATACGTCCAGGAGTGGGAGGTCAGGTAAGCGAGGCCTCCCCGGGCTGTTTCCTAGCCCAAGTTCCCCGTGAGCCACAGTCACTCCCTGCACACCCTTCGCTCCCTTGCCCTGCTCCCCGTGTGCTCTGTACTCTGGCTGAACGACACTGCGGTACAAAGCCAGCCCGCTCCCGCCTCCCTCTCCGCGTCTGCGGAGCTGAATGTGGTTGGAGAAAACATGTAAAGATGTTGGCTGGCCTCGTTTTAGATGAGATCTGCAATCTTTCATGTCAGGTGGGCTCTCTACACTCCCTGGGCATCGTTCCGCATTTCCTTAGTCTTGTTACTTTCCTACGCTCTAAAATGATCACTGCGTAGCCCTCTTGGTGATCAGGTGGGCCGTTGTGGTGTCCCAGTGCTTGTGTTGGGGTCACCCTCCTTTACTTAATGATGGCCCCAACGTGCAAGAGTAGGGGTACCGGCAGTGTGGATGTGCCCGAGAGAAGCCGTTATATGCTTTCTTTAAGTGAAAAGGTGGAAGTTCTTAACTTAATAAGGAAAGAACAAAAGTCGTATGCTGAGGTTGCAAAGATCTATGGTAAGAACAAATCTATCCATAAAATTGCCTAATTTGTATCTGCTTAGGGATTATTATTTTTTTTTTGGACAGAAATGCAGGGAGTAACACACTTAAAACCTAAAGTTAGTGTAGACACGGACACTTGCTCAAAATGTTCAAACAGTGTTTCCGTGGAAGTGACTAGATCTGTGAGTGGGTGCTCCCATCACTTTAGTAAAAGTCTGTTCTGTAATATTACCATCCTGGGATTACACAGAGAGAATACACTTCTCTCTTGCTCTGCTCTTCCGGGAAGGCTGGTTAGGCCACGGGTCCTTCCCCTGCACCCAGCAGAACCTCGGGGAGGAGAGGCGCCTGGTGTCGCCTAGAGCTGGTCTTGCCCAGGTCCCTAAGTGTGAGCTCTCCCCACATCCTGGGGGGGGGTCGGAAGGGGGAATCAGTGGCTACCCAGTCTCCTGCTCTGAGTAAAACTTCTCAAGGACCTGAAAAGCCTTAAAAACAGGTTTTCCCCCATCAGTTCCTGCTTCCCTCACACCTGATAAGTCACTTCAGGCTGTTCTCCTTCCTCCAGCGTGGCTTTCCGGGTTTCCACATCGTCTGAAGCGCTGTTGTGCAGCAGTTTGCAAATAAACTTCTCTATTTCCTTGACGTCGTTATCTCAGATACCCGCCCGTTTTAACTGATCCCGCTGGAAATCACCCGCGTCTGCTGCTTCGTTGCAGATTCCGTGCTGGTGGTGAAGGCGAGGCAGCCGAAGCCTTTCTTTGCTGCGGGAAATACATTTGAGATGACTTGCAAAGTGTCTTCCAAGAATATTAAGTCACCGCGCTACTCTGTCCTCATCACGGCGGAGAAGCCTGTTGGGGACCTCTCCAGTCCCAACGGAACCAAGTACATCATCTCCCTGGACCAGGACTCTGTGGTGAGGCTGGAGAACTGGACGGATGCCTCGCGGGTGGATGGCGTTGTGTTGGAGAAGGTGCAGGAAGATGAATTTCGCTATCGAATGTACCAGACTCAGGTGTCGGATGCAGGGCTGTACCGCTGTGTGGTGACAGCCTGGTCTCCTGTCAGGGGCAGCCTGTGGCGAGAAGCAGCAACCAGTCTCTCCAACCCTATTGAGATAGACTTCCAAACCTCAGGTGAGCAGGGAACCCTGTGGGGTCATACATTGAGCTAGAGGAGACCCTAGGGCTTTGACCCAATGGCTTTATTTTTCTTTAACAGCTTGTTGAGATACGGTTCATATGCCATACAGTTGACCCATTTTTGAAAGTGTTTAATTTGAACTGGCCTATGCAGCCTTTTTTCAGCCTAGGACAGTGGTTCTCCTACGTGGTCTATGACCGACAACAGCTTCACTTGGGAACTTGATGGGAATGCAAACAGTGGGTCCACCCCAGCCCTACTGAACCACACTCCCTGAGGGGGGCACGACAGTCTGAGCCTTAGCGCCCTCCTGGTGATTGTGGTGCCAGGGTTCCAGAACCCCTGCTCTGTGGCAGGGTTCTCACCCTCCACACTCTGCACCTTTGGACCTCGATTCTGCTTTGCTGTAGGGGCCTGTCCTGTGCTTTGTAGGTGGGGTCACCAGATTAAATGCAGGGTGCCCAGTTCATTCAACTTGAATTTCAGATGAACAACACTGTTAATCTGATTCAAGTTTAACTGGGAGTCCTGTACTTGATTTGACTACCCTACCCACGTGTATTTTTTTTTTAAATCCTCACTTGAAGATATTTTTTCCATTGCTTTTCAGAGACAGTAGAAGGGGGAGGGAGAGAGAAACATTGGTGTGAGAGACACATCGACTGGTTGCCTCCTGCACGTGGCCAGGGCCAAGGATGGAGCCTGCATCCGAGGTATGTGTCCTTGGCTGGAATCAAACCTGGGACCCTTCAGTCCACGGGCCGATGCTCTAACCACTGAGCCAAAGCCGGCCAGGGCATAGATGCCCTTTTTGAGTTGAGGAAGTTTCCTTTCATTCCTAGTTTGTTGTGTGTTTTTTATCACGAAGAGGTGTTGGGTGTTTGCAAATGCTTTTTCTGTATCTATTAGGATTCGGATGATTATGTGTGCTTTTCCCCTCTTGTATTTGTGTATCTGTTTTACTGTCTGTAGGAGCTTATTCCATCTTATTTTACATTTCTTATTTGATGAGGAAGAGAGGAGACATAAAATCTTTTGTATTTCTGAGTAAGGCATGGCTATTGAATTTATTTCTCAATTCTTTAAGTCTCAGCAGAACAGAAAAAAAAAAAAAATCACTGTAATTTCCAGGATGAATAGACTGCCTAAGATTTTTATTTTAATCCTTGGAGTTGTCATGGCCAAGTTCACAGTGTAAGAGAAGCTGCCGTCAAGTCCAGCGTCCCGCACAATGCCGTAGCCCTGAGTAGCTCCCAGCAAGTATTGGCTTGATACTGAAGAGCTGTCGCTTCTTAAAATCAGCAGCACACTGTCAGACACATGCAGCAAGGAGGCCCCTGCTGGTGTCCACCTTGCTGTCCCCAGATCCCAGGGCGTTTGCCTCTTGGGGCTCTACTGAGTCACGACTTTTACTGTCGGGGAAAAATATGACTTGAATATGATGGTGTTAAAAGGATAATAAAGTTTTTCTTCTTAATAGAGAAAATTTAAAAATACAGTGCAGTAGAAAGAAGGAAAAGAGAATCACCTATAAACTTACTTTGTAGTCTTTATTTTTCTGACATTTTCTCCTGTATGTTGGCTTCATGACTTTGAGATCAGACTGTATATACAATTTTATGACCTGCTTTCCCCCTATTTCACATTATAAGATAAGCATTTTCCCTGCTATCACAAATTCTAGGTAAACACCAACTTTAATGACTAAACCGACTAGAATTTGGTTGACCGTCACTCTATTGGTAGACGTGCAGATGGTCTGCAATTTTCGCTTTCACAAAAATGCTGCTGTTAACAGCCTTTCTTTAGGGGCTGGAGTTGGAAGATGGTTTGTGTCAATGTTTGTACTTAAAAGCCAAGTGGTCCGTGTACTCTCTGCAGACTAGGAATCGGGGGACACCGAGTGACTCTGGTTGTTCACTTAAGTTCTCTGCGCCGTAATCTGTCATCTTGAAGTTAACCAGATAAATCCCCTCACAAAAACAGCATCACCACAGAAATGGACCGTAATAAAAATATTTCTGAGCCTGGGGTAATGACCCACATTAACAGTGAGTGGCTGGTTTCATTAGCAGGAGACCCGCTGTGTGAGTGGTTCACAATGAAGCCTTTCCCATTCCCGTCTGTGTGGTGAGCCCGAGCACAAATGCCCTGTTGTTCCCCTGGCCACGGCTCCTAGGGGAAATGAGAACCGTAACTGGTGACCTAGAAGGCATTTGGGGTTTTCTTCGGCAATATAAGGAAAAGAAAGGGAAAGTTGTCCAAATTTGGTCTTCCCTTGCTGGTTCAAATTAAGTAAATAAAAACTCAAATCCATTACGAGAACCTCTTTACGGTTTATCATCTTGTGTTCTCTTAGAAGGGGCCTGGGCACTTAGCTCTATTGTATTACCATGTAGTATAGCTCTATTGTATGACCATGGAATTTCTAGTCAGAGAGAAAAAAAATGCCATCCCCACTGCTCACCTGTACCCGCAGATGGCCATATGTGGCATGAAATCCCCCAGTCATCACCACCAAGGCAACTCAGAGCAACTGGCTTAATCCTTTCCAACCTCACTGCTCTGAGCAGAGCAGATCCAGGGTGGTGAGGAGCTGAGGAACACGGCTGAGAGCTGAATTCATTGAGGGACATGGTATCTAGTAGTAGGTCAAGTTTCCTTGTCTTCTGTGCTTTCATTCCTTACCCTGTTTCCTGGGACTGCTCTTTTGTTCTCTGTCCCCAGAGTTAAGTACCCTCCTGGTTCACCTGGACTCGCAGCCAGGCCTCACCCAGGGCTGCCTCACCTCCCTAGGTTTCCTTCACCTTTCTCCCAGCAAAACACAGGTTACTCATGTACTTGGTGTTAGGGAAGCAATCTGATGGACTGACCCTACTACTCATGCTGAAATGAAAACAGAGACTTTTTAATTCTTTGCCTTATTGGGTTGCATGATCTTTTACTCTTCCATAGTCATTTCTTTTAGATGTTTAAAAAAAAAAAAAAATACTTTTGCCGGAGTGGCTCAATTGGTTGAGTGTCATCCTGTGCACCAAAAGGTTGCCGGTTTGATTCTGGGTCAGGGCACATACCTGGGTTTCAGGTTTGATCCCTATCGGGTCATGTATGGAAGTCAACAGATTGATGCTTCTCTCTCTGTCTCCCCTTCCCTCTCTCCCTCTCCCTTCTGCTCTCTAAAATCAATAAACATATCCTTGGGTGACAATTTAAAAAAAACGAAGTTCATTTGGATGTGCCTATGCTCGGTCTCTCTCAATAGAAGAGAAGCGGCCTTAGTACACCTTATATTTTGTGAATTTCTAGCCCAGTTCCAAGGAAAGGGAGACTCATTTAGATGGCTATAGAGAGTCAAGAATGGAACTTAAAAGTGTGAAGGAGAGTAATGATGATCACTTTCTTCTAGGTCCTATATTTAATGCCTCCGTGTATTCAGACACACCGTCAGTCATCCGGGGAGATCTGATCAAATTGTTCTGTATCGTCACTGTCGAAGGAGCAGCCCTGGATCCAGGTACTTCTCCCCACCTTCCTCCTTACCCGTATGGCTTTTTGTAAATGTTCTTGTGCCATCCCCATTGTGTTTCACAGACGTGGAAGTCAAGGATGGGGTTGTCTGTTTATCCCCAAACTGCTCAGCTCAGGATTTTGTTCTCAGCAGGTGTTTAATAAATATTTGTTGAATGGATGCATCTGGCTGTCAGATGAATTGGAAACACATCCAGATATTTAATCTGGGTTGTCAAGGCGATCAGTGGGCCGCTTACAGGGCTATTCAAGCTGGTTTGAAACCCACTGGCAGAGTCAAGCTCCTCACCTTCATCTTTCATTCACTTAATTGTTCAGGTATTTACTGAGCTCCTTCTGTGTACAGGTGCTGTTCAAGATGTTGGGAGTAGAGGAGTGAATAAAATATTCAAAGTCTGCCCTCGTGGCACTAGCAACCTAGTTAAGGAGACAGACAAGAAAGAAATCATTGTATAGTATCAGATAGCAATTAATGATATGAAGAAATACAGAAAAGAGCCAACAAGTTGCAGGTGACCAGGGGGTGCTAGTGTAGATTGAATTCTTAGAAAAATCTTTGTAAATTTTTTCTTTGCAGAAAATACTAGCCTTGCCAACAGGAGGACAAAGAGCTGTGGGCCGTTAGTCTTGCGCCCTTTCTGCTTGGCCCACTTAGCGACAGTTGATGTCCCTCTCTCACTTTTCAAGAGAACATTGAATGTAAATGCACTTAGGTGTCTCTGCTGTTGAGCAGGACTGTACCCACCCCTGCCTCCTATAGAGCTCGTGGAGAATTTGACTCATTGCCTGGGGGCTGCCCCTCTCTCCTCTGCATGCTTTGACCTTGGGCATCTTTGCACGGCCCATCCCATCACAAGCAGAGCCATGGCCTCTCACAAGCCATTTTTATACCTTGAAAACAGCCAAATTTGTACAGGTTTTACAAAAATTCTGTGCAGAGATCACTGGACGTGCAGCCCTGGGGTGGAAACTGGGAGCAGGTGTTCGTTCTGTATTAAAAGGGGTTGTAAGCAAAGGGAGGGTGGCCTGCAGTGAAACCAGTGTGAATGCCATGAGTGGGGACTGGGCAGAACTGGTGTCGAGGAGCAGAGGCTTTGGATGGCCGCCCTCGAGGTCTGGCTCCTGCGGGACCCCCAGTTGAAGGTTCAGGTAGCAACCAGTTCAGAGTTGGCGAGTATTTTCTGTGAAGGACCCAGGTAGGAAGCATTTTTGGCTCTGTGGGCCAGGTGGTCTGCGCAGCAACTACTCACTTCTGTTGTATGAAAACAGACTGTAACAAGTGGGTGTGGCCGTGTTCCAGTGGAACTTTGTTCACAGAAACGAGAGGTGGGCGGGATCTGGCCTGCAGGCGATAGCTTTCACACCCCTGGACTAGTTGGTTGATACCAAAACTGGCTCTCTTAGGGAGCCCAAACGAGGTTGAGCTTTAGAGGTAGAAAAGGAAGAGTTTGTGGACAATGTAAGAAAAGGAAAAGACAGAAAACCATCCAGGCCATCAGAGGTGGTTAGCTCTGTCCTCGGGGAAGGAATGAGGAGCCTGGGTCCTGATGAGCTGCCACTAGAGTCACATGTCGCTTAACCACGGGGACATGTTCTGAGAAGTGCGTCGTGGGGCAATTTCGTCACTGGGCAGACATCACAGGGTGCACTCCGCACAGACCTGGATGGCACAGCCTGCTGCTGTAATTGTGTGGGCTGGGGTGTCACACAGCTGGCGGCACAGTGGGTCGGGTCCACCAGCGTCACCACAAGCAGGTGAGTAACGGGACTGTGACGTCACTCGGTGATGGGACGTTTTCAGCTCCGTTATGATCTTACGGGACCGCCGTCGTATGTGTGGTCTGTCGCTGGCCAAAACGTCCTTACACTGCACATGACTGTATCTGTGCCCGAGGTGCAGAGCACGGAGAACACAGAGTAGGATTCACCAGTGAAAATGAAGGTCAGAGTGGGAAAAGACTGCCAGGGAAAGGGGAGGGAAATCCTTTTCTAAAAGTTGGTAAGATAATACCGTTTTTACCCTTAAAGCTCATTTATGACATACACAAAAATAAATCATGTAAATGCTCTTTCTCAGCAAATTAATGGGTCACCGGTTGTGCCCTTACTCTAACAAGTCTTTTCCTCCAGAGTAATTGCAGAAGCTGTAGGTAGCTGTTATCTTGCAGATCACAATTTTCCAGAACTTTGCCCTCTTGGACTGTGTGGGTGGGAGATTCTGAATAATTAAAAGCAGGCTTTAATTTAGTTTTCCCTCACACCTCCTATGGGCTGTGAAGGAATTCTCCTTTGGGAAGGACATGTTCTTAAGTGGGCCGAGCGTCAAGCTACACCTGTGCCAAAGTAGAGTCGGGGCGGGGGCCAATGGTGGCCATTGAGAGGTGATGTCTTAGGTCAGGTTCTCTAGAACCCAAACCTGAGACTAGCATGCGAGTGATTAATTGAAGGCGTGCTCTCAGGAGAAAACCATGAGGGAGCGAGGGATGGAGCAGGGAAGGAAGCCAGGCTAAGATGTGAATTCAAAACAAGTCTTAACTCCCCACGGGGAGCTCTGGAGAGCCGGTTGCACCCCAGGGTGTGAGCCCCTCGAGGGAAACGGCTGGGCTCTTATATCCCCTTATTGGTCAGTCATTGTCCACAGGCTGAATGCTGGAGGGTGAGAGTGTTCCTTAATGTCCAGGAGGTGGCTGCTGTCGCCTAGGGCCAGTCCTCTGGAGGACGGTCCAGGCCTGAGAGCTTAAGCAGCCAACACCTGCAGCAGCTGGGGGCTCAGCACACCAGCTGGTCAGGACGGGGCACCAAGAGCCTCTGCTACGGGCGGTAATGCCCCTCCTGTTAGCTGCACCTGTCTGTAGAGCTGTATGTGGAACTGTGGAGATAGGATAGTGTTCGTGGCAACTGACCTCTATTGAGCATTTATTACGTTTCAGGGGCTGTTCTAAGCCTTTTATAGAGATAACTGTCCTAACCATGGTGATGCTGTTTTCATCATACAGATGAGGAAACTAAGTCACAGTGAATTTGAGCGACTCACCCCTGTCCCATGGCCAGTAAGTGCTGGTGCCGGGAGTCCAGCCCGGGTAGCCTGGCCCTATAGCCGACCAACGCACTGTAAGCCACAGCAGGACTGGGGTTAAAGCCTGGGCACAAGTCACCGGTACACAGTGTGGCTTTTTGCTTTTAGTAAACCCCCAGCACCTGCAAGCGGCAGCAGCACTGAGCTAGAATTTCCGTACAGGACTGTGATGCCTGTGCCCCTCTGCTGTGGCCCCGAGAGGGCGTGAGGACGTTGATGACACTCCTTCTGCCTCCGGGGAGTTGGTCATGCAAGAGACGACCTGTGCATTTGGAGCAATCAAATTTTATGCTCAGGTGCCACAGCGGGCCAATGGGGAGACTGACGTATTTAGAGGATCAGAGTAGAGACCTGTCATCCTGTAGGTAGAGCTGAGATTTTCCACGGCCCTTAACGTGTTGACCGTGAGTTGAAAAGGAATTACCATTTGGGTAGTTTTATAGAAATTCTTACAAGCATCTGAATATAATTTATCTGCCTCATGATGTGCTTTTTGAGGTTATTGTGTATATTTTTACTAAATGAGTGTCTAACCAAAATTGTGTTATTGAACATTTACATAGAAAGTCTTGTCAAGTGCATTTAAGATGAAATAGTGTTTGTGGTGTTGCTGTCCCTTCTTGCCCGCTGGATGAACCTCAGACCTGACACAGCGGGTGCCAGTTGGTAACAGTCAAAAGAAGAGGTCAGGGGCTCACAGTGGACGCTCTCTTTTCACATTCTGTGAGAATCACCACTTGTGCCAAAGCCTTCCTTCTCTAATGCCCGTATTAATTTACTTGAGGCTGTTAGAACCTTAATTTCGCAGCATATTTTACGATTCAGCAGCATTGCTCTCTGGGACTGTTAAACTGTGTTCAATTTTCTCAGCTTGACATTTTTTCCTCTGGTTCTGAACTTAAACACTTCTGCAGGGGGTGGAAATCCACAGCGAACAGTAAAAGCGCAACTGTTTATGGCTCTAAATTCTGTACGATTCACTGGATGTACCTTTCGTTCCTTATGACGGTTGTGTCCTTCTAGTCTTGGGTGCTTCTGCCCGAAATGTCAGAGGACCCTGCTTTCTTTGGGAGACTGGGTGCAGTGTCACCACGTACCAGCTTTCCGTCCCGTGTTCTCTGTAGGAGACAGTTGGGGATCTGACTCTTCCTGTGCTTCTTAGGCTGGGTGATGGCAGCGACGTGGTTAAGAGGAGGGACCACGGGGCTGGACTACCTCCTGGCTGTGTGACCTCACGGGTATTTGGTCCCGCCATAGGGTATGGAAGGTGATATCACCTTCATCGTGGGCTTGGTGTGAAGGTACCGTGAGGATACAGGTAGAGAGCAGTGCTGGCCTGGTGTCAGGTGACACGTGTGTCAGCCCTACGTGTTATTTCTGCCCGTTGCACTGACCCCAGGGTTTTGGCTTGGTGATCCGTAGATGACATGGCCTTCGATGTGTCCTGGTTTGTGGTGCACTCCTTCGGCCTGGACAAGGCTCCCGTCCTCCTGTCGTCCCTGGACCGGAAGGGGATTGTGAACACAGCCCGTAGGGACTGGAAGAGCGACCTCAGCCTGGAGCGCGTGAGCACATTGGAATTCTTGCTGCAAGTGCACGGCTCCGAGGACCAGGACTTCGGCAACTACTATTGTTCCGTGACCCCCTGGGTGAAGTCACCAACAGGTTCCTGGCAGAAGGAGGCAGAGATCGACTCCAGGCCCATCTTTATAACTGTGAAGATGGATGGTAAGAGTGACGTGCCGATAATACTGGTGTTGAGGGACTGTCTTCTCTCTGCTGTACCGTGGCTGACGCAGGCCAAGTTCCCCCCACTTCAGGAAAATGCCAGAACACAGCCTGGTTTCCTTTAGGCCTGGCTGGGGCCTGTGCCAGGAAGAACACAAGCAGCCCTTGCTGTTTGCCCAGCTTCGGTCTCGTGTGCTGGAGGCACCATTGAGAAATGATTTTTAAGACTTACTGGAAAGATTTTTCATACTTTCTATAAATTCTATACAAACTCACTGTGCCAGGCAGAGGCAGAGAACAGAACTGAGAGAGCAGGTTCAGGTCTCTGGGAAAGACCGTGAATGGATTTCTGCCACTCTTGTCTTCTTGATTTTGGTTCTTGGAAAAGGGAGGCTCCTCCTGGTGTCACTGGCATGGAGGGGGTCCTTCATGCAATCCCAAGATGGGACGGCAGCTCTCGGCCTTTTTGGTTCACACTGACCACCAGGGTCAGCCTAACTAGGTGGTCAGATGGCCCCGCTCCCACCCTGTTCCCTGAGCATCCCAGAGTGGGGACAGTGGTTCCTTGGTTAACAAGAAACATCTTCTCTGCAAAAAGTTTGAGAGTAAATATTAATTGAAAAAAAAATACCGTGGAGAGAGTTTAAAGCCAGGTGCCTCTGAGCCTTAGGAGGAGACTTTTGAGTATGTTTCCCTGGTGATAGTCAGTTTGGGGGAGTCTGGAATTGGACCCCCTCTGCTCCCCAGCTCTTCCACAGATGACTCAGCCCTCCTGATCCTTTATGCCCTCTCTTGTAAAATGGGATAACAGCCTCTCCTAGGGCGGTTGTGAAAATGCAGCCATATGAAATGTTCGGCACCTCCCACGGTGCCAGCATCCAGCCAAGGAGTGTTGGTACGTACTTCTGGGGGAAGGGGGTGGGACCTAAACAAGGTTTGTGCATTCCTGACACTTGCACCGTATTTGCATCTTAGAAATTCTTTCCTTGAAGTGGCTCCCTATGAAAACCCAGACTTAGCAAACAAGTGGGGGAGAGACTCTTCACTTTGCTAGATAATTTTACTACAGTGTTACTTAAAATAGCTCCCCTAGCACACTTCAGTCATTCAATGCGTAGAATTGATTTACGTACAGTGTTGTTTTTTTAAGGAGGCATCTGCTGTGGGGTGTGTGGTGCCCTTATACTGACTTTTAAAAACCCATCTCCTGCCAAAACCCTAAAAAGCAAATTGACATTCAAAGACATCGCATGAAATCATTTTTCTGTTTTCTTTCCCCTGCCACAACACTGGGTGGGGAAACATTTGCTCACTTTTTGGACACGTCAGGCTGAGCTGCTCCTGTCCGAAGCCCTGTGCTAGGTGCTGGAGACAGGACGGAGGGGATCCGATCGCCCAGGGGAGAGAGGAGGTGGTGGTCTTCCCTGCGACCACCTCGCGGGCATCACTAACCCGGCTTCCGTCTGCTCTCCCCCTCCCAGTGCTGAACGCCTTCAAGTACCCGCTGCTGATCGGCGTTGGCCTGTCCACCGTCATCGGGCTCCTGTCCTGCCTCATCGGGTACTGCAGCTCCCACTGGTGCTGTAAGAAGGAGGTCCAGGAGACCAGGCGTGAGCGCCGCCGGCTCATGTCCATGGAGATGGACTAGGCGGGCGTCCTGCCGAGGCGGTGACGGGGACGGACGTCTAGGAGCGATTTGGGCAAGAAGAGGACGGTGATGTTTAGATGTGACGTGTGTTCCACTAAAACCCAGTCCTCTCTAATCTCAGGTGGGACTTGGCGCTCTCTCCTCTGCATGTCCAGTTCTGAGCGCGGACACGCTGACCAGCACAGCTTTTCTTCCCACGGCACTTTCTGAGGACAATCGAGTGTGTCTTTTCCCAACTGCGGCTTTTTAATGGTTAACCTCTGTCTAATTTTTTCTTCTACCGGTTTATAGATCTCTGACTCGTGTGCGTTTATAGCTTTTGTTCCGGGGGGTTGCGGTGAGGATGGGGTGACGGCGTTCGGAGTTCTTTGTCCTGGGTGAGAGCCCGCTTCGGGGCTGGAGGCCGGGGTCCGGGGAGCCGCCAGGTGCTGCCCCCCACGCCGGCCCAGAGGCAACACAGACCTGTGCCGAAGGCGAATTTTGGCTTTTCCTACCCTGCCCATCCCCTATTTTCAGGGGTTTAGACCACATTGGAAACCTAAACTTGCGGTATGTAACTTCTTAGCGAGCCCAAACGCGTATTTTGGTTTTTCGCTCCCCTGCCCCCTCTCCGTTTCTTTGCCCTTTGCTTTCCGTGAGCGTGCTGGAATGCCAGCCCTGGAATCTAGAATTGGGCTCTCCACCAAGCACCTTATCACGCCACCTTAGCCTTAAGAATGACTATGAAGAAAAATACACAGCCACCTCCGTCCAGGGCAGTAAGAAGCTCTGCAAGGAAGAGGCGGTTGGGGACAAGGGAAGGAACAGATACTCACTGCGCTAGGGCCGAGGCCACTGGGCCTCGAGGGGTCCCAGGGAGAGCGGAAGGTGGATCCTGGGGGTTAGGTTTCTGCAGCTGGGGCCGGGAGGGTCAGTGGGGCCAGGGGTGTGTCAGGCGGAAGAAGCACCTCCGTTCCCCAGCCCTGTCCTTTGCAGGAGGCAAAGGCCTTGGACACCAAGGGACGGCTGGGGCACCCAGGGATGCCCCACGTCCTTCATAGGTGGCTTGGTCTCCTTCACGTGAAGGACACTTGCTGCTTGGAGACTGGCTGACTTCACGGGATCGGAAACTGCCTGGAAGAACCGTGCATTTTCTCTGCCCTTTCAGTCCTGCAGGTCTTTGTAAGATCCCCCTGCAAGGGGCTAGCGAGAAAGGGTAGACTTGTGGGGATGTCTGCTTTCCTATTGGGAACATGAAGGAAACCCAGCAATGTCCTGCCATGTGAACAGCCTACAAAGTAGATCTGAGAGCAGTCTCTTCGGCCCGACTGCACATACCAGCAATAGGACAAATGGACCAAAAGGGATCTTCCGCTCCCTGGAACGCCTGGCCCCCGGCACGGCGCTGAGGCTCGCGGGTGACCCGCCCCACATCGTACTCCTCTGTGCCACTGTTGTGGCTCTGGAGGACCTAACACTCCTCTGTTTTCTCAAGGGGGGAAAAAAAAACCCACGCGTTTCTTCTGAGCAATAAAGTAATAGAAATGACGGCCATTCATGTACGGCTCTTTGTCACAGTGGGCCGGACAGGCTCACAGCTTCCTTCCCCTCCACGTCCCTCACTCTGCTGCCCACGATCCCTTCCGCACTCATCACCGAGTCACCCCCAGGAGGCAGCTCCCCACTCAGCGTGTCCTTTTTGAGGGGAGCGCTCATGTGATAGGAGCGAGATTCTTCACTGACGGTGGCAGCACAGATGAGTTCCAGGCACAGACGAAATGCGGGAAGACGGGCCGCGGGGCTGCCCCGGCAGAGCGTGAGTGGCGAGGGGAAGAGGCAGAGGCCTCGGTCGCACTAGAGTTGGGTATTTTCCACGTGTCGTTTCCTAACTGCTATTTCAGAGGACGTGGGTCACAGGTGATCGTTCAAACCGGAATTAAAGAGCGAACCCATGACCAGGTGCTGTGTTGGGTGCAGCCAGTGCCCTTGAGCCCTGGCAGTGCTCACACTTACTAGAAGATTCAGGATTGTTGTAGCGCAGGCCTTTCTTGGTACGGGGAAATGGTACTTAGCTTGGGACGTGACCGGGTGGCCCCAGGTGTATGTGAAACCATAGGTGGGTCACACCAGGCACTCGGTAGCCGTCGGGGCGACGTGTGCTCACACGATACCTTGTCCTTTCAAACTGCTGTGTGGTTCGAGGCTGGGGTTGTTGAGGCATTGGTCCCAGCACCACCCTCGGTCCCTTGGGCTGGCCACACTGCCAGTGACTGGGGGCTGGTCCAAAGGGGAAAATCCCAGGGTGTTGTACCAAGGACCTCGTTCCTCCCAGGGACGTGAGCTTGCCAGGAATGTGTGTCCCTTTGAAAGTGCGGGATACACTCTTACGTTGTACCAAATAGAGCCCCACAAAGTGGTGCGCTGGAAAAGGTTCCTGCCATAAGCACGGGCGCAGATGAACGGAGGAAGGACTTGGCCACGATTCACACGGACGACGTTGCACTTCTGAACAAAAAGAAACTTTATAAATTGTTTGGGTTTTTTTTTTTTCCAAATCCTAAACGTTATCCCCAGAAAGGGCCTAAGCTATGTTCAGAAAGGAGCCTCAAAATTACTTTCAATTGTTTACTTTATGATGTTTACATACACTTTACACTTAAAAAAAAAAAAAAAAATGCAAACTCTGACTTTTTAACAACTTTTCAGATTTTTCATGGGACGGTGGAACTCTGACTCACCAACTGGATTTAAACCTTAATTTAGAAATGTATTTATTTGTGTCTTTTCTCCCCTCCTCTCCGAGTGGCTTTCCCCGAGATCCCGGGGAAGGAGGCCCCTCCCACCCAGACTCTCGTCTGTCTTCCCTGGTGGCTCTTGCCTCTCGCTTTGCAGACTGCCCGCAGCCATGATTTTGTCACTGGCATCTGTGAGCCAAAGACTGAGCCTTCGTGGCAGGAATAGTAAGCAATACTACACAACTTGCTACTTTCAGAAGACTTTTTTTTTTTTTTTAGCTTCACCGATGACAACAGAGGAAGAAGGGAACTGGGCTTTTGGGTAAGTTCTCTGTCACTTTTGACCAAATTCTCAGTGATAACCATTGTGTTCACATCACTAGAGGAAGAGAGTTGACTTTCTTTTTAGCGTCGCACATAGGATCTGCCGAACTTTCCATAGACAAACGAAGGGTCTTGTGTATTTTTGTCTATATCTAATGTTATATGAACTAATTGTATTGTTTTATACTGTGACCACAGATATTATGCAATGCACCATTTGTTTTTTATTTCATTAAAGGAAGTTTAATTTAAATGGAAGTTGTGTGAGGAACATGATGTCGGCCTCTGTTATCTTTATCTCCTGCGTGAGGGATTAGAGTTGAATTCCGGTTGCAGCTTTAGCTAAACCTTCCGATCTCTGAGTCCTATGACAGCATCGCAGATTTTCACTAAAGATAAAAGCAGAAATGGATTTCACAGGATCAATATTGAGATCCCCACCGCGCGGGAAGGTGAGGGCCGGACCTGTTGGTCTTTGGGTGAATTCTCATGACCTTACAGGTCTCCTGGCCGGAAAGAGAAGTTCAATGTTGTTCCTCTCTGTGGATCAGGAAACCGACACCAAAGCTCTGCGACCATATCGTGACTGGAACAGAGTGGCTTTTCTGACTCACGACCTAGTCTGGAACCAAACCAGTCCAGGTCCTGGCCCCTGCAACATAAAAACAGTGCTGTTCCCCTGGCTGCTGGCTTCAGGGACCTAGACAGCAGGGAGCTCGGGGAGCCCCAACTTCCTGCTGGCCCCTGGAGTAGCACTCGGCCTTGGCTGGCCTCCCCGCTGGACTATCCTGTGAGCCTCATTTGTGTTCTGGGCAGGGACCACCTCACATTTTGAGGTCTGTGTCCTGGTTACTAACCTTGCCCAGGAACTGGCTCTGTTCCAGGATGGTGAAGGTACTGGCGGTTTATAAATGCACAGTTAACACTCTGCTGTGGGAAAGGGCCCATCATTCATGCTGTCTGGGAGGATCGTGCTGACGTCAAAATGCCGGCACAGCGCTGGCTGGTGTGGCTGTTGGTTGGGTGTCATCCCACCCACCGAAAGGTGGGCGGTTGATTCCATCAGGACCATGCCCCAGTTTCAGGCTCGATCCCCAGTAGGGGGCGTGCAAGAGGCAACCAATAGAAGTTCACTCTCACATCAATGTTTCTCTCCCTCTCCCCTCTGCTCTCTCTAAAAATCAATTAAAAAAATATTTAACACACAAAATTGCTGGCACAGTCTCTCAGTATAAATTAAAGAGTCTTCTCTGTCCTGTTCTTTCTCCAACCTATTTTTGTCCACAGTACTGGTTACTGTGACTACATAAATTCATTGAATAGTAGATAAACCAATGAAATGTGAGTGCCAAAGAGAGAGATGCTGATAAAAGTACAGTGAATTCTCCAGAAAGACTCAATAGGGGCAAGTTGCTTTTTAAAAAAATGCTATCAATTTCAGTCAAAACAACTATAAAAGGTCCAGGGGGGAGAAAAATCACAAAAACATGGAAGGATTCTGTATTCCATTGGCTTCACAAATGTGTACTCCATTTTAAAGAAATCAAGACTGACAGTTGTAGACAAGACATTATAGGTTTGGTTTCTGCAAAAATGTGATAGGAAACCCCAGACAACGGACACACACTCAAAGGAAAGACCTGGGCTTGTGCCGAGAGTTGGGTGAATGAGTTTATATGCACGTGGTTGAGGTGCAGATAAAAAGTTTGAGAGATATATAGGAGTATTTTTATGGTTCCCAACTTACCTGACATGTTCTGTTCATTGATGAGCTAACAACTCCTAAGTGTGCCCGACAGGGAAGTTTCTACTCTTCTAGCTCCCATTCTTGTAGATGAGGAAATGGAGACTTAAAGAATTTAAGTATTTTGCTCAAGAATTGAACCCAGATCTGGTTACGAAGTCTGTAAATGTTCTCGACCACTACGCCAGCCGCAGGGCCTGAATATTTTGGGCATTCGTTCAGTATTTCTTGAATAATATAAGAACGGGGCCCTGCCCTCATGAAATTCATGATCTTATAGGAAGGGGAGGTGTGTAAATAACTCCTTTTATGACATATGGTAAGTAAGAGTATAGAAGCTCTCAGCCGCAGCACAGAGGAGGGAGTGGCGAACCCCACCAGAGGTATCAAGAGCGGCTGGCGACAGAACCCCGGAGACTACGTCAGGACTGGGCTGGAGGCGACCATCAGGTGAGAAGGAGGCTGGGAAGGAACTTCCAAAGGGGTGAGGGAAACTCCTGGGGAGACCGTGGAATTGTAGGAGGAAGCAAAGAATTCGAAGCAGGTTTGCCCATGGCCTGTGATGCCGGGTGTCGCAGAAAGACCAGGTCTAGAGAGAGCTGAGCAGTGTCCCGCTGTGACCCTGGACACTTGGAGCCAAGGCAGATTGCAGCGGGCGGAAGTTAAACAGCCAGAACACTGGGGCAGGGGCTTGGAGAGGGTAAAGAGGTGGCTTGAAATGAGTTAAAAGGTGCCTCTTTAGTAGAGTCGGAGGCGCCTGAGCTGCTTCATGGGCCCAGGGAGCCAGGAATGGGCACCTGTATCTAAGTGGGTAGGAGGGACCCAGAGCCCAGGTGGAGCAGCTTCCCTCCTCCCTCTCTCCAGGGCCTATTCTGAGCCCCCAGCCTTTTTTATTTTCTATCAGCGCTGGTTGTCAGCTAATCCCTGATAGGAAATTTAAGGAATAGCCCTTCCCGAGGGAGTATTTGAAAATAGCGGTTGGCCTAGGAAGCCGTCCCTCCCCCGCCTCCTGCTCGCCCGCCCCATCCCTGTGCCCTGCCTGTGGGAATCTAGTCCAGGTTTCCCCCCACAGAGAGGAGTTGCCATCCCCCTCGAAAAGCTCTTCAGCCCTGGTTCACTGATCATCAGCTCCTGCTGAGCCTGGGCCAGTGGGAAGTAAGGGACCTGGGTGGGCACTGTTCTTGGTCACGGGGCCCAAGTCACAACTGGGCCCATGTGAGGCCTTGGTTTCTCCCTCTGTTCTTTGAGGGAGTTGACTGAGATCATTTGATCTCTCCCTGTGGCATCACTGCTTGGTGTGCCACACGTGTAGACGCGAGACTCAGCCCATGCCCTTGGCAAGTCCCACGCCTCGGGATAGCCATGCATTTGACCTGAGTTGTTAAAAGTTCAGGTAGGAGAAGGAGCAAAATCATGATCAGCTTCCAGCTGACACACACTCTGCCTTCTCTGAAAGTTATGAATGGCAAGTTGGAAGGTACAATAGAAAACACGGAATCAAAGTAAGAAGCAGCCGTTTCCTAGCCATGCAGTCGTGGGTAGGTTAGTTGGTTCCTCTGAGCCTCAGTTTTCTCGCCTGCAAAATGGGGTTATCAGTATAGTGATGTGAGTTGTTCTATAAAACTGCACATGTAAAAGGACTCTGTTTAAATATTTCTTGGGCCTGAATTCTTAGGACAGGAGGGCGCAATAGGTGTAATTTCTGTGATTCTGTGGAATTAATGTTTGAGCATGTCACACCTGAAAAAACCCTCTTTTCATAATCTTCCAGGACTGCAACAGGATTTTTTTTCTTTAGTACATTCCTATGTTGCTTTGTCCAAAACTGGCTCTCTCCCGCCATCTCAAGCAAGAATACATTTTACATTCCTTTCAACTGATACAATTGCATTGCACCGATTCCCAAGGTGGTAGAATAAGTCTCTTTTTCTCTCCCTCTCTCTCCCCCCCCCCGGCTCTATTTTTTTCTTTCTCATTTTTTCTTGACAACAGAAAGCTGCTTTTTCCCTCCAAAAAGGAAATGACATCACCCTGTGAATGTTAAATTCTGGCAGAAATAGAGCCACTAAAATGGAAACAAATTAAAAAAAAAAAAAAGCAGCAGCCAGGAATGAGAAGTTGCATAGTATTTACTTGGTTGTATGTATTTCAGGAATACAGGGTGCTCTGTATTATTGGCAACGATTATCTCTGTGGTCAATGCTGATTTCTAAAATAATTCTCTTTTCAGTGCACTTGGCAGACTGATTGAATCGATGGCCCCAGTTTTTTATCGCTCCTTTTGCAGTTCCCTTCACTAAAGGGATGGAGTCTGTTAATCCATCTCTTGCATTTGGACTTGGCCATGTGACTTGCTTTGATCTGTGAGATTTTAGCAGTCATGATGCAGATAGAGCTTTAAAAAGTATTGGTACGGCCCAGCCGGCGTGGCTCAGCAGTTGAGCATCGACCAATGACCCGGGAGATCCTGGTTCAATTCCCAGTCGGGGCACATGCCCGGGTTGCAGGCTCGATCCCCAATGGGGGGGCGTGCAGGAGGCAGCCGATCAATGACTCATCATTAGTGTCTCTCTCCCTCTCCCTTCCTCTCTCTGAAATCAATAGACATATTAAAAAAAAAAAAGTACTGATGTGATTCCCCTAATTCTTTTGGACCCCTGACACCATGAGAACATGCCCAGGCTTCCCTCCTAGAGGGATATGAGGGGGCTCCAAGCCAAGGTCATCCTAGACCATCAAGCTCTTGCCAGCAGATGTGTAGGCTTGTGAATAAAAATAAATGTTTGCGTCTCTATGGCTCCAAAATTGTGTGGTGGTTTCTTACACAGCAATAATGGAGACAGTGCATTTGCCTAAAATTGTGGTGCCTGGGGCTGACCCATGACTTCACTGAAATGGTGAGCAGATTCTTGTACTTGGGGCCACACCGGTACTATGGGTGGCAGCCTGGAGAGGTAGTTTGGAATCTCCATTCCAGGTTAACAGCCCTTTAATTGTTCCCTAAATACAGCCTGCACACCCCTGCCTCTGTATCTTTGTAATTTCATTTCTCCCGACTAGAACGGCCTTCCCTCGCTTCTCTGCCTATTGAAATCATACCAGGTCTCTAAGGACCTGCTTAAATCCAGCCTTTTCCGAATGACCTGTGGCTGCCCTCTGCCTGCAGTGGTCGCTCCAGCCTGTTAGTTCCCAAGGTATTTCTTGCCAGAACCATAAATCGGATGGATCCCCAACACATGCTGCCTTTTATGGCTACTATTTCTTATCTACAGTTGTTTACTAAACTAGAGCCCAAGTTCTTGGCAGGCAGGGGCCCTTCCTCTCCTTTCATCCCCCAAGCCTTTTTCCCGTTGTTCCAAATGAGATATTCTCTTTCCCTCTTGCAAGTGTCCGGATCTCTTTAGTTGTATGTCTTCTAGGGGACCTCGCCTGATTTCCCTTGTGTGATAGCTGGTCATGTTCCTATTTTCCGCTCACCTCTGCCGAGCTCCACCGTCACAGACAAGCTCCTGAGAGGCTTGAACTCCGTGCGCATCTCTCGCACCTGGGAGGGTGCTGCTGCTACAGCGGCTGCTCCGGCAAGAATCTGGTTCCTTCATGTCTCTCTCCTCTGTCTGTATGTTAAACGCCCTAACTCAGGCCTCCATCATGACTCATGCAGAAAACTGCAAAAACCTTGTAGCTGGCCTTGTCTCCCTCATCTTACAACTAGTTCGCAATACGCAACAAAGAAATTAGCTTCCCAGGAAAATCCAACCAGACAATTCTGCCAAACAAACAAAGAAACACACTTTCAATAGCTCCCCTTTGCTACAGAGTAAAAGCCCAACTCTTAGGCCTGCCTGCATGGCCCAGCCTGCCTCTCTAGACCCTTCTCGCTTCACTCCAGCCTCGAACTTGACTCCAACTGGAGGGCACAGCTGGTGTGACATTATTCATGCCAAACGGCGTCTCCCCAGCTGTGCCTGGCCCCTTTCCTCCCGAGGTGTTTCATTTGACCCAGCCCAGCCCATCCTGCCGGTCCCTGCTGCCCACCAACTTCCCCCATTCACTTTCGGTGCCAAATTTATCGTTGTGCTTTCAATGTGGAATTCTGATCATCCGAGGAAGTAGAAATTTCCTGAGAACCAAGACCGGGTTGCCAACACCTTTGTAGGTGCACAACCTACCGGAGCACCCAGAACACTGAAGTATTAAAACATTGTTGGATGGGTGGGTCGAGCCAGGGACCTGCCTGAAGTGGGCCGGTTTGCTATTGGCCTATCTAAATGTAGACTTGACCTAGGAACTAGTTCTCAGTGAGCTTACCCATTGCCTTCTAAGACTAGGGTTGGATTAAGTTGGCCAGAGTTCAGTGCCAGCTTTTAGGCTCTCCCCCGCCATCCTTGGTGCCCAGAAGAAGAGTCCCGTGAATGTCAAATGATGGTGGCTGACATTTACTTAGCACTTAGCCATGAACCAGACATTGTTCTAAATGTTTTAAGTAAATTCATTCAATTCTCACAGCAATCTGATGGGATACATACTATTTTATAGATGAGGGTTAGAAAAGGTTAATTAACTTTTCTAAGATCACACAGCTATTAAAAGTAGAGCCTGTGTACAAACCCAGGCAGCCTGTCCCCAGATCCTGCCGTCATCACTGTCACCTCTTGTCCCCTGAGGTTCATGTGCTCCAGGGGCCCTCTCCCATTTCTCTCCTATGATGGGAGGAGAGGTCAGAGCTAAGAAAACATTTCTGCTTGATTTTTATATTCTGTTTACTTAAATTCCCTTGTGATTACCTACTGATGCATATTTAGCCAGGATGAGGCCTATATTTTCTTATTTTTATCTGTATAAACATAGACTGACCCACGAAGATCACCTTTTCACATCCAAATTGGAGCAATTAGCAAAGAACCGTGATGCAACCAGTTTTGCTTTTGCAAGCCACGTCTGTGTCTCAGTGGGCTGAAAACCGCACGCTTCCTCTTTGCCTTCATAGTGAGAACATAGCGTTTGTCACTTGGCATCTGCACAACTTCAGTGACACCACCAGGAGAGCTCTGCCCTGGCCCCAATGGCACGCATCCCACGTGTGGCATCTTTCTTTCTCTTTCTGGGTAAGTGTCATCCTGCATGTTTCTCTTGGCACAGGGGCCGTGGGGTGATGGAAACAGGACAGTTTGGTTTCTGCAGGATAAACGAGGCCACACTTCTCTGGTGTTGGCAGCACTTTTCGGCTTTTGTCTGCAGTTTTGCTGGCTCTGCCTTCACCTTGTCTTCCTGGGCTAGCCCATCCCTGGAGACAGTAAGAGGCTCAGCTCTCCAGGCCCGGAGGAGATCGTACGGTTTGCCTGATGCTGGAGCTTGATAGATAAGCGTGCTTGGGGGTAGAAGGAAAGGTCATGAGAGCACTTAGTAAACTTAGTAGTTTTAGGCTAAGCTAAAAGAAGGTTCTGGATTTCACCTGGGCTGAAGTGGGAGCTGCCTACTGAGAGACTGAGAAGGGGCAGGGAGGTGCACTTGGCTTTGCTGAGGAATGTATGCTGGGGCCTTAGCTGGCCCAGGGGCATTTGTACATGCTGGAACACGGGGGAGGAAAGGGAAGCTTGAAGGTGAACAGAAGAACAGGTGATCTGGGGAGGGAATGACATCGTTCCAGAGTAGGTAGAGCAGGGAGCAGGCACTAATCTGTGCAATGGGCTCCTTTAGCGTGTGGCAAAGCTTATAGACCCCATCTCAGACTAATTTCTTAAATGCATAAAATAAAATACAAAGGATTCCAGGGGAATCAATCATATTGGAATACAGTTATCAAAATATTTTTAAATTGATTTGAGAGAGAGAAGAGAGAGAGAGAGACATAGATGTGAAAGAGAAACATCAATTGGTTGCCTCCCAAACATGCCCCGACTGGGGATTGAACCCACAACCTGGATGTGTTCTTTGACCGGGAATCAAACCCGCCACCTTTTTTTGTATACGGGATGACACTCCAACTAACTGAGGCAGGGCCCAAATGTTTTTAACTAGATTGTTATGTAGTCACTTACTTGTTTCTTTGGTGGCCTATTAACCACCAAACTTCAGAGTACTAATGAATATCAACAATATTTCAAGATATTTGCAACAACCAGAACGTGATGTGAAAATATTTACGGTTTGTTGTCTACATTCATGACTGAAGGAAATACTAAATTTCCATGAAGATTAGTGAACATAAGAATATAGGGTGTTTGGGGTTGTTTTCACCCAGGTTTACGGACTCTGTAATCCCATATGTGGACCCAAGGTTAAGACCTGCTGCTTTACAGAGGCTGGATTGAGTTAGTGAAGGGACTTGAATGACTAGAACCATAAGGGAACTAGAAATTACAGTCAGTGTGACCAGGGCTGTGGCTAACACACAAAAAGAGTGTGGCGTTCGGCCAAGGAGGTGTTTAATAAACACTGGCTTGAGGTGAACTGGGCTCATGTTCAAGGGACACTGGATAGTGGGAAGTAAGGACAGATCCGGGGCTTGATGTGGTGAGAGGTGGCCTGCCGAAAGATGACTGGGACCAGCTGCTGGGTGACCCGTGCCCAGGTGACTGGCCTGGGGACATCGAGGGCTCAGTGGACTGGTGGGATCCTTTGGGGGTTGTTGGCTGGTGTGTTCCTGTTTGTCCTGTTCAGGTGTCTGAGTGTGATTCTTGAGTGTATTTGCTTTGTGAATTTGGAGTGTGTGTTTTGCTTGCGTGTAGGGGGAAGCTGGACGTATTGTTGGACAAGTCAGACAATTGCAGATTCTCTCTCTTTTTTTTTTTTTTTTTGAGCAGGCTGGAAGGTCTGGAGGGAAAGAAACTGGTAATTGTGGTTTAAAATGGGGAAGCTGGAAAAGCTTTTCTTTAACCCTTTTAAACAATGACCTATCCTGGGTACTATATTTCTCCTAAATTCTGACTCATCCTCAGCACTAATTTTGTATAGAACCACAGTTTTTATGTGAAGAACACATAAATCAGGAAGTAACTTGAAAAAAATGTAGGAAGCTGCTATTAGTCATCATGGGTATCGAGGGGAAATGAAGGACATTAACTAAGTAGTGACCAATCCATCCATTGCATTGTTTAGCAAATATAGACTTTGTCCTAATTTATTTATATTTTTAGTAAATATAAGGACTGCTTAATCCTGTTATAATAGGGTGCTAGATGAAGTCAATGTTACGGGTAAATGAGCTCTTGGACTTAGCCCTTACCTGACTAGATGCCCTACCAACAAAAGCCATTAAAATGGGAGGGTCTTGGGGTAGGGATATTGTTTGTCTTACTAAAACTATTCATTAAAAAAAAAAAATTCTACTAATTTCTGGGTGGAAGCTGTCCCAGACTCCATGCATTTAGGTTTGTTTTTCTGTGTGTAAAGACAGGAGTTGTGTGTTGTGTTCCATGTTCTCCAGGTAGGTATTTTTATAAGGTGGAATCATTTGGAGTTGCTGTTTTTGTGCATCAACAATGGCCAATATGAGCCATTTTATGTGGTTCAACCTGATAGCTTCCATTCAAATAGTACTGAAATGGCGAATTTGGCAATCCCGGTCATGGTTTTGGAAAAAGCCAATACCATCAAGGAATTCTTCCCGTTTCAAAAGCATGACCCCAGTGTGGCGTGTCCGGGCCCAGCTGTGTGCCCGTCGGTCAGTGAGACTTTGAGCTGCCGTGTCAGGGTGTCTAACCCTCTGTCCATTAAAAGAGGGGAGGAGAGATATGTGCACTGTATCCCACGGAGAATGTGTTTATAATAGGACATTTCAGAGGAGGATCCCAATGCATAGACATCTCAGTTGACCTCCACCAGCCATTCCTTTCCACCTCAAAGGTACTTATGGAACCTCTCCACCATGTCGCTTGCTTTTCCAAGAAAGCAGCGCCACCCCGGTCACGTTCTTGCCCTCACGCCTCTGCTCGGGCCTTGCTCCATCAGTCATCCTCTCTCTGGCTTCGCCCGGCCGGGCCGCGGTGAAATGTTTTAAATGCGATACCTGTCTCCCTGAAAATGTGGACGAAGGGTTGCCTAGCAACCAAAAATAACATCGTGGAAACATGCCCTGATGTAAACAGGTTAGTGGTACGCACCTCAGAAACCGTATTTTTAAAAGACATTTTTATTGTGGCCTACAACACAAAAGAAAAGGTAATAGAACATAAATGCGCCGTCGAACAAATAAGTAACAAGTAAAATCCGTGTAATCACAGCCCAGGTCCAGAAATAGATAGACCATTGCTAAGACCCGAGAAGCACCCACCTGCCCTGCCATGTGTCCCATCCTGGTCACGGCCCTCCCCCCACAAAATCACCTTTCTGACTTTCATGATAACCACTTCCTTGCTTTTCTTTTCTTTTTAAAAAAATCTTTTTACCCCTTATGTTTGCATCACTAAACAATACAGTCTAGTTTTGCCTGTTTTAAAACTTTATAAGGAGTAGAATCATTCGCTATATAGCCAAAAAGATTCAAAAGTATTTTGCACCTTTTATTAAATACAGTTATTCACATTGTTGCAACTATTGCATTTTATGAATGTACTGAATTCATCTATTCTACTGTTGATGGGCAAAGGGGTGGTGTCTCGTATGGGGCTATAATAAACCGCACAGCTACGGATGTTCTTCCACGGGCAAGCCCGATGCACAGGGCACGTGTTTCCCTAAGATGCACGTCTAAGACTGGCTGGCATTGCTGAAAATGTCCTCAATTGCCTCTGTAGTATAATTTTTTTGGTAAGTAATAATTTAAAAATTTCTCAGATGGTCTAACTTCTATTTCTAGGCATAATGTAAATATAAAATAAGTATAAAATTGGGATTTATGAATACAATAGTGTATTTTAAATTATTACTAGAAATGTGGGTGGCTGGTTGATTGGTTGGATGTTTGTTTTTCAGTTTTGCATTGAGCACACACATGTGCACTTTTTAGTTGACTATATCTGGTGACTACCCTTTCTGCCCATTTTTCTCTAGCCCCCTTCTATCAGAATTGTTTTCATTCCAAAATTTCTATACTCAGCCTAATGGTCTCTTGAATGTCATTTTTCCTTTCTCTCACTGTTTTCCCTTCAGTCTCCTTCGCTCTTTGTCCAGGAGAGTAAAAACATCCAGCAGATGCTCGCTTCTTCCATATCTTCTTATGGCCCCATTCTGTTCATTCCTTCAGCTTAGCTCCCCCGACTCGTGACCTCTCCTGACGTCCCCGGCGCCTTCTCCCCTTCTGCTGGCCCTCGGCCCTCGCGAAAGGTCCGGCTCACCCTTGTAGCCTCTCTGTCATCTGTTTTTCCTTCTTTCCGGAGCACGAACTAGCCTTTAATATTAACATAATACATGAGTAAACTCATTGTAATTTCTGCAAAATGCTTGATTTTGAAAATGTGTATCTCAGAGGAAATGTTACTATTTAATAATGTTTTCTCCTTTAAATCTAATACATGAGATTTGTCCCAACAGGAAAACTTTCTTCCATAGTGGTCCCACATGAAAACTTGGGGTAAGGAAAGAACTAAAATAAATTCTGATTCCAGATCCTGCTGGACTTGACAGGCATCTTTATGAAGCTTTTCAATAAAGCGGTAGGGGCTCTTTACAAAATTACAATACAAAAGCCCCTCCACAGTATCTATGTCTTTAGATGCTAATTTTAGCTGATCTTGTACCAGATGTGGCCAGGAGCCACAAATAGTTCCAACCAACCCACAGGAAAAAGCATGACCCCATGAGTAGGGCTGGAGACTGTCTCTCCAGCAACCACATCTGAGAGAAAGGCCACCCAGGAATTTGAGGCTTGGGAACTACCTGCTGAGTTTTCCCAAAAAATAATGTACAGGTGAATCATCATACATCGTATTTACTTGAAAATAAGTGCGCTTAGATAAGCACATATGTCTCATGGGAGACATCTTACATGGATGAAGCTAGACTTGTTTTTTTAAAAGAGTTTTTATTGGTTTTCAGAGAAGAAGGGAGAGGGGGAGAGAGACAGAGAGAGACAGAGAGAGAGAGAGATACCTCGTTGGCTGCCTCCTGCACGACCCTTACCTGGGACTGAGACCACACCTTGGACATGGGCCCTGACTGGGAACTGAACCAGCAACCTTTCGGTGCACGGGACGATGCCCAGCCAACTGAGCCACAACTGACCAGGGCTAGACTCGCTTTTAACAGAGACTAGAGGTTATGATGGAAGCTAAAATTATAAAAGCACAATTGACTCCCCCAGCCATTCTGCTGCTCCTGGGCCTAAAGGAAGTGTTGAACACCTGAGTTGATTATAGCTAATAACCAGCAATCTCATTTGCTGGAATTGTAACGCAGGGAGCCGCAGAAGGCGGCACGGTGGGAACCGGGACACTGATCTACTTTAACCCCCTTTCTTTCTCCCACTTGCAAGCTAAGCTCAGCATTGGCCAGAGAGAAGTAACAGTTCAGAAAGGACCGCTGTTCCGAGCCGAAGGGTACCCTGTCAGCATTGGCTGCAATGTCACCGGCCACCAGGGACCTGCCGAGCAGCATTTCCAGTGGTCCGTTTACCTGCCGGCAGCCCCGGCCCGAGAAATCCAGATCATTAGCACCAAAGAGGCCGATTTCTCTTACGCCATATATGCTCCGCGGGTGCAGAGCAGGGACATCTACGTGGAGAGGGTCCGGGGCAACTCGGTCTTGCTGCACATCTCAAAGCTCCAGGCGAAGGATTCTGGTGACTATGAGTGTCACACACCGAACACTGACGGAACATACTATGGGAGTTACAGTGCAAAGACTGCTCTAATTGGTAAGCTGTGCGCCTTCCCCTGCCAGCCAGCCCCAGAAGCCAGAGTCTCCGTCGTCACAAGGCCTTGCAGTGAGACCTGGCTTTATATTGTGCTGTTTGCTTTGGCAAAAGAGCCCACCATTTGTGAGATTTGTCACAAACTGGTATTTCGTATTCTCTAAATCTCTCAGTTTATCCAGTCAACTTTGCCATGAAGGTTGAGATAGTTTGTGGTCTTCCCAAGACCTTATCTACAGCTACCAGTAAGTTGATCATAGCAACAGCATCAGTCAAAGCCTTGAGAGTTTTCACCATGTTATGTCTTCTCCTGGAGGCAGAACATTAACTTGATAAGAGCTGGTGTTGATACCATAGGTGGGACATCATTAACTTGGAAATGCTTATTTTCAAACTACCATTCTCTAGCATATTTACCTAAAGGGAGAGGGTGATAGTTCTTGCAATTACCATTTTTGTCCCTTTGCCTAGAATATCTGATCACCCCTTTTTCAGCCTCATAAACTCCTACATATACTCCAGGACCCTGTTTAGACATTACCTGTGCTGTGAAACCTGCCCTGACTGTCTCAGGCAGTATCCAGCTTTGTTTCCTCGTGATGCTGTGCTCAAGAGGAGCTATTATCAGCACTCACCCGTTTACGTGGTGCTTGGCTCCTTCTGCAACTCTCTCCTACCTCACTCTGAGCTCCAGGAGTAGAGAATGTTCATCTCAGTCCCTTGCCCAAGTGGCTAGCCCTGAGTCGATGCTCAGTAAATATTCGTTGATAGAATCTAAGTGTCGCCTTCATCTGAACTTAGGCTCTGTCATTTCCTTTGAGGACGGAGAGAATGGGTAGTGGGATGGTTATCAAAACTTTTGTAAGGGTTGCATTTTATCTCTGAATCACAGATAACAACAGATTGTTTCCGAATTTTATGTTATAAAGGGGCAGGTTAAGGCCCAAGGAAGCGAAGTGACTTGCTCCAGTTCATGTAGTCAAATGGGGACAGATTTAGAATCAGAATCTAGGTCTTCTAGCTCCCAGGGCTTTCCCCTTTAAATACTCTGTGTCCAAGTAGCAAAATTGGTTACAGCCGATGCTAAAAATGTAAAGTCAGGGTCAGTCCATCAGTGAGCCAGCGTCTGCATGGCCAACAGGGAATGCATACGGCTACTGGAAAAGAAACGCAAAGTGTATGCTTTACAGATGGTGGGTTGGGGTGTCATCTTCATCTCAGAAGGCTAGTCTGACAGATATTGGGCCAATTATTGCTATTGCTTTGCTTCCAGTTATCCCAGACACGCTCTCTGCCGTCATGAGCTCCCAGACCCTCAGTAAGGAGGAAGGTGAGCCGTTAGAACTTACCTGTGAGGCAGCCAAAGCCACAGCTCAGCATACCCACCTGTCTGTCGCCTGGTACCTGATGCAGGATGGAGCGAGTCCAGCCACCACGATTATTTCCCTCTCCAAAGATTTCACGTTGATCCCTGGGCCCTCATACGCAGAGAGGTTCGCGCTCGGTGACGTGCGGCTCGACAAGCTTGGGGCCGCTACCTTCAGGCTGTCCATCGGGAGCCTGCGGCCCTCGGATCAAGGCCGGCTGTTCTGTGAGGCGACTGAGTGGATTCAGGATCCTGACGAAACCTGGACTTTCATCGCAAAAAAGCAGACCGATCAAACGGCTCTGAGGATCCAGCCGGCAGGTGATTATCTTCTTAGAAAATTAATACGCTGGAAGTGGGTATTTATGGGATAACTTTGTTTTCTTCTAAACTTTTGTGGAAGAGTTCTAGTTTTCATTTTTGAGGGGGCTCCACGCTGTCTTCTATAATGGCCATACCGATTTACATTCCCACCGGCACTGTCCAAGAGTTCCCTTCTCTCCATAGTCTCACCAGCGCCTGTTACCTTTATCTTTTTAGTAAGAGCCATTCTAATACATGTGAGGCGATACTTCATGGTTCTGGTTTGCATTTCACTGATGATTAGTGATGCTGAGCACCTTTTCATATACCTGTTGGCAATTCGTATGTCTTCTTTTGAGAAATGTCAATTCAGGCCCTTTGCCCATTTTTTTTAAATCAAGTGATTTGTTGGTGGTTTTTTTGTTTTTGTTTTGTTTTGTTTTGCTAGTGAATTGTATGAGTTCCTTATATATTTTGGATATTACCCCTTATCAGATATATGGTTTGCAAATATTTTCTCCCATTTTGTAGCTCGTCTCTTCATGGCGTTGATTGTTTCTTTCGTTGAACAGGTTTTGGGTGGAGTCTTTTGGGGTTTCTATGTATAAGATCATGCCATCTGCAAACAGATGATTTTACTTTTTTTCTGATTTGGATGCATTTTATTTTATTTTATTTTTTTCTGGCTAATTGCTCTGGTTACGACTTCTAGTGCTGTGTTGAACAGAGGTGGTAAGAGTGGGCATTCTTGTCTTACTCCTGATCTTAGAGGAAAAGCTTTTAGCTTTTCACTGTTAAGAATGATATTAGTTGTAGACTTGTCATATATCACATGTGCTTTTAACTTAGGAAAATTCCATTAGATATTCTCAGCCAAAATGTAGAATAAGACATCACAATTTCTAGTAATTGAACATGGTATAAAATATTTTATATTTTAAAAACACATTACTGTATACTTTATATATCTATGTATGCATCCTGCTTAATAGGATTGCGTTCAGAAAACAGGTATGCTGTTCTTTCTGTGTGATTTAAAAAACAGTCAAGGGCGTTTTTGATCCTAGGCATTTCTTTGGCTTATCTCCTCCTTAGAACTGAACCCCCATATGACACTCAATTCCTGTCCTGTCCTTACAGGGCTGTCATCTCTCTCTGCAGCGGCCTCTCTAAACACCTGCCTTGCTTTTGTTTCCTAGTGAGAGATTTTCAAGTGAACATTACGGCTGAGAGCACGTTTACTGAAGGGAAACCCTTAGAACTGGTGTGCCTGGTAGCGGGCGGCGGCCGGGACCCGCAGCTTCAGGGCACTTGGTTCTTCAACGGTATTGAAGTGGCCCGCATTGACGCTGGCGGAGTCCTGGGCCTGAAGAAAGACTACGAAGAGAGGGCCAGTCAAGGACAACTCCAGGTTTCCAAGTTAAGCCCCAGGGCTTTCTCTCTCAAGATCTTTGCTGCAGGCCCGGAGGATGAAGGTGCCTACAGATGCGCAGTGGCAGAGATGGCAAGAGCTCGGATGGGCTCCTGGCAAGAGCTTCGGAGAAAGCAGTCCCCAGACAGCCCCGTGCGCCTGAGGGGGCCAGCAGGTATGTGAAGTCAGGCCAGACGGATCCGGCTGCTTTCAGATCCTCCCCTCCATTCATATAGGAAGCCTCTTGGGCGAGGTGGAGGTCTCCTGAAGAGTCAGGTGTCAATCAGATCACTTAGAGGGGAAGTAAAGGAAAACACCCAAACTAGCCGAGGACCTGAGGCCCATTCTTGAGCCATTAAATCGGTCATGACTGTGGATACTCCACTTTATGTCTCTCGATCTCAGTTTCCTCACATGTAAAATAATGACGTACAGTTAGATTGCCCTGAAATCCTTTCTTGCTGGCCTAGATTCTTTGATTCTGTTTGCCGTTAGCCCTACGTTTTATACATCACGGGGGTGGGGCTGTTCTTCAAGCAGAGAACACTGTATGAATGAAGCCCTCTGTCTTCTTTTGTTGTGTGTGTGATGTGAGTAGGTTAAGAGGAAAAAGCTCCACTTTGCCTTCTTCCTGGGGCAGGAACACCCACATTACACCCCCACACTCCTCCCACATCTTTCAGGTGCCGTTAGTCAATCCTGTGTTATCTTAAGCAGACATAGGGACCGATCCCAAGTCTTAATTCTGCGTGAAAGCGTAGCTCAGGGTGAGGCGTGAAGGGGGAGAGGGCGTAGTGTGCGGGAGCTGTTCCCTGCCTTTTGCTGTGATGTGGCGAGACACCCGTCCAATGGGTCTGAGTATCTGGGGGCATGAGACTGGAAAGGCCACTCAGCTCTCGTTTGGTTTATGAAGGTTGGTGGACCTTAAACATGCTTGAATAGTCAGTGCTTTTTGTGTGAAGAGAAAACAGACAAATACACAACTAATACAGTGGTCCCTCGGTGTCTACGGGGATTGGTCCCAGAACCCCCGCAGATACCACAGTCCATGGATACTCAAGTCCCTTATATAAAACAGCACAGTATTTGCACGTAACCTATGCACACCTGTATACTTTTAAATCATCTCTAGATTATTTATTATACCTAATACAATGTAAATGTTATGTAAGTGGTTGCTATTCTGCATTGTTTAGGGTGTAACGACAAGGAAAAGGTCTGTACATGTTCAATCCAGATGCCACCATCTTAGGCCTAACTCTGTAGTAACGTCAGCAGCAATAATAACTTTTTATGTGTATAAAATTTTCCACCCATGGTTGGTTGAATCTGCAGATGAGGAACCCATGGGTATAGAGGGCTGACTGTATTAGGATTCTCCGGGCCAAGTAGTAAATTCAAAGTCTAGAAAGATTTATTTGCCCAAAAGCAAAATCAAAAACAAAAACAAACTAAAAATAAAGATATCCTTGCTCATTGGAAGCATCTCCAAAGATAGATCAATTTCCCTTTCACGCTTTTCTTCATCGCCCCGCTTGCTAGGAATGAAGACAAGGAAGCTGCGGCCCGAGAGCCAAGCCGGGAGGCGCGTTGGTGTTAGTTTTCACACCAAACATTTGGTCTAACTTTCTAGGAATCAGGGAAAACTATGTAGGAGGTTTACATATTTACACAAAGCTAAATCTCTGCTTTGTGCATTTCAAGTTCCCCTGGAGCATATCTGTGACCTTTCTTCAACCCAGAATGTGGGGATTTGTGCCAAAGGGGCCTATAGGTGTACTTGGTGGTGTACAGATCCTAAGCCTATCAGTAGGGTGGTCTTCTAAAGCCAAGTGCAGTTCTTTGTCTAGACTGGACTCCAAACTGGGCCCAGTATGTAGACAGAAAAATAATTTAGCAAATATATTAAAGATCCTATTGAGCACTCAGTTTTAAAAGCCAAGCCAAGCCCTGGCTGGTGCGGCTCGCTTGGTTAGAGTGTTGTTCTGTACACCGAAAGGTGGCAGGTTCGATTCCTGGTCAGGGCACATGCCCAGGTTGTGGGTTCGTATGGTAGGCAACCAGTTGATGTGTCGCTCTCTCTCTACCCCTTCTCCTCTCTCTAAAAATAAAAAAATAAAAGTCAAACCATTATTTGAAATATGAGCAGAGTTGTATCATTCTATGAACATTTTAAACAGAAGGGAGCACTCACTGTGGAAACCAGAAAAGTCAGTGTTCATGCTGCCTGTCACTACCAGAGCCAATAAGTAGAGACAAGGATTGTCTCTTTATGGGCAGTTAATTCAGATGGCCGGCGATCTGAGAAAACGGCGAGTTATGTGCCCTAAAAAGACCGTCTTACGTCTCATTTCAAGTCAACCTGTTTTACAAGGAGAAGCAAAATGTAGGCAAAGGGTTTAGAATTCAGGAGAAAGTAGGTAAGGGGTTTAGAATTCAGGGAAAAAGGTTAATCAGATAAAAGCTGCAGTCTGGTCATTTTCCGAGCATCCCTCCATCGGCTGACCGGTGATTCTTTATCAGCATCCTGGGCAGTGGACTTTGTCTCCCTGGAGCACAGGGGCTCAGACACCGTCTTGGTCACTTGCAGTCCTCCTGGACACAAAGGGTGAATTGCTTGCAGGTCTCCTGGAGTCAGGGCAGGTCCAGGCATATATTCCAGTCCCCGGGACAATAACTTTCTGCATGCATTGATTACCAAGCCTATTAACTATCTAAAGCTAAAAAAGTTTTTTAACTTCTTGAATTCCCCATCACTACCACTGTGAGTGTGTAACTTATCCACACTTCTTACCAAGAAGCGGTAATAACCAAAATGAACTAAGGCACCCGCATTTAAAAAAAAAAAAAAAAAAAATTGATGTCAGCTGAAACTAATCATAATGGTTATATCAGAGTGGTGAGATTATGAGTAATAATTTTCTCTCTAATTTCTAAATTTCAGTTATGAATCTATTTTTAACTTAAAAAAAATTTAAGTGTAATCATACCTTTAATACCCAAAATTTGGAAACAGGTTTGCATGTACATATATGCACACACACACACGTATATATACATAAATTGTAGACATTAACCTTCATTCCGCCTTTGTAACATACATACATACATACATAAAACAGTAAAGACTGATCTACTTCCACTGGGTACTTTCCCTTGTCAGCCAGGCTAAGCCCTTTGCGTGTGCCATTCGTTTACTTCTCTCAACAATGTGATAAGGTGGGCGCTATTATTACCCCTATATTTACAGGAAAGAAAATTGAGGCTCACAGAGGTCAGCTGTGTTGCCCAAGATAATTCTGACTCCGGGGACCTTGGCCTTAAGCCTGAAGCTGGACTGCCTCGGATGCCTGGGCTCCTGAGGTATCTTTGCTGTGCCCACAGAGCACCCAAGACAAGGGCTTGCACAGGAAGCGGCTGTTGAATGAATGTCTGCATTTCTACTCACCTTGAATTTCCCACCTGGGAACCAGACTCACATTTATAGTTTTACACTGTAGTTTAGATAAAAGAAGGATCTCCCTTCAACCAACACCATACATATATTATATGTAATTTGAAAAAGAGAAATATATCTGCACATATGTATTTTCCCCCCCAGTAATTGTTTTTAATGGCAGTATTGTGAACAGAAATCCTATGAACAATGCTCCTTCCCTGTTCGAAACACATGCTAATTAGGGAAAGATAGCAGGGAGAGGAGGGTCATTTTGAGCTGTGCAAGCCTGAATTCCAAAAAACTAAAAATTTAAATAAACAGCTTCATTACTTTCAGGGTCATACACCCACTCTAATTAATTTAACACAATATTGCCAGATGTTTTCCCAACTCGATG
Organism: Miniopterus natalensis; assembly: GCF_054644295.1. Taxonomy (NCBI): domain Eukaryota; kingdom Metazoa; phylum Chordata; class Mammalia; order Chiroptera; family Miniopteridae; genus Miniopterus; species Miniopterus natalensis. The sequence continues at coordinate 8,884,157 of NC_142099.1, forward strand.
TTCTTAAGGAAGGGCTGATGTAACACGCTGCTAAAAATAAGGGCAAATTATAAACTGCGTAAGTGTAAATACGCTCTGTGATAGTCTTTCTGCTGTCTTGTTTCCACTGTTTAAGTGTTTAGCGAGTCTTTTTTCCTGAGGTGTACAGGAGTAAACAGCCCGATCTAATTCGTCACGAACCAGTCAAGTCCTAATTGATGAGCTCTCACTGAGTTTTAGAAAATTTTTCATTTACTTGGAATAATTTTTTCTTCTGAAATCTGTAATCCACAGCAAGAAGTGTGGTCGTGTCTGCCCAGAACAGGCAGCAAGCTGTGTGGGAAGGAGAGACACTAACCCTTCTCTGCAAGGTAGACGGAGCTGAAAGTCTCCTGTCCGTGAACTGGTGGCATGTGCCACAGGGGCAGACACAGCCAGAGTTTGTGGCAGGCATGGAGCAGGATGGCATCATGCAACTGGGTGCCTCCTATGGGAAACCCACTAACCACGGCCGCCCAAGGCTGGAGAAAATGGACTGGGCCACCTTCCGGCTGGAGATCACCTCCACCACGGTCACGGACAGTGGCGCCTACGAGTGCAGGGTGTCCGAGAGGACCCGGAACCAGGCCAGAGGTCTGAGCTGGACTCAGAAGATGTCAGTCACTGTAAAATCCCTGCGTAAGTGTCAAAGAAATCCTTCTCTGAACTTTCAATTCATCAGCCCCTTCCCTTTGCAGTGCGATGAGGTGGAATCTGATTGTGTCTCATCATGAATCCCCTAGTTATGGTATGTGTACCCAGGACACAGAGCATAGTCTTTGGCTACCATATCTGTCAATTAATCTCTAGAGTTCACTCATGTTTTGTTTTTGTTTTGTTTTTAAATATATCTTTATTGATTTCAGAGAGAGGAAGGGAGAGAGAGAGAGAGAGAAACATCAATGATGAGAATCATTGATTGGCTGCCTCCTGCACGCCCCCCACTGGGGATGGAGCCCGCAACCCGGGCATGCACCCCAACTGGGAATCCAACTGCGATCTCCTGGATCCTAGGTCCATGTTCAACCACTGAGCCATGCCCGGCTGGGCTCACTCATCTTCATAAAGATCATCTTTAGGGTGCAACTTGCAAGTTGTCATTCAAGGCTAAACACGAAATCCTATGAATTAGAGTAGGCTCATAGAAGAGATGTGCCGAGGGGAGCTGGGCCCCATCCACTCAGGCCGTTGACAGCCGCAGCCCTGGGATGACAGTCTCTCTCGCATGTGCAGCGCCCCTGAGCTGGGGGAGGGAAGGCGGCCGCCGGGCCTGGGGAGCGCCCGGCCCACTCAGCGGCAGCTGTCTCGGGGGCAGACTGGACAAACACTGCCTGTTTGTTGTCGCTGCTGAGAACAGTCTGAGGAGAGGTTCCACTTTGGAAAATTGAAGTCAGAATTCAGGACAGACTGTACTGTGAATCACCATCTGCCCCCCAAATACTCGGTACTCCCGAAGAACGACTGATGTTGCAGTGTGCAGAGGTGGTGCCTAGAGAGCCCGACAGTCCTGTACTTGGATTTGATAATCATATCACGCATTACGTTTTGCGTTTCTGCCCACAGAGTCAAGTTTACAAGTTAGTCTGATGAGCCGTCAACCGCAAGTGAAATTAACCAACACCTTTGACCTGTCCTGCGTCGTGGGGGCCGGCGACTCCGGCCTCCAGGTCCCGCTCACCGTGACGTGGCAGTTCCAGCCGGCTGGGTCTCCAGGCTTTCACCAGCTGCTTCGAGTCACTCATAACGGCACCGTCGAATGGGGAGACTTCCCGTCCCAATTCCAGACGAAGACGAAGGTTTCACAGTCTTCGCTTCGTTCTCAGCTCCTAATCCACGATGCCACCGAGGAAGAGGCGGGAGTGTATCGGTGTCAGGTGGAAGCTTATGACAGAAATTCCCTGCACGTGAATGGCCCCGCGAGGGCTTCTGCCGTCTCTCACCCGCTGAGGATAGTCATCTCTTTACCAGGTAATGACTCCTCGAAATTAATCCCTGCTTTAAAAAAAAAAAGATCACTCCCACTTTGGGTAAGTTGTAGAATGAAAGCATGAAATACCTTCTCCCTGTGTTTGTCCTGCGTAAGTCAGCACCACATATAAGCGACGTCCAGGCTCACACTAAGTTAGCATGCACAGAAAGAGCATGCTGGTTGTTACAACACCGAAATGGTTCACACTGACTAATAATAACTGTTACTCTGTGCCCCTTCCCCATCTTCCCACAAGTCCCCACAGTCAGCAACCCAAGGGTACCATACTCACAGCAGGGGACCTCTAGGGCCAGCTCTCGCCATGAGACGTCCTTTCAGACCGGTCACCGCTCATGCCTTACCAGTCATTCAGTGTGTGGACTGTCTTCCCTTAGTGGTATGGATCATGTAAATTTCATTAGAGCATATTTACCCACTTACATTAATGTGTTAATGTATAAGAGTTAGAGAGTTTATGGTTACAGGCAAGTATAATTCCCTTTGTCGATGGGTCATGGAGCGTAGAGGTCATCCACAGCCCCTCCAAGTTCACCTCGTATCCAAACTCCCCGAGCGCCACCTGCAAGGTCCCTCATAATCCGGTGCTTTTATGCCTTTCCAGCATCATCTCCTTCCACTGTCCATCTCGAATTTGAACCCCAGCCACACTGAATTTACTTGCAGTTCCTCAGATACTCCGTGTCTTCTCTACTTTCAAAGTCTTTGTTCAAGTTGCTTCTGCTCCGTGTGGAATTTCTTAACCCTTTCTCCATCAGTCTCAATCCTATTGACCCTGGCAACTTAGTTCAGAGCTTATCTCCTCCAGGAAGCCTGAAGGCACACACAACTAGACTGGCAAATTGAGCATCCAGGGGCACTCTGGTTAGTGAACACAGACACAGAACTTTCTCTCCATTTGAGTTATAAAATGCTACAGAAGAGAAGATGCCTTTGCTTGAATTCCGAAGCGCTGTCGTGTGGGAGAGATTCCTCTCTTCTGTGTGACTCTTCCTCACTGCCCCACCCTCCCTGTCCCCTTCCCCTGGGCAAGGGTAAAACCAGGGCCCGTGGGTGGAAGTTGTAGAGAGGTAAAACTCAACTCGACATCAGAAAGAATTTTCTGTCCGAAGATGGAATGGGCTGCTTTGTGAGATAGAGAGTTTTCGGAGGCGGAATGAGCAATCAGTGGGCTGCTGGAGAGGGAATTCACACGTCTGAGGGACGGAGGCCGTATTGCTCTCCTTGACCTCTAATATGTATCTTCTACCTTGAAATTCTGTTTTCTAACAAAGCAAAAAAGTGACTGTTTCCATTCTATTAATTTAGAGAGCGAGCTGAAAGTGAATTCAAGCAGTCAAGTCCAAGAGCTCTCCATCAACGCCAACACCGCCGTGGACTGTCGCATCTTGTCCCAGACCCCCGGGAACCTTCCGGTGGCCGTTACTTGGTATTTCTCTTCCATTTCCTCTAACACATCCTGGCTGAAGATCCTAGAAATGGACCAGACCAACGTCGTGAAATACGGAGATGAATTTCACACCCCTCAGAGAAAACAAAAATTCCACGCGGAGAAAGTTTCCCAAGACGTGTTTCAGCTGCACGTCCTGAACGTGGGAGACAGCGATCAGGGCAGATATCGCTGCGTGGTGCAGGAGTGGCTCTTGTCTGCAAATGGCACTGGGTACAAGCTTGGAGAAGAGACATCAGGTGTGACAGTCTTGAAACTCAGGCCCACAGGTAAAAACCTCGCGAGTATACTCACACGTCTTTCTGTAGGATTGCCATCTTCTCTCGGGCAGCCGTTCTTCGGAGTGATCACAGGAAGGTAAAAAATAGGACCTAGAGTCCCAGGAAGAGTGTCACCTACACAATGACTGTAGATCTTGGAAACCCACTAAAGGGGGGGGGGCCTTAGGGAGAATCATCCTGAGGTTTTAGGAAGCTCGGAGGAGAGCAAGCTTCCTCTGATTGGTTTGCTGCTCCGCCTGGCAGCCTGGCCCACAGAGCTACCCAGTGAGTCCTACCTTCCGATCTCTGTCATAATGAGCCACGTCATTCCGGCGGGGCTCGATTGTAATTTGGCAGAGAAAGAGCAATACGAAGCATATTTCTCCCACTGTGAACAGAAACTGTACAACTCTACAGGGATGTGTGCAGAAATTGCTTTTCAACGTTTGGCTGCCTCAACAGAAGGCGAGGAAGGGTAGTTAACGGTGGGAATGGCCTACTGGGGGGGATCTCCGCGCCCTCGGGAGATCTTTAAAAACGTAATAGGAGCTCCGTCCCCTTGCCTTGGTCTGGGAGAGCTGCGGCCTAAGTGTGGGCGGGGTGGCGTAGGTCTCTCGGCCTCAGTTTGGTCACCTCCAGTGTTGATTTAAAATTAAATGAATGTCGTGGGAACGGGATGAGATCCAACAGCACGAAGCAAATAAGTTCATATCTAGTTTGGCACTTAAAATTCTATTTTCTCGATGGACAAGAGGTAGGGCCGCAGGCTGGAAGTGGCTGGTTGGGTTCATAGCAGAGAATGTTCTAGCAAATACGGAAGGACAGAAGTCAAAGACAACTGTTAAAGATGAAGGACCTCATATCCAAAGGTTATAAGGTGGCATCTCCTCAACGAGAACTGGGCTTTTCAGAGGAGGTGTCCAGTCTACGAGTCTGGGTTCCTCTCCAACTTCCTCCCATTTCATTCCCTAGGAAGTCAGGTTCGTGTCTCCAAAGTGCACCGGACAGAAAATGCTACCGAGCACGGAGAGGTGGCCATGCACTGCCGCCTGGAGAGTGCGGGCGGCCCGGCCTCCCTGTTCTCCGTGACATGGTACTGGGCCGGAGAACATTCTGGAAGCAGGATGCTGGTGCACCTGCAGCATGACAGCTTGCTGGAGTACGGCGAAGACCCGCTCCGGAGGCGCCTGCACTGTTACCGTTCGTCCCCCACAGACTTCGTCCTGAAGCTTCGTCAGGTGCAGAGGGCGGATGCCGGGCGGTACTGGTGCAGGGTGGTGGAGTGGCAGCTCCACGGCAGCCCGAGCAAGTGGGTCAGCCACGCGTCGGACGAGTCGCCGCATACGGTGCTCACAGTGCTGCCTTCAGGTAACGAGGGGCTACCCGCCGGGCTCGCGGTCGGGAGCATCTCTGCCTCCCCTCTTATCTTTCCCCTCCGGGCCATGCGAACACGCCCAGAGCCCCTAACAACATGCCTTGGCCTTCGCTCTCAGCAGTAACTTATTTGGACAGGCACAGCCTACGTGAGGTGTCAGCATAGACACTGAGACGGCAGGGGACTCTGCTCCTGCTTCCCATCCCAAACCCAAAAGGCCTCAGCATTAAATCCCTTTACGTCGCCAAAGAGTGTCTGAAGGCCTTGGCCGATCCTGACCCTCAGGATGCTGATGTGCAGCGGGAGTAGGACCGAGGGAGGGGGACTGGCAGCTTTACCTTTGATCTGGCTGAACCAATATCAGCTACATCTGTGCTCCCCGGGTCAAAAACAAAACAAACAGAAAAAACCTTTCTCAGTGACCAAGGGCCAAGCCTCTTATCTCTCTGTGGCTCAACAAAGTACCAAGACTTCGAAAATGACAGTCATTTGGGGCGCCTCTCCTGATTGCACCTTGAAAGGCATCAAGGGAGGAAGTGCACCTGAGAGAACCTGTTTACAGGTTTCCCCCAAAGGAAAAAAAGCCCCTGGAAGACCCGCTGGCCAAAGGGTGACCCCTCTCTGTGTGGGAAGGTCGCCCTATCCTGCTGAGCGCACAGATTCAGGAGGGACATGCAACAAGCGAGGGACGTTGGAGGAGAAGGGGGCACCCTTCCAGCCAGTGCGGTGCCAGGCGTATAATAGGCATTTATTA